>NC_090437.1:776689221-777293908 GCF_031143425.1 Pleurodeles waltl | reverse complement strand
GGTAGAGCCACAGCTATTCGGATCACAGGTGCAGCACACCTCAATAGCAAGGAAGATGGAACTATGGTGAAGAATAGTCGACAGGGTCAACGCAGTGGGACAGCACCCAAGAAATCGGGACGACATCAGGAAGAGGTGGAACGACCTACGGGGGAAGGTGTGTTCCGTGGTCTCTAGACACACCGTCGCGGTACAGCGAACTGCCGGCGGACCTCCACCTCCTCCCCCACAACTAACAACATGGGAGGAGCCGGTCTTGACTATTATGCATCCTGAGGGCCTCACAGGAGTCGGTGGAGGAATGGACTCTGGTAAGTCAAATCTTAACTATCATATCCCCCACCCTACCTGCATGCTATCACAGACCACCACCCTCACCCCCTCCCCTATCACTCCAACTCTTCACATATGTACTACTAACACAAACCACCCATCCCAACACCAAGCCCTGCATGACACAACAAAGCATGGTCACCCATCACTAAAGCATGCCCACTGCACATACCCATATCACCCCCCTCAACCATCATCACACAAGCCCTCACACAGGAGTGCAAGCACCCAGGTACACAGTCACCCACCCATTGCGCACCATGACACACACAGATGCAATAATCATGCTTTTACACCCCTGCAGGACCACTACCCAACGTCACCAGACAGGAGGGTCCAGACATCTCCACCCCACCCACAGAAGAGGCCCACAGTGATGACAGCAGGTCTGTCCAACTGGATCCAGATGACCAGCCCGGACCATCGTGGGCCTCGAGACAGTCGGTTCCCCACACCCAGTCACAGGCCACCACCGACCTTCCACCCTCTGGTAACACCAGCACAGCACCCACCCAGCGGGCCTTTACCTCCGTACCCAGGACACGTCAATCAGCTGTGTGTCCACCACTACAGGGAACCCAGGATAACCCACCACCCCAACAACAACAGGGACCTAGGGGCAGTGGTAGTGGGCACACGGTCCAGGGGATGGAGGCCCAGGAACACAGGGGAACTGGGAGGGCTGCTGTGCGACAGGGGGCGGACAGGCCTAGGGAACCCACTCTCCACGAGGCCCTCTCCTCCATCATGGGAGCATACCACCACTCCCAGGAGACGATGGCAACGGTCCTGGCCAAGTTTCAGGAGAACCAACGGCTGCAGGAGGAACAGTATTTCGGGTTCAGGGAGGAACTCAGAACCATCAGCACCGCCCTGGGCACCATCGTAGGGGTGCTGAAGGAGATACTTAACACCAGGAGGGACACTGTGGCACTCCAAGGGGCCCCTGACACTAGCATGGACGAAGAACTGCCCACCACCTCCGCCGGCGCTAGTGGACAGGACACCCCGCCACAGAACCACCACACCAGGACCCCACCCCCTGCAGACGGAGAACCACCCCGCAAACGGTCCCTGAGATCAAGGAACAAGACAGAGCACGATGCCAAGACCCCTGCCAAGAAATGAGACCACCCTGATTGTCATCCTACTGTCCCACTTTGTAACCCTGTCCATATTGGAACTGCCCCAGCTCCACTTCCTATGCCCATATGGGCAATGCACCTGTGAGACTAATAGACTGGACTTTGCCATGGACATTCCTCCACCATCACCCCTCACCATTTTACAACCCCACTCCAATATTTAGCACTGCAATAAACACCCTTGAAGCACAAAACAATCTGGAGTCAGTCTGTGATTTTGAAAATGTGTATTTGCAATGACAGTGACAAAATGCGTTCTCAAATGTAATGTCAACATTCATATGTCACACATCTCAAATCCATGAGGAATGTAAGCAGATGACACACGTTGGTAACCACACCTGTGAAACCGTAATGGAAATGTACAACTCAGTTACCATATACTGGTTGAAATCGACAGACAGGATAGAGGTAGAAGTGTGAAAGTACTTGTAGTAGGCAGGAATGTGTTCTCACCTGTGTGTCACTGGAAATATTGCTGGATAACTGAGTTCCTGTTGTCAATGTCTTCTTCCTCTGCTTCCTCCTCATCACTGTCCACAGGCTCCACAGCTGCCACAACACCGTCATCTGGACCATCCTCCTGCAGAAAAGGCACCTGTCGTCGCAAAGCCAGATTGTGAAGCATACAGCAGGCCACGATGATCTGGCACACCTTCCTTGGTGAGTAGAATAGGGAACCACCTGTCATATGGAGGCACCTGAACCTGGCCTTCAGGAGGCCGAAGGTGCGTTCGATCACCCTCCTAGTCCACCCATGGGCCTCATTGTAGCGTTCCTCTGCCCCGGTCCTGGGATTCCTCACTGGGGTCAGTAGCCATGACAGGTTGGGGTAACCAGAGTCCCCTAATAGCCACACCCGGTGCCTCTGGAGTTGACCCATCACATAAGGGATGCTGCTATTCCGCAGGATGTAGGCGTCATGCACAGAGCCAGGGAACATAGCATTTACCTGGGAGATGTACTGGTCTGCCAAACATACCATCTGTACATTCATCGAATGATAACTCTTCCGGTTCCTGTACACCTGTTCACTCCTGTGGGGGGGGACCAGAGCTACATGGGTCCCATCAATGGCACCTATGATGTTGGGGATATGTCCAAGGGCATAGAAGTCGCCTTTAACTGTAGCCAAATCCTCCACCTGAGGAAAAACGATGTAGCTCCTCATGTGTTTCAGAAGGGCAGACAACACTCTGGACAACACGTTGGAAAACATAGGCTGGGACATCCCTGATGTCATGGCCACTGTTGTTTGAAATGACCCACTTGCAAGGAAATGGAGCACTGATAGCACCTGCACTTGAGGGGGGATCCCTGTGGGATGGCGGATTGCTGACATCAGGTCTGGCTCCAACTGGGTACACAGTTCCTGGATTGTGGCACGGTCAAACCTATAGGTGATGATCAAATGTCGCTCCTCCATTGTCAACAGGTCCACCAGCGGTCGGTACACCGGAGGATTCCGCCATCTCCTCACATGTCCCAGTGGACGGTGCTTAGGAAGGACAACAGCGACCACAGAGTCAAACAACTCAGAGGTATGTACCCACAGTCTACATAGAACACCATTCATACACAGAATCTGGCCTGTATTTGTGTTGTGCGACAAGGCCTAGGTTTGTGTGACGCAGTTGTGAATCAGGCCATGTGGGCCCCTGAAATGGCGGCTGCCTGACCTCTAAAGTGGGACAATGGGATGTGAGGTAACTGCGCTGGCGTTCTACACCGTCGCGGTAGGCGGGCGGAGACCGCGGCGCAATGCTGCATTGGTTAACGTTGCACCCTATGGGTCCCAGGAGCCAATGACGATGTACGCCGGCGGTGATGGTACGCACCGCCGCGGACGTGACAGCCATTTTCTATCTGTTCAATCACTCGATACCTGATCTTCAACAGGAGAGGACCTACACTGCAAGTGCTGCTGTGACCTCGGTCTGGAAGAGACAATGGCTCGTGCGTCTGGGGAAAGGGCCCCTGCCTTCACTGCAGAGGAGTTGGAGAAGCTCGTGGACGGGGTCCTCCCCCAGTACACGCTACTCTACGGTCCTCCAGACCAACAGGTAAGTACACAGGGAGCACGTTGTATAGGCTATGCCTGTGTGGAGAGGGCTGGTTGTAAGAAGGAAGGGGGCACAGTTCTGCGTGCATGAAGGACTGTGAATGCATGTGCCACATGGCAAGGCTGGGGATGTGGGCCACTCACTTCGACGGTGCAGTTGGTAATGACTTCTCTTCTTCCCCTGTACATTTCATGAAGGTCAGCGCCCACCAGAAGAAGGACATTTGGCGTGCCATCGCCAAGGACGTCCGGACCCTGGGGGTCTACCACAGACGGAGCACCCACTGCCGGAAAAGATGGGAGGACATTCGCCGCTGGAGCAAGAAGACGGCGGAGGCTCAGCTGGGGATGGCCTCCCAACGTGGGAGGGGTGCCCGTCGAACCATGACTCCCCTGATGTTCCGGATCCTGGCGGTGGCCTACCCTGAGTTGGATGGGCGCTTGAGGGCATCACAGCAGACACAAGGGGGTGAGTACAACATCATTCAGCGGACTTTGCGCGCAGTGAAGGTGTCTGGGTGGGGGAGGAGGGCTGTGGGTTTCCCTAGGCCAGGGCGAGTTCCATAGGCTAGGCCCCTCCGTAATGCAGGCCATGTGGCACTCCACCCCAACTCTGTAGAGTGCCAAGTACAGGTATACATGCCCCTGTGTCATCTATGTGTGCAGATGTCGACCATAGCCATGTAGGATATATCCCAGGAATTGCATCTGTAGAGCCCAACAGCGCGGCGTAGTGCAGGGGGCTTCTGTGTCTGTATTGTCCGCCAGCGGTAGCGGTAAGCCATGCACTCAACCTGTCTTTCTTCTGTCGTCCCCCCCTTTTTGTGGTCTCCCTGTTCTTGTGTGCATCAGCATCATCAGGCAGAGGTACAGTGGCACCGGAGCACGAGGGAGCTGCATCCCACATGGCCATGGAGGTACGGAGGGCGAGGGGAGCTTCACGACGGTCACAGGATCTGCAACCAGCGACACGTACTCATCCTCCGATGGGAGCTCCCTTGTGGTGGCGGCAAAATTTGTGCCCCCCACTTCTACAGGTACAGCCTACACCGCCCCTACCAGCACCGCCCTCCCAGCAGCCCTTCAGCCTTCGCCCGTGCCCGCTCACCCAGGAGGGTGGGCATCACCTTCGCCCCATGCACCTCAGCCCCTGCCCCTGTCACCTCTGCTGCCCTCAGTGAGGAGGCCATTGACCTCCTCAGGTCACTCACTGTTGGGCAGTCTACCATTTTGAATGCCATCCAGGGTGTAGAAAGGGAATTGCAACACACAAATGCATTCCTGGAGGGCATTCATTCTGGTCAGGCTGCCCTTCATCGAACCCTGCAAACTCTGGCCTCAGCACTGATGGCAGCCATTGTCCCTGTCTCTAGCCTCCCCCCTCCAACTTCCTCCACCCAGACCCAATCCCCTGTACCCCAGCCTATCCCAAGCACACCATCAGACCAGCATGCACACACGTCAACACACAAGGGAAGCTCAGGCAAACATAAGCACCACACATCCCACAGGCACTCACGCAAGCATCACACACATACAGACACACCAACATCCACTGCCTCCACTGTGTCCCCCTCCTCGTCGTCTCCCTCCTCCCTCCCAGTGTCATCTACACTCTCACCTGCATGCACTGCCACTACGTCTTGCACCAGCACACCCACCACCACACCACGCTCACGTGCACTCACCACCCCCACTCCCATTTACACGTCCCCTGTGTCCTCTCCCAGTGTGTCTGTGACGCCCCCTCCCAAGATACACAAACGCAGACACACACCCACCCAACAGCCATCCACCTCACGACAGCCTCCAGCGCATGCACCTTCATCCAAAGTCACCAAACGTACACCTCCTACAACCACTACCTCTTCCTCCACTCCCAAACCCCCTCCAGCTACCCATCCCAGTGTTCCGAAGAAACTTTTACTGACCAAGCTTGACCTTTCCCCCCCCTCCAAATCATAGGTCCCGTACTAGCACCTCAGCCAAAAAACTCCGGGACCAGTGGTGCCTGTTGTTACAGGTATGTAGAGTGCACCGGCCACCAGGACAGCCAGTGAGACACGGAGCCACAGCACAGCCAGTCCCCCCCCTGTGAACCACCATGAGGTGGACAGTGCCCGGCGGGAGAGGGTGAAGACTCCAGCCAGCAAAGCCGCTCACAAGGGTCCCGGGGGGAGTGTCGACTCAGCTGTGACTCCTCCCAAGGTGGGGAAGGGGCAGAAGAAATCTCCAAAGTCTGGGAGGAGCAGCACGGCGGAGAAGACCGCCATCATCCCCGCTGCCCAGGAGGCCACCGCCAGCCCAATCGTCACTGGCCAGGAGGCCAGCGCCAGAGTCAGTGCCCAGGAGGGCAGCCCGATCGTCACTGGCCAGGAGGCCACCGCCAGAGTCTGTGCCCAGGAGGGCAGCCCGATCATCACTGGCCAGGAGACCACCACCAGAGTCAGTGCCCAGGAGGGCAGCCCTATCGTCACTGGCCAGGAGGCCACCGCCAGAGTCTGTGCCCAGCAGGGCAGCCCGATCGTCACTGGCCAGAGTCTGTGCCCAGGAGGGCAGCCCGATCATCACTGGCCAGGAGGCCACCGCCATAGTAAGTTCCTAGGAGGGCAGCCCGATCGTCACTGGCCAGGAGGCCACCGCCAGAGTAAGTGCCCAGGAGGCCACCGCCAGCCACAGCCCAGCTGCCCAGGAGGGCCCCGGCTGCCACAGCCCAGATGCCCAATGAAGGGCCGCCATCCCCAGCCCAGCTGGGCAATGAAGGACCGCCATGGCAAGCTCCACTGAACAGGGCAAGCACTGCTGACAGGTCAGAAACTGCAAACTCAAGCACCGCTGAACAGGGCAAAGACCGCCATGGCAAGCACTGCTGAATAGGGCAAGCACCGCTGAACAGGTCAGAAACTGCAAACTCCAGCACCGCTGAACAGGGCAAAGACCGCCATGGCAAGCACCGCTGAACAGGGCAAGCTCCGCTGAACAGGGCAAGCACCGCTGAACAGGTCAGAAACTGCAAACTCAAGCACCGCTGAACAGGGCAAAGACCGCCATGGTAAGCACCGCTGAACAGGGCAAGCACCGCTGAACAGGTCAGAAACTGCAAACTCAAGCACCGCTGAACAGGGCAAAGACCGCCATGGCAAGCACCGCTAGCCCATGGGCGGCAGGGGCAGTGATGCAACTGGGACAGTCACGGGGTGAGTGATGCACTTTGGGCACCAGTCCCCCTCCAGAACCAGTGGAGACATGCATCCACTCCGTCTGTCCTTCACAGGATGAAGCACTCTGGGCACCAGTCCCCCTCCAGAACCAGTGGAGACATGCATCCACTCCATCTGTCCTTCACAGGATGAAGCACTCTGGGCACCAGTCCCCCTCCAGAACCTGTGGAGACTGTTATCCACTTGAGAGACTGTGGCTTTGCACTCCCCAGGATATGGCAGTGGGCAACCCACCCACTGTAGAGACTTGAGAGACTGTGGCTTTGCACTCCCCAGGATGGTACAGTGGGCAAACCACCCACTGTAGAGACTTGAGAGACTGTGGCTTTGCACTCCCCAGGATATCGCAGTGGGCAAACCACCCACTGTAGAGACTTGAGAGACTGTGGCTTTGCACTCCCCAGGATATGGCAGGGGGCAAACCACCCACTGCAGAGACTTGAGAGACTGTGGCTTTGCACTCCCTAGGATACATCAATGGGCATGGAGCCCCCTCGTGGATCTGGCGTGGTGCACTCATCCGGCTGAGGTGCCCCCCCCCCTTCCCTTTCCCCTGAGGTGCCTGTTGTATTTCTATCTGATGCCCCGGCAGTGTTCTCTCCGTTTTGATCAGGTATCTGGTGTGGGCCTCGCCCATGAATTTTGGGTCCAGTGGTCGACGGACAATGAATGGTGCATTACCTGCACTACTAATCGTGATGTATATTTTGTTTAATGTGTATATATATCTGTATGTATTTGGTTACTGTCTTTTGATATATTACAATGGTTCCACTCTTTTCCTTTTGTCTTTGCATTCTTCCAGGGGGTTTGGGGGCTGTTACTGTAATGTTTGGATATGCATTGGTGTGTGTGTTGTAGTGGGTGAGGGTCGGGGTGGGGGTTGGGATGTTGGTTGTGTGTGTCCCTGTCTTTTGCCTCCTCCTCCCCTATGTCGTAGGTGCAGTACTCACCGTTGTCTTCACCGCCGGCGTTGATGATCGTCGTATAGGAGCAGGAAGACTAGTGCAGGAAGAATATGGAGTTCCGGCTCCATGGTGCCCTCCTTCCTCGTGGAGTGTGTAGAGGTGAGCGTTTTCCCTTTGAAATGGCTGTTTCCGCTGTGTTTTTATCCGCGGAGAAACCGCCCCGGAAAAGGTGGCGGATTTGTAGGTTGTGATACTGTGGGCGGTACATTGTCTCCCGCCTGTCTGTTGGCGGTGACTGCCGCGCTGTTTCTCTGTACCGCCGTGGCGGTCTGAGTGTTAAAGTGTCTGTCTTTATTGGCGGTTTCCGCCACGGTCATAATTCCCATTTTTTTACCGCCGGCCTGTTGGCGGTCTTACTGCCGCTTTAACACCGTCCGCCAGGGTTGTAATGACCCCCTAAGTCCAAACATAAAAAATTGTTCGAAATTGTGTGTCTAGTTGGCAGAGCTGTGCACCCGGCCCAAGCAGAAACCACAATCCTAGTCAGGGTGAGTCAGATACACACCATAAGATAACCCTCACTCACCCTTTGGTTGCTTGGCACCAAGCAGGCAGGCTTAACTTAAGAGGAAATGTGTAAAGTAATTGTGCAACTTTTCAAACAGTAACTCAGTGAAAACACCACAAAAAGATTCCATAACAAGTTAGAAAAATAGATTATATTTTCATAAATAAAGACTAAGCTGTTGAGATATCAATTTGTAAAAAATATGGGCCAGATGTATCAAATGATTTTGCATTCGCAAATGGTGTGAATCGGTACATTTCACCGGCGGCGAATGCAAAATCCCCTTTCAGGATGTATGAAAAGCATTGCAGTGCAATTTTAGGGAATCACAATTTTTTGTGATTCACTAAAATTGAAACTTTGATTAAGGAATTGCATATGTAATCGTAAATAGGCAATACCTATTTGCAATTACTTGTGCACATGTATCATGCATTTCCAAAATACGAGCTGAGCATTTAGGAAATGCAATTACCACACATTCAAATTTGGTGGTAACCATGTGCAATTTAAAAGAAAACATTGAAAATGCATTTTTAAAAGTGGCATGTGGCGCATACATGTCCCTAGGGCATGGGTGTGCTTTACATGTGCACAATTCTTTGGGGGGGGTGCATCAAAGGGGGCCTTAGGCGCCCAGCACCCTTGGATTTGCATTACCTAATTTTCGAATTCCTAACAGGCATTCGCAAATTGGGAAATGCAAAACCATTCGCACCTATGGGCCTTCAGGGCCATAGGGATGGATGGAGTCCCATTCCCTAATAGCGATTCCCTAATAGCGATTGCGAATGTTAAGAAATCACTATTAGGGATTCGCTATTTTCTTACATCCCATTTTGCATTTCTCAAATGCCGCTTTCTTAAAATTTGCTATTTACAAAATGTAAATCAGGTTTTTTATACATCTGGCCCTATATGCG
The DNA here is from genome assembly GCF_031143425.1 of Pleurodeles waltl. NCBI lineage: Eukaryota > Metazoa > Chordata > Amphibia > Caudata > Salamandridae > Pleurodeles > Pleurodeles waltl. The sequence continues at coordinate 777,284,748 of NC_090437.1, read as the reverse complement.
GAAATAGCTCTTAGACGTAATACACACCTATTGGGGAATCTAGTCACACTGGACCGGGACAAAGTCAAGCGTTCAGGCTGCCAGCGATGGAGTACAGGTTGGCTACAGGACCCACACAGGACCCGCTGAGCAACAGTACCTTAATCCTTGTTGCAGCAAGAGATGTCTTGATGATCGCCAGTCAACTGGGGTGTGTGTTGCATCAGTTCTGAGTGCAGCACTTCCAAATGCAATGCACCAGGTCAATCCATGCTGGAGAGGATGATATGTCAATCTTCTCCATGCAGTGATGTGTTGGTTCCAAAGCAGTGATTCCACAGATGATGCAGTGGTTCTGAGTGTAATGCGGCAGTACAGCCCCTGCAACAGCAGGCAATACATCGCTTCCGATCAGTGAAATGGCAATGATGCACAGGTTCTGGCAGAGGCAGCACTTTATACTCACTTCCAAGGGCCCTGAAATGGGTTGGAAGCACTTAGCAGAGCATGACCTGCAGCCAGTAAAGTCCAGGTGCTGTTTGTAGATGGAAGAGAAGTCTTTGATGTTCCTAAGACTTCAAAGCAAGAGGCAAGCAGCAAGCCCTTGCAGTTGCTCTTGGTTCAAGTGAGATGGGTCAAGACCTTTCTCAGCAGGGCAGATGGCAGCAGGGCAGCATAGTAGAAAAGCAGTTCTTCCAGAGCAGTTCTTCCAGTTCTTCAAGAGCAGCAGTCCAGAGTGGCAATCGTTATAGAATTCTTCACAGGTTCTTCACAGGTCCAGCACTATACTGATTTGGTAGGGTCAGAGATCTGATACTTATACCCAGTTGTGTCTTTGAAGTGGCAGTGACTTCATAGAAGGGTCTTTGTAGTGCAAAGAGGTCCTTTCTTCTTCCCCTGGCTCCAGTCTCAGTACAAGGGGTTATACAGCCCTTTGTGTTGAATCAGGACACTAACTATTCAGGTGTATCAGCTCATCCCTCCCATCCTGCCTAGAATGGGCCATCAGGATGTTTATTGCCCATCAGTCAGTCCTAAGGTCCCTATATGTGTGGCTGTCTGAAAGAATGCACTAAGTCCAGTTGTCACCCAGCCCAGATGTGTATTGAAGACAGAATGCAGGGACACAGGGCTAAGAGTAGGAAAATGTCAACTTTCTAAAAGTGGCCTTTTCAAAATTGTAACAATAAATCTGACTTACCATGAAAGAGGATTTATTATTACAATTCCATAGGTACTAAGCATAACATATTTACTCCTTCTTAATTAGGGATCACAGCTTATGAAATGGTATAAGGAATCCCCATTGTTAATCTATGAGTGGAGTTGGACTCACAGTAGTGAAAAATGAACTTGGGAATTTTTCACTACTAGGACATGTAAAACTTAAAAGCATATATCCTTCCTATTAATTACATAGCACCCTGCCCTATGGGCTAAATAGGGTCTACTTAAGGGTGACGGGTGACTTAAACATAATAAAAGGGGAGTGTAAGGCTTGACTGCATGTTTTAAATGCCAAGTCGACATGGTAGTGTGACTGTACATACAGGTCCTGCAATGGCAGGCCTGAAACATGTTTAAGGCTACTTTAGTGGGAGGCACAGCAGTGCTGCTGTCTCATCTGTAGTACATGAAGTGCACTTTCCCAGGGACCCATAAGTAAATTAAATATGCCAATTGTGGATGTTTCAATCAAATCATGTTTAGGGGAGAGAGCACATGCACTTTAGTACTAGTCACCAGTGAAGTGCTCAGAGCCCTAATGCCAAAAAAAATCAGCAAATATGTGAGACCAACAGGCTAAATGTGTGAGGGAAGACCATCCTAAGGTTCTCAGTTCTAACAGAAATCTTTCAAGCAATTCTATCCAGCTGCTCCGAGATGACAATGCCTCCTCCTTAGACACTTCCAGCAGCCTTTCCCTGTTCAACTTTATCTTATCATAACATTTTCTTCATAATTTCTTTGAATTCCAAAGGTAAGTACTGACCAAGCACAATTCATTTCTTGTGTCCCACTAGTTCTCCATTGTGGCAGTCATATTTTTGGGCCTTGTCTCACATGACTAAGGCCCTCATTACTTGTACGGCGGTCCGAGGACTATCGTGGTGGAGGTGGTGGGTCCACTGCCATGGTCCCAGTGGTGAAGACCGCCGCATAATGAGCATGGCGGTGTGGCTGATTGGAAACAGCCACACTGCTGCCAATCCTGACAGTTCAGGCGGACCGCTGTGACCGGCGGGGGCCTTCTCTGGGCTGGCGTCATGCCTCACACCACTGGCCGTATTACGAGGGTGCTTACTGCCAGGGTTTTTTCTGTCTTCACCCTGCCATGAAAACTCTGGCATTAACGCACCCAATGATAGGAAAAAACATTCCTGTTGCACCTACATGCACCCCCCCACTTACACACACCCATGCAGCCACACACAGGTGCACATACACACACCACAAGCATACACTTTTCACAAACCCCCCTATTACAGTAGTCCCACCTACCTGTCTAGCCCACACAGCGGCCTACGTCGAGGAGGTCGTCTGGTAGAGGGCATATGACGGTGGTGACGGCCACTGGGAACCTGACCGTCACTGCCAGCGATTATTGTCATGGGCCCTAATTCCCCATTGGCAGTGATGGCACCCCATTGGTTGGCGTATGGCGGTGTGAACCGCAAAGGTTCACCGCCGTGCAGTGACCGCTGTGCAGTAATTTGCCATGTAATATGGCACGTGGAGTCATGACGTCGTGGCGGTGCTGCCCTGGCGTTCTTTGAAATCTGACCGTATTTGGGCAGTCTCCCGTGTGTGACTCATAATGCAGCAGTCAGGAGCCCGCCATCACTGGCGGTCATGCCGAAACATTGCCGAACATGTAATGAGGGCCTCAATGTCCACCGTTTGTGCATTGTTCTTTTAGGTGCTAGTTTTTACTAAAACTTTAAAAATTCATAACTCCGCTTCTATTGATTGGATTTTAGTCATTTTGGTGTCAAATATTTGATCGACATGTATTCATTTATTCTATTTTTCACTTGCTGTGCAATTTTTTGGGGTTGTGTTTTCACTTTTTTACTATTTATGTGCTTCATAAATACTTTACACATAGCGTCTAAGTTAAGACTGACTGCTTTTGTGCCAAGCTACTGAGGGTTAAGCACAGGTAAATTTAGTGACTTTTGTGGTTCACTGGTTGTTCCTTGAACAGGGGTCACCCCGCATTCAACCAACAACCCAATTAAACATCTTAAAACTACTTCACATGAAATACGCTTGACATAAACCTCATATGCCTCAGAGTCTTCTCCCACACTCAACAAAAGTAGCAATAGCATGTTACATATATGCAGATTATCAGAAATCAAGTTGTTCATACCAACTTAATAAACACAGTCTAGGTAGGCTAAACCACAGTTTTTAAAGAATCACTTCTAAACCCCTGATACCTATGGCACAATCATCAACCGATCCCCTGACAAATGTGCGAATTTCATGGAGAACCACCAATAAAATAAAACGAAGAAACAAACAAAACACATTCCTCAAACCAATTTAGAAAAATACTGTCACCAAGCCATAATCAGACAGAAGTGGTAGGGTGAAACCACCTAGAAAATGTTGAACATTATTGAAAGATACCAGTAGTTGACTGGGACATAGATGACATTTCAGACTGACTTTGATAAAGCCTTTGTCAGTCCTAGTAAATGTTGATAGGTTTGGACTTATTTCTTTTTTGCTGGAGGCTGATGTCCTACAGTTGATGAATGTCCAAGGTTGAGGTTGGATGGGTTTCTTGAAATCAGAAACATTCTTGTCAAGCTCTCAAATGTTAGTTTTGGTAACAAAAGCTCAGAGTGGAATGAAACTGGATTTCGCATCTTTGGAGGTTGCTTCGTTGCTGGGTTGAATTTTCCACTGAACCCTTGTAGAAGTTTATACCTTCAGGATAGGTCACTCTTTGGCTCTCAAATTCCTCCAGAGGTGGCTGTCCCTCTTTAAGAGTCAAAACTGGTTCTCCCTCCTGGTCTGATTAGAGCCTTAATTTCTAGGAGAGCTCAGGAAATGAATCAGAGCACATCCAGTGAGCCCTATTTGACGTCTCCAAATCAAGTGGTAGTGTTAAGGCTGTCTTTCATTCTGCCAACTGTTCCTGACCCTCTTCCAAATTATGAATTCCTGCTAAGTAGGGAGGCACTCTTACGGGCGGGTGCCTCCCGACGTGAAGGTTGACTCACGGTATTAATTCCAAACCAAAATCAATGCAGGCACTCACAAGAGCATTTCCATGTTTGATTTAACAGCAGGCATGTTTCAGCTATCCCCTCTATCAATGCTTGCAGATAAATTACACTCAATCACCACCACCTTAAATGATGTTGAAGACTACCACGTGAGTATTACCATAAACATTAAAAGCAGACTGCACCTTTCAGATTTCAATACCTTATTACTTGTAAGCGCCATCAAACCTAAATGCATGTTTATAAAACATAGATGTTCAGCAAAAATTCATTAGTATGTCAATATTTTGCTCACTTAAAGACGGCAAATTAGCAGTCCATCTTAAAATTCCAATTCCATATGAGCTGTTTTCAGTCACCCATGGGCGTCCATTCATGCTTAACCAGATCCGTTTACCAGGGCCTACACCATTCATTTTACCTGACTGAAGTAAGATATTCCCTCCCCACTTCCATTCATTTAGTATGTCCGTAGAGGCCACCCAATGGTTACAGCTCCCAAGAGTCAATAATCTCTAAATTCTGCATGACATCCAAATGCGGCAGTTCAGACATTTGTTCAGTTTCAATCTCCACATGAGTCCACCTTTAAGAACTTGCCGAACTCTTGCGGTGTGGGTGCCACCCAACGTGAGGATATACTCATGGTATTAATTCCAAACCAAAACCAATGCCGGCACTCACAGGAGCAAATATATATCTCTCTATCTTTCACTGTATCTTTCTACCTGTCTATCTGTATATAATTATACAAATACACCAAACAACTAAATGTTATAGGGACGTTATAGTTAGGTTCAGATTTTACATGTACAAAACCATAGAAAGTCAGCTGTTGTAGTTAGTTGTTTCAAATAACTATAATTCGTGCCCTAAGATAACTATAACTTGCGCCCTCGCCATGCATGGTTTTCTCATCAATAATTTTACTGCAAATGTTACATTGATATTATCAACCATGTTGAAGATGACATTGTGCTGCACTGCTGTTCCATGTGCCCTGTGTGGTGTATTGTGCTGCTGCAACCCTTGACGCTTACCCTGTAAGGTCAGTTTGGTGCCCCTACCCATCTCCCTCCTGCCCTGTGTGATCCGAGTCCATGTCCCTACCCCATTCCTCCTGCCCTCCATGATGCAATGTACCATACTTGCCAAAAATGTTAACTTGGTTAGAGGGAGATTGTGAGAAAAAAAACATGGGGAACTGATTTTCTTTATTGATTTATATTGAAAAAGTGGAGATTTTAGGCAGAAAATAGGTAAAATAAAGGCATTTTGGGCTTAAAAACTTTGGAAGTCTCCTCCCTGTATGGTTGTACTGCCACTGCCCTCAATGGTCTGTTATATTGACGCAGCCTCTCTTGCCTGTCCTGCATAGTTAGTTTGTTGCTCCTGCCCTGTTTTCCCGCTGCCCTCCATGGTCCTTTCTACTACTGCCACTGCCTCTCCCACCAGCCCTGCGGGTCAACTATTTGCCTCTGCACCCCCTGTTATCTGAGTCTGTGCCCCTGACCTCTGTCTCCTCACAGTATTCTAATGAACAGCTAGATTACTAACATTCAATGTTTACTACAAAATTGTGATATTCTTATGTCATCTTGATGTAATCAAAACTATGATACCAAAAGCATTTCATTTAGAAATTATAAAAATGAGAGGGTCTTATTATGATTAGTGCTCTAAAAAACTAAAACAAATACATATTTCTGAGTTCTCAAATTGCAACAAAGCACTTTTAAATTATTTGCTATCTTTATGTACCAAAATGAATGTGTCCTTGTGGTATGTAACTGATGCTCATGTGAAGCATTCCACTACCTTCGGGTCAAGTCTGCACTTTATAAAACTGCAAAAATAAAAGTATTTTACATACTTCTGTCATTTGGCTACATTTGGGTGATATGTGGGCTATATCCCAGCTCCTTTTTCTCTGGTGGTCATCTTGGGAGTTGTTATGAAGCTCCCTACTTTCTTTATTTACTGCAGTATTCTCAGCAGAAAATGCTTTCAGTTTTCAACCTCGATTCCATTAAGATGGCATTCAGATGTGCCATATTTTCAACATCAATTCAGACTATTAGCACTCTAGTTGCTCATTTGAACACTATAAGCTGCTGCTCACCAAGGAGTTAAGTGTCAGACTGCTGCTGGTGTTGAAAGTGCATTTTTTAGTCTGCATGTCAGAACATTTGAATGAAATAGAAGAGAAAGATATTTTATTTGAGAAAACACTTAAAACATGTCCTAATTTTTCTTTCTAGAGCCAGCAGTAACCATAATTTCAATTAAAAATTACAAAATGGTCCCCCTCATTTTGTTCCTTTCTTAATTAAATGTTTTAGGTTTTATCAAGATGGCTTTAGGTGTGCCTTACTTTTGTTATAAGTAAGACTGTTAGTGCTCTAGTTGTTCTTTAGAACACTTTGGGAGGCTGCAGTAGAATACAAGGGAATCAACTTACATGCTGCTCCTGTTGGAAGTACATGTTTTACTGAGAATGTCAAACTTCATTATTATATCGCTGAGAAAGATAGTGTGAACTTACAAAAAATATGCTATCATTTTAGCTTCTGGGTCACCTTCCATCATCTCCACAGGAAAATCATGAGAAAATAGTTTTCTCTCAAATAGGATTTATGAAATCCCAGCAGAAGGCTTATTCGCACCTTGGAACACACCATATTTCCTAACATTAGTATGGTACCATCAACAAATGTTTTTTATTGTAACTAAATTCTGTTATCAGCCTTTATATGTTCTCCTTTTTGTGACCCTCAAAACCTGCCATTCAGTACAATACATATCAGTGGGGTGCGTTAGTGAATATTGGTCCCAAGATGGCTGCCAGCACTTCCAGGTTGAAGTGCTGGCAGCCAATCAGATCTCCAATCAGATCTCACAATGAGATCTGTGTTTAGGCTCCACCCAAATATAAAAATTTGTTTTTCTTTAAATACCTCAAAAACTACTGAATGGATTTACACCAAGTATCAGAACGGCTGTTTCTTGGACAAGAGCTACCTTTCTTCCAAATTTGGTGTAATTCCGCCCAGCGGTTCAGGCGGTCGTTTTTTCTAAAGAGCTGGCATATTTTGCAAACTGATCCAATTCTTAATAATTGGATCGATGACAACCCTCAAATAACATTTAGGAGAAATAGATCTCTCAAGGATGACTTGTGTCGAAATGATGTAACATTGAAAGGACACACAAAGAATACTATAGTTGGAGGTTTTGCCTGCTGTATGAGATGTAAAGCATGTAAAACGAGTAACAGCTGTAGGACATTGAAAGTTCCAGGGAGAACAGATAGCTTTGTGATTAGAGGAAATTACAACTGCAACACAACTTATTGTGTTTATTGTTTGATATGCCCATATGGCAAGTTATACGTGGGCAGCACGATACACAGTGCTAAAAAGAGAGTTCTGGAACACAGAAGAGCCATCAAGAACTATGACAAAAACTACCCGGTAGCTAGACATTTCTTTAACCAGCATTCTGGCAATGAGAATCTGTCGGAGTTTGCAGTTATTGATCAAGTGAAGTTAAGCAAAAGGGGTGGTAATAGAGAACGACTGCTGCGTATTTTGGAGTCAAAATACATAATAGATTTTGAGGCGTTGGAACCTGTGGAGCTGAGCTTGAGTGAAGACCTGAGCATCCATTTAGGGTAATTGGTATTTTTAAGCACGTTGGGGGAGTAGGGCGGCCTTTTTAGAAATCAGTATTGTGGAGTAAGAGTGATATTATGAAATGTATAGAGATTAGGTGTTGGGGTTTTGTGTACGCTTTTGTATTACAGTAGAAGATTGTGTTTATTCACACATTGGGGTGTGAAAAATCCAATATATAAGCAGGATGAAGATATTTGCGAATAACCTCAGAAGTAATAGGAAGCCTTTCAGAAGAGCTTTTTTAAGTATGTATTTCCACTTGGGTGCTATAAGATCCAACTTGATCAATTTGGATAGGGGTGTAAGAAATATATGTTTATAAAAGAAATATTTAATTTTTAATTTGAAAACATATAAATATATATATATATTTTATCCCAATTCCATAATGAATAGTTTTGTATTTTCAATATAAGCTTTTTTCTGTGGGACATCAATATTATGATGAATATTCTGATAAATATTAACACATATCAATGACAAATGTGATTAATAACTTTTTGATGAAAGATTATGGTACAAACTACTGTGTATTGAGGTTAAATGGGCACTTTAAGATGGCCGCCGTAATATGTACTTAATGGTGGATGATTTGAGGTTTTGTCTGTTTTCTATGTTTATGATTAACTTGGGTTATTTATTTGAAGTACTACAGCAACAATCTATCCGTGATAAAGGCTGTTGCCGAAACACGTTGGATATTTTTGCTGAAATAAATTGAATTTTCACATCGGAGGTGTCCTGTTTCTCCTGATATTTTAATGGAGTGTTGGAGGCTATATATATATATATATATGTGTGTGTGTGTGTGTATATATACTGTATATATATATATATATATATATATATATATGTGTCCTGGTTCTCCTGATATTTTAAGGGAGTGTTGGAGGCTATATATATATATATATATATATATATATATATATATATATGTATATGTGTGTGTGTGTGTATATATATATAAGTGCATTTCTATGTTTCTATGTTTTTTAATTCCATTTCATAACTATAATGTCCCTGTAACCTTCACTTTTTCAGTATATATATACATATATATATATATATGTGTATATTTATATCTATATATATATATACATTCACTGAAAAAATAAAGGTTACATGCACATTATAGTTAGGAAATAGAATTAAAAAAACATAGAAATTCATTTAAAAAAACAATGTTTACATAAGCGTTAGAGTTAGGCTCCCATTTTAAACGTATCAAACCATAGAAATGCACCAGTTATAGTTATAGTTATCTCAAGTAACTATAACTCGTGCCCTAAGGTAACTATAACTCGGGCCCTCACCACATACAGTTTTTTCATCAAAAATGCTACTGCAAATATTACAGTGAAATTATCAATGATATTATTAAGGATGTCATGAGTGCCGTAATTTGTGAGTTAATTAGCAGTGCATGGCGAGGCACAAGTTATACTTGCTTGAGACAACTAACTATACTGGTGATTTTCTTTGGTTTAGTATGTTTAAAATGTAAGCCTAACTATAACATCCCTGTAGGCTTTGGATTCTAAGTGAATTTCTATGGGCCAGAGGCATGAGTTATAGTTACCTCAGGGCACACATTATAGTTGCTTTAAAGAAAACAATAACTGCTGAATTTGCATAGTTTTGTACGAGTAAATTCAGAACCATAATATCCCTGTAACCTCTGGTTTTTTTTAGAGAATATAAATATATATAACAAACCTATTGACAGTTTCCAATAGGTAGTCATAATTAGGACCTGGTTTCCTTAGGAAAAGCATTTTTTGTTTTGCTAATAACTTTGGCACCATTTGATGAATCTTCATGAAATTTTCAAAACTAGTTCGCCACTCACTTCAGCTGCTGTTTGGAAAGTTTTTGGATGATTTTTGAGGGAGGCCAAGATAAAGGTGGTTCCCAAAACAGATTTTCCACATGCAATTCCCATAGGGATTTTGAGCATGACTACAGCCTGAATCACTGAACAGAATTAAACTACATTTGGCAGAAAGCTACATCTTGGTCCAGAAAGAGTGCTTTTTGTAATTTGGTGTAGTCATTCAGTAGTTTTGGAGTTAATAAAGAAAAATGATTTATATATATCTAGGGATGTGGAGTGGCTGCAGATCCACAGCACTGGATACGTAGATCTATGCACCAACAGCAATGGTGTGATTGACTGACAGCAACCTGAGGGGAACATTTGCGGCCACCATTTTGTCTATCAGAACCCGGTGTGGGGGGAATAAAAATAACATAAAATATAAGGGGTCACAATAGAGGTATCCTGAACCCATGGGAATGATGGAGGGGTCTGTGAGGGACCCTGTTACAATCAATGCTATATAAACACCCCACCAGGAGAAGCATCCTTCTTCTCAGCCCACACCTTTCAACTAATCTCTCCAGGCATACACAAACATTCTTTGACATCACACACTCACTGGCTGAAACTAGGTGTCATAGAAACTAGTGAAAGAGAATGCATTATACCTAAATCAGGATGTAACTCATGTCCTCCCTTAGAAAATAATAAAAATACCTAATGGGGATCTTTCAACCCTCACCAAAGAAATGAGTAAATGGTCTCTTTCAACCCAACAGCATCTTGTGCATAATAAAACAGTATCTTTTAACCCTCACTGTAGTAGGTAAAGTAAAGGTATCTTTCAACATATACTCATCCTCGAGACTCTGGACTTTTTGTGACCATTGAAGAGGTTCTTTTTCACCCCATAGTCATCCTCGAAACACAGGACATCTTGCGACCATAGAAACAGTCTATTTCTAATCCCATGGCAACGCTGATGAGTTCTGGCACTCGCATCTTGCGTTATCTTCAGAGATGGCACGCGCACAACAAAATGTACAGGCGCTTCTCCTGGCTTCATTGCACGTGCTGGTTAAGCATGTCTTTTTTAAAAATAATAACACTAACAGCCAGAGACTTGCATTTAAGTGCATGCTTCTACTTTGACCAAAACTGTTCTAAAGTGCTTGTGGCAAACAATTACAGCATGGCACTTTAAGTGCTTCCTAGGGCTCTGCAATCCTGCTGCTATACAATGCTAGTGTTAGATTAATATGAGCCCCAAGCCTACAGACTCTTGCTACCATCCATTACTGTTACTCACAGTGTACCATAAAGTTGGACTTCATCACTTCAAATGGCTCATGCTACTCACTTCCGGTTCACTCTTCATCACAAATGCTGCATACTATTTTCTTCTGTGAATCATTAAATAGATCATCCTCACAGTCCACAGGCTGACTGATGGGTTGAGGCACTGGCGGGGGTCAGGGAGTCCACTTTTCTTTGTTGAATGTCCTTGTTTTCCCTCTGTAATTTCACCTCCTCTTCACTCCCCTTCTACTCGTAAGTTAGTTTCCAACTCGTTGCTATTGTTGCAATCAATGCTATATAATTGATCCACCAGGAGCAGCATGTGGCTGCTTAGCCCACTCTCTCTAACTGATCTCTCTAGGCATACATTAACATTCTATGATACAACAGAGCAGCAGGTAGCATGGAAACTATGGAGAGACAATGTAATATACCTAAATCAGGATGTAACACACCCGTAATGGGTAAGAAATTGCTCATAAATGTTTTGGTTTTTTTTGGACATGGGAGGATCCATGTTTCAACTGCAGTGTTCAGCATGGCACCCTATGTGAATCTGTGATGGATCCATGGACCTAGAGCCAATTTGTACAAAAAAATACTCACACTCACCGAGCCACTCCCACCCCCCTAAAGCCACTGACACACCTACTCACAGACCCACAAAACCACTCACAAACTCAGTCACAGACTCACACAACCACTCATACATGCACTCACATACTTGCACACCAACTCACACACTCACACAGCCACTCACAGACTCACCTACATACCCATACAACCACTCACACACCCACTCACAGACCCACAAAACTACTCACACACTTGCTCAGACCCACACAGCCACTCACACACCAACATAAAAAAAAAACACACAACCACGCACATCCAGTCAAACACCCATACAGCCACTCACAAACCCACTCACAGACCCAAGGCATAAGGTTAGCTGCATGTGGGAGTTGGCTGCAGGGCATGGCTGCAGACCAGGTCCTGAGGCTAACCCTCTGCTGTGCACAGCCAAAGGCTGTGTGCAGCATGGGGTTGATTGCATTTTTTGGGAGTTGGCTGCCAATCCCCAGATGTGCACAGCTGAAGGCCATGTTCATCATGGGGTTCGCTGCATGCAGGGGGTTGGCCACAGGTTGCAAGTTATAGTTAGCTTATGTCACAACTTATACTTTCTTGAGGTAAGTATAAGTATAAATGCTAAATCTCTATGGTTTTGTGTGTGTAAAATCTGTACCAAAATATAACGTCGCTGTAACCTTAGGTTTTTCAGCTAATATCATATATAAAATCACTGCATCCAGATGGACTGAACATCACTGACAATACCACTTGATTTCTGCATATCTGAAGAGTTCTCAGGACTGCATTGATTTCACATTCAAATTGGAATCTTCACTCATGATGCTTTTTGAAAATCCTGCAGAGTCAGCTGTGCAGCCACTGAGCAAACCGTCTTGTACTACCTGAGGAAGGTGGAAGCTGAAACATTGTAGTAGAAATATATGTTTGTTCTTTGGTGAGCTCATCTGTTTGAGTCACTTTTTTCTTGTATATTATATCTAAAATATATGTTTGTTCTTTGGTGAGCTCCTCTGTTTGAGTCACTTTTTTCTTGTATATCTATCTATCTATCTATCTATCTATCTATCTATCTATCTATCTATCTATCTATCTATCTATCTATCTATGTGTGTGCGTGTTTATGTGTATGTATATATGCAAACATATATATGTATGTGTACATATATATATGTTACCTACTGGCAATAGCCCATAGGTAGTTATATTTAGGATCAACATTTCCCCTAGATGAAACATTTTTTGTTTTGTTAATAACTTTTACACAGTTTGTTTAAACTTCACAAAATTTGCAAAACTAGAATGCAAGTTAGTTCAGCTGCTCTTTGGAAAGTTCTGGGATGATTCATCAAGCAGGGACCGTGAAAAAGGGGAGGTCCCACAAATACTTTTTCTCCATTCTATGTCTATAGGGATTTTGCAATCTTCAGCCATAGCTACAGCCCGAACCCCTGAATGGAATCACACCAAATTTGGCAGGGAGCTAGCTGTTCATGCTTTTTGGATTTGATGTAAATCCGTTCAGTAATTTCAGAGTTATTAAAGGAAATAAATATAGATCTCTAGGGATGCGGATCCTTCCAAAGACCAATGGGAAGAAAGAACTCACCCATTTGCACACCATACCCTCACTGTGCACAGCCTTTGGCACAGAGTGGGGGTGGGTGCATGTGGGGGGGCAGTGGTTGTATTAACGTTTGGTATTTATATATTACTTTACTTTAAAAAAAATAGAAATTCACTGCAAAACAAAGGCTACAGGGTAGTTATAGTTAGGTTCACATTTACCCACACAAAACCATAGAAATTCAGCAGTTATAGTTCTACTTATAGTTCTACTTATCTGAAGAAACTGTGACTCATGCTGCAAAGTAACTTTAGGCTATGAGTTATAGTTTCTTAACATAAGTATAACTATAAGTCTATCTATATCTTCTGAATTTCTATGCTGTTGTGGGGGTAAAATGTGAACTTAACTATAACGTCCCTTTATTCTTTCAGTGAATAAATATATATATATACTGTATACTATATATATAACTATATATTCACTGAAAAAACAAAGCTTCACTAAAAAAACCAAGCTTACAGGGACGGTATAGTTAGGTTGACATTTTCACATTTCACATGTACAAAACCATAGAAGTTCTGCAGTTATAGATAACTCAGCTAACTATAACTTGCACCCCTGTTGTGCACTGTTTCTGACCTCACATATTACATCACTCATGACCTCTCAAATGACATCACTGATGACATCATCCAATGAGTGTAAGTGGTTGTATGGATGTGTGAGTGAGTGTGTGAATGGGTCTATGGGAGAGTGAGTGGATGTATAAGTAGCAGTATGGGTGAGAAAGTGTCTCTGTAAGTGACTGCATAGGTTGAGTTAGTGGGTGTGTGAGTGGCAGTATAGGCGACCGAGTGGGTGTGTGATTGCTTGTGTGGGTGAGTGGCTGGGTGTGTTAGTGATTGTATCGGTGAGTGAGTGGGTGAGTCAGTGACTGTATGGGTTAGTTAGCGGATATATGATTGGCCATATGTATAGGTGTGTGGCTGTGTCAGTCACTGTATGGGAGAGTGAGTAGATGTATGAGTAACTATATTGATGAGTGAATGGATGTGTGAGTGGGTGCATGGGTGACTGAGTGGGTGTGTAAGTGTCTGTATCAGTGAGTGAGTGGCTGTGTGAGTGAGTGTATGGCTAGGTGTGTGGGTGTATGAATGCTTGTATAGGTGAGTGAGTGGGTGTGTAAGTGGCTGTATGGATGTGTTAATGGGTATCTGTGGGGTTGTATGGGTGTGTGAGTAGCTGTATGAATGTATGAATAGCTGAGGTAGTGCTGTATGGATGAGTTAGTGGATGGATGAGTGGCTGTGTGGGTGAGTGCATGTGTGTCAGTTGTTTCAGGGGTCTGTGAATATGTGAGTAGTTGTGTGTGTGGGTGTATGCAAGTTTGTATGGGGTACGAATGGATGTGTGAGTGATTCTGTGGATGATGTCATGAGTTCATGAGTGATGTCACTGAGCATTTCATGAGTGATGTAATGTGTGAGGTCATTAAGCAGTGCATTACAAGGGCACAAATCATAGTTAGCTGACCTAACAGGAACTGCTGAATTTCTATAGTTTTGTATGTGTGAAATGTGAACCTAACAATAACATCCCTGTAACCTTTGCTTTTTTCAGTGAACTTCACTGGTTGTTATAATTCGATTTCCTAACTATAAGGCCCCTCTAAACTTTGTTTTTTGAGTGAATTTCTATGGTATTTTTAATGTAAAGTAATTTCAATTACTATATGTTGATCCAACCACAACCTCCAGGCCCTGTGGCCAACTCCCCTAACTACCCAACTCCACATATGGGTGATTGCCTAAGTGTATAAATGCAGCTATGTGCAAGTGAGTAAGTACATGCGTTGTGTATAGGTGACTGAATGTGTCCATGAGCGGTATATAGGGGATTGACTGAGTGTCTGAGTGCATGTATGGGTGTGTGAATGAATCCATAAGTGGTGTATGGATGAGTGACTTAGTGGATGAATGGTGTATGCATGATTGTCTGAGTAAGTGAGTGCATCTATAGGTGAGCGAGTGTATGAGTTGTGTATGAGTGAGTGTGTGTATGAATTGTGTATATGTGACTGAATAAGTGTATGATTGTCAGTGTATGGGTGAGTAAGTGAGTCGTGCATGGGTGACTGGACGAGTGTATGACTGCATGTATAGATATGTGAGTGAGTGTATGTGTGCATATATGGATGACTGGATGTATGAGTGCATAAATGAGTGAGTGAGTTAACAAGAGCATGTATGCATGAGTGAGTGTATGAGTAGTGTTCGGCTGATTGAGTGCATGAGTGCATGTACGAGCAAGTGAGTGGGTGATGGGTTCAAGTATGAGTGAGTGACTTAGTGCATGAGGGGTGCATGGTTGATTGTGTGTATGGGTGTGTGAGTGTATGACTGGTGTATGGGTGACTGAGTACATCAGTAGTGTATGAGTGATTGACAGTACATGAGTTAAATAGAGAAAAAGTAAGAAAGTAGTAATGAGATATGAGTACAAATTAGAAACAAATAAAATATAGTAAGATAGATAAAACAGTAAGAAAGTATTAAAAATGTAAACATAGATATGTTTACAGTATTATTTTTATAAGGTTTTTAGGATCTGTGGATCCTCTGCGGTGCCAGACCGTACTCTATGGTTTTTGTTATGATCACATGATCGGGAGGGGCCCACGGATCCTGCTATTTTTTTTATAAGGTTAGTTTTAGTACAAAGAAGCATCTGATTTTTTTATATTGGAATCAGGGTGTACCTATATGTAAGTATATATAAGTTAACCTGTAGTTGTTTTACTTATAAATATGTGATTAGATGTGTTATCGGGAAACACAGATCCACAGAGGGAACCATGGATTCGCCCATTTTGAAAAAAGAAACATTATTATTTGGTTGGCTGTATTGGACCCCACCCTATTAGAGTTGCAGGCACACCCTACAGAAGTAATTTCATGTTTCATCTGTGCAGAGAGAGTGCCCAAATTCAGAGGAGCTGTTAGATTGGGTGTTTTTCTTTGCTGTTTTTTTCTAAAGCAATGGCTAGTGCTTCATCAGTGGCACAACATCCAGAAGATGCCACCTTGGAGGAAGAGAAGGGAACATCTCCAATGAAGAAGGAGAGTGAAGTATGCAAACACTTCACTGTCACTCCAGGAGAGAAGAAGGTGACAGCTAAATATGTCACATGTAATATTGGTAGCAAACAACTTTCTGGTGGGACTTCAAAAAAGTATCCATGTGGAAGTACCTTAAGACCTTCCACGAAAGGTGTACTACAGAATCCTGCACAAGAGGACACTTGTAGAAGGTTCTTCTACTTCTAGCGCTGCTAACGGAGAAGCTTCAGCTACTGTCACAGTGCCATCTTTATCACAGGACCTGGGAAGAACAGTGACTGTTTACTGTTTATTTATTTATTTGCATGATTAATTAAAATCTTAGCACAAATAGCCAATTAAATACAGTAAAAAAAAAAAAGAATTCAATATCCACTATAAGATTCTTGAATTTATACTAAAACAATAACAAAAGTAACTAAGAAAAATAACTAAACAATTGCTAAGCGTAAACTGTGCAATCTCTCCGATTCAATTTGTTGCAAGAACATAATCTACATCCTTAAGGTGAATTTGCGGTCCCAGGCTACGAGTTTACGCATTTGGCATGCGCAATCAAGAATTTAACAAGTCTGCAGTTTGTCTGCTGATCAGTTTAGTCAAACATTTTCATCACTGCTGGCCGTCAAGAACGAATCACATTTCTCTTAAAAACTGGTATTACCAGTTGGCGACGTGCTTCATTTAGGGCCGGGCAGATACAGATCAAGCAGACCATATCCTCCCTGGCAGCATTGCATAGCCTGCAAGACGTCTCTCGCCCATTCTTCCACAGTGGTCGATCCACTCTAGATGGAAGGGGTCCTAAGCTTAGCGCAAGCAGGTGGCGTTTAATGTAAACTGAAAATGTTGAAATCAGATATTGCAATGGTGCAAGGATGGTGTAAGTATGCATAAGAAACTAGGCATGCGAGTGTCGCGCAAATTTACATTTATCATCTAGAAAGGATTGCAGACCTATTTCCTTTTTTAACACACGGCACAGGAGGGGATATGACATATTGGAGTCTCATAGGTGCACCAATTGTGTCTCTTGCAGGGAATGCTGCAAATACCTGATATATACTGCCTTGAATCATTGCTTACTGAATTCCATAAAGCCATGACTAAAGGGCTGGCATTGTTTCTCCTTATTCTATACCAGGTCTTTATCGTATGTGCTCTCCTGTCCAGCTGTTGTTGTTTAAGGCCAAATTCTAACCTGACCTGTGCAGGGGAAGCAGTATGGGGAAGATTAAAGAGTAAAGGTTTGTACGAAGGCCCTTTTAACCTTTTGGCTATGGTGCAGAAGGCGAACAACAAGGCTTTACACTTCTGCGCGATGTACTGCTTTTGGGCGCAAGGTTAGCTTTGTTGTTTATGGTAAACCCCAAATATTTATAGCAGAGAGTCCCTTCAAGGCTAATGTTGTCCAACTTAATTTTGTTTACAGAATTTGAAGGGCATCCTATTGACATAGTTTTGGTCTTCAGAGATCCACCATAAAAAAGTTAAAGCGGTGCAGGGCCAGAACGCATCCTTGTTTTAAGCCTATATTTGTTGGAATCCTTCTTGAAATTTTTGAAATCTGCTACCTTGATCTGCACCCAAGTCTTATCATATTGAATTTTGATGCTCCTGAGAAGCCATTCTTGCAGGCCCCAGCTTGCAGTTTGTGTCATAGAATTTTTTGCTTTGTCGGCAATGTCACTTAGCGCAAGAATATAAACACTGTGCCATAACCCTTCTGGGAACCAGTTTGATTCAGTAGAACAAGGTTAGTTGAATTAGACCAGTTGAGCAGGTTGTCCAAGATTAGGGTGGCAAAATATTTGGCCTCAGTGTCAATTAAAGCAATCAGTCTATAGTTGGCCGGATTTGTTCTATCTCCCCCTTTGAATATCGGATTGATGACAGATCCTGTCCAACTGCCTGGGATGGCTGTATTACGCTCAACTTCAGTGTAAAGAATTGACATTGTAGTTGACCAGTACTCCGGATCGGCCTTAAATACTGCCTGTGGAAGGCCATTGGGCCAGGGGGCCCCGTCCCTACAGCCCCTCCTGATTACTTGGGAGACTGCCTTGGCACTGAATCCAGCATCGATCTGACAGAAAAGTTTAGGACTTGCAGGGTCCTTCAGATGTAAATTTGCTTCAGATGAGACTAGTTTGAATTAGATGTTAGCCAGGTAGTCCACCCATTTATTCTCAGGAATTGATGATTAATTACTCTTGACTGCCAGTCAATGCCATTGATGGTTGCCCAAAAGGCCCTGGAATGAGCTCTTCTTGAGTTATAGAGTAATTTGAGCCAGAAGTTGTCCTCCCTCTTTATGCGCTCACACCATACCTGATTTTTATATTATTTTCGAAGAGCCTTTATTGGGCACATAAAAATTCTGTGAAAGGCTTATCTTTAATTACTCTGAGCTCGTGCCTCAGTTCCTTTCGTAGTTTTAGAATTTTCACTGATAGGCTTGAAGACATCATCCAATTGTATGTTGGTGATTGACACCTGGCAAAGCCGAGCAAGGATAATGAAAGTAGAAAGGCGGCCCACACTTCCACAACTGACAAGTCCTGAAGCATTGCCGATTGAAACAGAGTTTTTATATTTTCACACAGCCGTGGTAATGAGGACTCTGACCAAGTCAGGCAGTTTAAGTTGATGGATACGATTGTTCCTAGTTAAACAACAGGTGGGAGAGGGTGAAGGGCATTCAAGTCCAGTTCTATATGTTGATATGAGTGATCTCTGTGGAGAGTAGTTTTAATTTAAACGTGCTCACACGAGCTAGCAAGGGGAGAGACACAGCCCTGTAGTCTATTATGGTCGCAGACTTTTTGCTATAACAAAGGATAGCTTGGTGGCATGTTGTCTTTAGTCCTGCCATTTAGAACCCTCATGCTCAAATGCTCTAATGCCTCTACCAGTTGCTTACCCATTGCATCCAGTCTCTTCTGTATTGGTAGGAGTTGAGGCAGCACTGACCATATAGCATTTTCAGATGCCAATTGCTCATCAGGTTCAGGAGTGTGATTTAAATTGGTGTTGAAATTGCCCGTCACTAAAAAGTCCCATGTTGGGTGAGCACATCTAGGCCCTCATTCTGACCTTGGCGGGCGGCGGAGGCCGCCCGCCAAAGTCCCGCCGTCAGGTTACCGTTCCGCGGTCGAAAGACCGCGGCGGTAATTCTGACTTTCCCGCTGGGCTGGCGGGCGGTCGCCTTCAGACCGCCCGCCAGCCCAGCGGGAAAGAGGCTTCCACGATGAAGCCGGCTCGGAATAGAGCCGGCGGAGTGGAAGCTGTGCGACGGGTGCAGTTGCACCCGTCGCGTATTTCACTGTCTGCACAGCAGACAGTGAAATACATGTAGGGGCCCTCTTACGGGGGCCCCTGCAATGCCCATGCCAGTGGCATGGGCACTGCAGGGGCCCCCAGGGGCCCCGCGACCCCCCCTACCGCCATCCGGATCCCGGCGGTCGGACCGCCGGGATCTGGATGGCGGTAGGGGGGGTCGGAATCCCCGCGGCGGTGCAGCAAGCTGCGCCGCCGTGGAGGATTCAATGGGGCGGCGGTACACTGGCGGGAGCCCGCCAGTGGTGCCGGTCCGACCGCGGCTTTACCGCCGCGGTCGGAATCCCCATTGGAGCACCGCCGGCCTGTCGGCGGTGCTCCCGCGGCGGTCCTCCGCCCTGGCGGTCTTTGACCGCCAGGGTCAGAATGAGGGCCCTTATCTCTTCTGCCTTTATTAATAGTTTCTCGAAAAGGAGGGTTTTCCAATGTTTCTGCTGGTGAGCAGTAACATAAAAAATTACTAAAGGGGTTTGTCAATTATTGCTGAAAGTGATTTTGACGGCCTGCAAATAATTTTTTGAATATGCCAGCTGCTCTGTTGTGGCATGTAGCACTGTGGAAACACACGTGGCTAGACCTCACTTGGCCTGCCCGATTGGTTTGATTTTTCACCACTGACGTGGTGTAATGAGTAACCTCCTAAGTGGACCAGGTCTATTAGCCATGTTTCTTGCAGTATGATTATAGAATAGTTGCAGCTGGTTAATCCTGAGAATCCATCTGTAACAATAGTTTTCGCTCCAATGATGTTCCAGGACATGATGGTGACAGCTGACCCCTGATCCATTTTTTCTGCATTATAAATGTTAATTCTGTTGTTCCTTCTTGAGTTTAAAGTATGAGCCATCCACCTCCATTCATTCTGAACACCATTTTGTGGTCGTGGGGGTATTTGCATATGGCTTAGTGCAGTTGGGAGGTCATTGGAAGTTTTTTGGTTGTGTTGCCCCCTGCCATACTGCCACTGCACTGCCACTGCTCTGACTCCCTTGAATTCAGCCCCCATGCAAATTCATGGGTCTTTGGAACTGTTAGAAATGGGGTCTTTGGTTGGCAGTCCAAGCAAGGCCCTCACTCTAGTCAGGGTAAGTCACACACAATCCAAATTATCCTGTGCCCACTCTGTGGTAGCTTGGCACTGAGCAGTCAGGCTTAACTTAGAAGGCAATGTGTAAAGTATTTGTGCAATAAATCATAACACAATAGAGCACCAGAAAAATACACCACACAGTGTTTAGAAAAATATATAGTATTTATCTGGATATTTGCAGGTCAAAACGATAAAAGATGCAATAAGAAATCGTAAAGATATCACTGGAAAGTGATATAAAGTGTCTTAAGTCTTTAAAAAGCAAACAAAGTCTCTTTCAAGCACAAAGTACCTGGTTGGAGTGAAAAATCTCAGCAAAGGGCCGCAGAGGAGGAGATGCGTGGAAAAATGGTGTGTGCGTCGGTTTCGCCCCTTCACACACGGACTTGCATCGTTATTTTCCACGCGGGGAAGACGTTGCGTCGATTTCTGGCACGCAGACAAGTCTCCTCTTCGGGTAACGGGGTTTTCTGACGCCCTGGGGTCTGTGCGTGGAATCCTGGGCTTGTTGACCGGCTGCGCGTCGTTCCAGTGGGCGATGCATAGAATTTTCTCCCTCACGGCAGGTGCTGTGTCGATTTCTCCTCTGGAAGTTGGGCGGCGTTGTCCAGGCGGGCCGTGCGTCGAAGGTGCTGCGTCGATCTTTTCCTCGCGAAGTCGAGCGGCGTCTTTCCGGTTCGGCGTGCAGTGAATTTTTCACCGCGGAACAAGCTGTGCATCGAATTTTTCGCCACACAAGGAATCCAGTTGCAAGAGAGAAGTCTTTTTGGTCCTGAGACTTCAGGGAACAGGAGGCAAGCTCTACCCAAGCCCTTGGAGAGTACTTCTGCAGCAAAGCAAGGGAGCAGCAAGACCGCAGGGCAACAGCAAGGCAGCAGTCCTTTGTAGAAAGCAGTCAGGTGAGTCCTTTAGGCAGCCAGGCAGTTCTTCTTGTCAGGGTGCAGGTTCTGGTTTCTTCTCCAGGAAGTGTCTGAGGTGGTAGGGGAGAGGCCCTGTTTTATACCCAAATGTGCCTTTGAAGTGGGGGAGACTTCAAAGAGTGGCTTAGAAGTGCACCAGGTCCCCTTTCAGTTCAATCCTGTCTGCCAGGGTCCCAATAGGGGGTGTGGCAGTCCTTTGTGTGAGGGCATGCCCTCCACCCTCCCAGACCAGGAAGACCCATTAAAAATGCAGATGTACGCAAGTGAGGTTGAGTACCCTGTGTTTGGGGTGTGTCTGAGTGAATGCACAAGGAGCTGTCAACGAAACCCAGCCAGACGTGGATTGTAAGGCACAGAAAGATTTAAGTGCAGAGAAATGCTCACTTTCTAAAAGTGGCATTTCTAAAGTATTAATATTAAATCCAACTTCACCAGTCAGCAGGATTTTGTATTACAATTCTAGCCATACTAAATATGACCTTCCTACTCCTTTCAGATCAGCAGCTACCACTTCAACAATGTATGAGGGCAGCCCCAATGTTAGCCTATGAAGGGAGCAGGCCTCACAGTAGTGTAAAAACGAATTTGGGAGTTTTACACTACCAGGACATGTAAACTACACAGGTACATGTCCTGCCTTTTACCCACACAGCACCCTGCTCTAGGGGTTACCTAGGGCACACATTAGAGGTGACTTATGTAGAAAAAGGGGAGTTTTAGGCTTGGCAAGTACTTTTAAATGCCAAGTCAAGGTGACAGTGAAACTGCACACACAGGCCTTGCAATGGCAGGCCTGAGACAAGGTAAAGGGGCTACTAAAGTGGGTGGCACAACCAGTGCTGCAGGCCCACTAGTAGCATTTAATCTACAGGCCCTGGGCACATATAGGGCCTGATTCTAACTTTGGAGGACAGTGTTAAACCGTCCCAAAAGTGGCGGATATACCACCTACCGTATTACGAGTCCATTATATCCTATGGAACTCGTAATACGGTAGGTGGTATATCCGCCACTTTTGGGACGGTTTAACACCGTCCTCCAAAGTTAGAATCAGGCCCATAGTGCACTCTACTAGGGTATTACAAGTAAATCAAATAGTCCAATTTGGTGTGATCCAAGGTTACCATGTTTAAAGGGAGAGAGCATATGCACTTTAGCACTGGTTAGCAGTGGTAAAGTGCGCAGAGTCTAAAAACCAGCAAAAACAGTGTCCAAAAAGTGGAGGGAGGCACGCAAAAAGTTAGAGGTGACCACCCTAAGG
The DNA here is from genome assembly GCF_031143425.1 of Pleurodeles waltl. Lineage (NCBI taxonomy): Eukaryota > Metazoa > Chordata > Amphibia > Caudata > Salamandridae > Pleurodeles > Pleurodeles waltl. Next base: position 777,261,837 of record NC_090437.1, on the reverse strand, counting down.
CTGTCAAGTCTAACAGGAACCAATTCATGATTTGATTTTTCCCTAGTGCTTGACAGCAGGGGGGGAAGATAGCGTAATCTAGATGGTTCTGACAGCAGTATGCCCCAAGCTTCAAATTGCTTTTTTACCGCCATAATTGATGTAGCGATTTCTCTTGTTCTCCAAGTTGTGGATGTTGCTCTGGCCCGTTTTGAGCGCTGCTGGAGAAGAATTTCACCGACATTAGGTCTGCCGATACAATCTTCTGAGTTGCTGGCAACTCAGCCAGGAGCCTCAAGATGTTGCCCCTATTCAAGCTGTCTTGTTGGCCTGTGATGTATTTTGTGGAGTTAGAATGATCTGCCTTGGTTCCCAGCCGTTATCAATATAATTGGTGTACTGAGATTGGTGGGGGTGGTCCGTAATTCCATGTAGCATTGGCTTTCTCAGCTGATCTCCCTCCCACTGTTTGCTATTTGGGTTTATTGTTGATGTGTCTGCTTGTCTGGTTGAGGAAGTCTTATTTTGAGCTTCGGTTACAAAAGTTTGTGCGTTTTGAAGCGTAACGTTTGTAGTTGTTAGCCTGTGTTCATTAGAGGGATGGTTATAATTTGGGTTTGTTTCCGAAGTAGGTTCCCTACTAGTGATGTCGGTGCTGGACTGTGTATGATATGCTAAGGAGGGTGGTTTACTAGACTGGCTGATAGACTGTGTTTGTACCTCATCACTGTTGCTCCATGGCTGTAATTTGGGTCTGAGCGGGTTACCCAATGTGGTGGCTGGACAAATTGCTGTAGATTGCATGAAGCCACCTTGTGGGGGTGACCTTGAATGCACCAACTGCCTCTTATGCCCGAGAGATAAATTGGTTCCCAATGCCACTGTCTGCGAAACATCTTTTAGTCTCGGTACTTCTGCCACTGGTGTCCCTGGAAGGTCCTTCGCAGGTGGTTGCGCATCTGATTGGACTGCAGACTTTTCACTACCTATAAGTGCTAAAAACTTTCTGATTCTAACTTTGTGCACCCCTGGCGTGAGGCCAGGTCCATGAACTCCTCCTCCCTCATCTTCGAGCGGTAAGTTGTTCGGTTGGCCGATGCATTTTGTGTTCTACTGATGGTGGCAAGGCAGCAGGTTGAATGCCGTCGAAGGGTAGCTGAACGGAACCATTGGCTGGCCCCTACCCTTGTGATTTTCACATAATTTGAAACTTGAGGATTGCTTGAAGATCCAAAAATCCAGGTTTGTGGTTTAGATTGTACAGAGAATATGGGGTTTAAATTGCCACTAGCATCTTTGGTACATGTTTTTTTCCTTGCCTTTGTAGCTCACTTTTTTTGCCTTTTAGATGGACGTTTGGGTATTAGGGCTAAGTACTCATTTGAACACTATGAAATTATAGATGCTGTTTTTCCCATCTGTGCAAATTCACCTGTACAAATTGAGTTTGTTGATGTTAGTTTTTCCATCTTTGTCCCCATTGCAATGGCGAGAGAGACATCTGGAGTACCTAAGAGTGTGAAAGGCCTACTTCGCCATTTTTTAGCGCAGTGGCTCTTATTTGTTTTTACTTCTTCCAATATCTCTGTTAAAATATTTGGTAACGTGCTCAATTTAACGATGATTGGTCCATATTTGCAGAAATCTTGCTGCTGATCCATTTTGAACTTTTGATCAGATCACCAGATGGTCAGCAGATCCAATTTATGATTAATATCAGCGATGTGAGTGGCCATAACATCCATTAGATCAATTTGTAAATCGAGTTTAACTGATTGCATATTGAGTACTGTCGTTGAAGTATGATGAGCGTTTAGAAATGAGGCGTGTAGTCAAGCGAGGTCCCCCAGCTCGCAACCAGTAGATTCAACTGGAAGGGGACTTTTGAAGAGAGTTTTGCTATTTCTATTGATGGCAGCTAGAGCGGTATTGTTGGTGACTAGAGTGTCCAGGTTGCTAAATTCCGTTGCGCCTACATCTAGTTGTAGTTTTCTCATATCACTAGAGACTTCATTGATCGTGTTGGGAACTCTTTCTTGTTGTGTATGGCAAGACTTTGATTAGCGTTTTCTGACAATCGTGGTTGGCTCAGGTGCAGTTTCTTAAGATTTGTTTAGTCAAAAGTTTTCAAGTCCAATGCCTGGACCAGGACTTTGTCATTTGTTATGGAGAGCGACTGCAACCGAGTATCTTCCATTCTTCCGATAGTTGCATCAAAGCAGATGTCCTATCTCTCTTTGGCCACCTGTGTGTCAGTATTTGACCATGGGATGGGGGTCGACTGTTGGCAAGTTCCGGCAAACACAGGGTTGTTGTATGCCTCCGACAAGTTACCACAAATAATTGGTGGCTCAATGTAACATGGGTTAACTGTCATGTCCTTTTGTCGGTCAACTTGAGGAGATTTGTTCTGTTGTTCACAGACTAAGCTTGAGTTGTGTCCTACAGTAGCTTGCTGCTTTGAAACTTCCTGGATGGAGAAATCCGGCACCAAATGCTGAATCTAGGTTGTCGAGGAGGTGAGACTTCTTGATGTGTTTTTATTGCCTGATGCATCATACCCCAACTGCCTTGTACCCAGTGTTTGCAGGACCAGTGGGGTTGGCAGGCCCTCGATAGTATCAGGATTTGAGAAGAAAGCAGCAGTTGGATCTTTTAGGAATGCAAACTTATTGGTAACTCCTGACTTCTTGAGGTAGACCTGAAGAAGAGTAAGAGGCAGTACCAGTTGGTCGAGACCGCTACTTTGTGCACCCGGTGCAAGACATTTTTCTTTCCTTTGCGCCCTCCTTTGGGGTCTTTGAGTACTGGTTTTGCCCTCCGTGGGAACCCTGAACAACTAGATCTCATGGTAGATCGGGGAACCGATCTCTTGTCTCAGATTCCTGCTGGCAACTCACGATCTCCTTGTGTCTGATAAGTTGAACTTTCTGGAGGTGGAGGGCTGGCAGATCTTGAACTCTGGGGCAGTAGGTGAGCAGGGCACACAGGAGACTCACAAGCCGCACCCAGACCTAGCTGGGTCGCTTCCGTGTGGACCTGGTGCACTCACTCTGAGGCTGCTGGCTAAAACAGCTACGCTCACCTTGGTTGGTAGAGCAGTTGGAGGGGCCCATGGCGCAAAGCCTCCTGCTGGGTTGATGGAAGATGGAGAGATGAGGAGGTAAATGGGTGGACACCAGCCCGGGGAGGAGGGAATGGGGGACAGGGCTGGATGGCGCGGGGCAGAATTGGACCGAGAACGAAGCCTGGGTTGGGGGTTGGCATGCGGCACAGGGGCGTAGCTCGCGATAGGTCATGAGTAGCACGCAGAGGGTAGTGCAGGAGCGGCCGATTGCCACCAGTGGCAAGGTAAACAGGTATGGATCTGAGGAGATTAGTGGTGGCAATCATGAGACAGGGCTCCCGCAGCGAGGCACAGGGACCAGGGACACTACGTGGAAGTGGAAGAGCGCAGGGGCGCACAGAGCACTGGGGATTGTGGCACATGTAGTAAGGCCCACACAACCTGCACCATTGAGTTCCAGAGCGCACTCTGAGCACACTCAACCCCACCACCTGCAAACCCTGAACCCTGCGCCGCTCCAGACAAGCGTAACCCCGCTGACTGCCATGACCTCCGACGCCACCACCCTGCTCGCCTCATCGGACCGCAACGCACTACTCTCCCCTCCACAAGGCACCACTGGGAGCAGACAATCCGGCCAGCCACTGGCCCCCACTTTCCCCCCAATCCCTCAACACCTCCACATCCTCCTGACCCCGTGCCCCAATCTCTCCAAGAACCCCCTGCTCCCCCCACTCTTTCCCACTCACCACAACCACTGCTCCACAATCATTGCTGCTTTCCCGCTGTTTCTTTTTCTTTTTCTCCCCACTGGATTGCTAATGCGCAGTCTTAAGTGGCGGACGGGGCGGAAGGGGTGTGGACAGATTGGGTGCGGGCAGGGTAAATGTTCACCAAGCCATCGTACTGCCGACGCTCCGGGCGCTCGGTCCTCTCGGTCCACTCGGGTGCCGCTCCTCCTCGCCGCACTCACAGAAGCTGACTCCTCTCGCTTCAACCGCTTCTTAACTGGTCAAAACTGAACACTGATGACTTACTGTTCAAAATTTCATGTGTTCCTTTCGGCCAAGGTCTCCTCGGTGTCTGACTATTTCCATGACATTACCAACCACCATTGCTAGTTTTTCTTTTTTCTTTTAAAACTTTGTTTTCCATTTTTACCAAATGTAGCACATTGCTTCTTTGTTTGTTGTTATGCTCTTTTGTTTTAGAGCTAAGTTAAAAAAAGAAAAGAAAAAAGTTCATAAAACAAAAGGTTCTCTTAGAACCACTCCGTTCACTCAAAGAAGAGCTTTGTCTGTGTTTGTTTCTTGCACTAAGTGTGTAAATGTATGGATCAGTATATACATGGATGTATAAGTCTATGCATCAGTGTGTGTGTGTGGGTGTGCCACTGTGTACATGAATATGTGTCTAGGTGCCTCAGTATATGCATCAGTGTATGTCTGGGTATGTTAGTAGATATGGCAGGGTGGGTGTGAGTGTGTCTGTTTATAGACAGGTTTTTGCCTGAATATGTTAGTGTATACCTTGGTTTGTTACTGTATGTATGAGTGTTTGTCTGGATGTGTTGGTGTTTGCATGAGTATGCATCTGGGTGTGTCAGTATATGAATAGATGTATGGGTGTGTTGTACTATGTGTCAATGTTTGCATAGGTGTATTAGAGTATGGGTGACTGGGTATGTGAATCTGTTACCGTGTATGTGAGTGTATGGAGGGGTGTGTAGCTGGGTATGCTAGTGTATGTACCAGTGTGTGCCTGGAGATATCAGTGTCTGGATTACTATGCACGTGCATGTATCAGTGTATAGATCAGTGTGTTACTGGGTGTGCCAGGCTATATGTCAGAGTGTGCCTGAGTATGTTAGTGTATGCATTAGTGTCTGCCTTGGTATGTTAGTCTGTACATCCGTGTGTGCTGGGTTGTGTAAGTGTGTGGATGAGTATGTATCTGTCTGCGTTAGGATATGCATTAGTGTTGGTGTGGGTATGTCAGTGTATGGATCAGTATAACTTTTGGTATGTTAACAGAGCTATCAGGGTGTACATGAGTGTGCCACTTTATAGTAAATGTTTCTCTGAGTGTGCATGGGAGTGCCAGTGTATGCATAAGAGTGTACAGGGATGTGTTAGTGTGTACCTGTGTGTCTTAGTGTATGCATATGTATTTGTATAGGTGTGTCAGTATATGTGTCAGTGTGTGCCTGGGTATGTGATTGTACGCATGAGAGTGTAATTAATTGTATTAGTTTACGCATAAGTGTGTGCCTGGGTGTATAAATATATGCATGAGAGTGTTCCTAGGTGTGCTACAATATACATCAGTTTGTCTATTAGCAGGGGCCTAGGCCTCTGTCTGGGTCGGTCAGAGTATGCATGAGAATGTATCTGGGCTGTCAGTCAGTACATCAATGCCTATCTAGGTATGTCAGTGTATTCATTAGTATGTGTAGTTGTGTGTTAGTGTATGCATCACTGTATATCTGTGTGTCATAATTTATGCATAGGTCTGTGCATGGGTGTTAGTATATATATCAGTGTGCATCTGCGTGTGTCAGTGTATGCATACAAGTGTACTTGGGTATGTCAGTATTTGCATAAGTGTGTTTCTAAATATGTCACTGTATATATTAGTGTGTGCTTGGTTGGGTGTGTCAATGTATGCATCAGAGTGTGCTTGTGTATGTTAGTGTTGCATCAGTGTTTGACTATGTGTGTTAGTTTATGTATCAGTGTGCGCCTGGATGTGTCAGTGTATGCATCAGTGTGTGCATCGGCGTGTTGGTATATACATAAGATTATAGTTGAATATGTCAGTATATGCGTCAGGGTGTTCCTGTGTTTCTTGCTGTATGCATAGGTATGTGCCTGGGTATGTCAGTGTGTATATATATATATATATATATATATATATGTGTGTGACAGTGTGTGCCAGTGTATGCATGAGAGTGTAACTGGGTGTGCAACTGCATGCATAAGAGTGTACCTGTGTATGTCAGTATATGCATTAGTGTGTGTCTGTGTGTTAGTTTATGCATATGTGAGTGAGTCTCTGCGTGTGTCATGATGCATATCAGGGTGCCCTTAGCTGTGTCAGTATATGCATAAGTGTGTACTTGAGTCTCTTACTATATATGTGAGTGTTTCTCTGGGTGTGTTAGTGTATGCATTAATGTGTGACTGGGTGTGCCAATGTATATGTCAGTGTTTGCTTGGGTATATGAGTGTATGACTATGTTAGTGTATGCAATAGTGTGTGCCTGGTTATGTCAGTGTAGGCATCGGTGTCTATCTGGGTGAGTCAGTGTCTTGATTAGTGTATGCCTGCATGTATTAGTGTATATATGAGTGACTCCCTATGTATGTCTAGATATATATACGTGTGTACATGGCTATGTTAGTGTATGCTTCAGTGTTGCCCTGGGTCTGTTAGTGTATAGATTAGTGGATAGCTGAATGTGTCAGTTTCAGGATTAGTAGGTAGCTGTATGTATGAGTGTATAGATGAGTGAGTCACTGGAAGTGTCAGGGTATATACCAGTGTTTGCTTTGGTACATCACTATATGCATTAGGGTTTACCTGGGTATATAAGGTTATACATGAGTGTTTCCTTAGTGTGTTAGTGTATGCATATTTGTATACATAGGTGTATTTTCATTAATATGTTGGTGTATCAGTATAGTTAACTGTGTACTTCAGTATATTTGTGGATGGTCTATCTATAAAGAAAGACATAATTTGTTACCTACATTGCCACAGCAAATAGGGCTTTTAATCTGTGTGAAAAGAGAGGAAACATAAATAGAAGTTAAAGTTTCATAATATTAAGTTATCTGTTCAAACTTCACAATCTGTAATAAAAATTATATTGTTAATTACAAGACACAAGAAACTTATACCACTGTATAGAAATTATAAATATTATTTAAGCATGTCACATTCCCTTGTCCATTATTCTCAACGTTCATACTGTTGCACTATAAATGAAGTGCTTATAAATACTCATCATTAAACAGAGGGGGGAAACAGCCATATGGACTGTAAATAACAAAACAAAACAAAATTACATAAAACATTATTTAAAATTAACATTACTATGTATGACACTTACTACACATATTTAGCTAACTCTTGTAGCTATACTTGTTAAATAATATAGAGAATATTATAGCTTTACAATATAATTAATGTGTATGAATCACAGTAGTCGTTAAAAATGGTGTATAAAGATATCACCCTTGGTAGGCAGCATGATGTCATTAAGTCTGGTAATCCATTGACCAGGAGTAGAGTATATCACTGATATTATTTTTTAAATTATTTTCCAGGTTTACTACTCCAAACAGAAGTTTAGTAGTCTTTGTTTATATTTTCTATATATGTTTGTCATGGTTCAAACTTTGTGAGCTTTATTTCTAGTTTAGTCCTATTACTGTGGTTTCCTTCCAAGAGTAAGAAGATTTGAAGATTTACAATCTCTTATAAAGACATCACCCTTGTTAGGCCGGTTGATGTCTTATGTTGCTGTATTAAAAGTCCCAGATGTGTAGTATTCCATTTTCTAGTACTATTCCTCCTTAAGGTTGCTATCATTACACTCTGTCCATCCAGTTGTTTTTTATGTAGATTGTGTAAGGACCAGATGTAGCACCTACTCCTTCATTTAAAATTATGTCTTTGCAGGTAAATTATTTTATCAGAAATAGACATTTTTCCAGCTTTAACATTTGTAATTAGTGTTTCCAATTTAGTTCCATCTGCATTGCATCACTGTAGCATTAAGATGATATACTTGCCAATTCTTCTTATCTTTAAAGTTGATAGGAAGTCTGAGTTACATTTTATGCATGTATTATTCTGTGATGCATCTTTAAATCATTTTGAATAACTGACAATTTTACATTCTGGTACAGTTATGTAAAAACATCGTCCTGAGTCTATTTCTGTTTTTGAAGAAAAGGAACAATTTTCAAAATCATGCTGGCATGATTAACTTAGTCTAAATAGTTTATCAGTAGGTGATATTTCTTCTTCTAAGCTACCAAGTAGGACCAACAAGAATTCTTGTGCATCCTCTTGAGTGTTTTGACTGAAGTGTACAGATCTAGTGCACAGATCTGCAAGTTTTCTAATACAAGATGCAGAATATGTTTTTGTTCTGTCACTGCACAAGTTTTCTAACAAACTAAAGAGTGTAGAGCACAATCCTTTATTATTTTTCTGTTTAGTTGCATAAACTAGAGGAGGTAAGGAGAATAGTGCTTTGAGAATTATACTGGCATAGCAGTTGACTCCAGACAGGTTTCAGACCTGGTAACCAACAATTTGCTCAGTTTTTTAAGTATTGTTTTTCTCCAATACTTTGTTTTCTCTCTTTTGTTCTTCTTTCAGGAACGTCAGTATTACCCTTTCAAATCTTTTGTTTCAGTAAGATTATAGGCTTCCTGTAAATTGGGTACTGCCCTAGATGAGGAGTATGCAGGCTTCTTTAATGGTTGTACTCAATACCACAACTGGAATCGGCATTTACTCTAGTGTCATCAAACTCTATCAGATATAAATCAGACAAAGTTTTAACCTGTTACAAAGCTACATACCTTCTTTGAATACAGTGCTACCAATATATATAAGTGCTGCATCTACACTTAGACCTTGAGACTTATGTATTGTTACAACATATGCCTGAGATACTGGAAACTTTTTTCTGCGAACATACAAGTCTTTTACAAGTAAGAAACCTGCAACAGATCTTGGTCTGTGATTTACGCCTTCAAGATCATCAAATTTAATTGCTAAGTATTGAACCTCATTTCTGTTTTGACACAAAATGAAATCTATTATTTTTCCCATGACTCCATGAACTAATCCTTCTTCTATGTTTAAAATATGCCCCCAAAAGCTCCCTACAGGTCTCATAAACACCTAAACACTTTTCTAATCCTTCCGTTTTGGAAACAGATTTGAGTTTTGAGTATAGTTTTTTACTCAACAGTATTGTCACTGCTTGGTGTTCAATTGTATCAATCAATATTAATTCCAATATTTGTTCTTTGTTCAGTTGCAGTAACTCTTCATTGAAAAAGGTACATTATTTAAGACTAGACATTAGACACACAATGGATTTTCCTTGTTGAACAAATTCAAACATTAGTTGTGCTGCAGATGTTTTTGAAGGAAATATGTTCTTTATAAGTAAGGTTTCCAAGAAAGGTCTCCCTTCTTTTGACAGTATTCCTACTCTAATATCTTTCAGACAATTTCTGTATTATATATCAGATGCTTGACGCACATTTCTAATAAGTACTTTGAATAGGAAATCCAACTAAATGTATACAATATGCATATCATGGAGCTGTTTTCTAGCATATGACGATTGCTGGAGATTTGTCGGCATATGCACATTATGGGATAGTTTTGCTGTATGAGGTGATTGGTGAGAATATGAAACATCAAGACTGGTGAATGTGTCGAACTTCTCAGGCAATTTAATACATGGCGGAGGTTGGTTGTTAGAAGTACAGTTAGTGGTGATTGGATACATTTCAATCTGCTTTGTTGGTAGGTTGATTGGAGTAAAGAAAGTCAGTGATTGGTTGAATTAGAGTACAAATAGTGATTCAGGTAACATGAAAGGTACAGGTGCCTTTCAGGATTCAGAGCACCGGGTTCACAGTTGTGCAGGTCATATCTGATGAAACAGAGAGTAGATGGGATTTAGAGTTTGGTTATTTTAGAATGTTTTTTGGGAGTAATCATAAACTAAATTAAATATTTTGCATGTCAATTGGTTTCTGGAGAGTGGTGAAAGTTTGAAATTCTATAATCAAATTAGTTTGTCTCAAAAACAGTATGCATTTTTACATTCTATTAGGCAAAGCATTGATAACCCTGTATATTTGGTTTATCGAAAAACAAGTATGAATTAAGTCTACTAACAATATGAAAAAGTCATAAGATTAAGTGAGTACTAGACACTAGATTATGGAGTATATTAAATTCCAGAATTATCAATGTTCAATATAAGGTTACTGATCAATAATATAAAAACATTTCTAGGACGATATTAGTGAATTTATGACATTTGTGATGGTGTAAAATTGAATTAATTCAGATGAGGATTTTTGTATTTTATAATGATGGTTTGAACAAATAAGAGGAGCCATTTACAATAGATGAAATTGTGGATTAATATGTGAATATGTATTAGAGGATCATGATGATGTTATTGTGGGTGGGTATGTATTGTAAAGTAATGCTGGATTTGTATAGTTTGTTTTTAATTTGCAGCCCTGATGGAGTCTATGTTTGGGTGAAATGCGTTAGATGGGCTGGAAGTTCTTATAAAGAAATTAAAATAATGAATTGAAATGACAACAGTACATGGCTTTTCCATATTTCCGATTAAGACATTACTAACTGGACTAATATAAGGGAAAATGTTTTTCCATGATATGATCATCTTTGGACTAATAACACTGATGTAAACGCCTGTGTATGTATTAGGGCTGCTAATATATTGGTTCTTAAGGTTAGTGGTTCTGGAGCAGTAGATCATTACAGGTTGAGCACAAGATTTCGTATTTTTGGTTCAACTAAACACTAGTGCGAGCAGTAGTGGCCACACTGCTTGCTATATTTATTTCCTACTCTAATACCAATCAGAATATTTCAATATTGCATATTAGATGCTTGACGCACGTTTCTAATAAGTTCATTGTATTGTAAATTCAACCAAACGTTAACATTTCCAATGATTGCTGATGAATTATGCGTTTCTTCATGTAAAAGAGCTTCAAAGACAGGCTGTCCTTTCACAGGGGTAAGTTGTAATAAATCACCAAAAACAATGAGATGATTTCCTCCAAAAAGAACATCATACTCTGTCTTCAGTGTCTATTGTGTTACTAAATGTATAAAGGCGAGCATTACATTTGAGACCATGCTGACCTCATCAATGATTAAAAGTTTTAATTCCTTCAACACTCTTGAAACCTAATAACAAGCTTCTCCAGATAACCTTTGGTACTCCAGTTAATTATTGTGTTCAACAGGGAACAGAAGTAGACAATATAAGGTAATTCCTTTGATATTGTGTGCAGCCAATCCATTAGGGGTCCTTACTACACATGATAAAATGGAGTCTGTAGATAAGTATTTAGAACCTGTATTAAAAACTTTTTCAAGTGCCAGCTTGTCTGCGAACATACAAAAGAATTGGCTTAAAACTTGAGCATTTACATTGATTCTTTTTGTGGAGGAATTAATGTTCTGTTTTATTTTAACTTCCATGTATAATGCTTTGTGCTCTTCATTGAGTTGTTCTACTAACTGTTCTAAGTCAACATTTTTTTCTCTTGCTTGTTGCATTGCTGTCTCCACCTCATCCATCGCTATGGCAACTTAATTTTCAATTATGGGCTGTCCAAGAGGATCTTGACTGAGAGGTCTAGAACTCTGGCTGCTTTGAGAACTATCCTTTGCTAGCTCAATAGCAATTGTTTCCTCTTGTTATATTTCTTTATTTCACCTTTTCAAGTAGTTCAGAAATATTGGACACACAGTGGTATCTTTTATAGCAGTGAAAGAGTTTTCATAGCAGTTATAGTGTCCAAGTAACTCTGTTTCAGAACTCCAAGGTTTGAGTAGCTAAAGAAGTGCTAAATAGAAAAAAAAAAAAATTCTCAGCAATTTGAAAAGTATGTTTTCTATGGTTTAATGTTACCTTTTTCATGCCAAACCAAACAACTGTCGCAACCAGCTATACCATATTTGCATTCATCAGTGTTTTCTGAAACACTATTTTTGTACCTATAGTGGCACAGAATTTTGGAACAACACATATTTTCGAGATGTGGACTTCTTCTTGGATAGTAAGTATCCAGCATATTTGTTTTTATAATATCTGTACTCTCTGGATCAAACTCTGCTAAGTACTGAATTTCTGGATAAGATTTTTAAGACTCTGTTTAGCATGTTGACAATGTCTAGACTAATCCAAACAATTCCTCTAGACTTTGAGAACAAATAGGTTTAATTCAACCTATCACAGCACTCAAATGAGCTTATCTCTCTATGTGAGGGCATTTTCAAGCTGAAACTGTATTATTTCTTCGATAGATATTTTTCTGCAGAAATCTCCTCCCATGTCTCCTTCATATCTGTTTTCTCTGACTCTGTGATGTATGAAGTGACATTGCGAGCAACAGCAATACAATTGTCAGCAACAAACTGTATCTCTGTATTTGTATTCCATAATTTCAGGATGACAGGATTATAACCCTTAATATATTTGGAGGTCTCAGATCTTCTCAGATTATATGTAGTTTTGCTGATTTTCTAGTCGGTGTGTGCCTCACTGCCGATAAAAAGCTGTTCACATGTCCTTTTGAAATGACAGGCCTTGTATATCCAAAATAACATTTTGTATAAAATGTTCCTTTAAATCTGTATCTTCTGTGTCAATACTTACTACATCTATGTGTTTGGAACTGGACAACTTGCTGCGCAGCGTTTTGTTATTATTATCCTCTGAAATACTAGATGTAACATACTGTTCTATGATAGAAAGTACACACTCATTAATATCAGTTCCAAATTCTTGTGCATCCTTTATCCATAAGAGCATGTGTATATGATGCGCACTGCTTGCCTGTTGTTCTTTTCTCTCCAAAAAAGTCTGTGACTTCTCCAAGATGAGCATTTGTTTTATTTCATATAAAACTCATCATCACTTGAAACTTGTGATTTAAATACCTACATATATTAGCAGGATCCAAAGAGCAAATTTCTACTTCTGTCTTTAAATGTATATTATTTATATTAGTTTGCTTCTCTTAGAAATTGTAGTATATTATCCCATGCATACTCTGTGCAACTAAGCATTACTAACCAAGTAGGTGGACCTAAGTTGTGGAGCATAAATGTAAGTTATCCATGAAGACAATACATGCATACTCTGTGCAACTAAGCATTACTAACCAAGTAGGTGGACCTAAGTTGTGGAGCATAAATGTAAGTTATCCATGAAGACAATACCAGTATTTATTAGTCTCATGTAGACATTCCATCAAATTAATTAAGTTGTACTCCAGATGTTCACCCGTACCTTGTATTTTAACAACAAACTCTCTTGCAGAAAGATTTTGCAGATTGACTCCTGTTTTAGGAATATGGTTCACAGCAGAAGAGAGTTCTGACAAGTCACTCTCAAATAAGAGATGGAATTTACAGGGAATACATGGTTGAAACCTAGGATCCTCTGAATATAGTCTTGTTGACCTATATTCAGCTGCTGGTATTGGTAAGGGTCTCTCACTGTAGCACCCACCTGCTCTTGTGGGAAACAGATGTGAAAAACAACAAGCCTCTAAACGTTTTCCCCACATACTTATTGGAGCTTCTCCAGCTTGTTTCATTTCAAACAGATCAATAGCATCCTAATCAACTTCTATATAATGAGGTGAATGAATTCTGTAGAGCTCATATATTTCTTCTGAATTCTGCGTGTCCTTTTTTTTATTTGGACACTTAATTGCAATACTTCATCTATACAAGTTACTTCTTCAGTACTATCAACATGTTTGTAAAAACATTATTTCCTATGAAGCATAGTGTAGCTTTTTTATTTTGTTCACATCCACTAATTCTTGCCAGATTTCTTTTTAGGTTTGGTGGGAACTCCATTTACTAGAATAATGAGTGGCTCAACTACATATTTTTCAACACCAACAGTATCAACATTTGTTTTAAAATCTAGTGGTAAATATACAACTCTTCCTTTAAGTCCTTTCTGTAGTTCTATTGGTGGCAGTTTCACTGTTCTTGGCTCCATTAGAATAATTGCTTGAAATAGGTGCACAGTTTGTATTAGCATGGATTCATACACATTTAAGTTCTTCTGGCATTAGCACTAACTCTAATCTATTATGAATTGCTCTAGCTGATTTTATATCATTCTCTAATTTGTTATAACAGTACTTACATATTGTTTCATTTGTGCCTAAATGAAACCATTCTTCTGCAAATACATATGCAGCAAATTCCTTCCACTCATGATTGCTGTTTTCTTCAATTTTAGAAAATAGACCTACATTACAAGTTTGTTTTTTGTATTGAGTGCAGCAACAACAAATATAAATATACTCAGGTTTTTCCGAACACAGTGTATTGAACTTTTCTATCTCCTGTGTACATTTCTCAGTACTTAACTGTGGATCCACTTTGTCTACAGCTCTCAACAGTTGCTCCTTATTTACTCTATTATATTCTACAGGCCCAAAGAAATGGAACTGAATGTTCCTCTGCCACACGCTCATGTAACAGAGCCCTATTCAAATCTTCTGAACATAAAGCTGGACTTTTTACACACTAAAGTCTCCTAACTAAATTGCACATTTTTGGATGATGGACAACTATCTAAAGTGATGAAAAGTGCTTCCACACACGTTTTTTGAGAGACATGTCAATGAACGACCCTGTAAGTTAGTATATTGCCTAACTTTGCATGGATCTAATCCTAGAAGCATCTTCATTTTCTGTTTGAGAATTCTCCATGAAAATTCTCTTAGGACATTTTTCAATTTTTCAATTGATTCCTGATGGAAAGTAAAAATACTGTTACACTTCCACTTGTACACAGGACCTTGGTTATGCCTTCCTTGTACTTCTTCAGCTATCACTTGTTCTACATTCCTAGGAACTATCTGTTTTCTTTCTATGTAAGTGCCATCCTTGACTTCAGAGCAGCAGCTACTTGTGTCAACTGCATGCACTATTGTGATCCCTTGCAAGTAGCTCTCTTCTTTAAGAAACAGGTCTGTGCTGAATGCGTGCATCCATTCACCTTTAAAAACTTTACAAAATTACTTTTGTTAAATGTCTTTTCCATAATATTCTTTTACACAAGCATACTACTGTTTTGTCTAGTATCTTCATCCTGTTCAATATTAGAATAGAAGGTTTCCTTTTGAAAACACATGCTTTGTCGACTATACTGTCAATAAGTTGCTTCTGTTTAATTATAGCACTTCATTCTCCATACTTCTTCATCTTTATCAGCAAACTTTGTATTACTTCAGTTCGAAAGATTTTTACTCTTATCTCCTTCAACTGTTTTTGTCTCCAACTCAACTTTTTCCTTTCCTGATTGCATTTTCTCCTTTTACCAGCATGTAATCATTCTTCTTTATGTTTTGATTTAGAACTCCTCTTTTCATTGGACAATTTTTTTCAATTTGCATTTTTTGACATACTTTATTTTAGAAAGTCCTTAGTGCTCTTACAGACTGTTCTTTTTTCTTGTCCATATTCTCCACCTTATCTGACTGTTTACTGTCAGTTTGAATTAGGTAGTATTGTTTGCTCCATTTCCTTTTCCTTTTTTGTTTTTTAGGCATTTTGAATCTTCTTTTTCCAGCACAAATGAATAGCTGGAAATCGAATGTAAAATAAATTTACCTCTACAAAATATACTATAAAATTATTTATTAGAACCAATTAGCTCTGCCAGTGTCTTCACTACTAAATACTTGTCTTAGTGATTATCTAATGGAATAATAACTTATTTGTACTGAGAGTAGAGTTTAACAATTTACAAATGTATGTTTAATGTCAACTCAAAGAAGGAGTAAAAGTGCACACTCGCCTTGGCAGTACTAGGGTGAAGCTTTGTTTTAAGGAGCAGTTGTCTATATGGCTGACTAGTTTGTCTCAGTATCTGGCTACATGTTTGAGTGAGTATATTCATCGCACATTAGTGTGCCATCAGATGTTTAAGTAAATATGAGAGTATATCACTGTCTCTTTTACTAATTATGGATATGTAGATGTGTCACTAAGTGACTCTATAAATAAGTTACTTTCTGTGTTGGTAAGTACAATAGTAAGTACCTCCGTGTGCAATTCACTCAGATACTGCTGGCTACCCAACCACTAGCTAGCTATGTGCTTGGATTTATAAGTAACCATCTTACTATCTGTCTAAAATCACTATAAAACTTTAAAACAATGTATGTCACTGTAAGACTGGATGTGAGACTGTCTGGCTGTGAGATTGGGTGTCAGAATCTGTTATGGGAGTGGCTATGAGAGCGTTTCGGTGTGAGACTGGTTGTGACAGACTCTCTCTAGGTGTGAACATGGTGGGACAGAGTCTGTCTTGGTGGGACAGAGTCTGGATCTGGGGATTGGTATGAGACTGTCTGTTTTGCTATGAGAGTGTGTGTGCCAGTGTCTGTCTGGGTATCAGAGTAGCTGAAGAGCAAATGGATGTAGGTGTGCAATCTGTGTTTTACTATGAGACTGAGTCTTAGAGTGTCAATCTAGGAGTGAGAATGGTTGTAACAATGTCTGTCTGGATGTGACAGGGGGTGTGAGAGTGTGTGTCTGGGCCTGACTGTGGCTGAGATTCTCTTCTCTATGGATGTGAAATTTGAGGTAAGAGCATCTGTAAGCTGTCTCACATGAGAGTGGGTGTAATGGTCTTTCTCTAGGTGTAACAATGGGTGTTTGAGTGTTTGTGTGGATGTGAGAGTGGTTGTGAGAGTGTCCGTCCAGGTGTGACAGTGAGTAGGAGATGGTCTGTACAATATGTGAGAGTGAGTGAAACATGTTTATCTGGGTGAGACACTGCTTTTGTGAGTATGTCTATTTGAAAGTGAGTGTGAAAGTGAGGGGGTATTTCTGGATGTGAGAGTGGATGTTAGAGTGTGTGACAATAGGTGTGTCAGTTTATTTGCACTTTTGTTAACAGCTACATCAATACTACAATAGCCTGCACACTGCATTTATAATTGAGCACAGGACTCTGCAAGTGAAACATAACTGCTGCCTCCATGTGTGTATGACTCTAAAAGGAGCCTTTTCACAGTCTTTATAGCTCTGTTAGTGTCTTTATCCTTTTCTTAATAGCTGTACGAGTTGAAGTATGGGTGGGACACTGCTTATATAAGAGAATAGGATTGTAGAAGTGCATGTTTAACTCACTAAAACTGAGAAGTATGTTTAATTATTTAGCCACAAAGCTAAATACCTTTAGCTACAGACAAGCTAAGTGTAATATTTACAGTAGTAAAACCACAGTTTGAAAATTCTCAAGCAACCTTTTCAATGGCTACTCAAGCTGACAATAAAAATGCACACTTAGAGTCTCAAGCAGTAGGCCTCCAGTATGTTTAAACTAGTACTTGTGTGGGTAGGTGAGGAGGCTGTCACTATTTAGATACTTATCTGTCTGACTGTATCAGTACATCTATGAGTGCCCCACTAGATGATACAGGGATAACTCACTATCTGTACAAATGTCTCTCATACTGCTGGAAGCATAACTACTGCCTGGCTGTAGGCATGAATGCATAGGAAGCCCTCTGAGTATGTTAGTGTTATGTTCTGAAAGGCCACACATAACTCAGTTAAACTTAGAACAACATGGCTCATCTCTTAATAACAAACTACCGTGCTCTATGAGCTCTATGAGCTCTATGAGCTCTATGAGCTACCTATAGGTTATATAAGGGTACCACTCTGTGGTAAAAAAAGAACTGCATTCTTTCTTTTCTGATTACTATATCTTTCTTTATTGTTATCATACATATATTATTTATAGTCCTTTTTAGTGCTTATGGACATACTACACATCCTCATACATCTATTATACAGTTATCCCTGTAGTAACACATTTAATAGAAAATATATTATACTGCATATACCTCTTAAGTATGTTTCATGCTCTGTATATTAATTTCTCAGAATTCGTTCAAGTAAGTGAACCATTAATGGCAATCTTTCAAACTTTGCTTTCAAGGTTACTCAATCACAAAGCCAGAATCTCTCTTACACATGTAAGTTGCGCTATACATGTTCTCACTGGATATCATAGTTAATCCTTTCCAACACTCCTCAAAAGATAGCTAAATTTCACACCAGTTTGCCAGATCCGTGGATCCACCGTAGTGCTCAGCAGGATCTGGCAGGCACCACAGTAAAGGCCAGCTCCCATGGCAGCACATGGAGGTGCTGGCCGTGCGGGGAGCTGGCGGGGGCAGCCAGGGGTGTGCTCCATGTGCTGCTCCCCAATGAGGGAGCATTTACCTGGTGTAGGGGGTTCTGGGTGGGACCGGGCACCCCCAAGGCAGAATACCAGGGTCTGGCGGCACCACAGCTCTCCCCGGCTCAGTGGGAGAGCCTCTCATTGGATATGCATCCTGCCCCAGCATGACTTGCAGGGCACCAGCATTGGTCTAGGCCTCTAACCAGCTTGTGGTGGCCCCAGGAAGATGGTCCCACCACCAAACAAGTGTCCATGGACAGGGGGAGCTGCAGGAGCAGCGCAGCCTCCCCCCAACACAGTTTGTGCCCCACCCTAGGTAGGGTGGGTTAAAAGAATGGTAACCCCCTAAGGGTTCCAACGCTGGGGGAAGCACAAGCTTGTTTGGACTTTTGTTCTGGCTTGTGGGACTGTGCCCTCTAAGGGTGTAGGATGGTATTATGCAATGTTTATCAACAGTAATCTGAATGTGAATCAAGAGTAGTTTGAAAGTAACCCAAAGGTAATACAAAAGTAATCCTGACCTTTAAATTGCTTAAACATGCCTCTACATGTTCCCTGCTAATTTGAGTAAGGAGACTGACAGCTTCCTCTTGGCAAGGTAGATGTACTTAATTGCAGGTTTAGGTGCTCTCATTCTACATTACAGTCAAATGTTGTATTGGGATACCGGGGATTGTTTTGCCAGTTGGGTTGTGGGATTATATTCCCCCTCGTGGGAGACATGAGGGATTACACAATGTCATCCAAGAGAAATTCTGTCAATTTGTGTATATTTGTAAATTGTTGCATTGTATTGAGTAGCATGTGTGTGTAATAAATGTAATTTTACTTAATCAAAAGAAAAAGCACAGACTGGACAATCATGTATTGAGTGTCATGCTTGTGTGCTCGAGACTGGGGTTTACTAGCCAACACCACCTCCCTTGAGTAAGCCTTGGACTGCTCTGCAACGCTACCCTCTGAGAGTCAAGTGCTACAATGGGGTGTTTGGTTCCCAGTGGTGGTTGCATGCAGGCAACACAACTAATGGCCTACCTCCCAACAGGTTATATCTGGGATAATTAGCAGTGCATGCTCAGGGTGTGAGTTATAGCTACCTTAGGGCGCAAGTTATAGTTACTTGAAATACGTCTGACTATAACTACTGAATTTCTTTGGTTTTGTACAAGTGCATTCAGAACCTAACTGTAATGCCTGTGTAACCTTTTTTTTTATAAGTGAATTTCTATTTTTTTAATGTAATTTTATTACTCTACTTCAATCCAACCACCTCCACGCAGGGTTTTATGTTACTCTTCACACCATAATTTACATTGCTGCTAAATTTAACGTGCATCTGTATGCCAGGCCACTGCAGCCACTCCACTACGTACTACTCAATTCTACTCCACCTCAATCTTTTCCTCTCCACTGTATGAGACACCACTCTATTCCACTCCATTCTACTCTATTGAACTCTACACAATGCCAGTGTATGCCACTCCAATCTATGTCACTCCACTGAATGCCACTGAACTAGATGCTACTCCACTAAATGATGTTCCACTCCACTCCTTTCTAAGCCATTCTACTGTATGACACTCCACTCTATTGTATTCAACTGTGTGCCACTCTATTCTACAAGGCTCTACTGTACTCTACTCCACTCTATGCCACTCCAGTGTTTGGCACTCCAATCTATGCCACTTCATTATATGCTATTCGATTGGACTCAGTCTAATGTATGCCACTCCACTGTATGCTATTATACTCTATCCCACACCACTGTATGCTACTCCACTGTATGTTACTCCACTATACACTATTACACTCTACACCAGCTCCACTGAACAGCACTCCACGTCATTCTATGCGACTCCACTGTATGCCATTCCACTATATACCATGTCACTCTACCCAACTCTGCTGTACTCTACTCCAGTCTACACCACTTTAGTCTACGCCACTCTACTCTGCAGTATTCTACTCTACAGCACTCAACTCTATGCACTTTCACTGTATGCCACTCTATTCTATGCCACTACACTGTATGCCACTTAAATATTTGCCCTTCTACTTCATGGTATTCCACTCTACCCCACTCCACTGTACCCCACTCCACTGTAAGCTATTACACCCTTCCCCACCCCAAAGTACACCATACCAGTCTACACCACTTCACCGTATGCCATTCCACTGTATGTTACTAATGATACATGTCACTATACACGTCAATACACTCTATTGTACTTTACTCCACACTATGTTACACCACTCAACTCTAATCTACTGTACAAGACTTTACCTCACTGTATGCTCTTTACAACAGTCGATTGTATGCAGTTCCACTGTTTAACACACTACTATACACTATACATCTCCACTCTACAACACTCTACTATACTGTATACCACTCTCCAAAACTTTACTCCTGTTTATACTCCTTTACTCCACAACACTGTACTATACTGTAGATCACTGTACAGCACTCTACTCTACTCTGATACTCTAGTCGACTATTGAACACTGTATAAAATTCTTTATATGTCCCTGCACCCGCCACTCTACTCTCATTCAATACTCTCACTGCCATTGTACTCAATAGCACAGAATACCAATACATCATAGCACACTCTACAACACTGTACTGTATTGTATACTACTCCACTCTACTAAAATAAACTAGACTGTATGCCTCTCTGCTCTACTGTAGTCTTCATCACTTTCCAATGCTATATAATACCCCAGTACACTCTACTGTACAACACAGTACTCCAATTTATAACACTTCTCTCAACTGAATGTTATGCCACTTAACTCTACTGCACTCCACCCCACTATAGTCTATAACATGCCATTCCACTCTGACTTTTTTCTTCATTCTACACTACCCCTGTCCAGTATACTCCACTGTACTCCACTGTTTTGCTTTACTGCAGACCGAGCCAAAATACACACTCTGAGAGGAGTCAAAAAGAATCTCTGGAATGCACTTCTTAGTCTAAGAAGACATTTATTATATCTCTTCACAAGGCTTGTGAAGGAAGGTCAGTATAACCGAAAGTGCACTTTTAGAATGTGCAACAATAAAGTGAGAACATGTACAAAGAATCTTCAATCTATAAACAGCGACTATATACATGCAAAGATACAAACACCTATATTGATATATATATTCATAGACAATGCAAAGCAAATAATTAATAAAAATGCATCACCATGGGGCCTATCTGGTGCTTCATCCTTCTCCTGCCAGCAAGTCATTGATCCCGGTGCGACTGCAACGAGAAAGAGAGAAATCTACCCTTACGGGAAATGTATCAGGCATTCAATGTCTCAATCCTGTTTGAGGTCTCAGAATCTCCCACTGTTGACCCGGGTCTCTTATATACCTTAAACAAGTGAGGAAGGTGATTTCTAGAAAAAACCCTCCCACTCCGCAAGAAGTATTAAAAAATGCTGGCTATTTTAGGTCGGGGTTGAAAGAAACAAGTTGGAACTGGCCAGTTTCCCAAGGTGTCTCTCCCAAAACTAAACCGCTCCCTGCTGCACCATAAACATAATTCCAGTACATCCTTATCATGCTAACTGACTGACTACTCCACGTTATGCCCTAGCCCTTTGGTGAAAAAAGAACAAGCAGACAAGTAGAATAGAAAACATGTTGCATATCATGTTTTGTACGGAAAGACACTTTTAATGTGGCGGTGAAGCTAAGGCTAAGCTGAATACAAAATGGAGTCTGTAACTTGTGACTGCTAACATGACGGTGGACAGCTAAGCCAAGTGCAAAGTGGTGCGACACGGAGTCAGTGGTCAAAATACAAATATCACTACATACACTTTAGCCCACTCTATGCCACTGTATTATTGTGGACTCCATGCTATTCCATTGTTCAATGTCCTGCTCCACTGAATGCAAGTCCACTCTACAACACTGTATTACAGTCTGTCACTCTGACATTCAACTCCACTTTATGCCCATCCACTCTATGCTATGGTTCTCCACTGCATGAAACTCAATGACACACCGCTCACCTTCTCTCTATGATACACATTTTTATAAAAAAAATATTTTTTTAAATGGAATTCAATGAAAAAAACAAGTTAAAGCTGAGTTAAGTTTGGGAAAATGTATTTTCTCTATTTAAACTAAGTTTGAACTGCACAAACTTTAAAAAATGTAAAATCAAACGTATAACTATAGTTATAACTATATATGTGTGTATATATATATATATATATATATATATATATATATATAGATATACATATATATATATATATATAGATATATTCACTGAAAAAAACTAAGGTTTAAGTAACGTTAGGTAAATTTTGCAATGACAACATTAATGGTTTGAACTAAAATAACACTGAAATTGGTTGATCTCATATGTGAGGTCAGAAGCAGTGCAGGGCGGGCCGCAAGTTATGGTTTGTGCTCCTAACCATATCTGCTGAATTTCAGTTTTTTTTTTCTTACTTCAAAACGTTAACATTGTAACTGAGAAATTCACCATACTATAATGTTATTTTAACCTTTGTTTTTTTTCAATGAATTTCTAAGGTTTTTTTAAAATTAAAAACTTATATTTTTATTACACCGAACTATCAAGTTACTTTAACCCCTTAAATGCGGGCGACGGCCACTGGCCGACGCCCGCACTACCTCCCTGGTGCGGGTCACCCGAGGATTATTATTATTTTTTTTAACTTTTCCCGGGAGACACGGAAGCTTCTGTGTCTCCCCCCGCCACCCATCCCTTTGTGTCGCGGCGCGCTGACGTTACAAAGTTGTTTTCCCCATCGAAGCAGCCTTGCGGCCGCTTCCTGCTTCGATGGGGAAAACGGCCTTCCCCACATTCGGGAAGGCCTCGTAAGAAAGGGGAGACTCTCCCCTTTCTTACGAGGCCTTCCTGAAAGTGTTTCCTGGCCCCCGGTCGCAGCTGTGCAGTTTCAGAAGGCCTCGTAAGAAAGGGGAGAGTCTCCCCTTTCTTACGAGGCCTTCTGAAAGTGTTTCCTGGCCCCCGATCGCAGCACAGCTGCGATCGGGGGCCAGGAAACACCACTAGACGCCAGGGATTTCACTTTTGGGGGGCGGCCCCCTCGGAAAACGGGCCGCACCCCCCCCGGGCATATTTTTTATATAAAAAAAAGGTAGGTGCCCCCCCCAAAAAAAATAAAAAAATAAAATAAAATGACAGGGGGTCGCCCGTGGGCAGGGTGACCCCCTGTGGGGGCAATATTTTTTTTTAGATGTTGTAGGGTTTCCCTGGGGGCCATTTTAGCCCCCAAGGAAACCATACAACAACTAAAAAAAATAGATCTATATATAGATATATATATATATATATCTATGTAGATAGATATATCTATGTACATGGATATATCTATAGATATATCTAAGTACATGGATATATCTATAGATATATCTATGTAGATATATATATATATATATATATATATATATAGGGGTAGATCTATATATATCAATCAAAGAGATTTATAAAGCGCGCTACTCACCCGTGAGGGTCTCAAGGCGCTGGGGGGGGGAGGAGGGGGGGAGGGAAAGGGGCTGGGAGGTTCACTGTTCGAAAAGCCAGGTTTTGAGACCCTTCCTGAAAAGAAGTAGGTTTTGGGTCTTGCGAAGGTGGGTTGTGAGGGCGTTCCAGGTTTTGGGTGCAAGGTAGGAGAAGGATCTACCCCCGGTGGTGGTGTGTTTGATGCGGGGGACAGAGGCGCGAGAGAGGTCAGCTGAGCGGACGTTTCGTGTGGGGGTGTGGAAGGTGACTCTCGTTGAGGTAGGCAGGGCCTGTGTTGTGGAGTGATTTGTGTGCGAGGATGAGGATCTTGAAGGTGATCCTTTTGTCAATGGGGAGCCAGTGGAGGGATTTGAGGTGTGGAGAGATGTGTTTGTGTCGGGGGAGGTCGAGGATGAGTCGTGCTGCTGAGTTCTGGATGCGTGTAGTTTGCGCTTGAGTTTTAGAGTGGTGCCGGCGTAGAGGGCGTTTCCGTAATCAAGCCTGCTGCTGATGAGTGCGTGAGTGACAGTTTTCTGGTCTCTGTGGGGATCCATTTGAATGATTTTCAGTATACGGAGTGTGTTGAAGCATGAGGAGGTGAGAGCGTTGATTTGTTGGGTCATCGAGAGGGAGGAGTCTAGGATGATGCTGAGATTGCGTGCGTGGTTGGCGGGGGTGGGTGCAGGGTCTAGCGTGGTGGGCCACCATGAGGGGTCCCAGTTGTTTTTGTGTGGGCCAAAGAGGATTATTTCGGTTTTGCTTGAGTTGAGTTTCAGGTGTTGGCTGTCATATATATATCACTTTTGTCAATATGTGTGTGGTTTCCCTGGGGGGAAAAGGGTCCGACTTGTCTAGTGGCAGTTTTAGTGCCATAAAGAAGCGCAGAAGGTTTATATGCCTACTGCAAAGAGCAAATATGTATTTTATGTAAATAGCTGAGTACATTAGTAAAGTCAGCCATTACCTGCGCTATAATACCAATGAAATGTATGTGCGGGGTGGAGGGCGGCTATGGAGAGATGAAGGGCACTTTTGCTGGGTGGTAATGAGGGAATCCGAGAAGGAGGAGGGAGTGGGAGCACCAATAATGATTGTTGGACTGGGCGCAGGAGGTGCTAAAGACTGTGACGAATGGTATGTGACAAGGTGTTTTTTGAGTGTCTTGAAAGTACGTGCTGATTGAGGGAAGCAGCGCAGGTAAGGTGGCCTCTACTGTTGCACGTATCTCACACACACCATCGATTTTGTGACTGTCTACGTAGGCTAGTGTTTTAGAGCAACAGTTTAGCCAATAGCAGAGATGGCATCTTGATGGATGACTGCTGCCTGCACTCGGGTGACAGAGGACCGCTCTGACATAGGATCAGAGACTGAGACATCAGATACTGAGACAGCATCTGAGGGATAGAACAATGGCGCAGACTCTGGGAGTGATTTTTCAGTCAGAGGAGTCCCATTCGATAACTCCTCTTCCAGTACATTATGAGGGAGGTGATGAGGACAGTCCTGCTGTCCCTTCGCAAGCTGTTTGTGCAACTGGGTAATAGTGGGTTAGCCCAACCCAGAGAGCAGGTGAATGCGGCAGCAAGCAGAGAGAGAGAGTGCTCTCTTGGGAGCTCCCCAATTTAGTTCAGCCCCAAATTCCACCACCCAAATCATATTGTGGAGACATCAAAATTATCTATGGCAAAACAAACTGGTTTTGTAAGGCAGGCACCTGTGTTTTTGGTCCTGGATTCGGCGGCCATATAGAGAAACACACTAAACCCAAACATTTCTGGAAACTAGACATTCGGGGGAGTCCACAGAGGTGTGACTTGTGTGGATTCCCCAAAGTGTTCTTACCCAGAATACCCTGCAAAGCTGAAATGTTGAAAAAAACCTCAATTTTTCTCGCATTTCTGTCACACAAACTACAGGAATATGCTGGGATCCACAACATTCTTACCACCCAGTCACTCCTCACCTGTCCTGATAAAAACACTACCCCATTTGAGTGCCTACACCTAGTGCCTGTGTCAGGAATGGATCACCACAGGGTCAACAGCTGCCTCACATAAGGACCAACATTGACCGTTGTGTGATCTATTCCTGTCGCAGGCACCAGGCCTAACCACACAAGTGAGGTATCATCTTTATCGGGAGACTTGGAGGAACGCTGGGTGGAAGGAAATTTGTGGCTCCTCTCAGATTCCAGAACTTTCTGTCACCGAAATGTGAGGAAAACGTGTTATTTTAGCCACATTTTGAGGTTTGCAAAGGATTCTGGGTAACAGAACCTGCTCAGAGCCCCACAAGTCACCTCATCTTGGATTCCCCTGGGTTTCTAGTTTTCAAAAATGTGCTGGTTTGCTAGGTTTCCATAGGTGCCGGCTGAGCTAGAGGCCAAAATCCACAGGTAGGCACTGTTTTCTATGAAAAAATGTGATGTGTCCACGTTGTGTTTTGGGGCATTTCCTGTCGCGAGCGCTAGGCCTACCCACACAAGTGAGGTATAATTTTTATCGGGAGACTTGGGGGAACGCTGGGTGGAAGGAAATTTGTGGCTCCTCTCAGATTCCAGAACTTTTTGTCACCGAAATGTGAGGAAAACTTGTTTTTTTAGCCACTTTTTGAGGTTTGCAAAGGATTCTGGGTAACAGAACCTGGTCAGAGCCCCACGAGTCACCCCATCGTGGATTCCCCTAGGTCTCTAGTTTTCAAAAATGCACAGGTTTGGTAGGTTTCCCTATGTGCCGGCTGAGGTAGAGGCCCAAATCTACAGGTAGGCACTTTGCAAAAAACAGCTCTGTATTTTGTCAAAAAATGGGATGTGTCCACGTTGTGTTTTGGGGCATTTCCTGTCGCGAGCGCTAGGCCTACCCACACAAGTGAGGTATAATTTTTATCGGGAGACTTGGGGGAACGCTGGGTGGAAGGAAATTTGTGGCTCCTCTCAGATTCCAGAACTTTCTGTCACCGAAATGTGAGGAAAACTTGTTTTTTTAGCCACTTTTTGAGGTTTGCAAAGGATTCTGGGTAACAGAACCTGGTCAGAGCCCCACGAGTCACCCCATCTTGGATTCCCCTAGGTCTCTAGTTTTCAAAAATGCACAGGTATGGTAGGTTTCCCTATGTGCCGGCTGAGCTAGAGGCCAAAATCTTCAGATAGGCACTTTGCAAAAAACAGCTCTGTATTTTGTCAAAAAATGGGATGTGTCCACGTTGTGTTTTGGGGCATTTCCTGTCGTGGGCGCTAGGCCTACCCACACAAGTGAGGTATCATTTTTATCGGGAGACTTGGGGGAACGCTGGGTGGAAGGAAATTTGTGGCTCCTCTCAGATTCCAGAACTTTCTGTCACCAAAATGTGAGGAAAACTAGTTTTTTTAGCCACTTTTTGAGGTTTGCAAAGGATTCTGGGTAACAGAACCTGGTCAGAGCCCCACGAGTCACCCCATCTTGGATTCCCCTAGGTCTCTAGTTTTCAGAAATGCACAGGTTTGGTAGGTTTCCCTATGTGCCGGCTGAGCTAGAGGCCAAGATCTACAGGTAGGCACTTTGCAAAAAACAGCTCTGTATTTTGTCAAAAAATTGGATGTGTCCACGTTGTGTTTTGGGGCATTTCCTGTCGCGAGCACTAGGCCTACCCACACAAGTGAGGTATCATTGTTATCGGGAGACTTGGGGGAACGCTGGGTGGAAGGAAATTTGTGTCTCCTCTCAGATTCCAGAACTTTCTGTCACCGAAATGTGAGGAAAACTTGTTTTTTTAGCCACTTTTTGAGGTTTGCAAAGGATTCTGGATAACAGAACCTGGTCAGAGCCCCACAAGTCACCTCATCTTGGATTCCCCTGGGTTTCTAGTTTTCAAAAATGTGCTGGTTTGCTAGGTTTCCCCAGGTGCCGGCTGAGCTAGAGGCCAAAATCTACAGGTAGGCACTCTGCAAAAAACAGCTCTGTATTTTGTCAAAAAATGGGATGTGTCCACGTTGTGTTTTGGGGCATTTCCTGTCGCGAGCGCTAGGCCTACCCACACAAGTGAGGTATCATTGTTATCAGGAGACTTGCGGGAACGCTGGGTGGAAGGAAATTTTTGGCTCCTCTCAGATTCCAGAACTTTCTGTCACCGAAATGTGAGGAAAACCTGTTTTTTTAGCCACTTTTTGAGGTTTGCAAAGGATTCTGGGTAACAGAACCTGGTCAGAGCCCCACGAGTCACCCCATCTTAGATTCCCCTAGGTCTCTAGTTTTCAGAAATGTGCAGGTTTGGTAGGTTTCCCTATGTGCCGGCTGAGCTAGAGGCCAAAATCTACAGGTAGGCACTTTGCAAAAAACAGCTCTGTATTTTGTCAAAAAATGGGATGTGTCCACGTTGTGTTTTGGGGCATTTCCTGTCGCGGGCGCTAGGCCTACCCACACAAGTGAGGTATCATTTTTATCGGGAGACTTGGGGGAACGCTGAGTGGAAGGAAATTTGTGGCTCCTCTCAGATTCCAGAACTTTCTGTCACCAAAATGTGAGGAAAACTTGTTTTTTTAGCCACTTTTTGAGGTTTGCAAAGGATTCTGGGTAACAGAACCTGGTCAGAGCCCCACGAGTCACCCCATCTGGATTCCCCTAGGTCTCTAGTTTTCAAAAATGCACAGGTTTGGTAGGTTTCCCTATGTGCCGGCTGAGCTAGAGGCCAAAATCTACAGGTAGGCACTTTGCAAAAAACAGCTCTGTATTTTGTCAAAAAATGTGATGTGTCCACGTTGTGTTTTGGGGCATTTCCTGTTGCTGGCACTAGGCCTACCCACACAAGTGAGGTATCATTTTTATCGGGAGACTTGGGGGAACATAGAATAGCAAAACAAGTGTTATTGCCCCTTATCTTTCTCTACATTTTTTCCTTCCAAATATAAGAGAGTGTGTAAAAAAGACGTCTATTTGAAAAATGCCCTGCAATTCACATGCTAGTATGGGCATCTCGGAATTCAGAGATGTGCAAATAACCACTGCTCCTCAAAACCTTATCTTGATCCCATTTTGGAAATGCAAAGGTTTTCTTGATACCTCTTTTTCACTCTTCATATTTCAGCAAATGAATTGCTGTATACCCAGTATAGAATGAAAACCAACTGCAGGGTGCAGCTCATTTATTGGCTCTGGGTACCTAGGGTTCTTGATGAACCTACAAGCCCTTTATATCCCCGCAACCAGAAGAGTCCAGCAGACAAAACGGTATATTGCTTTCAGAAATCTGACATCGCAGGAAAAAGTTACAGAGTAAAACATAAAGAAAAATGGCTGTTGTTTTCAGCTCAATTTCAATATTTTTTTATTTATGTGGACAAAAAGTTATGAAGGCCTAAGCGCGAACTACTCCAAATAGCCAAAAAAGGGCTCAGCACTGGGGGGGAAAAGGCCCAGCAGCTAAGAGGTTAACCATTGTTTTTTCAGTAAATATCTAGGGCTTTTTAGAATACAAATATATGTAAAAATACATTGAGACTAATTACTCCAATAGGGTTTGCCCTGAGAATGTTTAACTTCTTAGTATTGTAGCTCACATATACAGAAATATTCCCAGCATAGTTTTCATAGTCTTTGTCTGTATCTTTAGATAAACTTTATATTTATATTTCAAAAAGGCACTGAGCTGTTTTTCCTGTACTATAAACTTTGTGTGTTTACTATGTACATCTATTTTTAAGGTGTGTGATTGCTCTGGCGAGAGGCTTGCGAGGTCGTACAGCTATACATTTGGCTTTAATATGTAGTACAAAGTTCTCTTTCACCTAGTTAGTTTTTATTGAATGCTAATGTTTAATAATAAAGTAGATTGTATTAATTATTTTGTTTAGAAAATTTATGCCTCTTGTGAGACAATCGCTGGAGTCAAACACACATTCACCTCAATGGACTACAAGGGGGCTGTACTTCCTATCTGGCTCTCGTGATCAACAGGCTGGCGGTAAAAAATATGGGATTCTGACCCTGGCGGGAACCGCCGACACAGACAGCCACTTTAACACTCCGACCGCCACGGCGGTACAAACAAACAGCGCGGCGGTCACCGCCAACAGCCAGGCGGCAGACAATGTACCGCCCACACTATCACAACTCACCAATCCGCCACCTTTTCCGGGGCGGGAGCACCGCCGATAAAAACACGGCGGAAACAGACTACGGACGGGAAAACGCTCACCACTACGCACTCAAGGAGGACAGCATGGAACCCGAATTAAACATCCTACCTGCTCTCGTCTACCTTCTCATCTACCACGAGTACGAAGTCCGGCGCAGACGACAACGGTGAGTACTGCACCTACGACACACGGGAGGGGGGAGGACGAAAGGTTACGGGCACACACATATGCGACCCCCCCCCCAACTATGTACACACCAATGCAGAGCAACAAGTCACAGTGACACCACCCAAACACCCCAGAAAAATGCTAGGACATAATCAAATTTGGAATAAATATTTATGTACCAAAAAGCTCCTGAAAATTATCGTACAACCATGAAAGATATTCACAAGAAAACTAATGACATACCCATCAGTGTATAACTGAAGTAACAAGTCCTGCACATCCTACGAATTCATCATGTCCGTGGGCCAAAGTTTTGAGAAACAAGGGCAAAGCCCACACAGGAGACCTGAGTCCTTTGGAGAGAACACTGCAGGGGCATCAGATGTAAAAACTACAGGCACCTCAGGGGGAAGGGAAGGGGGGGGCACCACAGCCACATGAGTCCACGACGCCAGATCCACGAGGAGCCACCATGCCCACTGTACCATCCTGGGGAGTGCAAAGCCACAGTCTCTCAATGTCTCTACAGTGGGTGGGCTGCCCACTGTACCATCCTGGGGAGTGCAAAGCCACAGTCTCCCAATGTCTCTACAGTGGGTGGGCTGCCCACTGTACCATCCTGGGGAGTGCATAGCCACAGTCCATCAGGTGGATGACAGTCTCCACTGGTCAAGGAGGAGGCATGGTGGGCACAGTGAACCATAAACAGTGATTGAGACGGCGGTGCCCAGCGGAGCGGTGCTTGACAGGAAGGGCCCAGCGGAGCGGTGCTTGACAGGAAGGGCCCAGCGGAGAGGTGGAGAGACAGCGGGGTCCAGCGGAGCGGTGCTTGAGATGAAGGGCCCAGCGGAGCGGTGCTTGAGACGGCGGTGCCCAGCGGAGCGGTGCTTGAGAAGAAGGGCCCAGCGGAGCGGTGTTTGGACGGCGGTGCCCAGCGGAGCGGTGCTTGAGATGAAGGGCCCAGCGGAGCGGTGCTTGAGACGGCGGGGCCCAGCGGAGCGGTGCTTGAGACGGCGGGGCCCTGTTAAGCGGTGCTCTTCTGCACCGCGGGCCCTGTTCAGCGGTGCCTATCTTCACGGCGGGCCCTGTTCAGCGGTGCTCTTCTGCACGGCGGGGCCCTGTTCAGCGGTGCCTATCTTCACGGCGGGGCCTGTTCAGCGGTGCTCTTCTCCACGGCGGGCCCTGTTCAGCGGTGCTCTTCTCCACGGCGGGCCCTGTTCAGCGGTGCTCTTCTCCACGGCGGGCCCTGTTCAGCGGTGCCTATCTTCACGGCGGGCCCTGTTCAGCGGTGCCTATCTTCACGGCGGGCCCTGTTCAGCGGTGCTCTTCTGCACGGCGGGCCCTGTTCAGCGGTGCTCTTCTCCACGGCGGGCCCTGTTCAGCGGTGCTCTTCTCCACGGCGGGCCCTGTTCAGCGGTGCTCTTCTGCACCGCGGGCCCTGTTCAGCGGTGCTCTTCTGCACCGCGGGCCCTGTTCAGCGGTGCTCTTCTCCACGGCGGGCCCTGTTCAGCGGTGCTCTTCTCCACGGCGGGCTCTGTTCAGCGGTGCTCCTCTCCACTGCGGGACCTGTTCAGCGGTGCTCTTCTCCACGGCGGGCCCTGTTCAGCGGTGCTCATCCAGCAGGTCAAGGGAGCCAGACCTGGCCTGGACTCCCTGCTCAGTCGCCCTCGGACCGTGACGTTTCTGGACCCTTCGGGGACGGACTCCTGGCCTCCTTAGTGTCCTCCTTCCCAGCTGGGATGTGGCATGTGGGGTCCACCTTCTCCGCGCTCCTGCTGCCCTTCCGCTCCTTTGATGGGGCTCTCGGGCCCTTGCCTCCCCTAGATGGTGTGGGTGGTGAAGTGGCCGCACATTGCTCCTTGGGGGCAGCCCTGTCGGTCCTCGCACGGCGGCCCTTGTTTTTGCGGGTCCTCTTGCCGGGGGGGGGGGGCTGGACGTGTCCTTGCTGCTGATCGATGTGTCACTGCTGGCAAAGGGTGGGCTCCAGAACCCATGCACAACAGTGACACCCGAAGCTGGGCTGGTGGTGGCTGCAGTGCTCTTGGGACTCTTTGAAGATGGATGGGGGAGCTCATCGGGGGGAAAGAGGTCAAGGTTAGCCATGAAAAGTTTTTTAGGGCCAAGGTAAAGGGTAGGAGAAGTGGAGATGGAGGTGGTTGTAGGAGAGTCAGGTGTGCTGTCATTGGGTGAAGGTGCTGGTGCTGTAGGCTGTCGTGAGGTGGATGGCTGTTGGGTGGGTGGCTGCCTGCATTTGTGTGTCTTGGAAGAGGGGGTGACAGACACAGTGGGAGAGGACACAGGGGACGTGTAAATGGCAGTGGGGGTGGTGACTGCACGAGTGTGGACTGTACTGGAGGGTGAGGTGGTGATGGAAGCACTGGCTGATGTTGGGGTGCATGCAGGTGTGAGTGTAGACGTCACAGGGAGGGAGGAGGGAGACGAGGAGGAGGGGGACACAGGGGTGGCAGTGGCTGTTGGCATGTCTGCATCTGGGTGTTGCTTGGGTGAGTGTTTGTGGGATCTGTGGTGCTTGTGTTTGGATGAGCTGCTCTTGGGTGTTGAGGTGTGTGCAGGCTGGTCTGATGGTGTGGATGGGATAGGCTGAGGAACAGGAGACAGAGAAAGGCTGGAGGCAGTAAGAAGAGGGAGGCTGGAAACAGGGACAATGGCTGCCGTCAGTGCTGAGGCCAGAGCAGTGAACGCTCGTTGATGGGCAGCCTGACCCGAATAAATGCCCTCCAGGTATGCATTGCTCTGTTGCACCTCCCTTTGCACACCCTGGATGGCATTCAAAAGGGTCGTCTGCCCAACAGTGAGCGTCCTTACCAGGTCAATGAGCTCCGCACTGAGGGCAGCAGGGGCAACAGGGGCAGGGGCTGAGGTGCCTGGGGCGAAGGAGACGCGCGCCTTCCTGGGCGAACGGGCACGGAGCGAAGACTGAGGGGCTGCTGGGAGGGCGGGGCTTATGCGCTGGGTGGCGGCTGTACCTGTAGAGGCGGGGGGCACGGATGTTGCCGCCACCGCTAGGGAGCTCCCATCCGAGGACGTGTCGCTTTCGCTGCTCTCACCAGCGGTCCCCGTCGTGGTGCTCCCCTCGCCCTCTGGATCACTGGTGCCCTCGGTGTCTGTTCCTGGGCCCACCGGGACCTTGTGTCCTGCAGCTCCCTCGTGCTCCGATGCCAAATCTCCTCCGCCTGATGATGCTAATGCACACATGCACAAGAAGATGAAGAGAAAGGGTGGGGGGAGAAAAAAGAAGACCAGGTTGAGTGCATGCAATGTCAACACCGTTGGCGGAGAGGACAGACACAGGAGCCTAATGCACTAAGCCGTGCATTCGGGGTACACTACTCAGTACTACTGACTAGGACAACAGGCCAAGAGACGTCAAACGCGCACATGGGAGATGCTGGACCTTCAATGGCTGTACTTGTCACCCTACCGAGGTGGGGGCCGGGGGCACAGGGCCATGCCTAAGGGAGAGGACTACACTACAGAAAGCGCCCTGGCCTAATGTCACCCACAGCCCTCCTCCCCCACCCAGACGCCTCCACTGCGCAGAAAGATAGGAGAATGTGCTGATACTCACCCCCTTGTGTCTGCTGTGATGTCTTAAAGCGCCCATCCAATTCTGGGTAGGCCACCGCCAGGATCCGGGACATCAGGGGGGTCATGGTGCGACTGGCACCCCTCCTAGGTTGGGAGGCCATCCCCAGCAGTGTTTCTGCGGTCTTCCTTGTTCCGCGGCGGATGTCTTCCCACCTCTTGCGGCAGTGGGTGCCCCGTCTGTTGTGGACCCCCAAGTTCCGGACTTCCTTGGCGATGGCACGCCAAATCTCGATCTTCTGATGGGCGCTGACCTATTTGACATGTACAGGGTGGAAAGGAGGAAATCATCAATGACCTGCATGTTAGATGTGATTGGCCCCCCCCACCAACTTTGCCATATGGCACATGCTCTCATCTGTCGGGCGTTGCACTCCTCATTCTCCCCCCCACCCCACCAACTTACATCCACCCCAATCCACACAGGCATAGCCCATTCCATGTGCACCCGGTGTACTCACTTGTTGGTCTGGAGGACCGTAGAGTAGCGCATACTGGGGGAGGACCCCATCCACGAGCTTCTCCAACTCTTCAGACGTGAAGGCAGGGGCCCTTTCCCCAGTCGCAGCAGCCATTGTATCTTCCAGACAGAGGTCACAGCAGCACTTGCAGTATAGGTCCTCTCCTGTGGATGATCAGGTCTCGAGTGATTAAGCAGATAGAAAATGGCGGTCACGCCCGCGGCGGTGCGTACCGCGGCGGTGTGTACCGCGACCGCCGGCGCACTTCGTCATTGGCTCCTGAAACCCATAGGCTTCAATGTTAACCAATGCGGCTTTGCGCCGCGGTCTTCGACCGCCTACCGCCACAGTGTGCCCCGCCAGCGCATTGACCTCACATCCCATTGTCCCACTTCACAGGTCAGGCAGCCGCCATTTCAAGGGCCTACATGGCTTAATTTTGACTGCGACACACAGGCCTAGGCCTTGCATTGCCACACATACACGCCTTTCAACCCATTGCCATTCTTTAACTGTGCAAGCTGTCTGTACGTACCTGTGGTTTGGCTGACTCTGTGCTCCATGTTGTCCTTCCTAGGCACCGTCCGCTGGGACTTGGGATGAGAAGGAGGAATCCTCGCGTGTACCGACCGCTGGTGGACCTGTCGACAATGGAAGAACGCCATATAATACTTCGATACAGACTTGACCGTGCCACTATCCATGAACTGTGTGCCCAGCTGGAGCCAGCCCTGATGTCCCCCATCCGCCAACCCACAGGGATTCCCCCTCTGGTGCAGGTTTTGTCAGTCCTCCATTTTTTGGCAACTGGGTCATTCCAGACCACAGTGGCCATGTCATCTGGAATGTCTCAGCCTATGTTTTCAAAGATTTTGAGTAGAGTGTTGTCTGCCCTGATGAAACTCATGCGGAGCTACATCATTTTCCCAGAGGAGGGTGACTTGCCTACAGTGAAGGGTGATTTCTATGCCCTTGGACATATCCCCAACATCATTGGTGCCATTGATGGGACCCATGTGGCTTTGGTACCCCCAAAAGACGATGAGCAGGTGTACCGAAACAGAAAAAGTTATCATTCGATGAATGTCCAGGTGGTCTGTTTGGCTGACCAGTACATCTCCCATGTAAATGCCAAGTTCCCAGGGTCAGTGCATGACGCGTATGTGGTGCGAAATAGCAGCATCCCCTATGTGATGGAGCAGCTACAGAGACAGCGTGTGTGGCTAATAGGTGACTCTGGTTACCCCAACCTGCCTTGGCTACTGACCCCAGTAAGGAATCCCCGGACCAGGGCAGAGGAACGGTACAATGAGGCCCATGGGCGAACTAGGAGGATCATCGAAAGGACCTTTGGCCTCCTGAAGGCCAGGTTTAGGTGCCTGCATATGACTGGGGGATCCCTGATGTACTCACCAAAGAAGGTGTGCCACATCATCGTGGCCTGCTGTATGCTTCACAATCTGGCATTGCGACGTCAGTTTCCTTTCCTGCAGGAGGATGGTGCAGATGGTGGTGTTGAAGTAGCTGTGGAGCCTGCGGAGAGTGAAGAGGAGGAAGACTCAGAGGACGACACAGACAACAGGGACAGAGTAATAGAACAGTATTTCCAGTAGCACACAGGTAATAATCACCCATGCCATTTTACATTTCCTGAAAGCCTCCTGCATCTCAACTTTGTCGGTTTCCCCCCAGACCTATGAACATGATGTTTGATTTTCCCTTCCCTTTTCTGTGCTGTATGAGCCACTGCGTGACCTCGGCTTGGTTGGCCCATGGACTAATGCTAAGTTACCTCGGTATGTGTAATTCACAATGTTCACAATACGTAATTGATATGTAATGTGTCATACATTTGTAAATAAGACAGGCTGAGTCCTGATTGATTTCAGTGCAATGTGTGATTTATTATTAGTGCATAGATATTGGTACATGATAGTGAAACAGTGATGGGTGGGGGTGGAGTAATGTCCATGGCGGAGTACAGTTCTCAGTCTCACAGGTGCATTGTCCATATGCCTGTGGCAGGATGGAGCAGGGGCAGTTCAAGGTTTGACAGGGTGGCAATGTGGGACAGTGGGAGGACTTCAGGGGGTATGTGATGCTGGCGGGGGACTTGACATCCTACTCTGTCGGTTTTTTTGATCTCAGGCTCCTTTTGCGGGGCGGTTGTTGTTCAGCAGGAGGTGGGGTTCTGGTGGCCTGTCGTTGTGGTGGGGCCTCCTGTCCACTAGCGCCGGCGGAGGTGGTAGGCTGTTCCTGTTCCTGGCTAGTGACAGGGGCCCTGTGTGATGCCACATGGTCCCGAAACGTGTCCTCTATGCGGTTCAGGGCCTGGACTATGCTCCCCATAGCGGTTGAGATGTTGCTGAGTTGGTCGCTGAACCCCATGTAGCGTTGCTCCTGCTGTGCCTGGATCTCCTGGAACCTGGCCAGTACCGTCGCCATCGTCTCTTGTGAGTGGTGGTAGGCAGCCATGATGGTGGTGAGGGCCTCTTGGAGAGTGGGTTCCCTGGGCCTCTCCTCCCCCCCCTGTCGCACAGCAGCCCTCGAGTTGCCCTGTTTCCCTGGGCCTCTGGCCCCTGGACGGTGTGCCCACTCCCACTGCCCCCAGGTCCCTGTTGTTGTTGGGTTGGTGGGTTACCCTGGGGGCCCTGTAGTGGTAGACACACCGCTGCTTGACCTGTCCTAGAGACAGAGGCATGGGCCCGCTGGGTGGGAGCTGTGCTGTTGTTCCCAGAGGGGGTTGGGTCTGCAGTGGCCTGTGTCTGGGTGAGGGGAACCGACTGCCCAGAGGTCCCCGATGGTCCGGGCTGGTCGTCAGGTTCCAGGTCGACAGAGCTGCTGTCATCACTAGTGGCCTGTTCCGGGGGTGGGATGGACATTTCTGGTCCCTCCTGACCGGTGTGTTGTCGTTCGGGTCCTGCATGGGGTAAGAGGGTATGGTTATTGTTTCTGTGTGTGCATTAGCTTGCGTTTTATGGGTGCCCTTGTCCCCCAGTGCTGGCATTCCCTTGGGGGAGGTGTTGTGAGGGTGTTTTGTGGGGGGGGGGGTGATGGGTATGTGCAGTGGTCATGCTTAGGTGATGGGTGTCCATAGTTTGGGGGTGGCATGCAGGGGTTGGTGTTGGGTGGGTTGTGCTGGGGAGACATTCTCAGGGAGGATGTGTGCTGGGGTGTTGGGGGTGAGGGTGGGGGTTAGCATGCTGGGGGGGGGGTGAAGTGGTTGGCCTTGTACTTACCAGAGTCCATTCCTCCGTGTACTCCAGCGAGGCCATCAGGATGCAGGATGTTGAGTACCTCTTGCTCCCATGTTGTGAATTCGGGTGGAGTGGGTGGGGGTCCCCCGCCAGTCTTCTGCACTGCGATGTTGTGTCGCGAGACCATCGAGCGCACCTTCCCCCGTAGGTCGTTCCATCGTTTGCGGATGTCCTCTCGATTTCTGGGATGCTGTCCCACCGCGTTGACCCTGTCCACGATCCGCTGCCAGAGCTCCGCCTTCCTTGCTATGGTGGTGTGCTGGACCTGTGAGCCGAAGAGCTGGGGTTCCACTCTTATGATCTCCTCCACCATGACCCGGAGTTCTTGGTCCGAAAAGCGTGGGTGCCTTTGTGGTGCCATGGGGTGGTGTGTATGAGGTGTGGGGTGGTGTATGTGATGATGTGTGTGTTGGTGTGTGGTGCTTTGTGCTTCTATGTGGTGTGTGTGATGTTGCGGTGTGCCTCTGTGTGTCTGGCTATCTATTCTCTGATGTGTCTCTCTCTCCTTCGTCTCTGGTTTTTGTTGGTAGGGGTTTGTGGGTGATGTGGGTGTGTGTTTTATATGGTATTGGATGTGTGGGAGTGGTGTGTGTATGTGTTTCAGGTGTGTGCCTTTCAAATTGTCCAATGTGGTAGGGGTTTGTAAAGGTGTGTGTATTTTGACCGCGGCGGTGTGTACCGCCAATGGAATACCATACGGTTGAATGACCGCCGCGTCGATTTGCCGGTCATAATGGGATGGGTGTATTTCTGTTGGCGTGGCGGTGGAGGTTTGGTCTTCTCCAGTTTACCGCTGGCCGCTGATGTGGCGGACTGCAGTGGAGGGCGGATTTTCGGAGGTTTTGCAGTTGTGGGTCAGAATGTCCGTGGCGGCTGGCCGCGGCGGTATTGTGGCGGCCTGCTGACCGGCGGTAAGCGGCTTTTACCGCCGAGGTCAGAATGACCCCCTGTATATTTGGAACTTAGTTCATAAAAGTGTATTTTGTTATTTTGAAGAAAGTAAAGTAGATATTAGGAAAGTTCCCTTTTTTTACAATCTCTCAGGCCTCTTGCAAGGAACCTGCGAGACACAAAGGAGAGGAAAGACATCCCAAGGAAGGATTGCGATTGGTTCATATTGATGTCTTTAGTTAGCAGAGAAAGATTTATTGCTTGATTTGCCTATTGGGTTTTCCTGTGATTACAGTGTTTTTCTTAGCTCTCTCATTTTGCTCATTGTCTATAATCAGAATTTCATCCTCTAATTCACATGAGAACCCTACTCCTGTTCCTGCAAGTCAGCCACCTCATCCAATCAGCGAGTCCTTGATCTGGCAATATTTCCAGATAAGGCCTGATTAGAAGAAAGTGTCTGGTAAATATGTAATTTGTAACTTATGCAAGAAAGAGTTAAACAGGGGCAGCCATAACAAGCAATATTCCTTGAATTGCACTGGGATGTGGTAAAGTTTGAGAGCTATGCACCCTGATCCCTTGCTTGAGCTAAGCTAGCCCATGCTACAGAGCTTGATAACTCCTCAAAGGCATCCACATCTTCGCAACCTAGTGGCAGTGTGCCTTCCCAGGTACTCAGGGGCATATTTATACTCCGTTTGCGCCGAAATTGCGTCGGTTTTTTTGACGCAATTTCGACGCAAAACTAACTCCATATTTATACTTTGGCGTTAGACGCGTCTAGCGCCAAAGTCCATGGAGTTAGCGTCATTTTTTAGCGTGGACACCTACTTTGCGTTAATTATATGGAAGGTAGGCGTTCCCGTCTAAAAAATCGACTCCGAGGCATGTGCGTGGGATTTATACTCCCGGGCAAAAATCACGCCCGGGAGTGGGCGGGTCAAAAAAAATGACGTACGGCCGCTTTTGCGCTGTTTTTTTGCGCCTGCAAAAGGCAGGCGTTAAGGGACCTGTGGGCTCTGAAGGAGCCCAGAGGTGCCCCCCATACCCCCATGGACACCCCCTGTCACCCATGCCCACCCCAGGAGGACACCCAAGGCTGGAGGGACCCATCCCAGGGACATTAAGGTAAGTTCAGGTAAGTGTTTTTTTTTTTTTTTTTTTTTTGTGGCATAGGGGGGCCTGATTTGTGCCCCCCTACATGCCACTATGCCCAATGACCATGCCCAGGGGACAGAAGTCCCCTGGGCATGGCCATTGGGCAAGGGGGCATGACTCCTGTCTTTGCTAAGACAGGAGTCATTTCTATGGGGGTTGGGAGTGAAAAAAAATGGCGCAAATCGGGTTGAGGCGAAAAAATTGTCTCAACCTGACTTGCCCCATTTCTTGACGCCCAAGCTCCATATCCCCCTACGCCCGCGCTGCCTGGTGTACGCCGTTTTTTTTAACGCACACCAGACGGCGACGGCGGCTAACGCCGGCTAACGTCATTCAATAAATACGGCGCCCGCATGGTGCTTCAGAATGGCGTTAGCCGGTGCTAATTTTTTTGACGCAAAACTGCGTTGGCGCAGTTTTGCGTCAAAAAGTATAAATATGGGCCTCAATGCTCAAGCAGATAACAACCCTCCTTATATAAATAAAACATGTTTTGCTGCTTAACCCCTTCGCTGCCAGGCCTTTTTCCCCTCAGGTGGCAGGCCTTTTTTTTGCTATTTGGGGCAGGGCACGCTTAGGCCCTCATAACTGTTTGTCCACATAAGCTACCCACACCAAATTTACGTCCTTTCTTTCCAACATCCTAGGGATTCTAGAGGTACCCAGCCTTTGTGTGACCAAGAAATTAGCCAAACTACAGTGAACATTTCATTTTTTTTAAAACAATTGGAAAAAGGGCTGCAGAAGAAGGCTTGTGGTTTTTTCCCTGAAGTTACCATCAACAAAGGGTTTGCAGTGCTAAAATCACCAGCTTCCCAGCTTTCAGGAACAGGCAGAATTGAATAAGAAAACCCAATTTTTCAATACAATTTTGGCATTTTACTGGGACATACCCCATTTGCACAATTTGTTGTGCTTTCAGCCTCCTTCTAGTCAGTGACAGAAATGGGTGTGAAACCAATGCTGGATCCCAGAAACCTAACCATTTCTAAAAAGGGGACAAAATTCTGAATTCAGCAATGGGTAATTTGTGTAGATCCTACAAGGGTTTCCTACAGAAGATAACAACTGAAATAAAAAAATATTGAAATTGAGGTAAAAAAAACAGCAATTTTTCTCTACATTTTACTCTGTAACTTTTTCCTGCAATGTCAGATTTTTTAAAGCAATATATCGTTACGTCTGCTGGACTCTTCTGGTTGCGGGGATATGTAGGGCTTGTAGGTTTATCAAGAACCCCAGGTACCCAGAGCCAATAAATGAGCTGCACCTTGCAGTTGGTTTTCATTCTATACCGGGTATACAGCAATTCATTTGCTGAAATATAAAGAGTCAAAAATAGGTATCAGGAAAACCTTTGTATTTCCAAAATGGGCACATGATAAGGTGTTGAGGAGCAGTGGTTATTTGTACATCTCTGAATTCTGGGGTGCCCATACTAGCAATTACAGGGCATTTCTCAAATAGACGTCTTTTTTACACACTCTCTTATATTTGGAAGGAAAGACAAGGGGCAATAACACTTGTTTTGCTATTCTATGTTCCCCCAAGTCTCCCGATAAAAATGGTATCTCACTTGTGTGGGTAGGCCTAGTGCCCGTGACAGGAAATGCCCCAAAACACAAAGTGGACACATCATATTTTCTCAAAGAAAACAGAGGTGTTTTTTGCAAAGTGCTTACCTGTGGATTTTGGCCTCTAGCTCAGTCGCCACCTAGGGAAACCTACCAAACTTGTGCATTTTTGAAAACTAGAGACCTAGGGGAATCCAAGATGGGGTGACTTGTGGGGCTCTTACCAGGTTCTGTTACCCAGAATCCTTTGCAATCCTCAAAATTTGGCTAAAAAAAACACCTTTTCCTCTCATTTCAGTGACAGAAAGTTCTGGAATCTGAGAGGAGCCACAAATTTCCTTCCACCCAGTGTTCCCCCAAGTCTCCCGATAAAAATGGTACCTCACTTATGTGGGTGGGCCAAGTGTTTGTGACAGGGAAGAGCCAAAAACACGTCGAAATTGAGGGGGAACCAAAGTGGGTCCAAAAGGGCAGTTTGAAAAAAAACATTATTAGGCTGACAAGTGCAGCAGAAATTTTATCGGTATAGATGAGACAATGCTGGGTGATAGGAATTTTCTGGATTCCTGCAGATTCCAAGAGATTCCATCACAAAAATGTGGAAAAAATGTGTGCTTTCCAGCAAAGTTGCAGGTTTGCAGGGCATTGTGGGTAAGGAAATGGTACGGGGTGCATGTGAAGCACACCACCCTGGAATCAACTAGATGTTTCGTTTTCAGATGTGTCTAGGTCTTGTGGATTTTTCTACATGGCAGCTTCCCAAAGTAAAAAAAAAAGTGCAGCCCTCACCATTCCAAGTGGGACGATTTTGAGAGTTACCAAGCTCTCATGGCCCAAATGTAAAAAAAAAACCAAAAAATCAAATGTCCTCTTGCTTGCCATAGGATAAGATGTTTTAGTATGCGGGGGAGAGCTGAATGAATGTTAGCCCCTTTAGTTCGGGGGGGGCATAGCCAGGCCCATACTGGTTGGTAGCCACCACCCCACTATTTTCTTTTATTGTTTTTATTCCCTGGCATCTAGTAGACTTTCTGTCCCCCCGGGGTGTGGATCAAGGGTAATTGCCCAATCTGCCCACTGGTGGGCAGAACAACTTTGGCCCCATTTATTTGGGGTGAGTGTATGGCCATCCCCCCAACCTCTTATTTTGAAAAAAGAAATCTTCCCTGGTCTCTGGTGGGCTTTCTGCCCCCCTTGGGGGCAGATGGGCCTTCCAAAAATAGGCTAATCTGCCCCCAAGGGGGGCAGTTATGGCCAACAGTAATGTGCCCCCATGGGGAGCGACCCTTTCCCAAGGGGCTGCCCCCCCAAAACAAAAAACACACCAATCCTTGGTGTCTAGAGTTTTCTGCCCCCTTTGGGGGCAGATAGGCCTAATAAAAATAGGCCGATCTTCCCCCGGGGGCAGAAATGGCCTAACAATAATTTGCCCCTCCCCCCGGGAGTGACTTTGCCCAAGGGGTCGCTCCCCAAAACAAACAATTATCCCTGGTGTCTAGTGGTTTTCTGCCCCCTCAGGGGCAGAGCGGGCTAATAATTTTAGGCCGATCTGCCTCCATGGGGGGGCAGAAATGGCCTAAAAGTCATTTGCTCCCCCCCGGACTGGCCCTTGCCCAAGGGGCCACTCCCCTTATGCGCAAGTACAAAACAAAACATCCCTGGTGTCTAGTGGTTTCTGCC
Source organism: Pleurodeles waltl (assembly GCF_031143425.1). NCBI lineage: Eukaryota > Metazoa > Chordata > Amphibia > Caudata > Salamandridae > Pleurodeles > Pleurodeles waltl. The sequence goes on along the minus strand of NC_090437.1, from coordinate 777,219,328 downwards.
CCGCTGGGGGCAGATCGCAAGGCCGATCTGCCCCCAAGGGGGGGCAGAAATGGCCTAATAATAATTTGCCCCTATACCCAGGAGCGACCCTTGCCCAAGGGGTCGCTCCCCAAACATAAAAAAATAAAAATAAACAATTTTTTTTTATCCCTGGTGTCTAGTGGTTATCTGCCCCGGGGGGGCAGAAATGGCCTAAAAGTCATTTGCCCCCCTGGAGAGTGGCCCTTGCCCAAGGGGCCACTCCCCTTATGTGCAAGTACAACCAAAATATCCCTGGTGTCTAGTGGTTTCGCAAGGCCAATCTGCCTCCAGGGGGGGCAGAACTGGCCTAATAATAATTTGTTCCCCCCCGGGAGCAACCCTTGCCCAAGGGGTCGCTCCTCAAACATAAAAAAAAAAACAATAAATGAAATGATCCCTGGTGTCTAGTGGATTAATAATTTTAGGCCGATCTGCCCCCGGGGGGGCAGAAATAGCCTAGAAATTAATTGCCCCCCTGGGGAGCAACCCTTGCCCAAAGGGCCGCACCCCTTATCAGTAAATGTAAAAATAAAAATAAATCCCTGGTGTCTAGTGGCATTTCTGCTGCCCGATCGCATCACAATCGGGCAGCAGAAATGCTCAGAGAGACATTGAAGGAGAGTTAACGCCTTTCCTCTCCTTTCATGCCTCTCTGCCCCTCCACGTGATCGGAGGAGAAATGCTATTGCATTTCTCCTTCGATCGGTGCTGGGGGGGAAGGCCTCTGATGAGGTCAGCGCACGAAAGTGCGCTGACCTCATCAGACACCACGGGGGGCAGGGGCGGAAGGGGAAACGATTCCCCTTCCATCTCTGCCCAGGCGAGGGGGGTGCACGGCCATCTGGCGCTCCCCCTGGTGGCCCATAGCCGGACAAGGTGGTCTCGCCCGGTGCCGAGGGCGAGACCACCTCGTCCGGGGCCCCCAAACGGTTAAGTAAGCAGATCAATCATTTTGCCATCAAAAACAAGTAGAGTGAGCAACACAGAGCAAGCTTCTCCAAGGGTATAAATATCACCATAGACAGTAAGAACAACAACAGTTGTGCAATCACATTTTTTTGTGTTTCATCTTTCTTCCAAAGTAAACAATTTTTGCTTTACTCCTCCATATATTGTGTGACATGGTAATTCGGTTTTTCAGCACTTCTGTTTTCCATTTTCTGCCTAAAAAGGACAAAATAATTAAAAAATATAAAGTTACATATGGCTCAGTCATTGAAAACAAAGATATATCACTTCATTACCCTAAGATGAAGATTTCTGCATTTTTCACCCACAATCACGTTTATATGTTCTGCACCACTAACCTCATCTTCCTTTCTGGTAAAAAATTCCACAGACTCAAAAGCTGCATTTTCTAACCACAATTAAATTATAACACGCCTTCAAACAAGGTTCCATAACAATTTGTAAAGTAACACATTTCTCTTTACACAGCTTTCCTAATGGCGAGAACAGTATTTTACTCTCGAAATGGGAATATCTCTACTTAGACATCTCATGGGGTAAAATATGTGCATAATAAGGTTCATAAAACCCCTAGGCGTTGTATTAACAGATTGCAGATGCTTTGTTTTAATATTTCAGAAACACTGCCTCTTTTAGTTTCAAGTACAGACACAGCATCCAATACTTGGTGATAGCTCCCCACTTTCTAAAGTCTACCTCTCAAAAGCTATTTTAATGAACATGCACTCTATAAACAGCTTTGACTCACTAAACGTTGTATAGAATATACCAACAGAAGTGCGCTTACTGTACTGATCAACAAAGTTCATAAAACATATTTCCAATTACCTGAACTAGAGCAGTTTCTTATATACTGCTGAAGAGACCAGTCTTTTTCAGTTACAAATTCAGTCATATCCTCAACTCCAACAGGTTTCCTTCTCCTCCAAATCAAAAAGAATATTTTGAGCTATCCCTGGTCCTGTACCCAAACACAAAACAGCATTTCGTCAACCATGCAATAAGAATGGAAACTATTGGTTGAGCTTTGGCCCCTGTTTCTCATTCTCCCCATACAATATTACTATTGTGGGATCATAAAACACCTTGTGGCAGGCCCAGTAATTTTCCATGCGGGTCTCAAAAGATGCTTGCCGGGTCGTAAAACACCTTGTGGTAGGCTCAATATTTTCCCTTTGGGTCCTGCAAGCCTCTTGTGAAATCAAGGATGTCCATGCAGCAAGCTTCACTCCCTTAACATTGTAAGCTACTCTTGCAAGAGTCTTGCAGAATTGCAAATAAAATTGTAGTGGAATAGTAGTATGTAGGACAGTGTATCTTTTCCACTGATGCCTATCTCTTACATGACAGGTGTGTGTAGTAAGGTGTGGGGAAAGACTGGCCTCTCCACACAGACCTCTGTCTCAGATAACACATGTCCATACATGCTAACATTTTATAGTAGTAAAGTGGGAAATTCTAAAAAAACTATTTCCCTATAGACTTCTATTAAAGGAGAGGCTGTGTCAGGTGAGAGATAGACAAAGTAAAGCCATTTTTAGCTTATAAAATTGTGAGTCTCATGCCTAAATTGGGTCTATAGGCATGTTTGGGTGCTCGAAGTAGTGAGTGTAGAGGGACTGGCCTCTCCAGTGAGACCCCTGTCATAGATGATGGGTGTGCATAGTAGGGTGTGAGGAAAAACTGACCTTTTCCCCCAGACCTCCCTCTTACTAGTAGGGTGTCTGAATGGACTGCCCTCTCTTTCCACACCTCTTTCTCAGATAACGGGAATGCGTAATAAGGTGAGTACATGGACTGCCCTCTCATTCCAGACCTCTCTCTCAAATGATGGGTTTGCATAATGTGGTATATGGAGAGAGACTGCTTCTTCACTAACTAATAGTAAGGAACCAGTAATATTCCTTCCTACATTAACAAGCGGGCTTACTACAGTCTATAAAGATCACCTACTCCTTTCTGCTGTTTACGATCTCACAAGAGTGTTGTGATATCGTAACATTTTTTGGAAAATAGAAATCAACCATCACAGTACTTATCTCTTACATACTTCCTCTCAAAAACAGTGACCACAATATACATTCCTACCAGTGGAGTGTATTCCGAACTCATCTACCCCTTTTTTCTATTTACAAGCTTGGGATAGTCCCACAAGATTGTAACAATTAGTTAAAATGATATATATTTGCTTTTATGGCAGTAGTTATCCCTTAGACACCTTCTCTCTAAATCTAGGCATACAGCATGCCTTTCTTCTGCCCCTTATGTAACTTATTTACTTCATTTCCACAAAACCTCGAATTTTTCACAGTAAACAGTAATGGCCGCCATGTTACTTTTAACATTCCAACAGTCAATCAAAGCACTCATGAGACTCACAGGAGCGTGACGGCTCAGAAGAGAAATGGACCTCTTGACCAGTCGAAGGCCTCCATTTTAAAAATGTTCACTCCTGCAGGACTCTCAACAGCTCAACTGCCCAAATTTACAACTACATTTCACCCTTCATTTCTCAAAAACTACTGAACAAATCTACACCAAATCACAAAAAGCATGATCTGCAGACCAAGATCTAGCTTCCTGCCGAGTTTGGTGTAGTTCCGTTCAGCAGTTTTGCTGTAGCACTGTCTAAAGAAGTTAAAGGAAAATACATATGGATTTTTGGTTTTGGGATCCCCCTTTATCCTGGCCCCTGTTTGACAGATCACCTCAAAACTTTCTAGGTCAGAGCTGAGGTGAATGAGTTTTTTTTTTTTTGGAAAGTTTTGTGAAGATTCATCAAACTGGGCCAAAGTTAGCAACCAAAAAACTCTCCATCTATGGAAAAGCAGACCTAACTCTAACTACCTACTGGTGACTGCCAGTAGGTAATATATATATAAATAACCAAACCAAAAGTTGCAGGGACGTTAAAGTTAGGTTCTGATTTTGCACTCACACAACCATAGCATAGAAGCAGTTATAGCTCATTCCCTAAAGTAACTATAACTCGTGCCCCACCATGCACAGTTTTCTCATAAAATGTTGCACTGATATTATCAATGATGTCATAGAAGCTGTCATGACTGATGTAATATGTGAAGTAGTTAACAATGCATGGTGAGGGTGTGAGTTATAGTTTCCTGAGATAAATATAACTATAACTACTCTATTTCAATGTTTTTGTGTGTGTAAAATCTGAACCGAACTATAACGTCCCTGTAGACTTTGCTTTTTTCAGTGAATTTCCCAGGGTTTTTATAAACAATATTAATATTTAATTACTATCTGTTAATCCAACCATTGCACCATGCAGCCAAAGGCCTTATGGCCAGCCCCTCAAAGGCAGCCAACCCCCGGGAGCCCTTCAACGGGCCATCTTTGTCCCTAGGCACCCCAGAGCCCGGCAACATAATTCAGGGTGAGTGGGGCATGATGTCCCCTCTCCAGACCAATTTTGGCCTTGGGGACACTATTCCCTGAGGCCCAGCGCACATATGATGAGAAAGGGACATGTAGCCCCCTCTCTGGGCCGATTTCAGCTCCGGGAATCTCATTCACTAGGGCCTGGTGATTTTGTAATAGTGGCAGGGGGCACGCGGCTTTCCTCCCCAGTATATCGGCCAGGGGGCACTATCCCCAGGCCTGGTTAATGTCCAAAAGGGTTAGGGGACTGTGTGCCCCCTTTCCGGGCCAATTTCACTTTTGGCCCTGGAGACCCCATCCCCAGGGCCCGGTCAACATCTAAAAGGGATAGGGAGGCCACATACCCACTGGCCGATATGGGCCCAAGGGAGCCTATCCCTGGTAAACGGCCAACAAAGGGTGGATGCCCTGGTGCCCACCCATGGAACCCACCGCCTGGGGCCGTGGGGTGAGTGTCCATTGAAAAAAGGATTTTGGAACAAATAAGAGCTGTGCAAAATAAAGATCCCTCATATGCCATAGCAAATCATTACATGAATGTTCATCAAGAAGGTTTGTAAGCAATGCAGTATTATGCGATAGATATGATACAAAAGAGTGAAAGAGAAGGCTACTGTACGCTCAAATTGAGATAACTGGGAGTCCAAATATATCATTGGACCACGAACGAGCAACCACACAGGCTGAATAAGGATGAAGAGCTTCATGTCCATTTGCAACTTGTCAGGGGAGACACTCAGGGTGAATGTCAATGTCTCTCCCACAAAATAGGAGTTAACACTTAAGGCAACTGACAAGTTTTGTAAGCATGATTCTTGGATAGTAAGATGGATTTAATATTGTCAGACAACTATTTAAATAAGAATCAAGCTTGAAATAATTGGAATGAGGATAGAATTCACCACTAAAGAGATAATCAACTTTCAATTAATTAAACTAGGGCTAATGATGTGTTGACATTATTTAATATGCATATATGTAATTTTTCTAAGTGTGTGTAATGTACATTTTGCCTTTGATATAATTCTCCATATAGTTGGCATTACATAATTGTACAAATTACATAGTTTAGCCACTCAGGTGAGAAATGAACAGACCAATAATTATCAAATTATTTTTTCTGCAATACTATCATCATTTGGTCATTGCTCATTATATTAATTGAATTTCAAAATGCTTGAAATTGATGAACGCATCTTAGTTGTCTGTAAAAAAAGAGTTTAGATTGTGTTATGGAACTGTATTTCATGTTTTATTTGGGCATTGCATTTCTTTAACTTCATCCTACAAAATGAAAGATTAAGAGCATGATTAGGAGCGTATAAAAAGCAATGGAAAATGGACTGTTATTTATTAGCTGTGAGAAAGACTGAAAGTTTGAAACACACTGGCGTCATGATTACCACTAGATAAAATAAATTACTGTGTCTTAGAGTGCAGTTGTCTTTTTGGTTTGAATTCAAACATTCACTTTCAGTCACAGATCTTGGTTTAACTCATCCTTTTTTTGCTCAACGGGCAGTGGGACCGGAGGACCTCAAAGAAAAAAAATAATACTGCAGCTTGAGGTGGCACAATAAAATAGTCTAAAGTGGCATATTTGCTCATTGCATATTCTCTGCACTTGCAGGGAGTGCCCCATAATGCCCTATGTGCACTTTAAAGTGCACAGTGTACTTCTGAAGGCGCCCAAGAAAAGGCATGAGCATCACCAATGAGTAAAATAAGTAATTTGAGAGGGCTTCAGGGAGTGCAACAACCCTCAGAAGCTTTTCATACATTTGAACCCTATCTCTCCTGGATCATTGAATATGTGATCCCAGGAGAGGAATTTTTTTTTTTTTAAAGCACTGTAAGCTGGAGCTGTAGGCCCATCAGCTGGAGCGCAGGGACCCCTTGTGGTTGGTCCTATTGCTGCATTATGTGGCCTGAAAAGTAGGAAAGGAATATTTAAACACATATTTGTTATGATTAGAAGTGCTTTGTTTAAAATATTTAGTGACAATGATTTTTAATGAAAATATCAATGCATGTATCAGTAATGTACATATTGGATTATGGTTATTGATTCTATTGGTTTTAATGATAGATAATCACATGTGGCAGGTTTATTATTTTGATTCTTTGATAAAGCCAATAGATCTATTTTGCTGATCTAGTTACAAAGCCAATAGACCTGCCTTTTATACATTGATGTAGTAACCCCTTGTCAAAAATGTAGAACTGCCTTGTTTAAAATGGCAACTACCTTCTTGCATATTCTGACAGAGACATTCATATGATTCCCATTTTTTTATTTTTAGGTAGGGTCCACACACTGACACTACTGCCCTTTCTTGCTAACCTCCAAAGCAGACCTTTTTTATTTCTGTGAAGCCCAACAACATGGAAAGCCATGCATGGGTATGTTTTACATTATTTAAATGGGGGCCATCCAGTGAATGATATCACAATGTGGCTCAAAACCCAACCAGACCTCATCAAATAAAGAGACTTTATAGAACACTTAGGGCCTGATTTAGAGTTTGGCAGATGGGGTTACGCATTCACAAATGTGAGGGATATCCTGTCCGCTGTATTACAATTCTGTTGTATCCTGTGAAAAGTGTAATACAGTGGATGGGATATCCATCATGTTTGTGATGGAGTAACCTGTCCACCCAACTCTAAATCAGGCACTTATTGTTGAATGATTGTGAGTGAAATGGAACTGCATAAAAATAATATTTATTTTCTCTCTTCACTTGATGAACCCACAATTATTTTGCATCCACTGTGAATCTTTCATGAAAGAGGAATGTGAGGCATAATCTATCTGGGATTATAAAACAAATTATACATAATGCATTGCAAAGAGGGATTCCTTTCCATGAGGTGTAAAAATTAACAACATTTAAAAGACCTACGAGGAACAATGTATTGTTAAATAATGATTAATTGTATGAGGAACAATGTAATTTGTGTTTGTATCATTTATAAGGAACAAAGTTCTAGAGAAATTTGAAATATGTTTTGGCAAAATAGGAAGCATGTTTGATGTGAAGGAGGAATATTCTTGTGAAAATAAAGGGTGGTTCATAACCTTACAGCAAAGATAGGCAAAAGTTGAAGTTTTAAGGAAAATTTGAAATATTTTGAGGTTAAACAAACTCAAAGTATCAGTTTTTCTTATACATGATAAGCTATAAATAAGTTGCACAAAGCAGGAGTCAAGAATGTTAAAAAGGTAAAAATATATATTTGGTGGACAGTAAGCACACAAGTCTGATCTAAAGCTCATGAGTAATTGTCCTGTGTAGATGCACACTTCTGATTGTTGGCTTCACTTACTGTACCTTGTTCAAAGAAAAACAACATTTTTAGACTTTAGCTTATCTAAATTGTGTTGCTGTTCACTTTACCCAAAGAACTGTTCTTGGCAAAAAGAAAACCCACTCTTTGTATTGCCTGATCCAGTGTGTGTGTCTGGTGTAGCGCCTGTTGGTTCCTTTTGCTGATATACATTTGGGTTTATTTACAGAATTGCAATGAATTGCTCTCTTTTTATGGTAGACGTTCTAAAGCATGAAGCTGCTTTTTAAAAAAAGGTTTATGAGACCGCAAGGCTGTTCTGATCTGAACTTGGGAAATGAATTAACTAAAAGAGAACCAGATTGCTGTGGTAGCTCTTTATTAGTCATACTTGCAAGTATGTAGCAGCTGAAATTTAATTTTTAAGAAACAGGACTCAGAATTGATATAGCAGGGCAACTTTATATACTTATCTGGTGTGAGAAGCAAAACGTACTGATGATAAATAAAGGCCTTTCTTACACATCAAGCTCTTTAGCACACCTCAGTGCTTGAATGAAACTATATGTGAAGGAAATAAAGCTGTATGTACTTTGTGGATGAGGTTAAGTTAAAATACTTTCTTCTAATAACATCCATTGTGTTTTTCAGAAAACATTGAAAAGTAAAATTAAAGATATGTTTTATTCAGGGTTTTTATGGTGTATCTTTTATACATTAAGTTTTAGTGACTTAGGGTCCTTGTACGTGCTGCTTACTAGAGTTGTAAAGTCCACTGTCAGATACACTTTAGAATAGATGTGTTGCTTTATGACTAGCCTTCCATTTTGCATGCTTAGCTAGCTTAGCTTTGCAGGCAAAACATGCTTCACAAGTGCGCCTGTCCAGATTTCATTAGATAGTCTACTTTCTCTTGGGTAGCAGAAGCGATTTACATTCTTTCCTTCAGTTAATAGAATCCATGCAAAACTATAGGACATACTGCTTCAAATATCTCATTAAGAAGTGAATGGTCACAAAACAGGCTATTTCAAGCATTTCCAAAATGTATGTGTGCCTTGGTGTGTTGTGTGCCTGGCCGACAAATGCTGCACAGTCATTTCAGTGGTTCTTTTCAAATGATAGTTGATATAGTGACCTTGGCAATTTAACAGTTAAGAATGACAAAAGAATTTAACCGTGAACAGGTCTGCCCCAACCAGTGCTGCAGTTTCCCACAACTTACATTAATATGAACCAGCACCTTAGAGCTTGCCACTAACACTCGAAACACTGGGGCCTATTCACAAAGATAAATTTACACATGAGCAAATCTGCATGTATTGAGTTACTCTTACACATTGTAGTAAATTTATTATTTTGCGTTTTTCACCATTTCATAGTGTAAATTTACCCCAAAGTGTAGACCTATGAACCCAGCCCCTGAAAACAGGACAAGGGTGGACAAGTATAAGTATACTACTAGCAACTTTTCACATGCAGGCAGCAATATTCCCCACCTTGGTGAAGATCTTCACCACTGTGGTGGGTATCTCCCTATGATAAAGTATAGGGATGTTTTAAAAAGATGGATTAACTTAATAAAAAAAGAAAATAAATAATTTGTATGTTAATTATTATTTCAAATTAAGTTATACATTTACTTTACATGTAGAACAAAATGAAAAACATGTGACAGCACTATTAACTTAATTTTGAATTAATTATTTATTTAACCTAAATTTATTAAACTATATTAAGATTATTTGTTTGAAAATATATTTAATCAATCCCACCTAAAGTTCAATGTTATATGTGTGCTAAAATTACTAAAATGTATTATAGAATTATTTTCAATTAATTAATTGTTTTTAAATGAATAGCCATATTTATTTTAAAGAAAAAAAAGGTTATTCAAATATTTTAGATTATCATGTTTGTTAAATCTTTGTATGTTTTATAAATATTAAATTCATATATGTTTTATAAAAGCAGAAATAAACTTATTTATTTTAACATTGATTCCTATAGGTTCTATTTAAGTCCCTTTGTCTATATTTTTTATGTGAGATTGTTGCAGTACCCATGTGTGGTACTACACTTATTTGAGGGCTGACTTGGGGGTAATATTATGACTGCTTTGTGGCCTTTTTGATCTGTGATAACTTTAGAAGTGTAGTCTGTGAATAGCTATGGCAACTTATTTATGAGTGGGTGTTTGTATTTGCATTTCCCAACCTAAACCCCTCCTATTTCCTAGTAAACATTACCCATTTACCTACTCTTTCCCTGGTCCCTCCCACATTTACTACTAAGTAGTAAAGTTAAATGTGTAGAGATCTCCTCATTGAAAAGATAGGAAGGGTGGAGATTTACACCCTTAGCTTTGTAAACAACATATTGTAATAAGTAACTAATACCTCTGTAGTACTACTTATGTGAATCAAGCTCATAATTCGTATTAAGCCATAAAGTCCATGTCTTTGAAGTATGAAATTTACACCACATGTTACAAGTGATAATGAAAATCGCAGTTTTTTGAAATACGAGTTGAACTACTAGGGTAAAGTGGTGAAAAGACAGCCAGTCTTCTGCCTAGTCCCTTGCAACTTAATATATCATTGATTTGCATTCATTTCTATATGATCCATAGTGGTACATGGTGCACTCCTTCCACTAAGCAGCTACAGCTAGCATGGATTCTTGTTTCAGTTTCCAGAGACCATTCCCTGGATTCTGATGCATTTAAAATGTGCCACTTAGTATGTCATTGCAGCCTCTGTCTCGGTGCGCTGCAAAACTGCAGGGAGAAGAGACATAGGGTCTGATTACGACCTTGGCAGATGGGATACTCTGTCACAAACATGATGGATATCTCGCCCTCCGTATTACAAGTTCCATTATATCCTAGGGAACTTGTAAAACGGCTGGCGGGATATCCATCAAGTTTGTGACGGAGTATCTCGTCCTTCAAGGTCTTAATTAGACCCTAAGTTTGTGGGTCTCTTGTTGACTATTACTACATTCAATTGTATACAGAGAGGCAACCAATCAAACCCCACACAATCATTTTTATGAAGTTGTTTTTGTGTGCCATATTGCACACAGACCCCCCTTTCCTTTGTTTTTTGCAGTGCAAAAGATTGACTTGTACCTCACTGCACTGGCCATGAGAGTGCAGGGTTTTGAAAGTAGGAGTCTGATCCCATGGTCCTTAATATATTATGCAAAAGGAATATTGGAGTAGGAGCCTCTGTGATATATGATGAAATCTCCATAAGCAGTGTACTTCTAATAGTGTTCTAAACAGGTCATCAAGATATTCAGGTTTAAGTGATTCTTCTAATGGCGAAGAGATTTCACAGTTAAAGTCCCTTTCTTGTGAATAGGCATATCATGTTTCATTTAGATAACTATAGATTTCATAATGAATTAAACGCATAATCACCTCAGACATGCACAATCATCATCGAGAACTCAGCATAAATTAGGTAATGAAGGCGGGTTTACATTTATTAAAGTTGATTACCTTCGTCTGGCCTGAGGGCCACAATTATCATTGATAGCTTTGTTGATAGCTGAAAGTAGGATTTGATTTGTCTGATCTGCTGTTAAGTACTGTAAGTTACATAAAATTAACTAAAGATGTTTTGAAAAGATGTGTGCCTTTCCCCAAAACATTTTTTTTATTTCTGAATGATGCATTAGTTAACAGTTTTGGGTGCATGTGTGCAGTCCAGGGAAGAAAGATGCTGCCTGTTCCTTACACATTTCTACCCATCCAAGAACAGAACAAGCATTACTGTCAGTCAGATATTGATCTGCGTTTAGCAAATTACCAATATACAGCATGGAGGACAAACTAAAATATATCAAAGCCAGGAGATGTTTTCCAGTTTTGCAAATTTGGTCCTGAACATACCCTAACAGGTACAAAATCTGTGAACACATAAACATAGGAGCGTCCATTACGACCTGTTAAAACTGAATTATAGAGGTTCAAGATTTATGCAACTGCCAATAACTCAGTGGTATATACTTCACTAAATTCACTATGTTGTCAGTATTTAGTTTTGTCATAAATTATATGAATGTGACAGGCTTACAAGATAAAAGTTGTAATGGTGTCTATTTTTGTTTATTAGGCACCCAGAATGATTCAAGTAATGAGGTTGAAAATAAAATAAAATAAAATAAGAAAAGTATTCAATTGGATAAGTCATGGAGCTACATCACTCCTGTCTTGTTGCTATCACCCTGGGACTTATCTCAGTGTCTCCCCTTTCAAGCAAGTTCCCTTGATTAAAACAATGGCTGACCCTCAGGGAAAAACAAAACAGGTCCTGAGGATCAGACTTATTTGTCTTTACACTTTCCCCTCTACCAACCGACAGTTCAATATGGCTTTGCGAAAGCAAGCCTTTCGGTGAGGCCAATGCATTTTCCCAGTGCACCTAATGAACTCAACAAGCATGCTTGCGCCGTTACCAAGCCCCTTTTTTCCTCACAATCAAGTGTCAAAACAGCGTGCTATTTTGCCACACAGTAATAGCGTAAAGCTACAGCGGGAGCTACAGCCTGATTCCTGGACCACAGTGGTATGGATCACAGCGTTCTCTTTCGTTAGTTGCCAGGTGTGCACAGGGATATCTGTTGCTGGTCATCTCTCTCTCTCTCCCTTACTCCAACTCTGGCACCACCGCACCGGGTCCCCTGGGCTGCTGTCCATAAAGGGAGCTGAGCTATTGGTCCCCGTTCCTTTCCCGCTAGTCAATCCGCCTATCGTGTCTGCTGTCCTCTCTGCCATTCTGTCATCTTCTTCCATCGACCTGGTCTCGTTCAGCTTTACATTTGTGTCCTCAAGGAGTGGCTCCTTCCTCGGTCGGGTTTGGGAGTGGGTAATGTGGTGTTGCTGCGTCCTCGTGACTCCCGTCTTGCGTCCCGAGCTCGTGACAGAGAGCTCGAGACACTGGGAGTCGAGAGGACGGTTGAGGCGGTAGCTGCGACATCGCAGCGGTCTACATTTCAATAAAAGGACTTACCTTTATCTACACTTGTAGCCTTGCTTACTACAGAATGGAAACTAGAGCCGCTCTCTTTCTATCCTGGAGGCAACCTGTAACTGTCATCTTGAAAATCCCGGAAGTCCGCTTGCAGTCCCTTTTACAGCTAAATAAAAAGCTATCACAGGTTCAGCATCATAAATCACAAATACGAAACACCATTTGGTCATCACTTCACACAGGATGGTAATGACACCAATATGTCTTAAGCGTTCTCATCAGTGAGAATTTGCAGATGGAATATGTGGATTGCCTTCTAGTGCCACAGCCACACCTATCATCTTTTAATAGCCTCCGTGTCAAGATGAATATATGGTGTCAACTCATTCTCCAAAGTGGAGCCCACATCCATCTCATTCAGTTTGACAACATGGGCCAAAAACTATTGAACAAGTGTAAGAAGTAGTGTAATGATCATGGATTGTACATCCCTTTAGTTTCTCAGGTGTAATGGATTCATATTCGCAGTCATAAGTTTGGGAAATTACTATAATTCAGTAGAAATAACAATGAGTAAATCATTACAGTTAGTAGACTGTGCACAAAGCGATCCAAATACTTCTATGTACTGCTAACAACAAAATATACAGGACATTAGATAGCCACACCACCCAAAGAGTTTCATTATATTTGCCCTTGAATCAGCTCCTTCAGGACAACTACATTACCAATGCCAATGCTTTGCTCATTGAGGCTAGGATTCACTTTGTGTTTTTTCTCATATTCAAATACAGAGAAAACTTAAATTAGTTTACCAGTGGTGATGCTCTACTATTTTATGCTTTGTTTAATGTTTCGACTAATCTGCAGTACTGAAAAAAACGAAGGTTAAAGTGAAGCTATAGCTAGGTATGGTAATAATATTTTATTTTCCATTAGAAAATAAAACTGAAATTAGTTGAAAAAACAAAGGCTAAGGGGACAGTATAGATAGATGAACAGGTGTCAGGGAAAACATACTATTTTAAATTAACAAAACCACTGAAATTCACCAGTTAAATTTATCTTAAGTTACTGCAACTCATACCCTAAAGTAATTATTACTTGTGCAACTTTTGGCCTGGCTCTACCCATAACCTCCTGTGAGTGCCCTATTTCCCCCTGCTGCAGGCGGCATTTGGCCATGACAGTGTATAGTCAGGTGCAAGGCCTGCTGCCAGGCCCTGCATCCAACACCTCCAAGTGTCCTACCTCCCGCAATGCATGGCCTTCTAGTATGTGCAGCATGTGGTTGATCTTGCAGGTCCTAACTACACTCAGGCAGACTTACTGACTTTGTCAAAGAGTTACAATACCAAAACATAAAAATTGGGGCTTTTAGCTTTAACATGTGGTGAACATATTCATACATATAAAGCAGTTCTACCATATTTGTCCAAAATCAAATGTATATTTTAGTACTTCAAGCAATGCAATGTTTAATAATATGGTTATCGTAAAAATATTTGATAAAGAATCCATATTGCTGAGACCGTGGGGCCCCTAGAGGGAGACCCAGGGCTCGGATCAAGTCAGCTCACCTACCAGCACCATAGTGAGTGCTGCCAGAATTTCAGCACTTTTCCTTTGCTCATGCCTAGGTGGGAGCAGCATTTTTATTTTTACTCTCCCCCAACCCGGAACAAAGGGCCAGATGTATCATGATATGGCCTTGCAAATCGCAAATAGCGATTTTTAAGAAATCGCTATTTCCAAGTCGCAATAGGCCATGAATCACTATTGCGAATCGGAATTAGCGATTTCTTAAAAATCGCTATTTGAGGTTTGCAAGGCCCAAACACGAATCGCAATTTGCGAGAATGCAAATTGCGATTCGGTAATTGAAAATCGCAAATTGCGAGAACGCACACCTGGAGGAGCCTGATGATATCACAAACAGGAAGTGAGTCATCCCAGGCAGTTTGCAGGTGCCACACCCAAACTAGCACTCAGAGAGAGTCAGCCCAGCCACAGTGAGCATCTCTGTGAAGAAGCACCACTGTAGAACCACCATGGGCACCTCTGCACAGGGAAAGGAGAAGGGAGAAAGGAAGCGTAAACTAAAGTTTAGTGAGCAAGAGCTGGAGGTGCTCACAGAGGAGGTGGTCAAGAGCCATGACCGTTTGTTCGGCAAAAGCTCACTCCAGGTGCCTGAGAGTGAAAAGCACAGACTCTGGACAGATATCAAGACCAAAGTCTGCGCTGTTGGAGTAGTGCAGCGCTCTGTGGAGGAACTAAAGAAGAGGTGGTAAGACCTGCGGTCCCGTGCCAAGGAGAGGGTGGCAAGACGACTGCAGGAGGCCAGGAGCACAGGAGGCAGCCCACCTACAGAGACACTCTCCACCCCGATGGAAGACCTAGTAGAGTCCACACTCCTTCCAGAAGCAGCCAGTGGGGTCACTGACATTGACACATCCGGCACACCAAGTCCCAGTAAAGGTAAGCGCAATATTGAAATGTAACCTTATATGTGTATGCACCAACGCCCCTTAGGAATTAGCAAGTAGGTCAAAGCATTTTCAGAAGTAGTCCATTCCACATCTTAGAAGCAGCACAACAATGCCTTATGGGAGTGGTAGTCCACAACCCAGAGATCAAAGTAGCACATAGAATGTAATAGGCAGAGCGACACACAGAAGACACAACACCCACAACATTGTGATGAGAAATAACTTTACATTTATTACCATTGTGTGACCTTTATTGATACATACATAACTGACATGATGCATATTGTCGTTGTAGGTGGCCCAGGCCCAGCACCTACAGCGTGTGCTGTTGCAGGGGAAACAGACACCCAACCTGCTTCTGACTCTAATACCAGCGAGTCACAGAATATAGCGCCCATTCGACGCAGGGCTAGGGCAGTACCACTACCAGAACTGAGCCAGGACTCTGATGAGCACCAGGATGACTCACACGCACCTTCCCCAAGTGGCAGATGCACTGGTATGCAGGAGCCCCGTCCATAGCATAGCACAACACCCTGCAGGATGCCTACGTATGCAGGCGCACAGGCTTTTGAAGCAGGTGAGGGACCATCAGTGTTCGGTGGCCTGGAATCGGCTATGTTAAAGCAGCAGCGCCTGCAAAACAAAAAAATCTCTGCGTTCCAAAGGCAGATGCAGGCACACAATACAAACATGGGGGGCTGCATCGCCAGCTGGAATGTCTCAATGCGAACATCAATCAGCTGTATGAGGGACAGATCCAAGCATCGGAGAATACGAGGGAGCTGACTAGTGCAGTGAGGGAACTGTGTCATGAGCTGCACCACGACAGAGTCAGCCACCGCAGGCAGGAGAGACGTTTCATGGGTATTGTTTGGTGGTTTTTGTCGCTCTGTCAATAGGCTGGCAAATTCAACAGCCCTCATATCGCAGCGTGCTGTGGCCACAGAGGTGGAGGCAGCGCACAGCAGTAAGGATGTGGCACAAGGACTGGTGCAGATCACGAATGTGATAGACAATATGATGGGTAACCGGTCAGCCACACCAAGTGAACTGGGACTGGGGGACACTGAGGACACATCGAGCCTCAGCAGCTTAGCTGTGCCCACAACTGATGCCAGACGTCACAGTGCCAGGCACAGCACTGAGGCAGAAAATAGAGCTGCCAGTGAGGCAACTGCGCACTCTAGTGGCTTGCATGGCCGGAGGAAATTAGTGCATTGGCCACAGGGGACTAAGGGGGTCATTCCGACCCCGGCGGTCGGCGGGAGCACCGCCAACAGGCTGGCGGTGCCCCGCAGGGCATTCTGACCGCGGCGGTTTGGCCGCGGTCAGAACAGGAAAACCGGCGGTCTCCCGCCGGTTTTCCGCTGCCCTCAGGAATCCTCCATGGCGGCGCAGCTTGCTGCGCCGCCATGGGGATTCCGACACCCCATACCGCCATCCTGTTCCTGGCGGTTCGCCCGCCAGGAACAGGATGGCGGTATGGGGTGTCGTGGGGCCCCTGGGGGCCCCTGCAGTGCCCATGCCAATGGCATGGCACTGCAGGGGCCCCCGTAAGAGGGTCCCACAAAGAATTTCAGTGTCTGCTTAGCAGACACTGAAATTCGCGACGGTGCAACTGCACCCGTCGCACCTTCCCACTCCGCCGGCTCCATTCGGAGCCGGCTTCCTCGTGGGAAGGGGTTTCCCGCTTGGCTGGCGGGCGGCCTTCTGGCGGTCGCCCGCCAGCCCAGCGGGAAACACAGAATCACCGCGGCGGTCTTCAGACCGCGGAGCGGTGTTCTGTTGGGGGAACTCTGGCGGGCGGCCTCTGCCGCCCGCCAGAGTTAGAATAACCCCCTAAATGTTTGTGCCATAAGGAAACTATGAAGGAATAGTGAATAAATGTTAACTGCTTTTGTTTATTGTTTCAATAACTTATTGTTGCTACTAGTGGAACTGGTATTACCTGACATAAAGGTAATAAATGTACTTACTACAAGTACAATTGTCAGTGGATTTGTGTAGTTCATACTTACATCTGAAATGGTTGTGCGTGATGTCTGCACGCCTTTGCCTGCCCTCTGCTGCACTGGTAATGTCTGCTGGCTGTAGGGGTGGTATGGGATCATCATCCTCATCAGATTCAGAATCACATATTTCCACAGGTATGCTCCTGGTGGCAGCTATATTGTGCAAGATTGCACAAGTAGCCACTATTCTACGTGTTGTCTCTGGGCTGTACTGTAGTGCCCCTCCACTTTTGTGGAGGCACCGGAAGCGACTCTTCAGCAGCCCAAAGATGCACTCCACCACATTGCGGGTTGCCCTGTGTGCTGCATTGTATCTCCGTTCAGCAGGTGTTGTAGGATTTAGGTAGGGCGTCATCATGTAGGTGCGCACTGCGTAGGCACTGTCTCCTGGAAGGAACAGAGGGTATAATGAGTAACTGAGCCATCTTACATCAGCACGCCATCAATGCACCAGTGTACAGAGAGTCAATACCTAGTAGATATCCTTCACCAAACTCCCCAGATAGCAGTCTTGTGTGAATCCCGATGTGGCGAAAGATGTATGAATCATGTGTGCTCCCTGGGTACCTGGCCACGAGATCAGTTATGATATAGGAGGCATTGCATATCACCTGTATATTCATGTAATGTTGGTATTTACGGTTGCGGTACACATACTCTGTGGCTGATGGTGGACAGATTACTAATTGTGTCCCATCTATGGCACCTAGGACATGGGCGAACTTTGCTATCTGATAGAAATCTATTTCTGTCTGCTGTATTTCCTGTGGGGTGTGGGGGAATCGGATGTACTGGAGTATTCTGCTCAGCATGGCGTTGATAAATGCATTGAAAAATCTAGAGAGGGTACTCTGTGAGACCCCTCCAGCTGCTGCTATGACCCCATGATAGCTCCCTGAGGCAAGTAGGTGGAGGGAGCATAATACCTGCACATGGGTGGAGATGCTATGAGTCCTGTGTGTTGTGCGCTGCAATATGGGTTGTAGCTCAGCTATCAGGCCAAGTATCATGGCTGAACTCAACCTGTACTTCTCAAATATTTCCTCCTCAGTCTGGTCAAAAAGTGTAATGCACACTCTGAAAATGCGCTCCTGTCTCCTCCTCCCTCTCCTCAAACCTGCCAAGATCCTCATTCTCCTCGCCATTACGTAGAGTGCAGCCATTGTGGAAAAGAGTCTGAGGCATTCTGGGCCTCTTTACATAGGTTGCACCTGGTTACCCCCTGGTTTCACTTAGTGGTACTTTTGCATGTGCAAAATGGCATTCTGCGAAAAATCGCAATTTGCGATTTTTTGGTGCATTGAATTGCGACTTGGTTTTGCGAGTCGCATTTTGCGTCTCGCAATTTCCTACTTGAAATTGCGAGATGCAAAATGCAACTCGCAAAACCAAGTTGCAATGCAAAAAATCGCAATTTTTGCGATTTCGTATTTTTGGTCTGAGAATGCCTTTCATGCATCGCAGACCATGTTTTTGCATTCGCAAACGGCCAAATTTTGCGATTCGCACTGTTTGCGAATGCAAAAACGTTTGATACATCTGGCCCAAAGTTCTGTTCCCTGCCTGGGAGAGTGCGGTCAGGGTATGTCCGCAATCTCCCAGGCAGGAAAGCACAGAGTTACGTGGTTGGGCACCCCAGGACAATATTACGTTTTAGGCCCTGGAATATGGAATCCCCAAGGCCGGTATCAGGGGGGAGTGGCACCTAATACGCATCCCTGATGTTTCTTGGTTCAGATTGGAGTATTGGCAGTGTTCCGAGATTCCTGAAGTGATTGCAGTGTCCTAAGAATATGAGTATATGTAGCATTATTCATCTCTGAAATTGTGTTTGTAATTTTGATGAGGTAGTGTGCATACTGTGGTGTCCATTTGGGTCCATAAGGGCTCTGTGTTGAAGATGATATTTAAAATGTTGTTTCATAGCTGCTCATGAAGTGAAATATGTTTGCTGAAAAGAGTTGAAGTTTGGTTAATGGATTCATCATATTTCACGATCCTGTGGTAGATATTGAGTAATACTATGTTGTGAATTATTTGTTAAGGTCTATGGTGTTGGACCATGAAGTGCTACCAGTAGCTCTAAGATAGTGACTTCTTTCATTTCTATTAGTGTTTGATTGAACCCTTTGTGCATGGGAGTAGGTCACACTAGTCAGGGTGATTTTTCACTCCTTTTTGCACCAGTAGAGCATTATTCCCCACTCATCCGCTAGAGTGATCAGTGACTTTGAATTTTCTTTAAGTGGAACAGACAAGAGTTATTGTTTTGTTTTTGTTTTTCAATAATTTACCTGTGTGATGCTGATTGCTGTGAAGAAAGAGCTGCTATGAGGTGCTGCGAGTTAGGCCATTAGGTGCCGTGCTGATATTGGTTGGTTGGTCTGTGTGCTGTGCTGGAATTGGCGTGTTACATCGATATATGCTGCACTATGAGTGGTCCATACAATGGTGTTGGACTGAAGTTGGACAATGTTGTTGTGGCATAATGCATTGCAATTTGCTGAGAACTGCTGGTTATTCCAATTGAAGTCTTTTGATTTTGGGTTACACCGCATTCAGAGTAAAGATTAAATTTTTCAAGAAATTGCGAGCTTTGTTTAGCAATGATCTGAGAACACCTGTCTGTGAGGGAAAGGAGGCCCCTCTAGAGAGCACTTCCACTGCATTACATGACAACCAAGGTTTTTTACACATGTGCATCTTGATTAAACAATGGGAAAATTTCACAGCAAATGAACAGTCCTTGCAATTTTTCCCACTTTGTACTTTTAATCTGAGAATTTGAGGTGAGTTTTGTATGAGAGGAAACCTCCACCAAGCCGTGTACAATATAAGACTTTTAATGCATAGGAAAATACTGACCATGTGAAAGAGAAGGAGAAATGTCAGACCAGAGCAAACAATAAGGTTCATAGTTGGATGGAAGAGAGATTAATGCTGACAAGCAAGAGTGGAGAAGCTAAATTAATGCAGAATAGTTAGAATGGAGGGATATTGTCTTTCGGGGTGTAAGGATGTATCCTGCATTAACCAGTGAAAGAGCAGAGAGGACAAAAATTATGAGAGTGCCCAGGGATACAAGAAAAGGGAAATGAGACTGATGATAGTGACTCCAGAGCTGGCTTTTTGGATGATCTGCTGACTTCCTTACAACCTCTGTATAACTTTATTCATCAGGCTGAAGAGACTCAACACCCCAGAGGTCTCCCATTATTCACTGATGTAGGCGAGCGCACCTGTTGAATAGGGCTTCCTGGATGGAGGCTTAACCCTTGTTGCACCAGGTCTGCCCCCTGGGAGCCCCGAGTACTACTGTCATTAGCATAGTTCCAGGTACCTCCACAGTCACTACAGTCCCAAGTACATCAGGTGCTGGTACTCCTCTAAATTCGGCTGCAAGATCACAGACAGTGCAACTCCAATTACGAGTGTGCCAGTGTAGAGGTTGAGGGGAGTTTGGATCCACAAACCCCCAGAGGGATGCTCCATCTAGAGCGCCGGATGTTTGGAGACTAAAGGCAGAATTTGAGCAAATTACCAAGAGAAATCTGAGTTGGGGTTCCTAAATGTGTAAAATGAAGAGGAACTTTTGTTTCTGTGCAAAGAAGCTGCCAGGCATGCTTGTGAAACAAATGAGATTTTGGAGGAAAAAGCCACAGAGTTTAGGGTTTACTTGTCTAAAATTCAGAATCTAAAGAAGAATCTAGTTGGTAGCCTTCAAAAGTGGGGTGACTTTCAAAAGATTAATGATTGATGGGCTCAGAAAGAAAGGTGAAAGAAAAAGAGAGATGACACTGAGCAATCAGATGGGGAGGGAGTCCAACACAACATAGAGGTTAAGGTGCAATGTTGTTGAATGTGCATGTACCTTTATAGTTGTGGTGATCTTTTCACATCTGCAAATCAATTTCCAAATCTAGTAGAAAACCCTGACCTTTTCCATACTCAGGTTTAGAGGTTTGTGAAAATGTCAAAGGTACTCTGGAGTGATTTGAACACCTTCATTGATATTATCATGCCTAGTGATTTGTGGACTACGTGATAGGTATCAGTGCTGTGGTCAACTGACTGTCAAGCAGTACCTAGGTCAAGGCCACTTCTCCTGTTGTCATGGACATAGATATTCAGGTGAATACCTTTTTGAAAACTAAGGTTCTGCAGAAACAGATTGATTGGTTGAAAGTATCAAGATCTACTCAAGAGTGTACAGAGTCTTTAAATTGCCTATTATGAGAAGCTGATGCAAAGTTTCTGGCAGCACAGTGGTGCCAAAAATCTCAAAATGGAAAATCTCAGTAACTCTGTCTCAGTTTGTTTTTGGATTGTGCCAGAGATCAGCTCTCACGTTCAATAGAATGTGGTTTGTTGGCAATCCAAGCCCCTGGATGAGACCCTGCAGTTTGCAAAGTATTGCAGTGATAATTTAGAAGAGAGGGAGAGAGGGAGATCAAGGAGAAATTCAGGGTGTGTAAGCGAAGTTGGCACAGAAATAATTTTATAATGGCTTCTGTGTGGCAAATATGGGTTATGGTTGTGGCGTTGGTGCTGGAATGCAGGGAGTTGGCTATCAAGGTGATGTTCTGGTGATGCAGAATGGGAGCAGTGTCCCACTGGGTATGGGGCAAAGGATCCAATTCCAGGAATGGAGATGGTCATTTTGAAAAGGGGTACTCATGTCCTTATTGTAACAAGGTGGGCCACTGCAAACGGGAATTGTGGTTCAATCCCAATTGAATGCAAACTGATAGTCAGACGTTACAAATGAATACAATGCTGTAGCAATAGTTGCCTATCCTCGAGAGTTTCAGAGGTCCAGGCTCTGATCAATCATCATGTGGTGCCTGAGAGAAAAAGTTGATTGTGTGTTTTTTGAGGCAGACCAGAGTGAACCATATATGAATAGAGACGTGAAAGGCCACCTCATATAGCTTCATATTGGAACCGGGGCTGCCTACTCGCCTGTAAGAACTGTAAAAGGTCTCAAACCTACCCCTCTCAGGAAAACAAGTCCCAGTTGTAGGCATTTCCAATAAACAAATCATGAATCCCGTTTCAGTGAAAGTCCCTGTGCAGATAGTTCCTGTTGAAGAGGATCATCAGGATGTAATATACGATTCATTTCCCGCCAGCCTATTGGGCAGGGATTTTCTCTGCAAGCTCAACTGTATGATCTGTTATACCCCACGTGGTGTTAAGCTTCAGACACATGAGAAGGATATAGACTTTAAATTGAGCATGCAAAAGTCAGCCTTTAGATTGTTCCCAGTTTCTGCCAGGGTGATA
The DNA here is from genome assembly GCF_031143425.1 of Pleurodeles waltl. Classification (NCBI taxonomy): domain Eukaryota; kingdom Metazoa; phylum Chordata; class Amphibia; order Caudata; family Salamandridae; genus Pleurodeles; species Pleurodeles waltl. The sequence goes on along the minus strand of NC_090437.1, from coordinate 777,196,870 downwards.
TTACCCCCTGAATTATAGAATTCCATGAAGGAGAAAAAAATCAGGGAAAATGCAGAGTATCCTCAACTACCCCAGTAGAGCCTCTCACCAGAGGCAGTGGCTGGAATTAAGCCTATGATTGAGTCCATGCTAACACAGGACACCTTAAAAGAGATGCTAGAGAGCCCCTGCAGTTCACCTATAATGGCTTTGCAGAAACCAAATAAGAGATAGTGAATAGTAGAGGATGTGCAAAAGGATAACAATAGCATATCACATGTTGTCCTTAGTACCGAATCCTGCCATGATACTTTTCCAAATCCCCTCTGATGCCTAGTGGTACATGATAATTGATTTTGATTTCCTCTCCATTCCTTTTCATGAGGAAAACCAGTTCCTCCTTGATGTCAAATTAGAGCTCTGACATGGTGCTGAGTCACACAGGGGTATGCAAAAAAAACCTTTATCTTCAAACAGATACTGAAAAAGAATTTGGAAACTTTGCTGTGGCCCTGCAACTCAGTCCTAGTCCAATACATTAACTATTTACTAGCGGTGTAAGATGCACGAAGACAAGATACCATTGACCTATTGAATCAGTTGGGAGAGAATGGATACAAAGTTTCCCCAACCAAACTGCAGTACTGCCAGAAAGAACTTCTGTATCTGGGACATCAAATTGAGAAAGAAGCAAGAAAGATGTCTCAAGAGAGAATCTCTACAATTTTGAGAATAAACTGTCACTCATCACAATGAGAAGTCAGGATGTTTCTGGGAATGGTGGGCTACTGTCATCAGTGGAATCACAACTTTTCCCTAGTAGCAAAGCCTCTATAGAGGTCTACCCACAAATATGTGTCTGATCTGCTACTTTGAGACCACAAGTGCATGCGTGTTTGTCTTGAGTAAAGAGAAAATCTCTGCTGTGCCTCAGCTCTAGGAATGCCAGATTATGACAGAGTTGGTATACTACTGCTGTGAACCCAATGGGTACTCACTGTCTGTGCTGACACAGACCCATGGAAATTCTAAATATCTTGTAACCTATTGCTCCACCACTTTTGACCTGGAAGGCTCAGCATTGACCATGACTGTCTGGACGTTACAAAGTTGTGTACCAAGTCAGAGCCCAACATCTGAGAGTTCCCTCTCAAAGAGCCTTATTGTATGTTGTTTGTGGAAAGCTCTTATTTGAGAGATGGACCAGGAATTCTGAAAGCAGCCTACGCGGTTCGCTGTCTGTGGAAACTTCTCCAACAATGAGGTCCTTGAGACTACTTGCAGTATAGAGTGCTTTATAACTATTATTCACTCCACACTTACTTCTTTCCTTAACTCAACATCGCTGTGTGGAATGTGTTGCTGACCTTGTATGCAAAAGAGCAAGAGTTGACTTTAAAGCTACATGTGGTGTTCGGGGTTAAAATTGGACTAACATGCTGCCAAACTACTCTTTGGCATTTACATAGATTACATAGTATTTTATTTTAGCATAGTTGTAATACTGGCAAAGATTGTCATTGTGTAAACTGTATGATTTCTCTTCTTCCTTTCACCCTTCAGACTTTCATTTTTTACAGAAACCATTGCTCGGTATATTCTGCTTCAAAAGCGGTGTGGCTTTAGTTTCTAACTCTAAGGCCAGTGTAATTGGAGTGACTATATGCACAGCAGTCTCACAATGGGCAACTAGATTATCAGGGCTCTCATAGACCTCTCATACGGTGTTAAAGGGGTGAGTCATCACGAGAATGAAAGTCAGGATCTGTGTAAAGTAGCCTTGTGGTCATCATGGCTATGACAAAAGCACAAAAGAAGAGATTGCAATATGAATGTCTGTTTTTAGGCATGTTAAGCAGACTTAGACCAAAGAAGGTAGTATATCTTGGAATCTTAAATAATTGTGTTGATCGCCTGAGTTGATATGTTGTATATGGCAGGATACGAAAGGGTTGATGAGCTGGGATCTATGATGATGCAAAGTTCCACATTCTTAAACCTTGACTTATTCTAGAGGAGAGCATGGCAAAGGAAACATAACATCACACACCTGATAGCAATTTATGTAGGGAAATCACAAACATCTAAAAACATCCACAATCTAGTGCATAGATCGTGTGCTTCATGTCGATGAGCAGACTCCTTTGTGCTGTTAACACAAAAGATACTTTGACAACCTTCCCATCATTTATGTAGTCAGCTACAAGGAAGTGAAGTATGAGAAAAGTACAGCCTCCTACTTGTGCATACTCTGACATCACCAGTACCTTTGCAGTGTATGAGTCTGAGTTGATATGAAAAGGGGCCGCTAGAGCTTGTAGTTGAAGCACGTGTTGCAAAGTGTAGGACTGTGTGCCAGCACCATTCTATGTATGGTCATCCTCATTTACTGAGTCCCATTATCGTGGATACCACAAGGTGGTAATCATCCAATAACTTAGTTCAGGCCTTTGTGTATTGGTTGTGGACCAAAGGATGGTCCTGCTCTTTCTGTCGCAGCAGCAAGGGGCCATGGCAACCACTGCAATACACTCAAGCTCAATCACCTTCTGATGCTGCTCAGTACCTTTGCCTACCCTAAGTGGTTAACTGTGGCATTAAAACACTTTGAAAGTGCACAAGTATTTACATTTTAGTGAAGATGTGCAGAAGCACTTTACAAGATAGTGATTGTAGCTCAAATCGGCGTTTGGAGCACTGTACTAGAGCCACTTGTGTTCACAATCTCAGAAACTATAGTTGATAAAAACCAATACGTATACTTAACAATTTCTCACATTATAGCATTAAGCCTTTATAAGCATTTTTGCACTTTGAATTTTGCTTTCCGTCAACTGATGTCATGCCTGGTGCTCCAGCTCTTCTAATTATTAGAATTATGAACATTTTCAAACTGAGTGAGTACTGAATTCATCCAAGATTAATTCTTTGAAACTCCGAGAATACTATGTTCCAGAAGGAATGGCATCTAAATAGACCGAGGATACATTTTAAAGCCTGGTCTGTTTCGATCAAAAAAAGTGGTATCATTTTCACCAATGTTGTTTCATATTTTCAGCATTGAAATGCTACGCATCACAGAATACTGCCAAAGTGAAATGCTCTGCCACATTAAACCCTGAAATGAAAGAGTCACTGGTCTCAGCAATAGGGGAAGAAATTGCAAACACAAAGAGAGATGGTCGTATTATAAATTTGCTTAAACCTGATTTGATAATAAAAAGGTACTTCAGTTGGTGCTATCTCATGTGAAGGTCATGTCTGGTCTCAAGACACTTAAAGTGGTGAATCGCAGGCTGCTCTAAAGCAACTAAATTCAGCACATGCTGCTATAAATTTATCAATTCATAAATAAACACATTCATATTTTATTGCTTAGGGACCACAGGAAAAGATACTCTGACTGTGAAGGAGGAAGCCCACATTCTGATGTGAGCATTGGATGATCGTTTAAACTACCCATGCACAAGATTATTTACAGATAAACTGGTTTCATTAAGGAAAACATTGTCTCACCTTTCCTAAATTAGCTGCAGAATAAACTCACTTTGCGGTGTGTTTAACTATGGCCCATGGACAGGACTTTTTCTGCCCTATGGCAGTAGTAGCCCTGGAGTAGAGTGGGGAGGTGACTTAGTGAAGGGTCATAGTTAGTTCCCACATGCCCATAGACTGCATTCTGGGGAATGAGTTGCCCCTAGTTTCACAAATACTGGTTTGGGTGGTTGTCAAAAGCACCCTACTCATCCAGTTTTCTGCAGACTCCACTCCCAAGCTAAGCAAGGACTCATACCTGGCTCTTGACACCGACAGCTGTCAGTGGCCCCTATTAATTGTTGTCCTTATGGACAGAGTATTCCTTTGGTTGGGGACAGAAGTCTGATACAAGGAGTAGAATGGGACACATCACTGTGTTGGCCATGGTGGTACTTCCTGCCTAATGGGATGCATCTGTGAGCAAATTAAGATTAGGTGCTGCACAGTTGAGGTCCAAAGTTGAGGAGTAAGGTTCCTCATAGGTCAGTTCAGTGGCTCCGGAGAGTGTAGAAAGAGGGGTCCAACTGAATTAAGAGAGACATAGAACTGACAAGTACCCAGCAGTAGAGGGCTATTGTGCAGGTTGTATCGCTTAGCAGGGAACACCATCAAGGTATTGATTAATCCACCCTGGCTTTAGGCTGCAGGGGCTCATGTTGGACATGACACTCTCTACAGGGTCACCCCCAAACCTTTTGCCTTCCACCTCCTACTTTTTGCTAATTTTTGCTTGTTGGCATTAGGACTTTATGCACTTCCCCACTGCTAACCAGTGCTAAAGTGTGTGCGCTCTCCTGAAAACATGATTTGATTGGCATATACCTGATTGGCATATTTAATGTACATGTAAGTCCCTTGTAGAGTGGTATACCATGTACCCAGACACCTGTAAATTAAATGCTACCAGTGGGCCTGTAGCACTTATTGTGCCACCCACTTAAGTAGCACTTTAAAAAATGTCCCCAGCTTGCCATGGCAGCCTGAGGGACGTGTACCCCTGCCATGTCTACTTGGCATTTAAAACCCCTTACCCGCCCTTAAACTCCCGTTTTAATACTTATATGTCACCTTAAGATGGGCCCTATGTCACTCATAGGGCAGGGTGTAGTGTAATCAAAGGTAGGACATGTACATTTTAGTTATACATGACCGAGTAGGGAAAAACTCCCAAATTCGGTTTTCACTACTGACAGGCCTACCCCTCTCATAGGATAACATTGTGGATTACTTATTATATTTCATAAGCTGTAGTTACTAAATCAGAGGTGGTAGATATGCCATGTTTGATATCTATGAACTAGTAAAGATAAACCTTCTTTAATGTAAAAATCCGATTTGTCATTACAAAATTTGAAAATGCCACTTTTAGAAAGTTGGCATTTTCCGGCCCTTAGTCCTCTGTGCTTACAGCCTGCCTTAGGTCACATGACTGGGTGTAACTGACAGTCAAGACTTTATGAATTCTCCTCAGACAGTCACACATTAGTAGGATTTGCAGTGCCTGAATGGGCCATTAACTGACTTGGTGGAGCGGAGCTAATCACAGCCCCACTTGCACCCGAATAGGCTAGGCTCTGCCACTGCACAATAGTCTTAACAACCCTGTATTGTCAATGCAGCCAGCTAGGAGCCAGGGGAGGAGAGGCAGAAAATTCCTGGAACTTTAAAGAATCATTCCAGAAGTTTTTCTCACCTTCTAGGATCAGGGCACCAGGGTATAATTGTAGGGTTCTCAGACGTGCTCTTCAGTTCACTTCTGGACCTGCAGAATGACTCTGAGGACTGCCTGCTGCTGTGACCTGCTATGCACTGTACCAGACTGCTGCTGTACCTGAAAGAACTGCCTTGAACATTCAGAGACCAGCGCTGCTATGTGGCCCTGCATCTTTACATGCAGAAGTGACTCCCAGGGATAGTTTAGCTATCCTCCCGTTCAGAGTCACAGGGGTATAACAGGTTCCCACAATCTTGATCCCACACCTTGACCCAGCTTGAGCAAGTCTTGAACCCCCCAAGATGTCCCAATCCACTTCTAGCCCCCTGTTTGTGGTGCTAAAGGTGGACATTTTCTAAAACTGAGGACTTGCTATTTTGAACTTTAAACTTAAAACATTAATCACTTCAGTTCTACTAATTGGACTTTGATGGTTTTGCTGACAAATAATTTATTAAAATTGTTCTATCTTTCTACATTGGTTCGGGACTTTTATTGGATTGTGTTTTCACAATCTTGCTGTTTGTGTGTTGCATAAATACTTTACACATTGCATCTAAGTTTAATCCCAAACTAATTTAGAAACATATAAATTATTTGACAGCAAAACCATCACAATTCAATCGGTAGAACTGGAGGTATGAGTTTTTAGGCTTTTAAGTTTTTTCTCCTTTTTATGCCAAGCTAGCCAAAATTGAGCACAGGGTAAATTAGTGACTCTTTACAGTTCACTCTGCAAGGGGTTGTGGCTGTTGTTTGACCAGGTCTCACACCCCAGTCAACCAACAACCGAATTTCTCACACATGTGTTCTTTAATTAATGACCCTGGTAGGCCATTTGGGCAGGGGTGTAGCTTGGCCAGTAAGATTGTGGGGGAATGGGGTGAACTTCAGATTTTCTGTCAATCAGGCTGGCATATAATGTTTAAGTACATTATACGACAAACAGGGTGCATGGGAGGGGCCTAAGGGGCAGTGGAAAGGGAGAGGAATTCATATTGGTAGGGATACTAAGGGAGGGAAAACACAATATTTTGTAAATTTACCAATATTTTTGATGACTTTAAAAAATGAGAGGGTGAGTGTGCGTGTATTTTTTTCTGAATATATGAAAACATTCCTGGTGAAATCCAGCAGACATGTCACCATACCCGACTGAAAGCATCTGTACCCAACTGTTTATCAGAAAATTCATTTATTAGGGGGTGTAGCACACCACACCACACACCCCCTTGAAGCTATGTCCTTGTGTTATAGCCAGGGGCTGTCCTTTCTGATCTTCTTCAGGACTACAAGGTCATTCAATGCTGAATGGATCATTGGTACCTCTGAATGGGCGGCGCCTGCTTCCTCTGTCTTATGTGTAAAAAATAATTTGTCTGGGGGAGGCTTGTCATGGGGCTCGGTATAGAGGGTCTTGATGTGTGCAATACATTTTCCTGCTGGAACCGAGTTCCCCCTTTTGCATTTCCCATGACATAAGTTGTTGACATACTGCCAAATTTGTTGGTGTTTATTGACTGTAATTAGATCAAAGATTTTGATCCACTCGGCCTCATGTGCTTTTCTCTTGTGCTCTCACACAAGTTGTTTGTGTTTTTATGGTGCCGTCATTAGCTGCTTCTTTTCAATGGTTTTCAATTTTCTGTATGCCCTCTATTTCGCCCTTAAATTCTGCATACTTTTTAAAATCTCTGGCAGAAATTCTTGTGTGTAATTCGCTGCCTTTTTAATTTTATTAGGGAAGTTACTTGCAAGAGCACGCACAGCTCAGGAACCAGCCAGAACCAGCCACTAATGGTAGCTGGCTTTGGACACCCTGTTGACCAACTTTCGCAGATTGTCTTCCATCCCTCAAACATCCCTACAGTTATAGTTGACTATTTGATCCTACACAGGAGTTTGTAGTGTTCCTCACCATTTGTACTTCGTAATGCAGACAGGGGTTTGCAGGTCACAGCAGATACATCCAGGCATGTCAGCAGGGCAGCGTGATCACTTTCAGCCCGTTGGATCACATTGTAGTTTGCAATAACTTCCCTTAGATCCTGACTCAGGAAAACTTAAATTGTCAATTGTGGTTTGATTATTGAAACAGTGTGGATTATTAGTCCGGGATTTGTTATTTTTTGCTATGATCTGTGCTGATTACAGTTTCTAAGTCTGCAGGAAAGTAATACATCTCAAGGTTGCTTCACTGAGTGTCCTAGTGCTTGTACCATCCTCTCCTAGGTGGTGCATATTGGAGCCTCACAGTAGGATCATTTCCGAGCCCTGTGTATACTTATTAGTTTTTCCCAATCAGGATGCCCAATCAGCTTTTCTAGTTTTTCCAAGGTATTGGTTCCATGGTCATTGAAGTAGACATTCATGATTAATGTTGGCTGGGTTCCTATGGAGCATTTGAAGCCTTTCAAAATGCCTGCTTAGAGTATTTTGGAATTGCTGTTTAGTTCCAGAAAGGGTAGTCTATTTAAGTGTTTCATATATTGAGACCCCTCCCGGGCGACCTCCAAATAAATGTGTCTTTTTGTCCGGCTTGTGATGTTAGGTATAGCCAGATAGCAATGTGGATGTTAGCTCCCATGTCTCTGGGAGGCAGATAATATCTCCTTCTAAAAATGCAAGTGTGTCCTCGCTCCATAGAATCATGGTGATTTCCACCACATTCCAGGACAGTATGTTGATAGTTTTATTCTAGCTTGCCTCACTCTGATCCTTCGTATGTATTGTGTAAGGAGTGTCTCGAATTCTCTTGGGCTAGGTTGGTGGTGACCCTGCCCCAGTTATCGGAGTCAGGTGTGTAATATGGAGTGGTGCTCTGGGTAGTAGTTAGTATTTGGGTTCCTGGATCCATCTGGCTGGAACTGAATGTTGAGGTTCATAAAGCAGAGATTGGTTTCGGCCCTCGTTGCTCATTTTAGGATACCTTTCTTGTGGCTGTTTTGGGGATGTTGTTGTAGAATGTGTAGGTATTTTTCTCTCTTCCTTATCTGTACAAATCTACTCCAGTCTGCAAACTGATATTTTTAGTTGAACACCTTTTTGGATGTGCTGGCATCCCCTCCATATTTTAATTGTCGAATCTGAAGCAAAAGTGTTGAGCTGTATTCTTGTTATTTCTTCGCTGGTGATAAACGACAATGAGGGGAAGTACTGCAGAAGTTTATATACATGGGACTGGTTGAGGATGATTGAGTTGCCCCTGGATGTGAATATAATTTTTTCGGGGCCACCCCTCTTATTGTATTGTGGCTGGCCATTGGATGTGTTTCAGAACAAACCCCTGATTGTGCAGATTAAGTTACCAACCAGCTGGATATTTCACCAGTGTCCCCTCTCAGAGGCCTGGGCACTATCATTATGGAGTTGTTACTATTATTGCTTGTTCTGTAATATTTGAGTCTGATGCATGCCTATCTCCCTCGTTTATCCCTGGTATAGCCCTATAGAGGGCCCCTAGGTTTCTTTGACTATAAGCCCCCTCTGTTGGTCTACTGGGCTCCCCCTTTTATTTTCTTTACTGATTATTAGCATCTCTCTTCCTGTATGTTCTGTGCCGCTGCTTAAACTGGACATTATTGGGTGTTTATTTGTCGGCTGTATACAATGTGATGTAGGAGGAGGGCTGTTCACTGTTGTTCCGCAGTCTGGATCTTGGGATGTTCTGCCTGAATGGAGGTTCACTGCCTTGAATGGTGGAACTGTTTCTCATGTGGATGCGCTATGGCAAGTTTGGCCAGCAAATGTGAGTCGGGCTTTTCTCTGTCAATAAATGAGTTGTTGCTATAGCTACCAGGCTGCTAAACAGTCTGCACGTATGTAAGCTTATTTATAATTGTAGGGTTTGTAATGACCTTTAATGACTGGCCCGAGTGTTGTAAGCTGATTTGAAATACTGGAAATAGAGGTTTGGTTGAGCCAGTGGATTTCAGCGGATGAGCTTTTCATGCTGAATATTCGTTGCATGCTTTTAGGAAGTATATTATCATTAACTGTGATTTCATTTCTTTCTGCCTGTTCCTTTATCATTTCTTTGCTCTCCAAGTTAACAGCATCATTGTAGGGGGAATAGCCCTCTTCTCTGTCCAGAACTGCATTGTGTGCCTTAGGCTGTTCTTTCAGTTTGATAGTGGGGCTGTGTTGAACGTTTTGGCCCGACGTCGCCATTTGTGAGTTTTTTGGAGGGTTTTGATATGTGACCATCGTCATAAGCCATGTGTCTGTCTTCTGTGACCCTCCTTCTATTGCCTTAGAATTATGTGGTTTGAAGCGCATATTATTTAGTTCAGTGAACAGTGTGGCAAGAACGGATGGTAGTGTAGACAATGTGTCCATGATGTCCGGACATAGGCAGTGTTGTGTTGACCGCTTTCTTTTATTATTCTCATCAATTTTAGCTATCTTTTTGGCCATGTCTGCATTGATGAGTGCCATTACTTGTAAAGTTTGCATCCATAGTTCAATTTTTTCTGACTGAAATATCAGGGTGTTTATGGCTGCCATTAACGAGGCGCTAATGGACCTTAGCAAGTTATCCTGCATGTAGGAAGCCTCAAAAGGTGGGTAGGCTGGGGACATTTGTAGAGAATATGATAACTCTGGATTAGTTAGTGCATCTAAGCCTGTTGCATGGCCAGTGGTGAATTCTGGATTTTGAGATGTCCCTTTTGTGTCCTGGTCTTCTGATTGAGTCTAATTTGCCTGCCTCTATTTCGTCTCCGTATTCATGATGGAATTGAGCAGCATTTTATTTTAATTTTGCCCATGTCGTACGCTGCACATCTTTCCCCCCATATATAGCATTGCTGGTGGGTCTAGTGATGTCAAAGACAACTCAATTATTGAATTATTCCGCTTATGTTCCCTAATTTTGGGCATGAGAGCATTCTTCTTCTTTAGGATAAATTTCCAGCCCCCTTATGGATGCTTTAATACCAATTGTACTTGCAGTATCAAATGGACCTCAAACTCTGGTGAACCAGAGACCCTGGGGGTATATGCCCATATCCTTTTTCTTAAAGTGGGCTGTGATTCCAATGGCTATTTTGCTAATACCTCTTGGGCTCATTTTCTATCGGACCTCGACTGAACTAGCCCGGTTCATTCTTTACTGTTCACTATTTTGTATGAGGAGACCTTTTCCTGATCTCTTTTGTTCCTTTGTAAATGCCTTCCTTTTAGTTATCGCTTCTGTTCTCCCACATATAGAAATCTTGTAAGATAATTTCCAAGTTCCAAAGTGAAAGTTCCTAAGGACCCTGCAGTTTCTTAGGTTTGTTTTTGGACAGGGTGCTGATGTCTCCTCTATCGCACTTATGACTGCAGTTGAATTTACTCCATCTAAGTTGGCCACTCTGCCTGTTTCTCATCTGGGCCAAATGTAAGTTACACAGCTGTTGCCCTTAATACAAGTGGATTGTATTGATTAGAAGCAATTATCACCCCAGATTCAGGGCACTTGGGACTAGATTTTCTCCCCTGACGTCTTGATACAATCCACCTCGCCTCTTCTAGATATCTGCAGGTAACAGGGAGAGGAACAGGAGCACGCCAGGGAGGTATGATGGGGGCTGCTCCTACAGGTGCTCCAACAAGTGTGGGGTGAGTGGGGGAGCACACCTGGGCCACAAGTCACACCTGAACCTGACAGGCTGCTTCCTTGGAGCACATGGCTCAACCAGAACAGTGGGCCTTAGCCCACCACACCGCTCAGCTCCAATTTGCCCCTTGTGAATGACCCCCCTTCCTCTCTGTTGAGTCCTTGGGTCTCTCTTTCTCCAGTCTCTCCAATGTTGGGATCGAGTAGCATTGGGTGTGAAGAGGGAGAGAAAGAAAATGGATAATGGAATAATAGGTTTCCCCTCCTACTTTGTGATTGTTGCCACCTGGGATGTCCTGTCTGGCCGAAGTGCCTCTCAGCAGATCAGGCTGTTCCCGCGGGGAGGCAGCCAGGGTGATGTTTGAGGTGGTGGCAACTGCAGCGGGGTGGGCCAAGGTAGGGGAGAGGCTGCTCAGGCCCTTACAGGTTTGGTGACTCAAGTGCTCAAATTTGTGTCGCAGCCACCCGGCTCCTGGGTTCCAGATCCTGGCTTAGCTGCCTCGCTGCACTCTGCTGTGGCGGTCCTCCTTTTATGAAATAGCTATTTAGGAATGTGATGTAAATACTTTTAGCCTTGATCAAGTTGAAGGCAAATATGCCATAATGAAGAAACACATGTTGGCTGGTGTGAATTTCAAGAGATTTGGGCTTGTGAATTTCAAGAGACGTGGACTTTATGAAGAGACTGAAATAAAAGAATACAGAATAATATTTGATTCCACTGTTAAATGTTCTATACATATTCAGGTGTGCTCAGGGGCATTTGAAATGTATATCACTCACTGGGCCTATCCATAACTGGGTAAGGTCTGGCTCAGTTTTCCGATGTTGTAAAATAGTCAACTTCCTCCTGGAGAGCTATACTGTTTTCAACATGGACTTCAGGCTGACAAGGGGCATGTTCTTCCAACTGACAAGAAAGCCAGAAAGCAGTCCATAACAGGACTCATCCCTAAAACTCTGTGGACAATTTCAGAAAGCTGTCTCTTCCAGTAATTTGAATAGGATCTTGAAGTGAAAAGATTATGGAAGTGGTGGATCAGCCCTTTTATAGTTCTGGAACATGTAGTAAGGCTATTTCTAGCAAAGCAGGCAAAGATATTTTCTATTTGTTGCTACCCATCTCAAACATTAACAGTCTATACCTTGTTACAGTTACAAACACACACTCTACCTCATACTGCCCTGTCTGCTTTCCACCATTCTACTTATACCCAGCCCATATTTCAATAGTTAGAGCATTTTCAATATGTTCAACCTTCTTGGAAGTCTTTAAAGGAAGCAGTATGGGAATCCTTTCCAGCGGGCTCTATATATATTTACCATAAACACTTTCAGAGACCCAAGTAATATTTCACCAATCATTAATTCTGAAGCATTCATATTCTTAAAAGCAGGAGCCTTTTTATCAGTTCTGTATATCTCATTTTTGTTATTAAACTTCACATTAATATTGGAGACAAAAAATCCTGTTTTACACATGCATCTGTTTTAAACAATGTTATGACTGGTTTCATTATTTATGTGGTGGTTGGTTTCAAGAGTCACTTCTATATCTCCTGACATTACCCCACCTGCCCCCCTCACTCCCAGTGCCTGTTGCAAAATGTGATGAGTGTCTGCTATGCACACAAAGTTAATGCAAAACCTATTTAAGTGAAATGATGCATATGGCAGGTTCTGTAAGACCTCTTTCACGTGCTATTATTGATTTTAACTTGTCAATTAGATTACCATTTTTAAGTTTAGTAGTAAAAAATACTAAGTACATTTGATACTAATAGTAACTTCGTTGGAAGTGACCTTGCTGCCTGGGGTGGGATTCCACTTCCCAGAGCTGTCTTTCTTTTTGATTACTCTGGCGCCTCTAACAGTGTTTGTTAATTCTACGGTATGAAGAGCCGGGCTGGGCACCCCATTTCTTAGAAGCAAGTGTATTGGGGGCCCTTTTAGGTTATATTGCAATTTTCTTTTTTTCTTTTTTTTATATTACGATGGGGAAACGTAAAGCTGTGGACACTCCTGCTCCATCAAATGATATTGAAAAAAAATAAAAACGGACAAGTAATCAAGCGGGTTCTTCAATACACAAAATAAATAATCCGCTAGATGACATTGACATTTTGATCGAAGAGGTAGAGGCTATTTTGAAAAGCAATTCAAATCCACCCGTACCCGCTAAAACCAGCCACTTGAATCTGGAGCTGAAACTGTGTCAAAACGGGCATTACAAGTTCCTAGGACAAATTCTTTGCCCATGATGACCTCAATACCTGACAGTGACCTGGACACTGTCCCGTGTGCGAGCAGTGTCTCTTCTAGGGGGAACAAGGCCCTCCATCTTCCGTTAAGCCCAGAAATTGTGGTGACTCCTAATATTTTGTGTACAAATAGGTTTAGCCCTCTGGCGGAGGAAGAGGAACCCTCTGCTTATGTCCCAGTCAGAGTTTGTGCTGATGATAAAGTTTTAACTAATCATTCCCATTACATTGACATTGATAAATTGCCACTATCCCATGAGGGAACTGATTTGGTTACTGTTCTTAGGAAGGTGGACGAAGTTAAGGGTCTGCTGTTTTTACTGATAGATGCCCTAAAGGGGGGACAGACACAGAGATCTGAGTGTAAGTGTCAGAGGCCAGATGGGGAGTTAAGACCGTATCACAAGCGAAGAAAAGCTGGGAAGATTCAGTTTGGCATACCCTGCTCAATGCTATTAAAACCAATAATAATGTGATATTTTGGAAGTTACTATCTAATAGACAAAGAGGGGGTAAGAGCACAACGAGTAATCATATTCAACCTGAGAGCTGGGTGAGTTATTTTTCTAAACTCTATGCCCTACCTTGTAATCTTTCAAATTATGAACCCCTTTCCCCGTTGACGGACAGGATGAATTTCTCTCTGGACAACTTAGGACCAGAATCCTTCACATATGAAGATCCAATCATCTTCACTATGAATAAAACTGTAGCAGCAATTAGTTCCCTAAAATCTGCCAAAGCGCCAGGACCGGATAAGATTCCAGGGGCCTTATATAAATCTGAACCAATAGCTTTGTCCTGGTATATAAATATGATCTCGAATAAAATTGCTGCAGGGGGTTCAATTCTGAGCATGTGGAAAGGGGCTGAAAGAATTCCAATTCATAAAAAGGGTAATGTGAGCTCTCTAGCAAATTATAGACAAATTAGCCTAATTGATAATCTCCAAAAACATTTTGCAAAATAACTTTTGGGAAGGCTACTAAGCTGGGTTCAAGACCATCAGGTGCTATCCACACTACAGGTGGGGTTTCGCCCTAAAATCAGTACGGTAGTCCAGGTTTTCAGGTTGATGCTTTTGTTCTTGCCAAGCAAAATTTACATGTTGTTTTTGTGGAACTTCGATCCGCTTTTGATATGGTACCCAGGGAAAAAATATGGGACGTGTTATATAGAATGGGTACTCCCAACTGGGAAAATCCACAGAACTTAGGGAGAAACAATAAATCCATTCGGAAAGCTGCTTTTTCGTCTTATGTAAAAAATAATCTTATCTCTTGTACATCATATGGTCAGTTCACTGACCAATTTCTTGCTTTCAAATGGTATCCCCAATTCGAACCATATGTAGATCTCATATCTGATACACTGGGGAAGAGTTTGTATGCTCGCTTTCGTTTTGGATGTTTACCAGTATTGTCTTTAACAAACTGATGGGGATTGTTGTCTTCTGCATCTGACCAATGCTCTGCCTGTCGTAATTGTGTTGAATCTGTTGAACATTTTATGTTCTTTTGTCCGGCATACTCTGTTTCTCTGCATAAGTGGATTTGCACAATTTGTCGAAATTTGGGCATAGGACAATGTCATATTGCTTTAAGGGTTTTTAAAAGTGATACTTCAACTGTTTTAATCTCTGCGGTTAGCAAGTTCCTTGTGGCTGCTTGGTATACACGTATTCGCTTTCTTAACAATTTTAAGTCCTTGTAAATATGTATCTTATACACATGAAGTGGGAGTGATTATACCTTTTATTGTAAGTGTTGGTCTTTTAAATTTCTTACGTTCTTAATCATTTATGTTTGTAAAATAGTTTTTAATGGTAGCTTTGATGGTTATGGTGACCGAATGAAGATTGTGTGTAATGTATTAAGTACATTTAATGCATCCATCTAAATGGAAATAAGCATTAGTCATTCTGTCCCAGAATGTGCTTAATTAATCACCTGAATATAAACTTTGTGTTCTTTTAGATGTTTTCTGCTTCGTGTGGATATTCATCTCTTGATTAATCTTGGTGGTCTTGGTGATATCAAGAATTGATATGCATTTTATATAGAAGTGCCAACTCCGTAATTGTGGTATCATAGAACTAAGGCCCACATTATGAGAATGGCAGTAAAAGCCACCTACCGCCGTGGTGACGGCGCCAAAAGACCATCACCGCATCTGGCATCCGATCGCCAGATTATGACCACAGCTGGACTTCCGCCACAAGAAGGGCAGACATCCGGCTGTGGCCATACTGGTGGATGGTGGTAAGGTGGAGCTGCTACCACCAGCAGTGCCACACAAGTAGACCGCCGCCAGCCGTAACATGACACATGATACGGCCTGATGGTGTTCTGCTGGTGGGCGCTGCTGGCGGTGGCAGCAACCCATCCTTTCCCCCTGCTGGAAGACCCCCTGGATGCAGGTAAGCAGGGCTTCCGACAGGGGAGGAGGGCGGGGGGTTGTGTGTGTGTGTGGGGGTGTGTGCGTGAATGCAACTGTGCATCTGGAGAGTGTTTGGGGGAGTGAGCATCCTACCAGTGACAGGGAAGGAATTCCATGTGACTGGTAGGGCCTACAGCCATGGTTTTTGTGGCGTTGCAAATGCCATAAAAACCATGGCGGTAGGCAGGCTCAAAATGCCGGCAGTGGTACAATATTGGCCGCCGGGCTGGAAATTGTTATCTCCGGCTCGCGGTTGCTACCACCATGGCGGTAGGAACGGTGAATTGGTGGGTTGGCTGAGGGCAACCCGCCAATGTCATAATGTGGCGGTATGTACTGCCAGCCTGTTGGCGGTACTACCGCCACATTATCACCTATCGCTGGGGTCATAATGACCCCCTAAATCTTTCTTTATAGCCTTCACATTTTGTTGGTGCCTGGTTTGACTTCAAGATAGACCTGCTTTTCGTTATAGTCTTCCACTTCTCTTGATATCCATAGTGTTTTCTATTTTATGTTTCTGTTTAAATCACAAGCTTCCTATGAGTCTAATCATATTTTTTAGCTTTAGTTTTATGAGAATTGTTATGATTTCTGAATTAGGTTTGTATTGATTAAAAAGGGATAATGATGAACTCCATTTTTTATGTTATCATTTATTTTGTCTTTCCAAAGTTGTTATTTATTTTGTGTCTGCGCCTTTCGTCCTCACAAAAGGACTATGGATCATTATTTGAACTGTCTGGGCAAGAATTTGCAAATATGTTGACTTTGCCAGTATTGTTGCATTGGCCATGAAGGCCACACCTCAAGAAGGTAGAAATGCCATACTTTTAAATTGTAAAAACAGGAGCTACTTACTAAGGTAACTTATGGTTCAAGTGGCAAAGGAAGGAAGCCAGGTGTGGAGGGAAAGTGTTTGTCCAGCCTAAACATGAGTTGCATGTTGTCTGCATACAAGACAAATGATACTGCAAAAGAGACCTGTTGGAAAGTGGATTATTGTTTAGGGCAGGTAGGTACCTACACTTAGCAATAGGCCACAACCCCCAATAGGTCCAGTCAAGGTCTCAGCAAATTAATCCTTGTTCAACCCTTGCTAGCTTGGCCCACAAGCAGTTAGGCTTAGCTTAGGAGACAGTTGAATAAAGCATTTAATATCAACAAAACAGTAAATAAGTAAAACACAACACACAACAAAATCCAACACCAATTTATAAATATAGGAAATATATTCATCTTTAAAATGACACCTAAATGACAAAAATCCAATTTAGGAAACCAGAGAGATGAATTTTTAAAGATTAAAAGTAAATCTAGCACTTAGAAGCAAATAGTGCCACACAACACCACTTCCATACACTACTTGACTCAAAAGCATCTAAGGTTGAAAGCATGACTAATATGGTAATAACTCTAAAATGAGTCCTGTTCTTTTGTATTGTTTTGAAGACAGCCAATCACTGTCTTCTCCAGAACTCTCCTGGATTGTAATAAAATATGCTAGAAGTCTGAATCTATGACAGATTTTTTAAGCCTTAATTGATAAACAATATTGACCAATCAAGAGGAAAGCTAGACTAGAAGGCTGTGATTAGGATAGTTGGTTGTGAACATCTGTGGATGTTAGTGGAGATAAAAGGTCAAGAAAGGTAACTGTTGGAGAAGACACTACAGATGGGGGCAGGCATTCAGGGAAAAAAACTATTTTTGCCTTGATAGTTATATAGATGGTTGTCACCTTTTGAAAAAAAGAGAGCCAATTCATAGAGTTCATGAAGAACATGCAATGAAGTCTGCAAAGTCCTTCCCAATGACAGGCTATATGAAACATAATCTTTCTGGCTAAATTAATCAAAATTATGCCCTAAACTCAGATGCTGAATTGTGTTGAAGAAAATAATACACTCTTCAATTATCAGGCTGGCTTACATCCTAGAAAATAGCTAAATTTACTATTTTAATATGTATTACAGGTGAGCTTAAAAGATAGTTTGATTTTAATGAGGCAGCTGCTCTAATTTTGCTAATCCTCTCTGCTTGATTTAATGTTGGCAATGACCCAACACTATTGGCCAGCGTGCACAATGTGAGTATTTCTGGAAATGCCTTGCATTGATTATTCTTCTACCTAGAAAGCCATCAACACATCATCGCCCGCCACCTTCCAACTCTGATCCTTACCACCTTGAATATGTGTTCCTTAGGGCTCAGCTATTTCCCCCTCCTCTTCAGTGCATACCCTAGCCCACTACTATTTAAATTGTTTATAATGTGACGTGCAAATTTACTTCTGTCAGTGGCAGCAGAAGGTGTTTTTACTTTTTTTTTAAATGCAGGAAAATGTAAGGAATATTTCCATATTAAAGAGGGATGTACAGGAATGCCTTCCAACACAGGAGAAACCATTTTTTCTGTGTGAATCTCTCTATGTTCATAGTTGTGGAATTTTACACATTCTATGGATGCTAAAGTGGCCAATGGACAGATTTTGACCTTTGTGGGTGGCCCATCCTCCATTAGGGTGATGGAGGACATTGCCCAGCTGTAATCTCTGTGCCTTCAGAAGTATTGCTGGTAAGGCATTTTTTCGAAAGCTGCTGCAGATTTGGTGCACCGCCACAATTGTTGAAGCAGCCACAACCCAAATCTTTTTTGTTTTGTTTTTCAAGAGCAAACTCCCAAAGCAGGAGATTGCTATTAAAAAGACTAAAAAATAAATGACCCCTACATAGTAAGAATTTTCTTCCTGGGTGCGATAGTGACTTTTCTTATGTTCTTAATCTGATATTGACACCTTTTCCCTGGCCATGCCCTCTAAATAGAGCTGATGTTCTGATGTCCTTAATCTGAAGAACCTGACCTGACCCTGACTCTGTTGTGCTGACGAAGTAGTATTTCACCAGCAGAGCCAATGGGGGCGGGAGGAGAACATACTGACATTTTGATGTACAGCATACACTACCACATTTATGAGGGAATACCTGTGCGGCAAACTTTAAATCAGAACCCAATTCTTATTTTTTTTCTTAGACCCAACCTATTAATGGGGCTTGGAGGTATCTACTCTAAGTGCAGCATGGTGGAGCAGCAAAAACTATAGCTGGGTCTGCCACTATCCAAGACTTGGGGTACGGGTGATAAGAGGGGCTACCACCTTTAGACTTATTGGTTGGGCACATTTGTTGGGGTTTCCTTTATCAGGGATACACATGGTGTACCTGGGGTGTCCTAAGTTGCTCTTTTGAGGGCACGCTTAAGTAGAGTCACAAATCAAGCAATTTTATGGGACAGCAAACCATTTTTGGGTATTATAAGCCTGTTTCTACCTGCAGTAGTACAAGTCTGCTCTATCTGCAGTACCACCACCTTCTGATAGTTAGAGAAACCTGCCCCTACCTGGTTGTCTGAGATGATTAGCTTACAGGATGCTCCAACTGTGGCTGGCAGTGGCCTATTGCCCAAATGCAAATAACTGACAATGTAAGCCAATCCCCACTGCAATCTTCAGAGCAGTCTCCTCAGTGTTTAATTAACTTTTTTGTATTGGCCATAGCTTAGCCAACGTTTGCTTCCGGGCCCATCAGAACTGTCCAGTTCCTATTAGTCCAACTGCATGCTTCGGTGTGCGCAGAATTTCATCTGATTCATGATCATCTGCATCTTTCAGCCACTGGATGAATGTTTCATAGACTCTGGCATGCCTCATTGGGTTAACATGACATTCTTTAATCCTGCTATTAAGCAAGTGCCTGGGCAAACTTTGAGTATGCAGATTGCAAAATCTGTTCTTCACAATTTCTTCCCTGACTGTAGTCTGTGCAACTACATAGACGTCTTTCATGCAGTGTCCCACAAAAATTGTAGTTATGGCAATTTGGAAATAAAGACGCTTGTCCTTTTAAATGGAGCACATGTGGCTGTACATGTGTTGAAGGTCAGAGCCACTTAACAGGTTCAAATACAAGATGTCTAAAGCTTGAAGATGGGCGAGTACAACAAAAGGATGGATTTTCTAAACCTTGCATATAAATTGCATAAAACTATGGAAATAATTATTAACCATGAAGAAAGGATTGAGTCTTTAAATAATGCCAGCAGAGTTTGGAGGGCTGCATTATGCATTTAATAGATAAGTGGCACTGGGCAGAACCAGGAGATGTAATTGAGAAATATTTAACAATGGTATGGCAACCCTGAAAAAGATCTCTTGTCACTATCTAATACACTCTTTCATACTCCAAGTCTTAGTGTATTAAACATTTTAAGAGATGCACAACTAATGATGTATATTAGAGTAGAGCACAGTAATGATGGTAAAATGGCAGGTTAGGTGCTGTCACTGCCTTTTGCAGAGCCCGCCTTCTAAGGACTAAGTGATCCTTAGGCTACTCTCAGATAAAGCAGGCGTGTTGCAGCATCAGCGTGACACATCCGTTAGATAAAAGTGCTTGTCACAAATTGAGAGAAGCTATGTGAAAAGAGGCTCTTCTTTAGGCCATCTCCATCATTAGGGCAGCAATTCATTAGATCGGTGCTTCCATGTTTACTTCTAAAGCAATATATATTAAAGATCAATGGAGGGGTAAAGCAAAGCAGAACACATTTCTGTGTTTTTTTGCCTGTAAACTCTGAACCTAACTATAACATCCCTTTGTTTTTTTAAGTGAATATATATATATATATATATAGGTATATTTATGATGTGAAAGCATTTGAAAAGCGCAAATGCTCTCACTATTTTAAGTTATGATCTTAACTACTTAATTTCCCATCTTGACGTTCATTTCTTTCGAGGTCACTAAACTGAGTACCATTTACTTTCTAAAAGCAGAAGATTTGTATGGGAGGTTGGGAATTGTAATGTCAGGTTGGCTTTGAATAGATGGAAAATTACGTCTGACTATTTGCAGGCCTGTGCTTTTTATTAAATCTGTCTTTGGCAGGGAGAGCATAGTAAACAGGACAGACATCATAGTACAAGATGTAATCCAATCAGGGGCGGCTCCTCCATTAGGGCGGAGGAGCGTCACCTCCCCCGCCCCCCACCAGCAGCAGGAGCTGCAAAACCTTTAACAAACAAAACAATAATATTATTGTTTTGCTTGTTAAAGGTAAGGGGCCAAAGGGGTGAAGAGCAGTGAGGGGAGTGCACAGCACTCCCCCTCACTGCACATGTATGTTTGGCCGGCCGTCTCGGCCAAACACACATGCGCACAGGGCTCTCTATGTTGCTGGGCTGGAGAGAGCCTGCACAGGCTCCCAGTCTGACTGGGAGCACCATGGCTGGGTGCTCCCAGCCAATCCTGACGCTGCTCTGAGCAGTGTCAGAATTGGCCTCAGGGCAGGCTGAGAGTTTGTGCCTGCAGAGAGGAAAAGGAGGAGCGGAGTGGGGTGCGGCGGTAAAGTAAGTGTTTATTTAAAAAAATTGTTTTGAAATAAATGTTACTCCCTCCCACCCCTCATGCGTGCTGCACCTGCCCTGCGAGACCCAATCGAGCCGCTACTGAATCCAATAATTAGTTTTCAAATCATTATTTTTGAAAATATTTGTTTGTTTAATTGTAGGTGCTCTTTTGGATTTCATGATGGTCTGTTGATGAAAGGGTCGTATGTTGGTTAGAGGAATCAGGCTTAGAACCAATAGTAAGTCCTTGCATGAGAAATTTGTAATGCCAGGAGTTTTTTTCTTACAGAATCCTTTCCATTGGGAAGTCCTCCCTCAGGTAGAGCGTCAGTCTTATGGGTTGAGGGTCACTAAATCTCCACCGTGCAATGACTACTCCATCAGTAAACATTTTATAATACAACTGAAGACTTATCAGCAATGCCTTGATGGGTTTGACTCCCGAAGACTGTGACTGAATTACTGCCCGGGGTGATGTAAAAATCAAATGCGTTCAATCTGATTCACATCGTTATTACCCATTTCAAAATGGACCCTCCAGGTCCATTCCTAACTGATTGATTTTTCCAGATAATTTTCTAACCAGCAATGGTACCTCCATGGGCCACAATTGCCAGAACCATTGGAAAAGCACTTGTAATCACAGCCTTATGAAGGACATCTGAACATCAGCCCTTTTTAGGGGTCATGGTATGATTTATTTTGCATCCATCACTGCCAGTGAAAATGTGGCTATATCAGATTAAAATAATAAGAAAAATGACTCTCACACCCCAGAAGAAAACTCTTAGCATGCAGGGGTCATTCATTTTTGTTTTTTAATAACAATCTCCTGGTTTGGGAGTTTGCTCTTGAAAAATAAAAAAGGTTTGGGTCATGGCTGCCTTAACAATTGTGGCCAGGCACCAAATGTGCAGCGGCTTTAGAAAAAATGTCGTACCAGCAATTCTTCTGAAGACACAGAGAGTACAGCTGGGCAATGTCCTCCTATCCTGTCACCCTAATGGAGGACGGGACATCCACTAAGGTCAAAATCTGCCCCCAGGCCACATTTGTGGTATGAATGTCTGTAGAGTGTGTAAAATATCACAACTATGAACATAGAGAGGTCCACACAGAGATTTTTTTTCCCTGTGGAAGAACGCATTCCTGTACATCCCTTTTTAATATTGTAATATTTCACTTGACTTACCAAAATTAACAAGGAGAAAAGTGCAAAAGCAGACCTCAGATTTCCGATCCGTCTGCAAACAGGGGTTTTTACAGGGTTCAAAATGTAATAGCCCACTACATCTATACTTGTTTGCACTCAGCTGCTGCTAGAGAGGAACCATCTAGGAGCTCAGCATTCGTAAGTGACTTACAGTGAGCTTGTTTTTCGTAGCTTAGGTATAAATATAAATTAAGTTCCAAAAATCATATATAAACATCTTTAAAATCTATGAAAAGGACTGTTTGTATGGAATTCAAATAAACATAGCAATATAATGGAATCCAGTGACCTAGTGAGTCTCATGGCTGAAAATGATTTAACTGAGACAGATTTTATCAGTTGCGTTGAGTGAGCAAATGTCGGATAAGTTAACTCTGAGGGTCAGATGTAACCTCCATACTTGTGAGATCTATGGAATTGTTATAACTGCTCTACTCCATATGTGATAACCTCCTGTTTTAACGCTCTGTAGAAAGAAAGCTGGCCTTTCAGACATACTATAGACCAGGGTCCGATTCACAAAGGTAAACTTAGACTTTTGGTCTAAGTTTACACCAAAAGTCTACGTTTACAACTGTTTGGCAGTCACAAAGGTAAGGTAAGAGTAATATCTTTATGTCTGCAATCGAGGCGGATCATCTGCACTCAGGACAGATCATCTGCACCAGGTATGGATCATACGCACTTGGGTGGATCATCTGCACTTGGCCCAGAATCATTACAGTTACATGCACCTGCACATTATTAATCCCAACTGCAACCCTGCACAACAAACCAGATAAATGCAGCCCACAAACAAGGTTTGTTTTTTTCCACAACAACACTGTGCTTGCCTGCCTGCTCTGCATCTATAGAAGCCATGCTACCTACAAGGAGGAAGACGAAATACATGGAGGAGAAGAGCCCCATGATCCTCCAATACATCAACATGAACTACAAAAGACTACATAGTCTCCCGCCCTACAGCAACATAAGGCAGCCCTATGGCAGTAGTTGGCCATGGCAGTCATTGCATCGGGTGAGGACATAAGGACAGAGACTGACATCAAAAATAAGTGGCAGGATGAGAAGAGGAAGGTGAAGGACAAGTACATCAGGATAGAGGTAGCCACAACTTGCCTGGATGTTTCAACTGGAGGCCTCCTCCAACTCTCCCCACTTGAGGAGTATGTCCTCTCCATCATAGACCCCTACCTGCTCCATGTACTGTCTGTGAGTGATCACCTCAAAGTGGTGCCAGGTAAAATGTGTTGATGCTAACAATGACAGCACATAAGCAATGTCAGTGATACGCCACAAATGTGACCATGAATGTTATCCTAAGTAAGTACAATCTGCAATGTGATTCAGGCCCTCATGTGTCGAGACGGGCCACTCACCTGAAAAGCAGGATGTCTGCAGGGGCGATAGTATGCCCGACCTCCTGGAACACCTCTCAGCACATCCTGGTAGACACAGAAACCCCGGCAGGTATCCCAAAAGGAAAGGAGGAGTGAAAGAGAAAGAGACAAAACACTGCCATGTCTTTCCGGTCCAGCCAGGCACCCTGTATCTTCGGGGGGGCAGGTCGTTGTTGACAGTAGAGTTAGTTCACTCAACTTCCTTGAAACTGAATCTCTCTTTCTGATATGGGCACGGGAGCGGTAGAAGAACAGCGGGATGCTCCAGCACTGTTCTTGGATAATAATAACTGTTGGCACAATTACTATCACTGCATTACCAAAAACCCAAATTGAGTACCATAACAATAAGTACTGCGACACTAGGTCTGGCTTCACAGAGATTCACTGTTGCACACTACAATTAGAACTGTGGTTGCACTTATCACGCACAAGAAAGACAAACAAGGGCATTAATTATATCACATATAACTGTCCTGCATGCATAGGGTTAAACTAAAAGGAACAAAAACAATCCAAGAAATACAAATGTCCACTCTGGGTTTAAACAGTTAGGGTGGCACAGTTTGGTTTGGTTTCACTGTGTTTGTGAAAAACCTTTCAAAAGCAAATTCCTCAAACCTGAAACACAGGCATGAATGACACAATTTAAATCCAAGAGTTATGCTATAAGAGAAAGAAAAGTCACATAAATGCTCTTTTAAAATTGCACTGTCACTTTTTGTAGTACTTGAGCCCAAGCAGATTTCCTGAAACACATTTAGGCAAGTAACTACAATAATAATGTAAAATGTTCAGAAATGCATTTGTCTCTTCAAGATAAGCACTCTGCCAAAATACGAGGTCTGAAATACACCAGCTGTTCTAGGAAAGCGCGTCGCTCAAAGAACAAACTCCCTGGAGAATACTAGTCACTTAGCTGCAGTCTTTTCCGAAGTGCTGGAGGAATGCCTGGTGTCAGCTGGTACAGGAACGAAGAAAAGAATTGCCTCAAAAGTCCTGAATACGAGGATGACAGCAGGGGCTGGACTGCCAAATCAGATGCTGAGATCAGGAAGCAAAACAAAGCCAAGCAGGGAGGCATGCTTCCCTCTGTTATTTATAGCCAATCAGGAAAGCAGTTGAGTTTCCACATGTGGATGAGTCACCACACCCAATTAGAAGCACATGTCCACACCACACCCAATTAAAAGCACATGTCTACACCTGCTCACATTAGCAAACAAGCATTGGCAAAACAAGCATTGATAAAACCAATTGTGTAACATAGCACATTATGTTTACTAAGAAACATGAAGGTTTAACCAAGAACAGAGATATGATTTAACACTAATCCCTGGGGATGCTGACAGATAACGCAGGAGGCACCTTGGGGACTCCTGACATCATGTGTTTTAGCTGGTCCTTTGTACTATAAGACCCAGAATCCTTTGTGATGGCAATTGAAAATTCCCCAGTCCCAAAATGTGGCCTATCATTGCTATCTCATTCACTTAACACTGGTAACTGGCAATAGATAATGTCCCTCATTCACTTACCACTGATGTTGGCATGTAGTTGTAATGGAATACAAATGTGACAGGTTGCACATATTCAAATAACTTGGTTGTGTCTCATGGCCTTTCTTTTTTGTTGCCACTATCAGCCAGACTACAGTCACACACTGGAGCAGAGGTCCCTGCACCATCAGGAAGGCAACGTCATGTAGCACATAAACCCATACAATCAGCACAAATTGGTACGTAGATATATCCCGAAGAGGGCAATAACTCCTACTTTGAGATCAGTCAACTAATAGATAGATTACATGGAATCTATAACGTGAAATTAACTAGTCAAGTGGTGTGTTTCACATGTGTCAACTACAATGTAAACTGAAAACATACATATCATTGTAGGCCCTGTGACATTGTCCAGATAGACACAGCCTGCAGTGACCTCTGCATCATGTATGGGTGTGACATCTGGTCGGGCACAACACACTGATCCAATGTCAGAGACTGGTAAGGATACATAAAAATGAATATCTCAATGCTCATGCTCCTAAACTGTGGTTTAAATGTCAGCAGCATGTGTTGTGTGTCTAATCACTGTTGTCACTCATCTCCATATGCTCACATATGGTTCATAAGAATATGCCACATGTTTGACTCAAAATGTATGTGTATAGTCCCTACCGAAGTGTTCATTTTGGCTCTCATGTAGGTGGGTTTTGGGCAATGCTGTTGTGTCGGGGGTAGAATGGTTGTTAGCCATACTTTGATTGATAATTTTGTGTATCAAACATAAACTCCCATGCACTTCCATAGTCTGATGTGCAAAGATGAACCAGCAGTGCATGTTGTGGAACACTCCTTTACAAATCAGCAGATACCACATCATACGTAGGATGCATGATGCCTCTAAAAATGAAGGAGGTGTGTCCAAAGGTAGGCAGTGCAGAACACCCTAGTTATTTCCGTACTGTAGCTCTCAGTAACCGCCAAATACATGTTTGCCTGTAAGTGTGATACCTGGTTGATATGAGTGCTGTCTGTAACTTGGAGATCACTGGTCCATACCTATGACATGTACACGTAAAATCATCACCATCATCCTTTGCAGTTAGTTATGTATCTGTATATTACTTTACAGCTGCTGCCAGGACTACCTCAGTGATACCTATGACACCCTCCAGGGGTATAGGAGACATCCTGGATGCAGCCGTCAAAACCACTGCCATCATTCCATCAGGTAAGAGTACCATATAGTGCTGTAGACTGTTGATACCCTGTACATGTACAATAACCAAATCCTTGTGGAAAGGGATGTGCAGATGTTGCAGCATTACATCTAAAGTTGTTGTGTAAAATGTACCAAATATAATCAGTGATGTGTGTCAAGTGTGCATTTTCACATATCAGCCATGCAGGACACTAACTATGGTGTCACTTGTTTTACAAGCTTCTGGATCAAGAACCATATGTTCAGCAACACACTCAAGGATCCCTGTCCAGCAGCTGACATCAAGGAGGACCTCAATGCCACATAGAGCTGTGTTTGAAAATGGTGAGTTTTCTTTTGCATTTCACATCTTCATTGAACACCTCAATGCCACAGTGTGACCTATCATGTGTAGGTGTACACAAACCAGGTCACATGTGGAACATCTGTTGATGTGAAGATAATTTAACGTAATCCCTATGTTACACCTTATGATGTAATGCAAATACTTAGCCTGTTGTAGCATCTGTCCCACAGGTGGTGACTTGAGTCCGGAAGAAGGACCATCTACCATTGATGGGCGCTGGGCAATCTGAGAAGAACCCATTCCTCTTCCAAGCTGCCTTGTCAGCTGCCAGAACTGTACAGGAGGAGGAGATGGAAGTAGATGAGGATGAAGATCATAGCCTGATTGAAACACATGTAGAGGCCAATTCCCTGAGCTCTATTATTGGCAGTATGCCATCAAAGCCTACATTTTCTCTGGTCAGCATGGTGCCTCCTCATACATCCCGAAGGACTGTCTATTTCTCACACACCACAAAATGGCCATGACCCCCTCACAGCCCTCATATCCAGGTCAGGAGTGTTGGTTCCCCTATACACTCCTACTCTGACACTGTCTCCGAGGCATTCTCTCCAACATCCGAGATGCATGCCAGCCCTGGTGAGGAGCATGTAGTCGCTAGCCACAAATTTCTTCCTCACAACCTCCCGCTTGTCACATCTTCTCCCCTGCTGTGGTGTCTGCCGGTCCCATCCGAGGCATCCCAGGTAGAGAGGGATGGCAGATATTAATGGTGGGTAGTGGGAAGAGGATTTCTTCCAACCTCAGTAAGATGTGAGGTAGGACATTTGCGTCATAGGGGCTATATTGTCTGACATGTCTGCCTCACTACAAGACATGCACCAACTCCCACAGTTGGTTCACAGAATGACCCAGGTGTTTGAGAGGATAGATATATCCTGGAAAAACATGGGGAAGAGGCTGAATGACATCATGGCCATACAGAGGGAAGAGAGTGAAAGACACCATTCATTGGCTACGGAGATGATGGAATGGACACTCAAAATGATACCAAATCAGCTTTTACAGTCAGTGCAAGGACGGGAGCAAACACATCTACCTGCACTACAGCACCCCAAGTCCCTGCTTTGGACACCTACACAGGGCAGCCATCAATCTATAATTGAAACTCTCCCCTTGCACATGCCCCACTGCACAGTCACATCCTTTCCCTGTACATGGACCACCCTTCCCCGTACAGAAAGCATTGTTTCAGGAACCACCACCCCTGGCAAGGATGTAGCCCCCCCCTGCACAGGACCTACCATCCCCTGTCCAGGATAAACTACCTTTTACTGAATGCACCCCACCAGTACAGGGCCCACCCCCCTGTCTAGAATGCACCCCCCACACAGGAACCACCACCTCCTGTCCAGGATGCACCCAGTGTACAGGAACCACACCCACCTGCACCTCTAAAGCCTAGGAAACGCCCAACCTCACAACATTCCTCACCACCAAAGTTGAGAAGGGGCAAACAGGATCCACCTTGAGCAATGTAAATATGTTTACACAGAACAATCTTAATAAAATACAGATTCCACATTTTAATTGAGTTGATTAATAGTTGACAAAGGTCAATTGCTT
Source organism: Pleurodeles waltl (assembly GCF_031143425.1). NCBI lineage: Eukaryota > Metazoa > Chordata > Amphibia > Caudata > Salamandridae > Pleurodeles > Pleurodeles waltl. Next base: position 777,168,682 of record NC_090437.1, on the reverse strand, counting down.
AATGTGATTGTAGGCCATATGTGTTGAGAAACCTGGTTAAGACACGTCAATAAGCAAATAAGCAGAACCATCTGTGTACAAACATATCATGTTAAAGGCATAGCTAAACCACTCCAGATGTATAATTCCATTCTTTGATTTTAGCAAATACAATGAACTACACGGCACAGTGCTTTCTTTTAAAAAAAAACTATGAATATGATTCATATTAAAATAAAATAATATCATCCACTGGGAAGGGAGAAATGAAAAATAATGCCCTTCATCCAGAATGGGCAAGGGACTTGGAGGGGGTTGTACAATAAAACACATCAGGGGAATCAGTCTATGTACAGGAGGAAAAACAAATCTCAAGTCAAATGTCATCCTTGTCATCCTTTCCCACCACCACAAGTTCCCCTGCCTCTGGCCTCTTCATGGCTAGCCAGTGGAGACCTGACACACCATGGGAATGGGACACACGGTGCGAATGGGAGGGTGAACACGGTGACACATGGAGGGTGAAATGGGAGGGATGTGTCAGAGTCACCAGATCCTCGGGGTCTGCGCACATTCCCAACATGTCCACCACAAGACAGCTCCAATACTCTGAATAGAATGTCACAGAGTCTAAGAGAGTCAAAGTGGGGAAAAGGGGATTAGGTAGGGAACAGCTGGGAAGGAGACCTGTAGGAAGCAAAAAGTTAAAACACACAATATCAAAATTATATCCTATACATTTTTACTAGACTATGATTCTAAGCATTGTCGTATTGTAACCATGGATAACTTAAGCATGGACTAAATAACTAGGCCTCAAGACGTCTGGTTACCTGGGAAAAAATTAAGAATGATTAATACAACTTCTCAATAAAACCTCTTAATGAATTGTTACACATTGACTAGAAACATAAGTACCCTCTAGAATTATGTCTTCAGAATTAAACACAGTCTTTTTGCATGAGGACAAGATGGCAAGAAATTGTAGCGCACAATGAATATCACGAGTTAAGCACAAGAAATGAATTGCGCGTCTTGCCGATTCGAATGCCACCATGTGAATGCCAAGAAATGGTAGCGCACAATGAATATCACAAGTTAAGCACAAGAAATGAATCGCACATCTTTCTGATTCGAATGCTACCTTGTAAATGCCATGAAATGGTAGCGAACAATGAATGTCATGGATTAAGCACAAAAAATTAATTGCGCGTCTTGCCAATTCGAATGCTAGCGTGCAAATGTCAGAAAAAGCCAAGCGCACATTCACACGCACAAGGTAAAATCATTTATCAGGAAAATTAGGCCCAAGAACTCGAAAGCCTTCGAGAACAGGATCGGGGACCCCGCCCGACCTCCGTCTTACTGCCCTGATCAAGAATAACCAACAAAGTGAAGGGAAAGGCCTGGAAGATCAAAGTAGGCCTCTGGAACAGGAGCTCAGGAAGTTGCTGCTGCTCTGCACCGGGGCCTCTGAATAGTGAGCACGTGGAGCTGGACTGGCTCCCTTATATAGAGTCTTGGCCCAGCCCACAACCACACCCAGTCATGCTGCAGAGGAATCTTCTAGAAGGCCCTGGAAAGGGACCACACCCTGACACACTCTGAAAGCCTGCATCAATACATTGCAAATGAACAGTATTTATAAACACCTTGAATATAAGTCTTCAGGATTAAACTCTGCAATGCAAAAGGTTAAACATCAGCACATCTGCATAATGCATGAATTACGTTATCTTGGAAATGCTGGATTTTTGTATTCCAGTCGCCCGTAGAGCACTCACTGCCCTGATGTTGACAGGATGCTGGAACACTGCAAGTCCCATGATGCATTTTGGTATGTGCATCCAGGGGACTCCTGTGAGACATTGGCCTTATGACTACTGCAGCAGTTGCTGGGATTACGTGAAAGGAGACATGAGAGGCACACAAAAAGCTTGCATGATAGTGCAGCCAACACTCAATAATAGATATTGACCCCCACACTGCACATTGTCTGGCCTACCCCTTTCCCTTGCACTCAGCAGTGATAAGGCCTTTGGATCACCAGTCATGGCATTGCATTTCTTCCTCTGGACGTACAAGTGAGCCCTGTTTCTCCAGTAGTGTTCAGAACACAAGTCCCATGATGCACCCAGGTAAGTGCATCCAATGGGCTCCAATGAGACATTGGCCTTCTGACTACTACAGTAATTGCTCAGATTGTGCACATGGTGACATGAGACACATGAAAGCACAGTTCAGTCACCACTCACATTGCACTGACAGACCCATCATGGAGCCCATGCAGGTCTCTGCTGCTCCAACTCCTCCAGTTTGGGATGACAGATCAGCCAGGCTGTTCTAAGAGCCCCTCCTGTACAGTGGCATAAGGCAGGGCTGGTGCACATGGGTCTGGGAGGACTGGCCCAATAGTTTGTGGGCCCTCAGTCGGGCCATAATTTCAGGTCATCCCAGCTCAGCTGGGCCTAGAGGCCCGCATAAACCCAAGGGTAATTGTCCAGCACCCCCCATCTAAAATGTCCAGTTCTCGTTCACTGAAGGGGGTGTCCTCTCAGCAACTCCCTCAGTCATGTTGGGGGTAGTCTAGATATACAGAGCAGCAGGATGGCAGAGGATGTTGTCTGTAGGTGGGGATGACCTCTAGATTACCTCTAGATTACCTCTACTAGTACTTTATTTGCTCTTGTAACCTGCACACGTCACTTTTTCCTTTCGTATTGCCTCATGTAATGTAACGTTTGCTTTTGTAACAGGCTCACTTGTAATTCCTCTCCTCTTGTATCTTTACTTTGCCTATTGTGAAGCGCTCTGACACCTTCGGGTAAAGTCCGCGCTATATAAAAACGCATTAAATAAATAAATAAATAAATGACTCAGAATGACAATACCATGGCTATCGGCAACTTCCTGTCATGAACTTCCTGCCTTGCATTTCCTCTGTGTAATTTCCTGTAGAAAGTGATTGGGTTCTCCACGTCTATGGATTCCATGCACAAGTGAAGATTATCCATACCCAGAGCGTACTCTACGCCCTTAGGGCATACTCTATGTATTCAGAGTGGACATATGCAAACCGGTGTAAAAAGGGCAGGAAGTTTAATGGAGGAACGGAAGAGTATATAGATACAATCTGCACTACATTAATAGCACAGTTTGTCCCTTTGGAAAATAGTACTTGCAGTTAATATTTGGCACTTACATCAGAGAAGACTGTAGTGTATCACCAAAGTAGTTGCAGGTAGTGGTGTTCTTCCCTGGACACATAAGGCCAGCTTCACACAGGGACCGAGGGCCAGAGTAGAACTGACAACCCATGGCAGCACAATCAAGTATGTCAGACCAGCCCCCTCACAAAGACAGGAAACACAAGTATGTGGATAATGTAGAGGTGCTGCCTTGTTATTGGGGGCACATATTGCAGCACCAGTTCTCACCCAACACATACTGACAAAACCAGAACCCACCTCTCCAGGCCCTCATGGAAATACGACATTCCCCACCTGGCCAGTCTGGCCCTGCAGACAGCCTATGCACTAGTGGGCAGAGGCCCCTCAATACTTTCACTTGGCACAGAATGGCCACAATGCGACTTACAAGTGCGGGGCTCATTGTGAGTCCAGCATATATGTGATCTAGAATTTTTCAGAAGAACAGCAGTGAGCAGCATTCTAAACCCCCTCCAACATTTTGACACCCATTTAATGGCCATTTAGAGTCAGCCCCACCTCCAAACAGGATTGTCTGCCATCCTGCTGTAACCGCACATTCAGTGATACTGATATGGACATACTCACTGAGGGGGAGATTGATAGGTAGTCCCAGCATTATGTGAGACCAGTGAAACAGATGCATGCAGCTGTCCACATTGGTAACTGGGGCCTCATTGCACATGAGACACACTTTCTCTTTTTACACCATGAGAGAGCTTAAAAAAGGTGCAGAGCGGGAAAGGGTGCTCCAATATATTGAATTCAGTGCCCCCAGGGCAGACACACACTAGCACTGCCCTGGGGGTGGCACAGTCAAGTGGTAAAAGCAGCTCTATGAAAGCAGCTGCTCCATGTAGCACTGTGCAGACGTCAATCTGCATACACATTTGAGGGGGATTAGTGATGCCCTAGCAGGCAAGTTCAGCAGTGACTACACCCACCTGCAAAGGTTTGTTTGGGGGGTCGTAGGACCACCTATTTCCCCCTAGAGGGTGCTCCAATCAGGGTATGCACTGACAGTGCCCCATCTTTTATGTGGTACACTGTAAGTACATCTCCTGACAGATTATCTGCCTCTGCACCCACAAGTCTGTGGCATGGCTGCAGTGGCAAAGGCATTCCATAATTTACAAGGGGCTATGACCCCATGCTAATGAGTGGACAAACACTGGTGCAAGTGCAGGCACAATGGGGGTCATTACAACATTGGCGGTAAAAGGCGCTTACCGCCATGCAGAAGACCGCCAACACACCGCCACAGCTATTATGACCCACATCACGGAATCCGCCGAAATTCAGACACCCACACAACACCGCCACACCAAAGGTCAGTGATAAACATGCGGAAACAAATCCTCCACCTCCACGCCAACAGAAACACGCCCATGCCATTACGACCCACAAATCCACGCGGCAGTCTTTCAACCGCGGTATTCCATTGGCGGTACACACCGCCGCACTCAAAATACACACACATTTACAAAACACAGCCACATTGGACAATTCCAAATACACACACCTGATACACATACAAACAACACTCCCACACATCCAACACAATATAAAACACACACCCACATCACCCACAAACCCCTACGACCCAAAATTAGAGAGAACGCCATAGAGAGACAGCACAGAATAGAGAACCCCATCACACAGAGGCACACTACACCATCACCCACACAACTTCCACGCACAAAACACCACATACCACTACACTCACCACACTCATCAACACATACACCACCCCACACCTCACCCACACCACCCCATGTCACGCCAAAGACACCCCCGCTTCTCTGAGGAGGAGCTCAGGGTCATGGTGGAGGAAATCCTCCGGGTAGAGCCACAGCTATTTGGCTCACAGGTACAGCACACATCCATAGCCAGGAAGATGGAGCTATGGCAAAGAATAGTGGACAGGGTCAACGCTGTGGGACAGCACCCAAGAAATAGGGAGGAAATCAGGAAGAGGTGGAACGACCTACGGGGAAAGGTGCATTCCACGGTATCCAGGCACCACATTGCGGTACAGCGGACTGGAGTGGACCTCCACCTCTTCCCCCACAACTAACAACATGGGAGGAGCAAGTCTTGTCCATCTTGCATCCTGAGGGCCTCGCAGGAGTCGTTGGAGGAACGGACACTGGTAAGTCAAATCTTAACTATCATATCCCCCACCTTACCTGCATGCTATCCCACACCCCCACCCTCACACCCTCCCCTATCACCCTAACTCCTCACTAATGTACCCATAACACCAACCACCCATCCCAACCCCAAGACCTGCATGACACAACTAAGCATGGATACCCATCACTAAAGCATGCCCACTGCACATACCCAGAACACCCCCCAACCATCAGCACACAAGCCCCCACACAGGAATGCCTGCACTGGGGTACACGCACACCCAACCATTGCACACCATGAAACACACACATGCAATAATCATGTACTTATACCCACGCAGGAACCCGAAGGAACGTCACCACACCAGAGGGTCCAGACAACACCAATCCACCCCCAGAAGAGGCCCACAGTGACGACAGCAGCTCTGCCCTACTGGATCTTGATGACCAGCCCGGACCATCGTGGGCCTCAGGACAGTCGGTTCCCCTTGCACAGCCACAGCCCAACACCGAACTTCCACACTCTGGTAACACCAGCACAGCACCCACCCCGCGGGCCCAAACCTCCCTACCCAGGACAGGTCAATCAGCGGTGTGTCCACCACTACAGGGCACCCAGGCTAACCCACCACGCCAACAACAACAGGGACCTGGGGGCAGTGGTAGTGGGCACACGGTCCAGGGGACGGAGGCACAGGAACACAGGGGAACTGGGAGGGCTGCTGTGCGACAGAGGGAGGACAGGCCAAGGGAACCTACTCTCTACTAGGCCCTCTCCTCCATCATGGGAGCATACCACCATTTCCAGGAGACGATGGCAACAGTCCTGGACAAGTTGCAGGAGACCCGGCGTCTGCAGGAGGAGCAGTATTTGGGGTTCAGGGAGGAGCTCAGGACCATCGCCTCCGCCCTGGGCACCATTGTTGGGGTGCTGACGGACATTCAAAAGACTTTGAGGGACACCGTGGCACTCCAAGGGGCCCCTGACACTAGCCACGACGATGAAATGCCCACCACCTCCGCCGGCGCTAGTGGACAGGATGCCCCGCCACAGGACCACCACACCAGCACCCCACCCCCTGCAGACGGACAACCACCACGAAAGCGGTCCCTGAGATCCAGGACAGAGCAAGATGGGAAGACCCCCGCCAGGAAATAAGACTACACTGATTGTCCTCCCACTGTCCCACTTTGTTACCCTGTTCAGATTGGAACTGCCCCAGCTCCACTTCCAATGGCCAGATGTGCAATGTACCTGTGAGACTAATAGACTGGACTCTGCCATGGACATTCTTCCACCATAACCCATCCCCATTTCACAACCCCCCTTCATTTTTATGCACTTAAATAAACACCCTTGAAACATCAATAAAACTGGAGTCAGTCTATGATTTTGAACTTTCTATTGTCAATTACAGTGTCAAAAAGGGTTACCCATTGGAAGGCCAACATACCAATGTCACACATCACAAGCCTTTCAAGGGTGCAAGCTGTTGACAGGTAGGTTACCACATTTGTGAAACTGAAATGGAAGGGGACAACTCAATTAACAAATAGTGAGTGAAATGTAGTTACAGGATAGAGGTAGACGTGTGAAAGTTAATGTAATGTTAAACCTGAAAATGTACTCACCTGTGTCTCACTGGAAATATTGCTGTATGACTGACTCCCTGTTGTCGTTTTCTTCTTCCTCAGCTTCATCCTCATCACTTTCTATAGGCTCCACAGCTGCTACAACACCGTCATCTGGATCATCCTCCTGCAGAAAAGGCACCTGGCGTCGCAATGCCAAATTATGGAGCATGGAGCAGGCGATGATGATGTCACACACCTTCTTCGGTGAGTAGAATAGGGACCCACCTGTCAAATGGAGGCACCTGAACCTGGCCTTCAGGAGGCTGAAGGTGCGTTTGATCACCCTCCTAGTCCGCCCATGGGCCTCATTGTAGCGTTCCTCTGCCCTGGTCCTGGGATTCCTCACTGGGTTCAATAGCCAGGAAAGGTTGGGGTAACCAGAGTCCCCCAATAGCCATACACGGTGCCTCTGGAGTTGACCCATCATATCAGGGATGCTGCTATTCCGCAGGATGTAGGCGTCATGCACAGAGCCAGGGAACATAGCATTTACCTGCGAGATGTACTGGTCTGCCAAACAGACCATCTGGACATTCATCGAATGATAACTCTTCCTGTTCCTGTACACCTGTTCACTCCTGCGGGGGGACCAGAGCTACATGGGTCCCATCAATGGCACCTATGACGTTGGGGATATGTCCAAGGGCATAGAAGTCACCTTTAACTGTAGGCAAATCCTCCACCTCAGGGAAAATTATGTATCTCCTTACGTGTTTCAGCAGTGCAGACAACACTCTGGACAAAACGTTTGAAAACATAGGCTGGGACATCCCTGATGCCATGGCCACAGTAGTCTGAAATGACCCACTTGCAAGGAAATGGAGCACTGACAGTACCTGAACGTCAGGGGGGATTCCAGTCGGATGGCGGATTGGTGACATCAGGTCTGGCTCCAACTGGGTACATAGTTCCTGGATTGTTGCACGGTCAAACCGGTAGGTCACGATCAAATGTCTCTCTTCCATTGTCAACAGGTCCACCAGCGGTCGGTACACCGGAGGATTCCGCCATCTTCTCCTATGTCCCAGCTGACGGTGCCTAAGAAGGACAACAGCGAAGAACCAGTCACTATTCCTCCAGGTATGTACCCACAGTTACACACAAGACTACACCACTCACAAAACCCTTCCTGTATGTGTGTTGAGTGTAGGCCTAGCTTTGTGTGACGCAGTAGTAAATGAAGCCATGTGGGCCCCTGAAATGGCGGCTGCCTGACCTCTAAACTGGGACAATGGGATTGTGGGGTAACTGCGCTGGCGTTGGACACCGTCGCGGTAGGCGGTCGTAGAGCGCAGCGCAATGCTGCATTGGTTAACATTGGACCCTATGGGTCCCAGGAGCCAATGAACAGGTGCGCCGGCAGGGATGATGCGCCCCGCCGCGGACATCACCGCCGCGGACGTCACTGCCATTTTCTATCTCTTCAATCACTAGATACCTGACCTTCGACAGGAGAGGACCTACACTGCTAATGCTGCTGTGACCTCGGTCTGGAAGCGACGATGGCTGCTGCGTCTGGGGAAAGGGCCCCTGCCTTCACTGCACAGGAGTTGGAGAAACTTGTGGATGGGGTCCTCCCCCAGTACATACTACTCTACGGTCCTCCAGACCAACAGGTCAGTACACAGGGAGCACGTTGGATGGGCTATGCCTGGGTGGAGAGGGCTGGTTGGAAGAGAGAAGGGTGCAGAGTTCATAGAACAGAAATGCATTCGAATAAATGGGCCACATGGCCAGAGTAGGAAGGGGGCCACTCACATTGACGGTGCAGTAGGTAATGACTGTTCCTCTTTCCTTGTGCATGTCATGTAGGTCAGCGCCCACCAGAAGAGGGACATTTGGCGTGCCATCACCAAGGAAGTCCGGACCCTGGGGGCCCACCAGAGACAGGGCACCCACTGCCGGAAGAGATGGGAGGACATTCGCCGCTGCAGCAAGAAGACGGTGGAGGCTCAGCTGGGGATGGCCTCCCAACGTGGGAGGGGTCCCCGTCGCACCATGACCCCCCTGATGTTCCGGATCCTGGCGGTGGCCTAACCGGAGTTGGATGGGCGCTTAAGGACATCACAGCAGACACAAGGGGGTGAGTACAACCTCACAACCTCATTCTGTGGACTTTGCGTGCAGTGGAGGTGTCTGGGTGGGGGAGGTGGGCTGTGGGTGTCCCTAGGCCAGGGTGAGTTAGGTAGGCAAGGCCCCTCCATAATGTAGGCCATGTGGCACTCTACCCCACCTCAGAACAGTGGCAAGTTGATGTATAGTTGCCCCCTTGCCATCCATGTGCGCAGGTTTCTACCATTGCCATGTAGGCCATATCCCAGAAATTGCATGTGCAGAGGGCAGGAGCACGGCGTAATGCATGGGGCTGCTGCGTCTGTCTTGTCCGCCAATGGTAGCGGTATGCCATGCACTAAAACTCTCTTTCTTCTGTCTCCCCCCCTTTTCCTGCTCTCCCTGTCCTTTTGTACATCAGCATCATCAGGCGGAGGTACAGTGGCACCGGAGCACGAGGGAGCTGCATCCCACATGGCCATGGAGGGCCACACCACAGACTCTGAATGCACCAGTGGAACGGAGGGTGAGGGGAGCTTCACGTCGGCAACAGGATCACCAACCAGCGACACTGACTCGTCCGCCGATGTGAGCTCCCCTGTGGTGGCGGCACCATCTGTGCGCCCCACTTCTACAGGTACAGCCGCCACCCCCCCTACCAGCACTGCCCTCCCAGCAGCCCCTCAGCGTTCGCCCCGTGCCCGCTCACCCAGGAGGGTGGGCATCACCTTCGCCCCAGGCACCTCAGGCCCTGCCCCAGTCACCCCTGCTGCCCTCAGTGAGGAGGCCATTGACCTCCTCAGGTCACTCACTGTTGGGCAGTCTACCATTGTGAATGCCATCCAGGGTGTAGAACGAGAGTTGCAACAGGGTAATGCATTCATGGAGGGCATTCATTCTGGTCAGGCTGTCCTTCAGCGAACCCTGTAATCTCTGTCCTCAGCACTGATGGCAGCCATTGTCCCTGTGTCCAGCTTCCCCCCTTCAACTTCCTCCACCCAGACCCAATCCCCTGTACCCCAGCCCATCCCAAGCACACCTACAGACCAGCATGCACACAAGTCAACACCCAAAAGTAGCTCAAGCAAACATAGGCACCACACACACCACAGGCACTCACACAAGCATCACACCCATACAGACACAGCAACATCCACTGTCTCCACTGTGTCCCCCTCCTCCTCTTCTCCCTCCTCCCTCCCAGTCTCGTCTACACACACACCTGCATGCACCACATCTACAGGCACTAGGACTTGCACCAGGACACCCAGCACCACAAGCCGCTCACCTGCACTCACCACCCCCACTGCCATTTACACATCCCCTGTGTCCTCTCCCAGTGTGTCTGTGACGCCCCCTCCCAAAGTACCCAAACGCCGGCAATCACTCACCCAACATCCATCCACCTCACGACAGCCTCCAGTACCTGCACCTGCACCCAAAACACCTAAAGTGACACCTCCTACAACCACCTCCTCTTCCTCCACTCCCAGACCCCCTCCAACTACCCATCCCAGTGTCCGTCAGAAACTGTCCCTATGTCAAATTGACCTTTTTGCCCCCACCACCCCCTCCAATTCATCAGTCCCGTCGTAGCGCCTCAGCCAAAAAGCCTCCAGTACCAGTGGTGCGTGTTCCAGGTTTTTGGAGTGCACCGTCCACCAGGGCAGGCAGTAGGACCCGGAGCCAAGGCACTGGCAGCCCACCCCCTGTAAAGGCTCTGGAATTGGATAGTGGACGACGGGACCGTGTCAAGACTCCTGGTGGGACTACAACTGAAATGGGATCGAAGGCGATTGGTGAGTCAGCTGTAACTCCAAAAAAGGTGGGGAAGGTCCCGAGGAAGTCTCCCCAGCCTGTTGTGAGTGTCACGGCGGAGAAGTGTGCCATCATTTCCGGCGGTCCAGACACAACCGCCAGCACCGTCGTTACTGGTCAGGAGACCACCGCCGGAGTCACAGCCCAGGAGGGCCCAAGTATCGTTACTGGTCAGGAGACCACCGCCGGAGTCAGTGCCCAGGAGGGCACAAGTATCGTTACTGGTCAGGAGACCACCGCTGGAGTCACAGCCCAGGAGGGGCCAAGTATCGTTACTGGTCAGGAGACCACCGCCGGAGTCAGTGCCCAGGAGGGCCCAAGTATCGTTACTGGTCAGGAGACCACCGCCGGAGTCAGTGCCCAGGAGGGCCCAAGTATCGTTACTGGTCAGGAGACCACCGCCGGAGTCAGTGCCCAGGAGGGCCCAAGTATTGTTACTGGTCAGGAGACCACCACCAGAGTCACAGCCCAGGAGTGCACAAGTATCGTTACTGGTCAGGAGACCACCGCCGGAGTCACAGCCCAGGAGGGGCCAGGATGCCACAGCCCCGCTGGCCAATGATGAAACGTCATGCCACACACCAATGTCCAGTGTGGAGATCGTCATGCCACACACCAATGTCCAGTGTGGAGATCGTCATGCCACACACCAATGTCAAGTATGGAGATCGTCATGCCACACACCAATGTCCAGTGTGGAGATCGTCATTCCACACACCAATGTCAGTATCAGAACCGCCATGTCAAAGCACCGCTGAACAGTCCTGAACCGCCATGGCAAAGCACCGCTGAACAGGGCAAAGACCGCCATGTCAAAGCACCACTGAACAGTCCTTGACCGCCATGGCAAAGCACCGCTCAACAGGGCAAAGACCGCCATGGCAAAGCACCACTGAACAGGGCAAAGACCGCCATGTCAAAGCACCGCTGTACAGGGCAAAGACCGTCATGGCAAAGCACTGCTGAACAGGGCAAAGACCGCCATGGCAAAGCACCGCTGAACAGTCTTGAACCGCCATGGCAAAACACCGCTGAACAGGGCAAAGACCGCCATGGCAAAGCACCGCTGAACAGTCCTGAACCGCCATGGCAAAGCACCGCTGAACAGGGCAAAGACCGCCATGTCAAAGCACCGCTGAACAGGGCAAAGACCGCCATGGCAAAGCACCGCTGAACAGGGCAAAGACCGCCATGTCAAAGCACCGCTGAACAGTCCTGAACCGCCATGGCAAAGCACCACTGAACAGTCCTGAACCGCCATGGCAAAGCACCGCTGAACAGGGCAAAGACCGCCATGGAAAAGCACAGCTGAACAGTCCTGAACCGCCATGGCAAAGCACCACTGAACAGGGCAAAGACCACCATGGCAAAGCACCGCTGAACAGGGCAAAGACCGCCATGTCAAAGCACCGCTGAACAGGGCAAAGACCGCATGTCAAAGCACCGCTGAACAGGGCAAAGACCGTCATGGCGAAGCACCGCTGAACAGGGCAAAGACCGCCATGTCAAAGCACCGCTGAACAGTCCTGAACCGCCATGGCAAAGCACCGCTGAACAGGGCAAAGACCGCCATGGCAAAGCACCGCTGAACAGGGCAAAGACCGCCATGTCAAAGCACCACTGAACAGTCCTGAACCGCCATGGCAAAGGACCGCTGAACAGGGCAAAGACCGCCATGGCAAAGCACCGCTGAACATAGCAAAGACTGTGTAGGAATGAATGTACCGCCACATCAGGCATCCTTATCCCATGTGCAGCTGGGACAGTGACAGGACAGGAACTTTCACGGGGAGACTCATCCAGTCTGGGAACCAGTCCCACCCAGTACCAGTAGAGAACTGCATCTACTTGCGAAAATGTGCCTTTGCACTCCCCAGGATGGCACAATGGGCAAGCCACCCACTGTAGAGACTTGAGAGACTGTGTCTTTGCACTCCCCAGGATGGCACAGTGGGCAAGCCACCCACTGTAGAGACTTGAGAGACTGTGGCTTTGCACTCCCCAGGATGGCACAGTGGGCAAGCCACTCACTGTAGTGACTTGAGAGACTGTGGCTTTGCACTCCCCAGGATACATCAATGGGCATGGAGCCCCGTTGTGGATCTGGCTTTGCATTCATGTGGCTGAGGTGCCCCCCCTTCCCTTCCCCCTGAGGTGCCTGTAGTGTTTCTATCTGATGCCCCGGCAGTGTTCTCTCAGATTTTGGTCAGGTATCTATTGTGGGCCTCGCCCATGCATTTTTGGACTGTTGGTGCACGGACATTGTTGTGTACATATCTGCACTACTTCTTGTATTGTATATATAATTATGACAGATTTCGAGATATATATCAGTATATTTTTGTATGACATGTATATTGGCACATTACAATGTTTGACCGCAATTCGCTTTGTCTTTGCATTCTTCCGGGGGGATTGTGGGTTGTTCATGTGATATTTTTGACTGCATTGGTGTGTATGTTGTGATATGCGAGGGTGGGGGTGTTTGGTGGGTGTCCCCCTAACTTTTGCCTCCTCCCTCCCCCGTGTCGTAGGTGCAGTACTCACCAGTATCTTCGGCGCCTACGTCACTGTTGGTCGTAGAGGAGCAGAAAGACAAGGGCAGGTAGTATTTGGAGTTCCGGCTCCATGGAGTCGTCGTTCCTCGTGGGATGTGTAGAAGGTGAGCGTTTTCCCATAGCAAAAGCTGTTTCCACCGTGTTTTTATCCGCGGTGAATCCGCCCCGGAAAAGGTGGCGGATTGGTGTGTTCTGATACTATGGGCGGTACATTGTCTCCCGCCTGTCTGTTGGCGGTGACCGCCGTGCTGTTTGTCTGTACCGCCGTGGCGGGCGGTGTGGTAAAGTGGCTGTTTTTGTTGGCGGTTTCCGCCAGGGTCATAATTCCCTTTTTTTGTCCGCCGGCCTGTTTGCCGGTTTACCGCCGCTTTAACACCGTCCGCCAGGGTTGTAATGACCACCTATATGTACACCAGTAATATCCAAATTGCAGGAAGGGCAGCACGAGTGTCTGCTGCCCTTACTGTAGTACAGAAGTGCCTTGTAGGTGCACAGAGCGGGTGTACATTCACAGTGTGTACATGGGACTCTTTGTAGAAAATGGCCAATGGATTTAATTCACTACGTGCTGCAGAGTAGTGTGTCTTTGTATCTGTGTGGCCTCAATGTACATTTGGTGCAGGGTGTGTTTGTTAGAATCACATTACCTGCCCAGGTGGTGACAGCCACTCCATCTCAGTCTTGCAAGGTACCTGTAGGGTTGACAAGAGACAGTGACATGTCATCATAGTGGTACATGAGACCTGCATGTGTGATGCATTCTCCTTTACACACAATAGTAAATGGCTACACATTATGAATGTGGCCAGTAGGTATTAGTAAGGTTCGTGAGGAAGCCCACTTGTGATCATGGAGCCCTTCTAAGTTTCCCAGGTCCATTCTTGATATGCAGATCTAGGCCAGATGATCATGATATATTCTGAGTTTTACAGTCTCTATTATTCCATAGTGAAACAGGAACAAAAGTCCTAGTCTCCACTGTGATTAACCACAGGCCTGGAGTGGCACATCCAATGAGAGGTTGCCAAACATGTCAGCTATAAGCATGGACTCTCCATGTCTCTACACAGGTCAACTTGTTCCGTGGTTGTCAATTGTCAGACATATATCCGCGCTGCCACATGATTTGTCCATAATTTTGGGTGAGTCACTACACTTGAGGCAGGATCACTACACTGTGAACACCCATAACAGCAATTTCCCCTTGTGAACACACCCTCTAATGTTGTGCTTTCACCCTGAGGGGAGAGGCCCTTTGTGAAGCAGACCCCTATTTTTACAATGTCCAAGGAGGTCTGACACGTGCAAACATTTCCTCCCCAGAGTCATTGAAGCCCAAAGAGACGTTGTCCATGCCAAACTCTGACACATGCACATAACATATTGCATGGCCAATCTTTTCACTCCTGGCAACAGCTGTTGTTTACAGATATCATGTATGGCTTACAAAGTATTCTCAGGATGGAATATATGGACAGAGTGTCAAAAGTCCAACTATCAACAGTGACTACAGACTGCAAACCACATGAAGGCCAAGACACAATATGTTGCTCAGATGAAGAAAGTGTCAACCAGCTGGTCATGCACCTGCAAGCCCTGACCCCTGTTTTGTACAATGGCCCGGTTGCCTGGATCCAGACCTAGATGAGGGTGCAGAGGTATGTGTAAGCCATGATTTAATGGTATGTAGTGCAAAAACGCAACGGGCTACTATAATCTTGCACACAACTTGAGGTGAGTACAGCAGCACACCCCCTTTATGGTCGAGACATTTGAATCTTGACTTCGGGGGACCAAAAGTGCACTTGATGGTGCCTCATGTACATCTGTTTAGTTCATTTAACCTCTGCTGAGGTATTGTGGTTGCATGTCTGTATGGTGTGAGGAGATGAGGGAAGAGTGCATATGCAGCATCACCTGAAGAGGGAAATGGACTAATGTTTGTAAATGCAGCAGTACAGAACATGATGTATGAAATGGTATTTGTGTGTGGCATGGGGCATGTATGTGGCATGATAATTGGTGTTATCAAATGGTTGGGCATCTTATAAAACAATAATTCATGTCTTACTTGTCTGGTGATTGGTACACATGTTGCCAAATTCTCCTGCTGCCATCTGCCAGGCAAGAGGTGATCTGCGGAATACCTAACTACCTGGGAACACTGCGTGCACATCAATGTAGCTACCACTGGTATCACAGACACCCTGCATGTTGATGGAGTGCCAGTGGTGTCTGTTGCAGAAGATGTGTGCATTGTCATGAGGTGGCTGAAGAGCTACATGAGTGCAATCAATAGCACCCATCACACACGGGACGCTGGACATGAGGTAGCGATCCCTAGTTACCCTTTGCCTTCTGCGAGTGTAGTACGGGGCATTCGTATGTGGTGATGTGCTCTCCTTTTGATGCAGCTTAGTACCTGATGCAGGCATCAATACTGTATTGCATGGGAGATGCCCACAAGGTCACCAGAGACCCTCTGGAATGACTCTGTAGCAAAAAAAAATGAAAGCTGCTAAGATCCTGACATAGGCTGGGATGGTGTGGGAGCAGCAGGTCACAGAGTCAAGATCCTGCTTCCACTATCAAACCATCTCCAAAATGATATCAGGGGGAAAACAGTACCTGGCAATGACATCTTAGCTGGACAACCCAAAGAGGTTGATCCTTTATCTGATGATCCTCTCTACTCTCCTCAAATCTTGCTATCACATGGCAAATGCCAAATCAAAAAACACATTCACCGACATGTTGAAAGGTCTGAAAAAGTTTGTTTCTTGCAGCTATCTTTTTGTGTATGCAGCAAGGCTGGGATTGGGTGTGGGATGAGGAGTTTTAGCTGGAGCTGGGTGAGGGAACGGTAGACACGGACACAGGTGTTTCAGTGTGAAGAGTTACCTCTTCTGGCCCGAGTGCGAATGATCCACCCGAGTGCAGATGATCCACCCTATGTGCGGATAATCTGCCCCAAGTGCAGATGATCCGCCCTGAGTGCAGACATAAAGATACTACTCTTAATTTACCTTTGTGAATACCAGTCATAAACTTAGACTTTTTGTCTAAACTTACACCAAAAGTCTAGTTTACCTTTGTGAATCGGGCCCCAGGTTTGGACTTTTAGTATAGTGGACATCAATGCTGCCATCAAAAGTCTGTTAAGGAGTTTCTGTACCTTCTCATCTCTCAATTCATTGGGTAATTCTTCTGAACACAAATAGAAAATCATCCTATATCTGGGACCAGTACGTCCCTGGGGCCGAGCACTGCTATACAAAATGAATATACAATATGAACAAGGTCATGACTGTTAGACTGACAGCAGAAACAAGCCCTTTTCATTTAGAGATCTGGCGTTCAGTTTTCATATGAACAATTGTATGTCTAAGTAGTTTGGCGTGAACATCCTTGTCGTAACTACTGCTAATTATATATCATTGTCCTGCTGACATATTACAATTCCACTTGCTTTTAGTAGTTGGAGGTACTGTTTAGAATATAGGTTCTTATTCAGAGTTTGGCAGATGCAAGACATCTTTAAAAAAGTGGCAGATGTTGCATCTGCCCTATTTAAAGTGGATGGGGTCTCTATACACTCTAACTAGGTTAGTTGGGACATCCACAGATTTTTGGATGACTCCCACCTGCCAAACTCAAGATACGGCTACATATTTCTCACTTACTGAGGAGTACAGCACTGCTATCAGACTAGTGCAAACATACCAGTGGACTATGGCCCTCATTCTGACCTTGGCGGGCGGCGGAGGCCGCCCGCCAAAGTCCCGCCGTCAGGTTACCGTTCCGCGGTCGAAAGACCGCGGCGGTAATTCTGACTTTCCCGCTGGGCTGGCGGGCGGTCGCCTTCAGACCGCCAGCCAGCCCAGCGGGAAAGAGGCTTCCACGATGAAGCCGGCTCGGAATCGAGCCGGCGGAGTGGAAGCTGTGCGACGGGTGCAGTTGCACCCGTCGCGTATTTCACTGTCTGCGCAGCAGACAGTGAAATACATGTAGGGGCCCTCTTACGGGGGCCCCTGCAATGCCCATGCCAGTGGCATGGGCACTGCAGGGGCCCCCAGGGGCCCCGCGACCCCCCCCTACCGCCATCCGGATCTCGGCGGTCCGACCGCCGGGATCTGGATGGCGGTAGGGGGGGTCGGAATCCCCGCGGCGGTGCAGCAAGCTGCGCCGCCGCGGAGGATTCAATGGGGCCGCGGTACACTGGCGGGACCCCGCCAGTGGTGCCGGTCCGACCGCGGCTTTACCGCCGCGGTCGGAATCCCCATTGGAGCACCGCCGGCCTGTCGGCGGTGCTCCCGCGGTCCTCCGCCCTGGCGGTCAAAGACCGCCAGGGTCAGAATGACCACCTATGTCTGTTGCTGTATTAGATGACTTAATAATTCTAGCTGTGATGAGAAAGCACATCAGGTTTCAGAAGTTGCAATTTGTTTCTGAGGCCCAATTAGATATCCATGGTATTCTCAATTGGGCAGTAGCAGCAGTTACTGTCAAATTGGTGTTGTATGATCATCAGTATCTCTCCTTCACCATGTTGTGCCCATGGACATTTTGTTTGCTAACAGTACACAAAATGTGAGTGGTAAAACTGTCCAAAATGAGAAATAACAAGTAGGATATTGTGTGGCACACCAATTCTTGTGGTTATTCATCTTGTGGTATTCCTGCAACTCAGATTTAGCAAACTTCTCCGTTAATGGTAACTTTGGGTGCAGCAATAGAACATCTGTTTTTCCAGCCACCTCAGAAAAAGGTCCTAAGAGTTGAAATAAGATAATGTACTTATCATTGTAAATAATGAATCTTCTTATTTATATTCCTTTTTTAAAATAAAAAGTACAAAAGTATCACTTTTCTAAAATGTTATAACAAGGTCTTGATTTAAAAAGGTAATTTAAACATTTAAGTAAGTTTACTACTTTTGGCTAGTGACAAAATCTCAGTGCAAATTCCTACTAAAAAGGCACAGTATCAAGTCCAGAACCACTCATGATGCTGCAACACCCTTCCATAGAAAACAAAGGACATAAGGAATCTGAATAAAACCCCATAGTAAATATTAAATAATTTAATCTACCCTAAATAGTTTAGAATATGAAATAAAATAATTTAATGTTACAATGCTGTATAAAATAGTGCATCATTATGTAATTTGAACATATTTTAATACAATATTTTGAACTTAAGTCAATGTAATAATAATTTGAATACATTAAATCTTATTTTCATAGTACATCACTTTTAATTACTAATGCATAACCTAATAACAATCTTTTTTCTTCATGTGGGAAACGAAAAAATGTTAAATCGAAAATAAATATACATTGTCATTATATTAAAAATAAATATTAATTCACTGTATATTTATTTAAAATGTAGAACAAAAAAGTTTCATCTCTAAAAGTATTTTTTTGAAAAAGTCTTAGAAGTATTTAAATTAAAATGATTTTTCTGAAGTTTACATTAAAAATAATTTAAATTGCCAGCTAAGGAAAAATATTATTATTCATTAATAATTATTAAAAGTGATGTATATAATGTATTTAAATGAATACATTCAAATCAATGTAATACAGATTATTAACATTCATTTTGAATTTCAAATTAGGGAATTAAAATATTTAATAATTAAATAATATGTTTGTATATTTTTATATTATTTAAACAATATATATATTAATTTATAGTTTTAACTATGTCATATAATTTAATGGAATCTTTATTTTTATGGTGTTTTATTTTAATTGCATCCCTCCATTATTTTCAACGGAGGATGTTTCTGTACCAGTGGTGACCATGTGTAGTGCTGAATGTGCTACTGCTTTTTTAATAGTAGCTTACAGTTGGTTTTTGTGAATAGCCAAAAGTAGTAAACTTACTAAAAACTTCAAATTAATAGAAAATTGCAAATTACCTTTGTGAATCACGCCCCCTTTGTGTATATGTGGCAACCTTAATTATTCTACTTGCCATCCACCACAAACATTCAGCAGTGAAAAATATTAGACATATCTTGATTTTACCTGTAGGGACATAAAACACTTTGAATATTTTCAGTTCCTGCCCAAAATGGGATGGAATGTGGTTTCAGGAACCAAGAAGTGAACTGAGACAGTAGTACGGTTGAAAAGTACATGTCCATCTTGTCTCACTCTGTCTATCCTTTGAGTGCAATGCTTCAATTTCCCAACATAGGGTTTGTCCTATTCCTTATAGATTGATAATATTCTGCAAGACGTTGTTCCTGAAACCTAATATCTAGTAGTTGGGTATCAAATTGAACAAAGGTAAAGTTTTGGATCAAAACAATTTTGCTACAGTGTATCATACCTCAAAACCAAGGGCCCCATTATGAGTTTGGTGAATGGAAAACTTCCTCCGCCAAACTCCCGACAGGGTGGCCGCCTACACAGCGATCTCCCTGCTGGAGCTATTATGAGTTTTCTGCTAGTAGAGTGGCCTCCTGCACCTGTTCTCCATCAGCCTTTCCCTGACGGTATACCTGCCATGAAACTGCTAGTGGAGAACGAGGTTGTAATCCCCAGCGTAGTGCTGCCCTGACGGATTACTATCTCTACCACCAGTACAGAGCTGGCGGTTTCCTGGTGGTCCGACTGCCAGGGCTGTAATGTGGCGGTTGGACTGCCACATTAGTCTATAGACCCCTACACTCGTAATGAGGCCTTAAATGTTCATGTGTTATCACAGCAGCTCTTGATGGTCTGCTGACCCTTTGTTTAAACTGATAAGTGTATGTTTGAGGTATACCACCTCCCATTTCCCTTAAATTATGAGCCTTGTTATCTTCAGGTTACTCTGGGGAAAACATCCAATTTTGCACTATTTGGGGGCTACAATGACTAGGTGCAACTTACTTTTCTAGCACTCTTGACTAATTAATGACCAAACCATAGCTAACAATGTTATTAATGTACTAATATAAGAAACTGGCCCATAAATGGTATGGTAATGCTAATTTGTTTGTTATATTGATTCAAACTATAGTTTTAAGTGATGTGTACTAGGTATTGCTATCTCACAATTCAGTGCTCTTCAATTTGTGAACATTTGAAGGCTGAAGAGCTGTACTAGGCTTGCTGGGATGAAAACCAGTGGTATTTGGGCCACACACAACTGCAACGAGTGCTGAACTCACTGAGCATTGATTAGTGATTGGCTAAAATCAATAATCCAAATATAAATCGTCACTTCCAGTTCCTGAAAATAACATTTGTTTTTCTGACAAGAAAATCCCTTGGTGTACACAGACATTCTGAAATGATGCTTCATAGGGGTTGGAATTCTTCCTGGAGGTTGTAGATTTGCCCAAGTCCCATTTTAATATCATCTCACAAGTAAGTCACCCTTGCCTAGGTGTGCTTTTGTTTGAATTTTGCAAGTAGTTCTAGTTGTAGGTCATTGACACTCCAAAAGTCTCTGCAATACATTTGAAAAGGAAAGACACAATTTCCCATGTTGTTGGACATGTTGTTTTCTTAATTTGTAGACCAGGGTTTGAAAGTATAAGTTCCAAAGCATGACTGGTAGGCAGTCAAGCAGGTGCGTGTGTGTGTATGAGAAATTGCTGTTTATGTATCAAAATGACTGGATAGAGTGATTGTATTTAATTGTTTTTCTATGTCATTGTAACACGCACTTTTTATTTTGAACTAAATATTATTGTTCTTTGTGTCTTCCATTGTTTGAGAAATTGCTAAATCCATGTAAGTTTTGTTTTCCTTTAATATGCAATAGTGATATAAAGTGACTGATGGAATGGGGATTCTTGTTTCTCAAACGTCTGATATAATCATCAGGCAAACCTCACAACTGATCACATGAATCTTTGTTAGTCAACAAGAAGTGTGGATAAGAAGCTATTATTTACATTAAATGTCCATCAATTGGAATTTTACAGGAAATGACATAGAGAATTGGAGTGAGTTTAAAATGGATTTATTAACAAATTAGTTTAAACCAGATCATTAGTTTATAGAGTATTGGAATTGTAGTCATCATTATTGCACATTTTAATAATCAAGAAGTGAATATTTCAAAATATGGTAACATAGTAAGTTGATAAGAACTACAAATAATATGCAGAATCTGCAGCAATTGTGTTCCATAAAAGAAAGTCTCTAATCTAATTTAAGGAAAGTTTGAGCATGAGTGGCATTTCAGTTAAGAAAATTGGGTGTCAGCATCAGAAAACCAAATTAAGGATTCTGATGAGAGAGTAATGATGCACAGGTATGAAGCATTAGCACTCAAGCAATGAAGATTAGCAGAGGCTGGAAGGGTCGCCATAGCTCAAAGTCAGCAAGCATCACCATAAGAGAGCCTGAATAAGCACAGTCCTGCTTTGTTCTCCTAACTACTCTAAGAAACACACTCTATTATTATTCATCAAAACATTAGTTGCAACATTTCAGTTTGTTCCCATTTTCGTGAACCAATCATTTTCTACCAAGCCCTGGCAGCAAATAAGCTCCCATGTTTCTCAGGCTATGACAGTGGTGCAAACATGACTATATACTTGAGTTGTTACACTTGACAGAATTGTGTGCTCTTCCCATGAGTAGCACTTCTGGCATCTCTCTCTCCTCCTGGTGAGAATCCCCACTGTCAGTTGTCTAATACATAACAAATATCTATTCGCTAGTTAACAGAAAGCTTCTGGACAATACAGCATCTGTGTTAGGAAGAAAAGAAAAATGTATTCTGCAAAGCAACTGCATAAATATGTGAGCAGGCGTCTTAGCCTTAAATGTGTAAGTCGAGATTCAAAATGGCATTTGCATTTAGGCTAATTTAATTCATTACAACATATTCACTTGAGTGTTTGATTTTAATAGCTAGGTGTGATTACCTACTACAAATTATAGGTTAAATGTGCGCATTATTTAGCATTGTAAAATGTAGTTTGTTAATAAATGCTTTTAATTTGTAAAATGAGGAATTTCGCTCTGTCGTGATCATTTATTAGAATAGCGACACTACTCTAAATACAAGAGAAATCTTGCCCAAGAAGTTGTGATGTTAAACTCAAGGTTGTGCTAGACTACATGTGTCATCAACACTTTCATCACAGGTTGTTCAGGGGGACTACTCCTCTCTGAGTTCTCACCCTGCATGCACAAGTGTATGATGTTGTTTTTAATAATGTAGTGAAACAAAGGTGAGCTAGCATAACTGTTACTCTGGGTCTGTTTTATCACATTAAAATGTGTACATTTTGGAATTTCCATTTCTGATGTCCTTATTAGGTACTCTGCACTGAAAGTATTTTGTTCGAAAGGTACTTGCCATATACCTGATTTGAAAGTGGATTATGGTGATATTGTTGTAGTTCTCACTGGATAGCCAGAGTCACTGTTTTACTGCTCAGGCAAATTTGAAATACAATATGCAGTGGAGGCTGTTCTCATTTTCCTTTTCTCACACTAATGTACCAATGCCACTATTTTATTATTGTTGTCACATAAGTGCACTTGGGAAGCAGCAAGACAGCTCAAGACATGCCTGAAAACCAACATCAGCCCTGGTAAAAGTGTTCAAACCAGCTCCACAATGGAGCAGGCAACAACTAGCGTGGGGGTGATAGAGCGGTCCGTACCAATAATTTACCTGTATTTGGACGCTCTTTAGGCCGATGAATCTTTTGGCTAAGTGGAACTCTCCGTACTCTTATATCGATCAATTGCATCAAATCAATAATCATAACGAACATAAGCAATACCCTGGACAACATAACACTTGACAATTAATCCAGAATACATTTCGGCGAACCCTGACCTTTCAGTCAGGAATAACCACACCAGTTTATTCAAAGTTAGTGAATTTATTTCCCTATAATAACAAAGCTAGCACAATATAAATGTGTCTCAACACCAAATGATAAACGTAAATGAACATTAATAGCTGTCCATAGCGGCGAAACAAGTGCAATCTATGTAGCATTTGAATCACAAGACATTCGATAATAGCAATGCAAATCACTAATACGATAATCTGTAAAGAGCTAATTGCATACATTTAGTCAGCATAACAAGGTTTCAAATTGCATCGTGCAACAGAAGGAATCCTCATCTAACCTCAAATTAGCATCGGCATGTGGGACTTCATGCAAAAACAATTTAGCAACATTAATTTAGAAAAACTCCTAACTAGGGATCTTGTCAAAAATCAGCAGTTGGTTACCTAAAAGAAACACCATGCAATTGTACAATTTCCTTTCATATTTACCAATTACGATCAGCATACAAGGAAATCTTCGTCTCACAGGTACCGTTTCTCGATCAGCATGGGTACCGTTTCGATCGGCATGGGACGGGGCAAAGGGGCAGGGGTGGACGGGGCAATTGCCTCACGGCGGCAAAATAAAACTACTATTTCATGCAAAGGGATCAAAGTTAAAGTCTCTAGGGCAAGAATCATTTAAAGTCTCTTTCTCTCGATTAGAGAAAGCATCAAAGTCTCTTTCAAAATGGCGTCGCAGCAAAGTGGGCCATAATAGCTGCAAAGTCTGCAAAATGGCGGGATGTCCAATAATGGCTGTAATAGCTACTTTCCTCTCGTGCACCTGGTTTTTATAGACAACAGTTCAAATCCAGTAGGGTCTTCCATTGGAGGGTTCATAGGTTAGCTTCAAATTGTCCAATCAAAAACAACAGTTCTCAAGCTTTTACTTAAGCATACATTATCCTTGGAGATGGGTACGCGAGTTGCAACATTTTATACCAATTAGCTCACTTTCAGAGCCTCCATTGTCCGCACCTGCAGATCGACCTTGGAGTAAAGAGAAAAATGCCAAGCTGGCACGAAACTTTAAGATAAGCATGTGAAGGTTCTCAGTGGAAAAGTACAGCTTCAAGCAAAAATACACGTTTATTAGCACATTGGAAAAATACGAGCATCTAAACCGTGAGACCAGGCAACTAGGCCAAAGCCTCCGCTAAAGTAATGCTAAGCTAAAGCATTTCAAGCAAGCAAATCATAGCACACGTTTACGATTATGTCGGATTAGTGCACTTCTAATACATCACGTTATATAAAGCACGCTTATAAATGTTGGCAAACTACTCTAAGGGCACATTTTTTCCCCGTACAATCTTTATTAGTTCGGTTAAAGTCACACATGATTATTGCAACACTACGTTTAAGCGCTAATAAATCAAAACCTTCATTTCTGCTTCATCAATCCCTCCTCTGATGACTACCTGTCATCACACCAAACCATGCCCACAAATTTTATTCCATTAAAATTCTGTCAGTTCTCTTTTCCTTTTAATTCCCCTAGTTTTCTCTTTGTATTCTTCTGCCATTCTTTTCATTATTTTCTCTTCCTTCCGTCTTTTAATTCTTTCCATAATCATTGTTATTCCCCTTTTTATTCCCCAAATTCCAAATATGCAAATCACTACAATTAATATTCCCTCTATTATTTTTAGTAATATTCCATTCCAAATTCCCCCAATCCAATTTCCCACTGAAGCAAGTCCTTTTCCAACCTTCTCCCACACTCCTGGTTCTTTCAATTCCTTCAAATCTGCACTTTCTTTTGTTAGATTAGCAAGCATAGTTTTAATCTTCACACTATTGTCTGGAATATAAGTACAACAGTGTCGTGCACCAAGCATTTTGCAAACGCCGCCATCCTTTGCTAAAAGAATGTCTAAAGCAAGCCTATTTTGAAGAGTCATAGCTCTTTCCGCTGCAAGTTCAGCATCTATCAGGATTATAGCACCTGAAAACTTTGTCAACATGTTATCCACTATAGTAGACAACTTTCTTATTTTGATGGAATTCAACACAACTCCCAATGAAGGAATCATGGCTCCAAATATATCTCCTACCACAGCAGCTGCGGTCTCTCTTTTCTGGATACGATGGGATCCAGATGTCTTTTGAATCATCGATAGGTCATCCAGTTGATAAACCTTTGGGAACACTATACCCAAATAACATCTCCCCCACCATCCCTTTGGAAGACGATAATAGGCATTATACCCACAAATGTAATATACACCTGGAATGACAGGGTCAAGTCCGTTCATCATGAATGTCCATTTGGCCTTAAAGATAAACGTGTGTTTACACTCCCTCACTCCTACAAAAATTTTGTCATAATAAGATTCACCTCGATATATACAAAATTTCCCTACATGCCAAGCATCTAAAGCTATTCTCCCTTGTGTCTTTATTGCGGCAAAATCATAATTATCTACTGAAGTCCTCTTATGTAGTTCCTTTTCTAATTTCGCATTCATTTGTGCCCTTCTATCATCTGTGCGATCTAAAAAGCTTATTTCTACTGCAGAGAGCGAGCAGGTAAGATTTTCCCTATGAGCGTGAGCCGTTTCAAAAGGTAGCATTGGCTCGAAAAATTCCCTCATTATTTTAGCATCCCAATCTTTAGCAATCTGACTTAGCTGCGCTATTATAGGAACATATGCAAAGGTAACATCATAATTCGAGTAAAAATACTGTATGTTAGTTTGACCATAAAATCTAGACATTACTATACTACATGTAATCCCGTATGTAAGAGGCATGTGGTGATAAGTCACCCCTTCCTTTACTGATGTCGGTATCTGTGTACACACATAACAATCTTTCGCATCCATAGTCTCAACATATTCTGTTAGCAAGCGATAGAAAACATTATATGAAAGCTCCTTCTTATCATGCAAGAGTCTCTCATCTATTTCTAGTCTTTTCAATGCGGTTAGTTCAGTGACAGTAACAGGACCAAAAGTAGAAGCGTCAATTTTCTCATTCTCACCCTTTCCATGCATTGCAAGCACTATTGCCATTATTATTAGTACACATGCAATTATCAAGCCTATACACACATTTTTACAATATTTCTTTCTACTGTTTTGCGTCATGATCTGTATAGAATCAGAGAGCTAGAAGCACCTATAAATGAAACTATTTAGCAATTCAGTTACAAAGCTGAACGAGCGCAATGTTCACACCGTTTTCTTCAGGAGGCCAGTCACTTATCGGTTAGCAGCATTTGTCTCAATTCGGCAATAACTCAGTCTTTATCGGTTTAGCAATGTCTCAGCTGGTTTTATCACTTTAGATTGTAGCAGGCAATATCATTTATCACCCTTTCAATCGACAGAGTCCATAAAACTTTTCTTTTCTATTGGTATCTCTTCTTCTTCGTTCTCGATGCTTAGAGATACAAACTCGTCAGTCCAATCGTCATTGACTACATATGCCCATTCAGGACCGGAATATCTCCTGTTTGGTATCCTTTTCCTTTTCAATTTTGCTTCTCTTTTCGATTCTGCCTCGCTGGTACTTTCCTCTTTTGTCAAGTCTTTTTCTTCACTTGAGGTTGGTACCACGACAGACACTTCCTTTCTTTTCTCTTTCACTTTTGGCCTTTCTCCGTCGTTCAAACCTTCTCCAGTCCTTTGTTTTACTGGTGATATACTTAGTCTCCTCTTTGCACCGTGTCCATTTGACGGACCTGCGACCTTTTCTGTAGACGCTTGAACCTTTTCGTCCTGTTCTGCCTTGTCCCCTCCTCCTGGGGAATCAATCACGTTCTCCTTTTCTTTTTCTGTATCGTCTGCTTCTGGGAAAGCCCTCCTCTGATCAGGCTCTCCTGCTTTTTCACCTTTTTCGAGCCCTCCGTCACTGTTACTTTCTTTAGGCTCTGTATCACTTTCAGCTGCTTCAGGTTCTTTGTCACCCTCAGCTGCTTCAGGCTTTTTGCTACCCTCAGCTGCTTCAGGTTCTTTGTCACCTTCAGCTTCTTCGTCGCTGTCTGAACTTTCTCCTTGGTCTTCCCCAAGTGAGTTTGTCTCTTCGTCCTCCAATAATATCTCTCTCTCTCCTGCTTCTGCCTGTTCTCTTTCAGTTCGGTTTTGTTCTGTTTCAGCACTCAGCACTGTTTTATCAGGCACTGGCAGTTTCAGCGCTTCAACTTCCTCATCTGTGGGACACAACACCTTCTTTGTGTGACTGGCGTGAATCCAGTTGGGAACCCCCGCACACTTCACAGCGGTAGTTGTCGTCAGGATCACTTGGAAAGGGCCTTTCCAACGGGGTTCCAGACACGACTTCCTCACGTGCTTCTTTACCACGACCCAGTCACCTGCTTTCAGTGCGTGTCCTGGACCTTGGATCGGTGGCAAGGTGGTTGCTTCCACCTGGTGAGAGAAAGAGCGAACCACGTCAGCCAGACCCTTGCAGTATTCTAACACCATATCATCTGTAATATTCAAAAGCGCGTTTGCGGGAACTGCAGGAAGTCTCATAGCCCTGCCCATGAGAATTTCGTGCGGAGACAATCCAGTCTTTCTATCAGGGGTGTTTCTCATTGACATTAGCGCCAAGGGCAATGCGTCAGGCCATTTCAAATTTGTCGATGCACATATTTTCGTCATTCTTGATTTCAGTGTACCATTCATCTGCTCCACCAGTCCTGAGGCTTCAGGGCGATAGCTACAATGTAGTTTTTGCTCAATGTTCAGCGCTTCGCAAAGTAACTTTATCACCTCGTTATTGAAGTGACTTCCCCTATCTGATTCTAAAGAGATCGGGAATCCGAAACGTGGTATCAACTCTCTCAACAATAGCTTTGCAACTGTAAGGATGTCATTTCTACGTGTGGGGTATGCCTCAATCCAGTGACTAAAAATGCACACAATCACCAACACATACTTCAGACCTCCATGCATAGGCATCTCAATGAAATCTATCTGCATTCGACTAAATGGGCCACTGGCTCTGCCAATGTGGCTCGCGTTCACAACCGTTCCCTTTCCTGGGTTCATCTGCTGGCAAGTGACACATCGATGGCAAACTGCTTCTGCATCTTGACGAAATCTGGGGTTAAACCAATCAGTTTTGAACAATCTTATCATGGCATCTCTCCCTAGGTGAGCTTGCCCATGATAGAACCGCGCAAGCTGTGATAAGAGACTGTTTGGCAAAACAAATTTTCCCTCATTTGAAACCCACAACTCGTCTGGTCTCTTTATACACTGTGATTGAATCCAGGAATCTCTCTCATCCTCCCTGACGTTATTCTGCAATGCTTTTAGTTCATCTATTGTATCTACAACCTTTAAGGCAAATGCTTCAGCTGGTTCGAGCTCTGGTTCACTTATCAAATTCCATTCATCCCTGAGTAATATACAGTTCAAGGCACAAAATCTTGCGACTTGATCCGCATATGCGTTTCCCAGAGAAACATAGTCCTGTCCTTTTGTATGAGCACTACACTTTACCACTGCAACTTCGGCTGGCATTTGAATGGCGTGTAACAATTCCCTTATTCTCTCCCCGTTTTTCACTGGGGATCCTGAAGAAGTCAGGAAACCTCTCTGTGACCATAGTTGTCCAAAGTCGTGCACAATTCCAAACCCGTACTGACTATCAGTGTAAATGGTGACTTTCATCAATGCAGACAGTTGACATGCTCTTGTAAGGGCTACAAGTTCTGCTACTTGTGCAGAATAGACCCCTTGAAGCCAGGCCGCTTCCAAGACACCTGTTACAGTACAAACAGCATATCCTGCTTTCAATATTCCCATCCCATCTCTTAGACATGAACCATCAACAAAAACAATTTGGTCATGTTCATCAAGCTTAGTA
Organism: Pleurodeles waltl; assembly: GCF_031143425.1. Lineage (NCBI taxonomy): Eukaryota > Metazoa > Chordata > Amphibia > Caudata > Salamandridae > Pleurodeles > Pleurodeles waltl. Next base: position 777,139,660 of record NC_090437.1, on the reverse strand, counting down.
TCCTTAATGTCAGGTCGAGGTTTTGTGCAAAATTCAGTCACCTGAAGGCAGTCATGCTCGACGTCTTCAGCGTTCTCAATTTCAGCATTTTCACCAGGAAGCAAGGATGCTGGATTCAACGTAGTGCACCTTTTCAGCTGCACGTTCGGTGAGCCCAGAATTATCGTTTCATACCTTGTGAGTCTTGCTCCGGTCATGTGTTGCGTTCGGGAGCGGGTCAAAAGTATCTCAACTGAGTGAGGGACCATGACTGTTACTGGGTGTCCCATCACTATTCCTTCACTCTGAGTGAGGCTGATACCAACTGCTGCTACGGCGCGCAAACACCCTGGAAGTGCTGCTGCGACCGGATCCAAAGTAGCTGAAAAATACGCTACTGGTCTGTTTACGCCACCATGGGCTTGAGTCAAGACAGACAAAGAACATGCATCACGTTCATGACAAAACAATGTGAAAGGCTTTGTGTAATCAGGCATACCTAAAGCTGGAGCCCTGCACATGCATTCTTTCAATTCAACAAAAGCATCCATCTCATCTCCTTTCAGTTCAATTTGATCCAAGGCATCCTTCTGGGTCAGTTTCAGTAAAGGCTTTGCTAGAGTTGAGAAGTTGGGAATCCACTGGCAACAGTAGCCCACCATTCCCAAAAACTTCCTCACCTCCCTCCTTGTCTTTGGTGGACTCATTTGAAGTACACTTGTTATTCTTTCCTTCATTATTCTCCGTGACCCTTTCTCTATCTGGTGACCCAAGTATTTCACTTTCTTCTGACAGAACTGCAATTTGGAAGGAGACACCTTATGTCCATTCCTTCCCAAATGGTTCAACAGAGCAATGGTATCGGCTGTGCAGCCACTTTCTGTCTTTGACGCGATCAGTAAATCATCAATGTACTGTACTAGGGTTGACTCGAATGGCAATTCTAATGCTTCCAAATCTTTCTTTAGAATCTGATTGAATATTGACGGTGACTCAGAAAACCCTTGAGGAATTCGACACCAACTGTACACTCTGTCTAGGAATTTGAAACAAAAGAGGAATTGGCTGTCCTCATGAAGAGGCACAGAAAAGAATGCTTGTGACAAGTCGATGACTGAGAACCATTCGGCATCGCAAGGGACTTGAAACATTATCACAGCTGGATTTGGTACGACAGGGCAACACTTGACTATGATGTCATTTATTTTCCTCAAGTCCTGTACAAGTCGGACCTTTCCACTTGGCTTTATTAGTCCCATTATTGGTGAATTACATGGACTGCTTAACACTTCTTTCAGTACCCCTTGTTTTACAAATTCGTCAATAAGTTGGGCAACTTTCATGAGGGTGTCTTGTGCCATGTGGTATTGTGGGGTCTGGGGAAAGATTGCATTGGGCTTTACAGTCACTTTCACTGGTTCCACTCCTTTCATCAATCCCACCTCTTTCCCTGTCATATCCCACACTTCCTTTCCGACTGTTTCCCGTAATTCAGCTGGAATATCTTCTTCAGTTATCATCGGGAAAAGACAAATCAGAGGATATTCTTCATCGACAGTTTCCATCTCACCCCCCTCTACACTGTCCTCTTCTTCCCCATCACTGCTCGTCTGGATTGTTATTCCTTCGTTCGAACACATTATCGAACAACCCAATTTGCACAACAAGTCTCTCCCTAACAGTGCTATCGGGCTTGAGTCACATACCACAAACTGATGCACCCCTTGATAGTTACCGATGCTGACTGGTACCGGATCTGTTATTGGGTTCGTCAGGTGCCTGTTTGCTACTCCCACCACTTGAACTGTCCTCCCTGAGAGTGGCAAATTTGGTACTTCACTGCTCTTAACAGTTGAACGTGTTGCTCCTGTGTCAACCAAGAATGAGACACGATGACCCATCACTCTTCCCTCTACGTATGGACCCTTTTGATCAACTTCCAAGGATGCTGCAAGCACACAATCTCCTTCTTCTTCTGAACTTTCACTCTCCCATACATTGTTTATTCCACTCTCACTGTGTAGTGGGAACTGTTGTACTGTGCCATTTGTACTCATTACCTGACCCGAGACCTGTGGAGGAACCATCACTTGCTGTTTTACGGTCTGAAAATTTGGGTTTGGACCTCTCATTTTCGGTCCCCTCATTGTCTGAAATGCATTGACATCATTGTTTTGCTGACCAACACCTGCACCTGCACCTTCCTGCACCACCATCGGGCACTCGCGTTTCCAATGACCGACAATTCCGCACACGTGACACGGCATCACCTTCTTCATTGCCTGCACACCAGTCACAACAGTGTTCAAATCCGGACCATTATTCGCAAAACCTCCTCTGCCTCTGCCTCTGGCCTGTGGCTGAAACATCATATTTCCCTGCAACTGCGGCTGCGGTTGCGGTACCTGCTGTTGGAACCCTTGCATCCCTTGCAAACCTTGCAGACCTGTCTGAGCTGCTTTAAGTTGCATCATCATCACCTTCTCTTTCAACCTTTTCTGTTTCACTTCAATTTCGTCGCTACAATATTTCGCATAATTCAACACCTCATCAATCGGTTTCGATTGCCAGCAAATCAAATGCGACTTTATCATCTGGCTTATCTCTGGTCTCAGCCCTTCCACAAATCTAAACACAAAATGAAGCATGTCCTTCGCCTCTATTGTTTCCGTGCCGCTGTAGTTCTTAAACGCCTTCAACAACCTCTCATAGTAACTATGAATCGACTCTTTAGCCTCTTGGGCCGTTCGATCGATCTTCTGCCAATCCACATTTTTCGCGGCAACCTTCGTCTTCAAATGCTCAATCACCTTGTAGTACAAGCTCATCACCATAGGTGATGGTGCACCCGTATCCCTGTCTCTCTCTGGTTCACTTGTCGGCCAACCTACAGCTCTTTTGCAATCCTCCCACAAATCTGCCGGAACCACAATCTCAAAGAGAGTATTCAGGTCTTCCCAGAGACACTTTGCAAGCTTCACAAACCTATCAGTCTGTTGATACCATTCAATCGGTTTCTCTCTCAGTTTGGGAAAATCATCCGTAAATGACTGAATGTCGCTTCTGTGCCATGGTACATGTATTAATTTTCCCCCTGCTGTCTCCCTCATTGGTAACATGGTTACTGCCTCGCTACTCTGTGGTCTTTTCTCGTTGAGCTCTGTAGCACTGTCCCTCCTCTTTTCCTTTCTCTTTACCCATCTGCTTTCCCACTTGTCTAAGCACCTCCACACTTGTGCACTCTGCAGCAGTTCTCTAAGGTGCGCCTTCATGCCTGCTGACCTCATGTGTTCAAAATCTGTGGTCCCAAAATCCAACCTATAGCTCCTGCTCAAGTGTTTCGTCTTGTCTATATCAACCCCGTTTTTGTCAGCTACTTCTTGCAAGCTTTTGTGTACCTTGTTCACTTCTTTTGTTATCCTGGGACATAGATACCTCAGCTCTTCTTCCGAGTAGGACTCTAACCTATTCACACCCATAGTCCCTTCCACCAATTCTTGTGCTTCCATGTTCAACCTCATCCTATTCACATAATCTTCTCCCTTCCCACTGTCCGAGCTTTGTGTGGAATTTAGACTGTTGAACCATTGTGTCAGCTGTTGCGCATTCAACCCCATCAGTGTAGCGTTCACATCGACTGCCATTGATGGTTGCGGCAACTTTTCAGTGTTCGATGACAGAGGTATTTTCAGTGGGGGACTCGACCTCACCAGTGTCGACTGAGCACATATGGGACTAAACTCCATCAAGGTCCCAGACCCTGTTGGCTGAGCCGCTATTGGAGTTATCCCTGGAGTGTTTTCTATGCACCTCCTCTCTGTCCCATTCTGCAGCATTGATCCCTGACCGCTCATACCTAGATTAGGCTGACTGTACAAAGGTACCGGTGGACCTACAGTAATGGGTAGCGATATCGCATCTGGGTTTTGTCCATTCCCCATGTTCTGAGGCATGTTCATTCCCACACTATGGGTCATCATTGCCGGCATGCCCATCTGACTCCCCGTCATCTGAGCATGTGCTGTTCCCCCCTGCATCTGATTTTGAGGCATCAAAAACTGAGTTGATTCAGCTTGTGCCAATGTCGGGTTGTGACCATTCTGTACCCCCCTTACGGTTGGATCTAGAATCATTCCTGCACCGTTGTCACTGCTGTAGTACCCTGGGATCTGCGGCTGATAATTTTCTGCTTGTTTCAGCATAGGCACATCTGGATATTTTCTCCTAACCTGCGGTATCTGCGGGGTGAACAGTAAACTCGGGTTCTTAGATCCCGATGAAGCCCCTGAACTCTGTGTTTCATTATTCTGTACCGATGCCGGAGGGGCAGAACTGGTACTTGGACCTTGTCCACTCTCTGCATAAGGTGGTGGACGGTCGTTCAGCAATTGCATTATTAACTCCTCATCCTCTAACTCCTCTTCTCTTCTCAACTTTTCCTCGTCCTCTCTATCCTTGGAACACCTCCTGTTTGTCTTACAGGTAGCTTTCTTACCTGTCTCCTCTTCTTCCTTAGTAATTGCGGGAAACAATTTTATCCCCTGCAGTACATCTGACCTCCACACCTTCTGTGCATTATCCCACCTAGCGTCCGCTAGTGTCTTTTCTACCTTCCTTATCCTGTTCTCGAACTTATTTTGCTGCTGCTGTCTAGCCATCAGTTCCCAAATTGCTAGAGCCTCAAACTGTGCTGGCCTTGGAGGTACCTTCATGTCGTACATCGTGAATCTCAAATTCTCTAGTATCCTTATATTGAATGTCCCATGGATCGGGAATGCTACGCTCCCATGCTTCTCTGTCAGCTTGTGCCATTGCTTTAGCCAAAGGCACGGGGCTACCCCTTTTTCCTCCATTACAATGTAAGCTGGTGTACCTTTGGGTGGTGTCTCTTCTCCTACGCTCGCTTTAATGTAAGACTCCCCCTTCATCGCACTCCTTAATGCTTTAAAAAATTTCATTTTCTCATCTTTTATTTCACAAAATTTGTAATCAATAGGTGACTTTAATTCCCGGAATACTCTTCGCTTGCCTTTCCCCTTCCAATCGAGCCCCACGGACTGCGTCCAATCCGTGCGCGACCCTTCTCTGCAACCAACCTATCCCAGCGCGGCTCCTAGTGACGTCACACTCACACACACTGCGGCTGACAAAGCCTCGCGGCTAGTCCTCCTTCACTCAGCTCCTCTCGTAACAACTTCTTGCATGTATCGCGAGCTACAAAAACTAAAACAGATCTGTCGGTTTACTACAGGAAGGGTAACACAATCGCTTCAGGACCTTAGGGATTTTTCACTAGCCTCGGCAGTTATTCCATCTTTCTCGGTCCCCACGTTCGCAAGCAAATCTGACCCGCAGACCTACTCTCAACTTGTCAATGATCTATTCTAGTGCACTTAGAATCTTGTCAAAGCCCGAAGTCGAAGTTCCTTTCACTCCCTTAACACACTTACCGACTCGTTGACCACGCCCGATCAACCTACTAAACCGCCCAGACCACAACATGGATCAACATACTCCGGAGTCGCTTGACCTCGCAGGGCCCGTCTCAACAACAACAACCACGTGGACCTTTTTATGCACAAAGCGCCACACGCACATGAAGTTCGACGACTTCCCTACTCTCACACTCGGAGTCGCACCTCCGCTATTTCTATGAAGTTCGACGACTTCTCTACCTCTACACTCGGAGTCGCACCTCCGCTATCCTCTAAAAAGAAAAAATTCCTCGCAACCTTTTCACCCAACCTGCGGCAATAAGCTGTGCAAGCGCAAAACCCTAACTTCACTCATACCATCACTAGTACCGCCAACGCTGATTCCACACCTCCATTCTCTCCATTCGCAAGCTCCGAGATCCCGGGAAAGTCGCGGTGGACCTAGCCCATCATCATTCTGTCAATCAGTTTTATCCAAGAAAAATCTAATTCAACTTCTCGAGTGGGGTCTCAAAGGGCGTAACCGTTAATCCAACACCATGTACTTTAAGAGTACAGGGTCCCAAAAGACGAAACCATCCTCTGCTACCATCTACTGATAGAGCGGTCCGTACCAATAATTTACCTGTATTTGGACGCTCTTTAGGCCGATTAATCTTTTGGCTAAGTGGAACTCTCCGTACTCTTATATCGATCAATTGCATCAAATCAATAATCATAACGAACATAAGCAATACCCTGGACAACATAACACTTGACAATTAATCCAGAATACATTTCGGCGAACCCTGACCTTTCAGTCAGGAATAACCACACCAGTTTATTCAAAGTTAGTGAATTTATTTCCCTATATTAACAAAGCTAGCACAATATAAATGTGTCTCAACACCAAATGATAAACGTAAATGAACATTAATAGCTGTCCATAGCGGCGAAACAAGTGCAATCTATGTAGCATTTGAATCACAAGACATTCGATAATAGCAATGCAAATCACTAATACGATAATCTGTAAAGAGCTAATTGCATACATTTAGTCAGCATAACAAGGTTTCAAATTGCATCGTGCAACAGAAGGAATCCTCATCTAACCTCAAATTAGCATCGGCATGTGGGACTTCATGCAAAAACAATTTAGCAACATTAATTTAGAAAAACTCCTAACTAGGGATCTTGTCAAAAATCAGCAGTTGGTTACCTAAAAGAAACACCATGCAATTGTACAATTTCCTTTCATATTTACCAATTACGATCAGCATACAAGGAAGTCTTCGTCTCACAGGTACTGTTTCTCGATCAGCATGGGTACCGTTTCGATCGGCATGGGACGGGGCAAAGGGGCAGCGGTGGACGGGGCAATTGCCTCACGGCGGCAAAATAAAACTACTATTTCATGCAAAGGGATCAAAGTTAAAGTCTCTAGGGCAAGAATCATTTAAAGTCTCTTTCTCTCGATTAGAGAAAGCATCAAAGTCTCTTTCAAAATGGCGTCGCAGCAAAGTGGGCCATAATAGCTGCAAAGTCTGCAAAATGGCGGGATGTCCAATAATGGCTGTAATAGCTACTTTCCTCTCGTGCACCTGGTTTTTATAGACAACAGTTCAAATCCAGTAGGGTCTTCCATTGGAGGGTTCATAGGTTAGCTTCAAATTGTCCAATCAAAAACAACAGTTCTCAAGCTTTTACTTAAGCATACATTATCCTTGGAGATGGGTACGCGAGTTGCAACATTTTATACCAATTAGCTCACTTTCAGAGCCTCCATTGTCCGCACCTGCAGATCGACCTTGGAGTAAAGAGAAAAATGCCAAGCTGGCACGAAACTTTAAGATAAGCATGTGAACGATCTCAGTGGAAAAGTACAGCTTCAAGCAAAAATACACGTTTATTAGCACATTGGAAAAATACGAGCATCTAAACCGTGAGACCAGGCAACTAGGCCAAAGCCTCCGCTAAAGTAATGCTAAGCTAAAGCATTTCAAGCAAGCAAATCATAGCACACGTTTACGATTATGTAGGATTAGTGCACTTCTAATACATCACGTTATATAAAGCACGCTTATAAATGTTGGCAAACTACTCTAAGGGCACATTTTGTCCCCGTACAATCTTTATTAGTTCGGTTAAAGTCACACATGATTATTGCAACACTACGTTTAAGCGCTAATAAATCAAAACCTTCATTTCTGCTTCATCAGGGGCACAAAGGGTTTCATATTTCAGGGATACCAGGCTCTCCAGCTCTGAAGGCTGCCTCCTAGCCTGCAGCCCACTGAGAAAATAGTGTCTGAATAGCCAGTCCAGCAATGGGCATGCTGGTGGTGTGGTATGCAAATAAATTGTTATGATCTCTTAAGTAGCCCTTTTACCGCATTTTGACTTTTTGTTGTGTAATGTCCAAATAGTGCAGCTTTTTGTTTGACAAGGCATGATTTCAAACTCACTTGAGAATATAATGGTAAAGTCTTACACGTTTGCTCACAATTGGAATGCAGGCATCAGGACCCTTATATAAAGAAATCTAATGGGATGGTTAATTGTAACTGCCGTTGTAATAAAAACAAATGTCGTACATCAACTCCCAAAGTGTGAAACGACTTTCTCCTGCACATCAGAGCCTCCTCCTCTCTCTTTGAGTTCTACAAGTAGCTGGAGACCTGGCATTTAGATTAACCACCCTGCCCTAGGCATGACTGGGTACACACTCATGCTTAGCACCTGGTTACACTTGTGTGCGATTGCGTGCTTAAAAGTATACGCAATATAACATATCATGATTTGTGCCTTGGCAATGAACACCAATCGAAGTCCTGACTACATTAGTACTGCTTGAAAGCCCCTGGAACAGCTTGTCAACTCATGGTGACATGGGCCACAAACACAGAACATTTTAGGTTGCAGTACAATGTCAAGCACTGAGCATGGTGAGATAAAGTTGAAAATAGGCTGTGATAAGAGAGCTGGTGTTGGGAGGCTATGGGATTTCTTAATCTAACAATTAATTGCTTGGCAGTGAACACCCACGAGCAGCCAAGCAAAATCTTATACAGTGCCTTTTCATTTTTCATACATCCCATAATATGTAACTTTGATAAAATATCTGGCATCTAAACAATGGTGCACAGTAAGTTGGACAAATCAAAACTAGGCATTGCACTAACTTTCACACTGGGCAATCCGTTACTCTCATGATGACTCATATGTATTCGAACATTACAAGCAATCCTGCAGCAGCAAAAAATGAACTAGTTATGCCAAAAAAGTCATTCTTTCTGAAATGCAAAATTCACACAGAGAACAGAATTCAGTGCAAGATCAGTCAAAACACAGTTTATTTAATTGCGATAGCATTTCAGATGAGGTGCTTTCAAGTTGTGCACTTAAACAATGATTTTCGAGTAACCTGAGTGAAATTGATCTGCAGACACTTTGAGTCTCGTTATGAGTTGGACAGATGCGATAACTTGTCCACCAGCTTTCCGACAAGGAAGTTGCTGCCTTGCTGGCTACCTCTTTGCAGGACCAATTATTACTTTTCTGCTGGACTGAAGGGCGGAAACCAGACTTTCCACCTGGCAGCCCAGCAGGAAAGAGGTGGCAGCATTGTCGCCGGCTCATAATTGAGCTTTCAGAAGGGATGCCGCCAAAGGGTACACCAGTACTCACTCAATGCTTGCAGTCTGCACAGCAGACAGTGAGCATTGTGAGGGTGCTGGGCAGGGGGACCCTGCACTGCCCATGCTTAGTGCATGCTCAGTGAATGGGCAGTGCAGGGGCCCCCATGTGGCCCCCTGCACCTGTTCTCCGCCAGCCATTTCATGGCGGTGACACAGCCATGGAATGGCTGGCAGAGAACCAGGGCGTAATTAGCAGAGTGGCATTGCATGCTCTGCCGCCCGGGCTAATTCCGACTTCCGGCACCGCCAGCCATCAAGATCACCGATCTCGGCAGAGACGACGGTACCCTGGTCATCTGACCACAAGGGTTGTAATGTGGTGGTCGCACCTCCACAGTAGCGGCAGTTATGACTGCCTCATAATGAGGCCCTTAATTGAAGCTGCAGAATAACTAGCATTGACAAAGCCAGTAGCTTTGCCTTTTGTATAGTGCATGCACATAAACGCACACAACATACAAGTATGCATGTTCACAAGCAACTGCACCTGCAGACATAAATTTTCGCTAAGCTCAGGGACCATACATGCATTAATGTATGAAGTCTATTTAAAAAAAATAACCATATGCGCTAGGGAACTCTCTGCAATGTATGGGCCATCACTGTGTGCCCTTTGAAGCACAATGTGATATACAAGGAAACACTTTAATGTGCTCTTTGTCACTTGTACAAGAGTAAGGCATTCTGGCACAAGTGACAAATTGATCTTTCTTACTGATAATTTTAAGCCTATATACATAATGGCATAATTCAGTTAGCAAATAAAGCAAAAATGGTTGAAGGTGGCACACAACTTAGGTCATTTACTGGGTGGTTCATAGAAAAGAGATTTTCATTGTGGAATATTTTCCTTAAAACAGAGAGCTGACTTCATTTGCAGGAAATGCATCTTCTCTAAGCAATTAAAATGGTTAGAAATGATTAAATTGATGTTTAGCACAGTATTTTTTCTTTCTTTCATTGCTGGCAAAAAACGCATTCTCTGTGAACGTGCTCCTCTCAGAACATTAATCAACACACAAGGCAAGCTCACACGACTGATCTATGTGCAAACATGTACCAATCAATGAGTAAGTACTCTCCAGTGTAAATAAATAAAAAATTTAAATGTAGAACTCTGTCAGCAAAAAGTTTATGATCATGCAAATTTTAGGAAACCTGGTTTTATCTTCCTTACAATGCTTCTCTTCATTAGCACATTATCAATCCCTCCCCCAAAAAATACACATTTATTGAAACATTAACAGACATATCTACAGCCTCAGGCAAACATTGAATCCTTAAAATGAAACCGTGAATAACTCTCAAATGCTCCGAATCTCTCTAAACATTACAAGAATCAGTTAATAAATCATGTAATATAAAAATACATAATGAATAACCACGTGTAATTTGGTCCTATATTGCCATCTTGGGATTCTGGTTGCATTTATAAACCACTTAACCTTCTGCCTCATGCTTATGATGTCCCCAGAGCCCCATATCCATTATCTATTTAAATATATAATATTGGATGCCTTTGTGTTCTCAGTTGTCTGCTCTTCAGTCAATGGCTTCCCTTTAAGTTCTTGTGTTTGTGTCATCCATTAGCATTTTTTGATGACAATTATATTTTTGAGTAGTACTTCAGGTAATCTTTTTGAATCTGGTTTTTGGCACTGCATGGGAGTAGATATGTTTGCATTGCCCACTGTGTCCTTTCTTTTCACAACTTCTGCCCCACTTTCTGATTATTCTCACCCCATTCCCTATCCCGCTTTCCATGACCTTTTGCATGCTTTCATATTTATTATTTGTGTCTTCTTTATGAGGACCTACCAGTGGCCACATGTTGCAAGGCCACTCACATTGATTTTTGTGATCTGTGTTTACTTCCTTTTTTTACCATTTAAAATTATCATTCTTACATGGCCCTCCGCCATGTAAGATTGGTGAACTAAATATGGCTACCATGCGTCATGATGCATGGCAACCATCTTGCTGTTAGTTTTCTTTGCTAGGAAACACTCTCCGAGATTTCTAGCCATGCATCTGTACCTGTCTCAACACATGCTTTGGATGCCAGTGCCAATAGTGTGGCCTTTTGGAGCTAGAATTATTGAGTTTGCCAGTGCTTGTTTTTAGGTGTGTTGTTAAGTCGGACATTTGAAGGTCATTTCCCCTGATGATTGCCATCCTCTCTATGCAAAATATCTGCAAATAATACTTAATAGTAGTTCACATATTCTGTCAATGTTGCAATGTGGCCTCTATCGCATTTCTATAATTATTGATGTTCAATGTTCATTGAATGGGTTTCAGTTCATGTATTTTGCAGACCCTCTTCTGTCCTGGATACAGGGTCAGATTTTTTCAGATAAAGTCTAAAGGATAGTAACTTTGAACAGCAGAAAGCAAGCTATCAGATGGGAGTTGGAAAAAGGGATTTAGAGGATCTCTGTACATTGGTTGAATAGCGCTAGACAAGTCTAGGAGTCAATATTCCGTCAGCTTAGTCTTTATTGTTTTACCTCACTTCCAAATGAAAGGTCTACTGCTCTTTGAAACATTTGGTCCAATGTCTGACTCCGAATCCCTTCTGGAATTTCATTAAGTGACATTTTCATATGTGCAGGTGTTGCACTAGTGGTATCTAAGCAAATCATGACAGCAATTTTGTATCCTTAGTAATCATATCCTGAAGATCCCCACTCCCACTATTATATCCCCAAATCCTTGATGTTCTGCAGGTGAGAATGTTGGTGAATAAAATGGCAACTCTAAGGCCCACATTTAACAGTTTTTCAGGCATCCAAATATGCTGCATTGCTTATCTTATCTACATATTTCAATAGATAAGCCTGCTGCTGGTGTCTTTGGTGTCATCCTCTGCCCTGGTACACAAACAGGCTGCCTTGCGTGATGAACAGATCCCAATATGCTGAAAAAGTAAGTATGCACTCTGGCATACCTTTTGTACTGGAGTCTTTCTGGTAACAAAATCCTATGTGTAGACAAAGTCAGAAGATTCCAGTGCACTGGATTTGTGTTATGCACTGTGGCACACACACAATGTGTTGTCTTTTTTAAAGAAATTAACTCCTTTCCCCTTGTTGGCTTATGTCTCAAATAAGTGTTATTTTTTTATACAAAGCTCAGTCTTATTGTCTTAGTAGGTCAGGATTTGTGTCACACCTTTTGGATAATACCCCTGTTGGAAAGTGGATTATTGGTAAGGGCAGGCAAGAACCTACACTTAGCAATAGGCCACTAACCCCCACTAGGTCCAGTAGGGCCCAATAAATTAACCCCAGCTCAAACCTTGGTAGCTTGGCAACAAGCAGGAAGGCTCAACTTAGGTGTCAAAGTGTATAAAGCACTCAAATATCACAAAACAGTCATAAAAAATAAAACACAGGAAACAGTTTTAAAATCCAAAACCAACTTATAAAAATAGGAAATAGTGTTATCTTGAATTTGACAAAAAATAGAATAAAATAGGATAAGGAGAACTGGAGATATGAATTTTTAAAGAATTAAGGTGTTTTAGCTCATAAAAGCGCCACTCGGGGACATCTGGTTGCACCTTGACTGGGGCAAAGTCAAAGTTTGAGGTCTGCTCGGCTATTGCAAGTGGAAGGCCTCGGTCAAAGGTTTGCCTTCGGATTTAGTATTTTCTTGAAGATTTTTCTTACCAGGACGAAGTAGCCAATCTCATATGATCTCCCTGGAGCTCTCTTCAGATAAGGGTTGCAGGAGACCTCGGTGACTTAGACAATTGTTCGGGCCAGAAATCTTCACCTGGGCCAAAGTTGAAATTAAATCCGATGTCCCTAGAGCACTCCCTGGAGACACTGAGGTAATTTTTTAAGTTCAGACTTTGTCACGTTTTTGGGGCTTTTTCTCCCCAACATTGTTGATTGCCTTCCTAGGAGCCCCCAATGGGGCTTTGGAGCTTTTTAGCAGGACGAACCTGCAAGTCAGGCCGGGTCACGGTCAATGTAAGCTGGCTTGACTCCCGACGTCAGGTTGTTTCCTTTATGGAGCTCTTTACGAAAAGTTCTCCAATCTTCTCTACACTTTTGGATCTTCTTCCAGAAGGTCCTTTAGGAGCCACAGCTCACCCAAAGGTTTCAGAACCTTTAAGTTGCTCCTTGAGGGTTAGGACTCCAACTCCCAGAATGCATCTGGATCAAACTCAAAAATGACCAGTGGACAGTGGTCAGACGGTCAGTTTCTTCAGGATTTGATGCAGGGGGACTCTGGTAAGCTATTTTCTACCTGTAGCAAACAGGGAGTCCCTTCTTGAACCTGATGTAACCAGGCAAAGTCCTTTTTGTGGTGCAGTCCATGTGCGTAGCTTGAGCAGTCCTTCAGAGTGCAGTGTCCAGGTGCAGGTCAATGGCCCAGCAGGGCAGTCTTTTTTCTTCTTGTCTCTGTTCCAAGTATGGAACTGAGGTATGGGTGCAGCTCTGCCATATTTATCCTTGCTCCTGGGGTGGAAAGCAGGGGGAAGCTGTCTAATCACAGGCAGGCGAGCCCCCTCTTGGATGACCACTTCCTGGAAAGTGTGGCAAAAATCAATCCCAAGGAGCAACATTCTTTAAAAATCCAAAATGGCAGAAACTGAATTTTGGAGGTTAGGTCTGGCTGAATCCACCCACTGGTGTGGCTAAAATTTCTTAACATACCCCTCTTCTGTCCTCTCCTAATCTGATCGAGCCCTGATTGTCTGGGTTTGCATAAAATGGGGGAGGTCCTGAGCTTCTCCAAATGTCTTTCCCTCCCAAAGAGTTTTCCCTAAAACAGTTAGATTAAATTCAACAATGGCAAGTTGTTGGATTTATTATAAAAATCAGTTTGATACCAAACTTGAAATATTTAGCTCCTTTTGGGACTTTATTGATTTTAAATAAAGTCTCCCCATTGAAGCCTATGGAGCCCATTCACTACAACGAGGGAAAAACAAATGTGGCTATTTTCCTCACCAGGGCTTATAAACATATTTTATAAGCTCTCTTCTTATAATTCCACTGCACCCAACCCTGAGAGCACCTAGGGAACACTTTAGGGGTGATGTATATGTAAACATATTGCAGTTTAAAACTTTGAAAGTACTTTTAATTCCAAAGTCGAATTTGAAGATAACTTTAATTTAAAAGCAGCCAACAGGGCTGGCCTGCTTTAAAACGACACTGGGCACCTCAGCAGTGCACCAATGGGTGCACTACATATCCTGGGATCCCTACACCTGCATGCCATACCATATACTAGGGAATTATAGGTAGGTTGATACTGCCAATTATAATTTGCCTAAGTTGAATATCCACTTTACACAGAGCACTGACCCTGGGACTGGTTAGCAGTACTCAGGGTACAGCCAAGAGTAAGTACCCAACAGTATCTGTCCAAAAGGTTTGGGGTGACCAGGGCAAAAAGGACATTCCTCTAACCTCCTTGATACGAATTGGTACAACATGGCTTTGTGTTGTGTAGAAGTATACTTTTCCAGGATAAAACACACCAAATAGCTAATAACATGCACCATTTTGTTTAACCGTAGAGCTGATGCAAAGCTTTAGTATACCTGGGCTAAAATGTCCTCCTGGGGGTGCTGTAGCGGTGCTACATTTTTCAAACCCAATGACTCTTCACTTTATTTGCTAAATCTTCTAATATCTTTTATTTTACTAGTGCAATGCCTGTGTTCAAGATTTCAGGGAATGAGAACATTTTAAGTCTGACCTATGTATAAAGATCATTAACAATGTAATTCAAAGATGATAAGAAGTAGCATTGATCACAAGTGGGATAATTTGCACATGAGTCACATGTCAATCACATTGTTGTATCTAAAAAGAATTAAAAAGATAAGAGCTTTTTCAAGATAATCTTTGGAATGGAAGTGATTGATTTGAAAAACAGATGTTTTGGTCTTGTCTACCAGTCAGTGCAAGCAGTCTGTTTGGGAAAAATTTATTACCAGCTTACAGTGGGCTTCAAGCCTGCCCACTGCTCCCTATTGGTTGGCTTTATTGTCACAATCATTTGCTTGCTTTTAATTGTTTTGATTTGTGGGCTTGCCTTCCGCTTCTTGTGTTGGTCCTTTCCCTGGAGCATGGCATCATTTATTGTGTCCTTTCACTGCTTGATTTTCAAGCTATATTTCTTCTTTCTGACTAAACACTAAATGAAAGTTCATGTGTTTTCCAGCTGTTTCCCTTGTATACTTGTTCTGTGTTGTTCTCTGCACCCATGTGCTTTTTCCCTACTCTGGACTGTGTTGTGTTTACCCTTGTGTGCTTCTGTCCCATGAGTTCCTTTCTGGCCTGTGTGCAATTCAACCACCAGCTCCACATTGAGTACTCTTGTCCATGGGTTTTGCCCATTCCTTGAAATTCTTCCCCACCCAGTGTGTTGCTTCCACACTCCGGCGTCAGTGTTGCTTCCCCTCACCAATGCCCTCCTTTTTGCTTCTCCTCCAACACTGTGTGTTGATTCCCCGACCTCCATGTAATTTCCCCTCACCCACCCTCTGTGTTGCTCCATCCATCCTGTTTAGAAATTAAAAAGAAAATGCAAATTATTTTATTTACCTATCCAATTTGGATCAGAAAATTAAAAAGAAAAAACACACCTGCATTATTTTCTAGGTGTGCACCTGTGTGGTGTGCATGTGTCCAAAACAACATAGCTGGACGCATCATAGGGTTTATTTTTTGTCCTCTTTAGCCATAATACACAGCATCACTAAAAACTATTGGTGATAAATCCAAAAAAGATTTGTTGATGCTTGTTTTCTTATGCAGTCTTAACAGTTACCTGTGAGTAGGGTAGCAATGTTCATTCTGTTTAACTTTGAATTGTGACCTCAATGTTCAGCATCAAAGGAACATTTATGAACAGATACTGTGTCTTAGCATTCATAAAATGTCTACCACAAACATTTTTGAGCATTCATAATAGTGTTTACTAGCTATCTCACTAGACTATTGCATAACCATTAGTGCCAGATGCCCTCCCTGGATAGCCATTTATATCAGAGTTGCTTGAACTGCCTTTCATTGTAAGGGCAATTTTATATTTGTATGTCTCACTTTCACAATATTGCATTGTGTTCACTTTTGTGACATGCTGTACATGCATCCTAAGTATTATGGTCTGTAAAGCATCCTTTTACATGCAAGCTGATCATTGTGGTCCAGAAAGCATTCTTTTCATTCTCAGTTGTGAGTCCATTATGCAAAACTCTTCAGCATGACACATTAACAAACTACAAGTCAAAATTACAAGCCTGGCTATATCACAATCATTTGTCAGGCATGTAGTATCCATTTATCAATAAATTATAAATGACAGCAGCTACTGCAGTGCCTTTTTTTAATTCTTTGTGAGGGCTGTTTATAAGTAATATGTCTGTGCTCTGGTATTTGCCATGTCCCTTATTTGCTTATGGCAATCCTCTTGTCATTTGATAAACACTTTTCACATTTTAGTTTCTGTCTTTCCTTAGGAATTTACAAGATATTCTTACACAACTGTTATGTTTTGTTTACACTATATGTTTGATGATGTAACACCTCGTCAATTTCTTCAGTCTCTACAATCTTCCAAACATTAATGTATATTGTGTATCGAGTTAAATCTTTTCAACAACAATGATAGAGTTCTAGGCTTATTGGCTGTAGCAAAAATACCCATGGCTGAAAGTTCACATCATTAAAAGACATTAAAGAGAAATACACCAATTTTATAATTGACTCAGGTTGGTCGTTTTATCTTCCAGTCATTTTTGATATACAGGATCATCACTTAATAGAACTCTGGGAATTCGAACCAGAATACCAAGGTCGTTTTTATGCAATACAATATAAACAGTGTTTCCCTGGCTTCTGCTAACTAGGCCTCAATTAGACTTCCATGCCATCTTGTTAAAAAATGGATGCTGTGTCATGTTCCTGCTTTTTGTGTGTTTCTGCTGCACATACTCAAGCAAGATATGGCTTTGTTTATTTCTAAATTACACTATTCTCAAAGAAAGCCATCTGGCATGAGCATACTATTGTGCATTGATTACTGAGAACATCGGTCACATCATAGCTAGGATACTCCATGCGAATCAAATGTTCATCGACCTATGCGCGTCCCATTGTAAGTTTACTTATTAAGGACCAGGCGCGCTAAAGGGCCCAACAATGTAGATGTCATGGAAAGTACTGTATAACTGCCCATGAAATAGCCTGTGCTTCATGGAGATTTAAGAATAGGTGAAGGCCTGGAATAACTTAAGAAGAAACGGAAACCGTTTTTACATGATAAGCTATTGCAACAGTATTTGACACCCACTTGTTTAGGACTGCAATAAAATCAAACTGGAGATTTAAGCCTTCAAACATTGAGGGCTTAATATTCACCACCTAAAGCTCTCAACAGCTAAGGATGCAGATTTTACTCAATGTCCACAACCTTCCTTCACTGCAGTTCCACATGAATGAACGAGTTACATGTAGCTCATGAGCTAATCTAACTATGAAACTCCTACAGGTCATAAAAACAGTTTTAAAAATGCATCATGGTGATGCTGTCTTTTTCCTTATCTAGCTACTCTTTCTACTTTTAATGAACACTTAATGAAACCGAGCCCTTTTTTTCCATGAGACTGTTTTTGATAATTAATAACTGCTAATTCATTGATCCTATTTTGTCCGTGTTTGCTACTATATTTTTTTGTATGAAGACTCTCTCCTGTTAGCTGTACTTACTTTGGAGCAGAATGGACATTAATTTAGTTTGACTGTGAGGGATCAATTGTGGCACACACATATCCCCCAAACAGTTTCTGTCAGAATACATCCTAGGTGCTCAGTCCATATTAGTAAAGGATAGCTAATGAAAAAGGTTTATTTAGCTTTGTAGGTCTGCCTAGCTGGGTTGTGAGGATCATAAGTTCACCCAAAGCTGAAACTGAACATTTCTCTTCAGCAGAGCCCAGTGGACCAATTGTTCATGAAACCTACATCCCAAGTGCATGAATGGGTTCTATCAATTTGATAGTATTGTGTTGAATTACTGATCGTGCTGACCTGTAAAACCTGTTTGCAGTACTTTAACTTTCTTTAACCCCTTCACTGCCAGGCCTATTCCCACTCAGGTGCCAGGCCTTTTATTGGCTATTTGGGGCGGTTCGCGCTTGGGCCCTCATAACTCTTTCTCCACATAAGCTACCGCCACCAAATTTGCATCCTTTTTTTTCCAACATCCTAGGGATTCTAGAGGTACCCAGAGTTTGTGGGTTCCCCTGGAAGAGGAAATTAGCCAAAATACAGTAAATATTTCATTTCTTTAAAAAATGCGGAAAAAAGGGCTGCAGAAGAAGGCTCGTGTTTTTTTTCAGTGAAAATTGCATTAACAAAGGGTTTGCGGTGCTAAAATCACCATCTTCCCAGCTTTCAGGAACAAGCAGACTTGAATCAGAAAACCACACTTTTCAACACAATTTTGGCATTTTACTGGGACATACCCCATTTGTACTATTTTTTGTTCTTCTAGCCTCCTTCCACTTAGTGACAGAAATGTGTAAGAAACCAATGCTGGATCTCAGAAAGCTAAAAGTTCTGAAAGTAGCCAAAATTCTGAATTCAGCAAGGGGTCATTTGTGTAGATCCTACAAGGTATTCCTATAGAAAATAACAGCTGCAATAAAAAATAAAAAATAAAAAAAAAAGGTGAAAAAGAACAGTAATTTTTCTCCACGTTTTCCTGCGATGTCAGATCTTTTAAAGCAATATACCATTGCGTCTGGTGGACTCTTCTGGTTGCAGGGCTATATAGGGCTTGTAGGTTCACCAAGAACTCTAGGTACCCAGAGCCAATAAAAGAGCTGCACCTTGCAATTAGTATTCATTCTATACCAGCTATACAGCAATTAATTTGCTGGCATTCAAAGAGTGAAAAATAGGTATCAAGGAAACCTATGTATTTCCAGAATGGGCACAAGATAAGGTGTTGAGAAACAGTGGTTACTTGCACATCTCTGAATTCCGGAGTCCCCATATTAGCATGTGAATTACAGTGCATTTCTCAAATAGATGTCTTTTTTACACACTGTCTTACATTTGGAAGGAAAAATGTAGAGAAAGTCAAGGTGCAATGACACGTGTTCTTCTATTCTGTGTTCCCTCAAGAATCCTGATCAAAATGGGACCTCACTTGTGTGGGTAGGCCTAGTGCCTGCGACAGGAAACGCAACATGGACCCATCACTTTTTTACATTGAAATCTCACGTGTTTTTTGGAAAGGGCCTAGCTGTGGATGTTGGTCTCTAGCTCAGCTGGCAGCCGGGGAAAGCTACCGAACCTGTGCATTTTTGAAAACTAGACACCCAGGGAAATCCAAGATGGGGTGACTTGTGGGGCTCTCACCAGGTTCTGTTACCCAGAATCCTTTGCAAACCTCAAAATTGGGCAAAAACACTTTTTCCTCATATTTCAGTGACAGAAAGTTCTGGAATTTGAGAGGAGACACAAATTCCCTTCCACCCAGCGCTCCCCCAAGTCTCCCAATAAAAATGGTACCTCACTCGTGTGGGTAGGCCTAGTGCCCGCAACAGAAAATGCCCCAAAACACAACATGGACACATCGCATTTTTCCAAAGAAAACAGACCTGTTTTTTGTAAAGTGCCTAGCTGTGGATTTTGGCCTCTGGCTCAGCCGGCACCTAGGGAACCTACCACACCTGTGCATTTTTTTAAACTAGACACCTAGGGGAATCCAGGATGGGGTGACTTGTGGTGCTCTCACCTGGTTCTCTTACCCAGAATCCATTGCAAACCTCAAAATTTGGCCCAAAAAATTTTTTTCCTCAAATTTCAGTGACAGAAAGTTCTGGAATCTGAGAGGAGCCACAAATTTCCTTCCACCCAACGTTCCCCTAAGTCTCCCGATAAAAAATAGTACCTCACTTGTGCGGGTAGACCTAATGCACGCAACAGGAAACACCCCAAAGCACAACATGGACACATCACGTTTTACCAAAGAAAACTGACCTGGCAGGGAGGTTAGGGGAATCACCAGTGTTGACAGCAAATAGGATTGGGGCTAGCCACTTGTTTTATAAGATTATCCAGGAACAAAACCAGGAGAACTAATGCCTCTTATTGTGTGGAACTTTATCTGCAGTAGATCCAATAGGTCCACAGGATAGTCCAAAAACACTCACATCCAACTCCAGCCTTGTCTCAATAGACATTATGTTTATGCTTCAGAGCATCAAGCTAATGGGTCTTCTCAGTGTAAGCCATTAGAATCCTGTTTTCCCCAGAATGTGTAGAGACCTTGTCATTCTACTCTACTGGTGATTTGGATGTGGAGGAACTCACCAACTGGAAAAGTGCTCTACTGGCACTGGGTCTCTTGCTTTATTTCCAGCCTTGGAACCAGACGGACGTTCACTCTGTGTTTGCCCTCATTTACACAGACTCTTTTACAGCTGTTGCAGTTTCTGCCTGCACAGATCTCTACTGAGTGCCTACTGCCACTAGCGACTATTCCGATGTTGGAAAAAAGAGTTTCAGAGATGCCTCTAGAAGGCATGTTACCTGGATAGCCCATATCTACTCTATAAGATGCAGTTAGTCTCTTAGGCCCTCCATTCACAATAGGATGAGGGCACAAATATAAGTGCTGCTTCTCTTCCAGTCCAATTATTTGTTGCCACAGGCACAGCAGTGAATCTTGTGTGCCACCATCACCATCTTACCATGCTTTTTCTTCTACCTCAAGCCTTTAGTTCATACCAGTGTAGACTGGGGCTTCCATGACTGCAGTCAATGGTCCACACCATTCTGCTTCCAATAGTGAGAGGAAGGCTGTTGGCTTTGGCAATATGTAGATTTGTTCATTTCAGCGAATCTTGTGGGATCCTTTTGTCACTGCATTTGAGTGGTAAGATATAATCAGGATTTTCATGAAGGTCATACTGCCTCCATGTCGGCATAGCAACAACTTCCCTGTGCTTTTTGTCATATGCAAACTCTCTCATCAGATTTCCAGCAGGAAATCTTTGTTCTGGCTATCGTTAGAATATGTAAAACTCCAAAACACAGAGAACCAGGCGGATGAGTTACTCTGTCACAATGTATGACAGATATCCTGTCCCTTAAATCTACATCCCACAGGATATAATGGGATTTAGATTTTGGCGGACGGGATATCCGTCACTGTTGTGATCGAGTAACACCTTTCAGAGGTGAAGATGAGAGCAAAGAGTACATGCCCTGACTTCAGAGATAGTGTGGGAACCCAAAGGCATATATACTACACCCATATGTTTCAGATGTGACCTGTTTTCAACAAAAAGACTGTAGGCCCTAAGGCAAAATCCAAAGTCCATAATGCTATACACAGTCTTCAGCCTGTGTTTCAAATGTAAATGGGAAACAACATGCAGCACAACTCTGCATGCTGCAACCAAGCTGGCAGGGCTCCTGCAGTCGATAACAGTGCCACATTGGCAACATGGGATGCATGGGAAGTTGGGTTCAGGGCCTAGCTAATGACTAGGCCCTCTGTCCAACCCCCCTTGCACATGGTTGAAGGCCATGTACAGTGTGGGAGTGTATGGAATGTTGGGGATTGAGTCAGTTCTGTTATGCATATATACTCTACACAGGACAGTCTCCATTTGCAGCCCCGTGAAACACTGAGAAAATTTTGTAGTTGTATACGCACAGGGCAGGAAACCCCTCCTTCCACTACAGAAGGATACATTATGTGCACAGTGATGCTTTGGATGCATGGGAGGTAGTGTACAGGTTCTTCCGAAGGCGGCACCCTGTAGCCAAACTCTTGTGTGCACCACATTTACATTGTTAAGGTTAAGTTAGTGTTCCTTTCACTCATAAGACATTCATGTTTGCTAATCAAAACCTCAGAAATTCTTAGAGTTCCATTTATCTATGATGTCATCAATGATATAATTTGCCATGTCATGTGAGGTGCATTCAGTATGATTCAATTTGTGCAAATTTAATTCACAGTTAAATATATACATATATATATATATATATATATATATATATATGTGTGTGCTCCAGTAAAAAGCACTCTGCAACACCAGCAACACTCTAGATTTGCTCACCTTAAATGTCTGTTTATCTAGCAATGTTTTTGAGCACAGGATCAGCACAGTGCTATCAACGCCAAGCTAGATAGGGACAAAGTCTTTTGCCATCTATATTTATATATAAAATGAAATTATGACATTGGGACAGGCGTTTAATCTTGATTGATTTCTAATGCAGCTTTTGAGAATGTACCCATTCTGCTAGTCTAGTGTTTTCTGGTGTTGCCTTAACCCCTTCGCTGCCAGGCCTTTTCCCCCTCAGGTGCCAAGCCTTTTTTCATCTATTTGGGGCAGTTTGCGATTAGGCCCTCATAACTTTTCATCCATATAAGCTACCCAGGGCAAATTTGTGTCCTTTTTTCCAACATCCTAGGGATTCTAGCGGTACCCAGACTTTGTAGGTTCTCCTAAAGGAGACCAAGAAATTTGCCAAAATACGGCTAAAGTTTCATTGTTTTTAAAGAAAATGGGGGAAAAAGGGCTGCAGAAGAAGGCTTATGGTTTTTTTCTCTGAGAACAGCATCAACAAAGGATTTGCAATGCTAAAATCACCATCTTCCCAGCTTTCAGGAACAGGCAGACTTGAATCAGAAAACCCAATTTTTCAACACAATTTTGCCATTTGACTGGGACATACCCCATTTTTACTATTTTTTGTGCTTTCAGCCTCCTTCCAGTTAGTGACAGAAATGGGTGTGAAACGAATGCTGGATCCCGGAAAGCTAAACATTTCTGAAAAGTAAACAAATTTCTGAAATCAGCAAGGGGTCATTTGTGTAGGTCCTACAAGGTTTCCTACAGAAAATAACAGCTGAAATAAAAAAATATTGAAATTGAGGTAATAAAAAAGCCCTTCTTCTCCACATTTTACTCTGTAACTTTTTCCTGCGATGTCAGATGTTTTAAAGCAATATACTGTTGCATCTGCTGGACTCTTCTGGTTGCGGGGATATAGAGGGCTTGTAGGTTCATCAAGAACCCAAGGTACCCAGAGCCAATAAAGGAGCTGCACCTTGCAATGGGTTTTCGTTCTATACCGGGTATACAGCAATTCATTTGCTGAAATATAAAGAGTGAAAAATAGGTATCAAGTAAACCTTTGTATTTCAAAATTGGGCACAACACATGGTGTTGAGAAGCAGTGGTTATTTGCACATCACTGAATTTCGGGGTGCTGATACTAGCATGTGAATTACAGGGCATTTCTCAAATAGACATCTTTTTTACACACTGTCTTACATTTGGAAGGAAAAAATGTGGCAAAAGTTGGGGGGCAACAACACTTGTTTTGATATTCTGTGTTCCCTCAAGTCTACCGATAAAAATGGTACCTCACTTGCGTGCATAGGCCTAAAGTTCGCGATAGGAAACGCAACATGGACACATCACATTTTTGCATTGAAATTTGACGTGTTTTTTGCAAGTACAGAGCTGTAGATTTTGGCCTCTAGCTCAGCCGGCACCTAAGGAAACCTACCAAACCTGTGCATTTTTTAAAACTAGACACCTAGGGGAATCCACAATGGGGTGACGTGTGGGACTCTCACCACGTTCTGTTTCCCAGAATCCATTGCAAACCTCAAAATGTGGCCAAAAAACACTTTTTCCTCACATTTTGGTGACAGAAAGTTCCTGGAATCGGAGAGGAACCACAAATTTCCTTCAACCCAGCGTTCCACCAGGTCTCCCAATAAAAGTGGTACCTCACTTGTGTGGGTAGGCCTAGTGCCCGCGAAAGGAAATGCCCCAAAACACTATCTGGACACATCAAAATTATCAAATACAATACTACCTGTTTTTGTGGGGGGCACCTGCGTTTTTTTCCTGGGCTCAGCAGCCATACCGGGAAACCTACCAAACCCAGACATTTGGGAGTCCAGGGGGTCCAGGGAGGTGTGACGTGCGTGGATCCCCCAGAGTTTGTTTACCCAGAATCCTCAGCAAACCTCAAATGTAGCTAAAAAAATCTCATTTTCCCAATTTCTTGTGGGATCGCCGCACCAGGATAAATTTCCTACCACACAATGTCTCCCAGTAAAAATGATACCTCACTAGTGTAGGTTGGCAAAGTGCCTGTGACAAGGAAGAGCCAAAAACATTTCGAAATTAAGGGGGAACCAAACCGGGTCCAAAAGGGCAGATGGAAAAAAAAAAAATTGTGCTGACAAGTGGGGCAGAATTTTCATTGGTATAGATGACACAATGCTGGGTGGTAGGAATTTTGTGGATTCCTGCAGATTCCTGAAGGTTCCATCACAAAAATGGGGAAAAAATGTGTGATTTATAGCAAAGTTGGAGGTTTGCAGGGAATTGTGGGTAAGAAAATGGTGCGGGTTGCATATGAAGCACACCACACCCAAATGTTTAGTTTTCAGATGTGTCTAGGTCTTGTGGATTTTTCTACATGGCAGCATCACAAAGTCCAAAAAGAGCAGCCCTCACCATTCCAAGTGGGATGATTTGGAGAGTTAGCCAAGCTTTCAGGGCCCAAATGTAAAACCAAAACCCAAAATAATCGGGGGGGGAGAAATGGCCTTAAATAAAACACCCCCTTGGTGAGCGGCCCTTGCCCAGGGGGCCGCTTCCCTTATGACAATTTCCCCCCCCCCAAAAAAAACCCTGGTGTCTTGGCGCTTCCTGCAGCACGATCGTGCTGCAGGAATGCACAGAGAGACATGAAAAGGGAAGGAAAAGCCTTTCCTTCTTTTTTAATGCCTCCTGTCTCTCCTGCCCCCGTATCAAAGAGAAACTATTCAGTTTCTCCTCGGTTGTGTTGGAAGCATTGCTTCCAGCGTGACAGGAGTTGACCTCTGATGAGCGCTAGCGCTTCCCCTGAGAGCTGATCCCAGGACATAATGGTTATGTCCATGGCGCCTAAGCGCCGCAGCCACGGGCGTCACCATTACGTCCTTTGCGGTAAAGGGGTTGATAATTTAAACCTAGCCAATGATGTTATACATATATATATATATATATATATATGTATATATATATATGTATTTATATATTTGCTACTCTAGAATGTATTCATCTATAGTGCATTTATTCATCAGCATTTCTCAATGACATTTGCACTTCTTTGAATAAAACTGATAGTAAATATGTTAAATAGTAATGTTATGAAGGTATGCTATACAAACATTGACAGTGTGTCAGTATATCAGAAAAATCTGAAAGAAAATTTGTATGGCATTCAACAATGGTGACTCATCACAAACACACATTTTAACATTAAATCAGAAAGAAAAATTCTATGGCATTCAACAATTGTGACTTAGTACAAACATACAATTTAACATTATTTCAGGCCCACTTCATTAGCAATCCTAAAATAATATTGAAATGATGATTTATGCTTTTGTAGACCGCTTCAGTCATATAACTGTAGGTTGCACAAGAACTACCTCCCTCTCCTTCTCCTTGTGGACATTTGTAATTGCCATCCAGGTACAATCGACACAGTTAAAGGAAGGGGCTGCTTGCCAAGATCTACACAGGAGTTGAACACTCACTCAGGCCCTCATTTCCAGTTTGGCGGGCGGAAAAGACCACACGTCAGACTTCTGCGGTCAGGTCACCGCCAGTGCGGTAACCTTCCTGCGGTCCCTATTATGTATTTCCCGCTGGGTTAGCGGACAGAAACAGAGTTTCTGCTGGCTGGCCCAGCAGGAGACAGCCCACAACATTGACTCCGGCTCACAATCAGGCCGGCGGAAATGTTGCGGTGCGTAGGGTGCAACAGCACTTGTCTCGCTTTTCACTGTCTGCTGCAGACAGTAAAAAGCGTGGCGGGGCTGTCCAGGGGGACCACTGCACTGCTCATGCCAAGTGCAGAAGCAGTGCAGGTGCCCTCATCGGGACCCCTGCACCCCATCTCCACCAGCTTTTACATGGCTGTTCAACTGTCATGTAAAAGCTGGCGGGGTCTTAATCCCTAGGGTGGCGCTGCAGATTAGGACCGTCAGACTGCCACCATGAGTCTGGTGGTCCTAGGACTGCCAGACTCATAATGAGGCCAAAGTCTCAATCAATAAGCATTGCATCTATGAAAGAACCTTTATGATGCTGGTCACATTTATTGTATTTCCTTGAAATGTATGAAAAGCCATCACTACACTTAAGGTAACCTATTGGTTTTTGTGGCAACTAGCCAGGTGTAGAGCCAGGAGTTACATCCATTGAGCAGATACAAAACACAACGGGGTGGTTCCTACTGCAGCAGATCAAGCTTGATGTTCATAAGGTTGAACTGTGTCAGCAGTGGCACAGTGGGCAAAAAAATAATTGACTGGAACTTTAAAAATTCCACCTTTCGCCATTTGTTTTTTCAGTGAGATATCGTAAGTGCATGCCCTTATGTGGTTCCCATGTGCAGTGAGCATAGGAAACAAGCTGCACTTCACAGATGAGGTCCATCACAGATATAATCTGTAGGAAAGTTCTCCTTTTTGCCTGGTCTCCCCCAAACTGTTTGGACAGAAACTGGTGGTTACAGACTCTTGACTCTGACCTAGGTACTGCTAACCAGTTCCAGGGCCAGTGCTCTGTGTAAAGTGGATATGCAAATTAGGCTAATTACAATTGGCTATGCCAACCTGCCTATAGGTCCCTAGTACATGGTAGGGCATGTAGGTTTGGGGACCCCAGCATAGGTAGTGCACCCAGAGATGCACTGCTAAGGTGCCAGTGTCATATTAAAGGCATGCCTGCCTTGCTGGCTGCTTTTAAATTACCTTCAAATTCGACTTTGTGATTAAAAGTACTTCCAAAGTATTAAGCTACCTTTTTTTACATATTAGTCATCCCTAAGGTTTGCGCTAAATGCCCCTAGGGCTGGGTGCTATCTAACTATAAGCAGGAACTTCATAAAAGATGTTTTATAAACCCTGGTGAGGGAAAAATGGCCAAATTTGTTTTCTCTCATTGTAGTGAATAGGCTTCATAGGCTAAAATGGGGAGACTTTATTTTTAATTAATAAAGTCCCAAAAGGTGCTAAATACTTCAAGTTTGGTATCAAACTGGTTGTTATAATAAATGCAATGAATTGCCATTGTTGAATGTAATATAACTAGATCAGGGAAAGAGTTTTAGAACTTTGCCATCTTCAGCCGAGTGGTGCCCTTCTCTGATTGGCCAGCATCTGGCAGCCTGGCCAGGCTGCCTTAATGAGGTGTGAAGTGACCTGGACTGAGAACAAAGGAAATCCCTGGGGAAGGAGATCTGCCTAAGCAGATGGCAAATTAGGTGGTGGAGAAAGCAGCCAAACTGGACTTCAAAGGAGGGAAGGACATTCAGAGCAGCTCAGGACCTCCCACATTTCTTGCAAATCCAGACAAGCAGGTGCCCCCTTGATTAGATTAGGAGAGGGCAAGGAAGGGGGGGTGTTAAGGAATTTTAACCACACCAGTAGGTGGACTCAGCCAGACCTAACCTCCAAAATTTAATTTCTGCCATTTTGGATTTTGAAGGAATGTTGGTACCTGGGATTACATTTTTTGCAACACTTCCGAGGAATTGGTCATCCAAGAAGGTGGTGGCTAGCCTATGATTGGACAGTTGTCCCACCTGCTTCCCACCCAAAGAGCAAGGATAAATATGCCAGTCCTGCACTCACACCTCAGATCCCTACAAGACACAAGACAAGAAGAAGAAAGACTGCCCTGTTGGACCTATGACCTGCACCTGGACACTGCACTATAAAGGACTGCTCCAGCTGCACACTTGGGCTTCACCACTAAAAGGAGTTTGCCTGTCTTCAACTGCTTCAAGAAGGGACTCTCTGTTTTCTACAGGTAGACAATATCTAATCCGAGTCCCCTGCATCAAAACCTGAAGAAACTGACCAGTTGACCACTGTCCAGTGGTCATTTGCGAGTTTGAGCCAGGTGCATTCTGGGAGTTGGAGTCCTAACCCTCAACGAGAAACTCAGTTCTTTTAGAACCCTGGGATGAGTTGTGGACTCTAAAGGACCTTCAAAGACCTTCTGGGTGAAGATCCAGAAGTTTGGAGAAGATTGGAGAACTTTTGGTAAAAAGCTCCATAAAGTGACCGACCCAACATCGTGAGTCAAGCTGGGGTATGTCGACTGTGACGCAGCCTGACTTGCAGCTTCATCAAGCTGAAAAGCTCCAGAGCCCCAGATTTCCAGAATTTCACCAAGGGCTTCTAGAAAGACAACATCGGAGAGAAAAAGCTCCAAAAAAGTGACAAATTCTGAACATAAAAAGTTGACCGAGACTTCCCACGCAGCATATCCGAAGAGAGCTCCAGGGACATCAGACCCAGTTTCAAGTTCAGCCCGGATGAAGATTTCCATCCTGAAAAATTGTCTGAATGCAGAATTCTTCACCAAAGTCTCCTGCAACGTGTATCCGAAGAGGGCTCAAAGGAGGTCGCATCCAATCTGCGACTTCGTCCCGGTGAAGAAAATCTTCAAGAAAAAGCCTAGGGCCCTCATTAGGAGGCTGGCAGTCATCAGACCACCAACCTCGCCGCAGCGGTTTTACCGCTGCGGGCCCGGCGGCAAGGACCGCCACATCACAAGTTGGGGGGTTTGGCAGAATCCAAACCTCCACAACGCCGCCTGGCCCATCGGTGCGGTTGCACTGACGCGGCACGCTCTGAGCACCTCCAGCCAAGCGGCAGGCCTCAGACTGCCGGCCGGCCGGATTGCATGCCTGCAGACCGCCAGGCTTTCTGTGGCAGTCACCCCACCACAAAATCCCTGGCAGTAGCGCACCTGGCGACAGGAATCCCCATTCCTGTATCTGGCATGCACACATGTACCCACACCTCCATGTACCCCCCACCCATCCACGCATGTGCAAACCCCTCCACACACGTTCAAACGGTCAAACACCCCCCAACGGTATACATCCATCCATACACCCACTCCTGGACTCACACTGACATACACAGACCCCCACTACCACATTCGCACACCCCTCCTCCGCTAACATTCATACCCTCCTCCCTCTTCCCCCGCAACGCATTCATACACTTACCCACTCTCCACGTTCACTGACACAAACACATGCACGCCAACAAAGGTGTCCACAAACATCCCTAACCACCCCATCCACAATCATTCACACCCCCACCCCTCAACCCATGCATACATTCACACACTCCCCGCTCAGCATAAACACACTTACACACATGCACCACCACTTACTCGCAGACTTACACACATGCACCCACATTCACACACATACACACACACACACCACACACATGCAACCAACACTCCCCCCCCTTTCGGATAATCACCTACCTTCTCCATTGAGGAGTTCGTACAGGAAGGGATGGGTCCTGGAGGTCTTGCATCGCCAGCACCACCACGCCAGCAAGACTTCACCAAGCAGTCTTATGGCTCGTAATATGGTGGGCAGAGTCTTGCTGTTGAGGGAGTGCTGGTGATGTAACCGCCTCTTCAGGAGTCAGACTTCCGCCCATAAATGGCAGAGATCCTCCAATGACTCCAAATATGGTGGTCATCAGGCCGCTAGCACTGGCGGTCTGCTGACTGCAGCAGTTTTGACGGTCTTAGAAAAAGACCACCAAAGTCATAATGAGGGCCTAAGTCTGAAGATAAAGTTTTGACCGAGGCCTCCCGTTTGCTGTAGCAGAGCAGGGATTTTAGTTTCTATGCACTAAACAACATTTACTCTTCAAAAATTCATATTTCCGTTTTCCCATATCCAATTTTTAACATTTTGGTGTCAAAATAATGATAAAAATAATTTCTATTTTTATAAATTGGTTTTGGAATTTTAAACGTTTTCCTGTGTTTTATTTAATTACTGATTTGTGATATTTGAATGCTTTACACTTTGTCTCCTAAGTTAAGCCCTGTTGCTCATTGCCAAGCAACCAAGCGTTGAGCTGGGGTTAATTTATTGTGACCTAACTGGACCTAATGGGGGTTAGTGGCCTATTGATAAGTGTAGGTACTTACCTGCCCTTACCAATAATCCACTTTCCAACATAATCGAAATGGGTTTGTCTTTTGTTCTCATTCAAAGGGATGTGGCAGGACAACTTAGGATAAACTGAAGCAGAAGCAAGTCTAATTTACAGTAGGATGGTGCCTGTCTGTGGTGGGACAGGGAGACATAAAATAAGACCTGAAATCCAGAAAAAAAGTAGTTATCAGAAGCTGGACCTGGAGTATGCAGCACTGACATGTAATTGACAAAACCAGTTTTACACTGGTAACGGTTGCATATTCATTTGGGAATTCAATTGCACCCATGAATTTTCTGCACTGATGCAGGATAAGGATGTGCAAACTTACTTAAAAAAACTCAGTGTGAGATGATAGAACCAGGGAGTGAGCCATAAGGAAAAGGCAGTACCTTAAGTCGTTTACCTCAGAAGCTCTGAAAGGGATAATCAAGGTAGAGGCGGGCCTTTGGGCAGGTCAATGTCCTTGACCTACAGTAACCCTTCATAAAAAAAACAATCTGAAGGTTCAAAGGCTGATGCTGATGCCCTGGGTAGTTTGTAAATCCTCGCTGGACATCAGCTGTCCTAGGTCTTGCACACAATGTGACTTGGAAGCACTTGCTGCAGGAGTTTCCAGTTCACATTGTCTGCCACCGTGTGATTTCTGCTCCTCACTGGGTGACTGGGTGAAAGCAGCCAAAATTGTATGACACACTGTGGTGCCGTGTGAGATGGCATGTCTGATGTTACAAAGGAGAGAAGGGCATTCTCAAAAGAGTGTGTGGCATTCTTTACACAAGTTTGTCAGATTCTTGAGTGTAAACTTGTGCAGAGAAGGTGTGGATGGATGGTTGGCCAGACAGGCAGAAGGGTTATCCTAGTGGTGTTGTGAGGCTCCTTTCGTGTAGCGCGTGGTCCTAGGCATGTGGCAAACTCGTCTGCGAAGAGCAAGGACTGAGGAAGCTTTCTTGTAGAGAGTGACAGGTCACCCTTACCTTTGCATTATTCTAAGTGAGGGAAGCCTCCTCCTGGTAACATCCTGCAAGCTGCAGTTCAGCCTCATCTCTACATTGAGTTTGCGTTGGATCTTGCCCCATAATGCAATGTGGATGAGTTGTGACCTTATGCTGTACCTTTGTGGAGTGAATTTTGAATTGGGTTTTTGCCTGCCTTTACCTTTCTTCAAGATTTTAATTTTTCTTGACATGTTACTGTCATTTTGAATTGGAGAACTGTTGTACACAATAGAAAAAAAAGTAACTTAACTTTTGTCACACTGAATAAGACTATAATCTACAGGGCAGCCTTCAAAGTAGGGCAAACGACAACAATAACTACGTCATTTTTATCTAGTAGCCTAATTGCTGCATGAAATAGCAAACAATCCCTTCATTTGGTTAGAATTTTTACTCAATTTGCTAAAATTGAACTATTAATGTACCAACAATTTGATATGTGAAAAAGCTCACATATTGAACAATATTTAAAGTGACCACTTTATTGGCTTTATCAACATCCATAGACAAAGGTGACTACATTTGTTTTCTTAGTTTACTTATTAATTATTTTACTTCCTTAGGAGAATGTCAAGTTTTTTCCCACTGCCTGCGTTTTTGTCAACTCTAAATGAACCACCAATGGATTGGGAATCATGGTAAGGAGTATTCTTAGCATACGTAGAAGTTTTGGCGGGGAGACTTATGTGAACAGGAAAGAAAACTGTCACTCTTGAAGAATTGGTTTAAAAGACTATAAGAATGTACAACGTTAAGACAGACCTGTTGACACTGATGTATATCAATATGCCTCCAAACAAATGAATAAAAACTACAGGAAGAAAAACAATGTAGTTATTGAGAGGTTTAAGTTCTACTCAAGGCAAAAGTGAGTCAATTGAAGAGTTTGTGTCAGCTTTGACAGCATTAGCAACTACATGTGCAAGTTCTGTGAGACCAGATTGTGAGGAAGACTAACAGTACAAAAGGAGTACAACACTCTGAGAAATGTGTTCAAGAAATAAGGAGTGATTCAAAACCTCAACTGAATGTTGTAAATAAAAAATATAAAGATGAGAGAAGCACAACGAATTCTGGTATGGGCACAAAGAACACTGATGTGGGGGAAAGCAAAAAAAAAAAGTAATCCTTTCCATTGTTACAGATGTAGAAGCCAAAGCCATTTAAGAAATTCTTGGAATTGTCTGGCTATGGATAAGGTTTGCTACAAATGTAAGAAAAGAGGCCATTTTAGCAGAGTGTGCAGACGTTTCTCTTATTTAAAAAAATACTATTTAGTGGCATATAAAGAGAGTAATGAGTATTTGTCAGAAGCAGAGCATGACCCAACTGTGATCTTGATAGTTTATGATGAAGGAATAGATCACAGGAATAGAAGCTTTCCTTCATGTCCTATTATTATTGATAGGAAACCTACTGTCGTGTTTTTGACTCTGGTGCATTGCATACTATACTCACAAGAATGTTGTATAGGGAATATGTGGGAATAAGATTCTACAATCTCCTGATATATCACCTGGAGGGTGTACTGGGAACAAGATAGATTTATTGGGCTATTTCTGGGCAAATTTAGAGTTTTCTGGAAGGCACACTCATGGTAAAGAAGATATGGTAAATAATGGACAATCCCTGTTGGGCTGGCCGCATCAAGAAAAAATGGGTATCAGGCAAGATCATAGAACTGACCCTCCTGTACATGTAGTTAATTCTACTATAACAGAGGACATTATGGTTAAAAACAGAGGTCTATCTTTCCAATAAGTGTTCTGATGACATTGTAGAAGAATTAAACCCAACCTTTAGTAAAGTGTTTAGTGATGAGCTGTGCAAGTATAAGGAATTTAAACACCGGATAATTCTGAAAAAAATGTCTTCTCATGTAGGCATTGTGTGAGGAATTTTCCACGCACATATAGGAGCACATTTAAAGGAATGTTGAGTGATTTGTGCAAGCAGGGGATATTCTAACCAGTAGAGTTTTGGGTGTCACCTGTAGTTATTTGTATCAAGACTTCAGGTGAATTAAGATTTTGTATTGATCTCCAGAGTTTGAATGAGGAAATTTGGGTGGATTCTCATCCACTACCTAATCTTCATGAGAATGTGGGCAAGTGCAAAAATCTTCTCTACTTTATACTTAACAAACACATATCATCAGGTGGTATTAGATGATCATTGTAAATACCTCACAACATTCATTAGATCAGAAGGAATGGTTTGTTGCTACAGAATGGCTTTTGGTCTGGCTATTGTCGCTTCAGCATTTTGAAGACTAATGAGGGACACTTTGGAAGGCATTCCAGGAGCTGTTGCATTTCAGGGCTTGTAATGCTACCTATATTTAACCACCGACTCCATCTTGACCACTAACTCCATTTTGTGCTTAGCTGAACTTCAGATGCTGTCACATTGGTGGCACAGGTATTTTTCCACAGCACTTCTATTCTACACTGAACGTGTTTTCGCTTCTTCTTACTAGCACCAGGTTGTACTGTGCAGGAACATAACATGGGGTGTGTGAATGATGGTCATGATAAGAGAGTCACAGCCTGGGAATGGTTTCATATTTTCATTATGGAAAAATATTTCTCCTCTGCCTCTGGAATTCGCATTGGGGCAGGGCCCATTCCTTTGCATGTTTATGACACAGACCGAGTACAGCCAGCGCTTGAATTTTATAACTTATGCAAAGGGAGGGGGAAGTTGGCAGAACCTTCCTCTTGAGTTTGTTTAAGGTATATAAGGCGGGAAAGCTTGGCGCTGAAGCAGAAGGAACTCATTTTTGGGGTAGATGCTCTGCCCAGAGCATCATCCCATTTTGGAACGTTTTCTCCTGCTTCAGCTGTCCAGGGTTGCATAGCTTGACGTTGGCACTAGGAAGATGAAGTTGGATTCGATCCCCATTGTATTGCATTTTTTTTTCATAATTATCTAGCTTTTCT
This sequence comes from Pleurodeles waltl, assembly GCF_031143425.1. Taxonomy (NCBI): domain Eukaryota; kingdom Metazoa; phylum Chordata; class Amphibia; order Caudata; family Salamandridae; genus Pleurodeles; species Pleurodeles waltl. Next base: position 777,105,560 of record NC_090437.1, on the reverse strand, counting down.
GTGCATATATATATATATATATATATATATATATATATATATACATATATATCACTGCATACATATTCATGGTTGATACATTGTACTTTGTATGCCTGACATTGTATAACTGTTGTAAGCATTTACACATGTTTTACTGCATTCAAGTTAAATGCTCATGTTCATATTTTCGTGTACTTTATTGTCATATCTGGGAAGTATCTCAATAATTCATTACTCAAACTAGAAGTGCTGCATTCCTTGTCATCGTTTTCCTCTTAGTTTGAAGGAAAGCAGAACAGGACACATATTGTTTTTTGGAATAAATGTAGTGTGTGATTATAAATTGAGAAAAGTCTTGTAAGCTGTCCAAGAGAAGGGCTTTGCTCTGAAATTGTCAAAATTTAAATTTCATAAGCAAAAGATTTAATACCAAGGCCATACGATTTCTGATTCTGGTATAAGACTAAAAAAGTGTCATGTGTCAGCTATTATGATTGCTCCTAAGCCTATCTCCAAAGATCAATTGTTGGCCTTTTTTAGGGCTGACTGAATTCTAGGCCAAATTCATACAGAATTATACAACTAAGGTGGAATCAATAAGAACAATATTTTAAAAAAAGGCAAAATGTGAGTAGGGAAATTTATAGGATGAAGCATTTGAATCTGTGAAGAGAGAAATTGTTAACGCTCCATGTTTGAAACCTTTTGAAGTTGGGAAGGAATGCAAAATAGGAGCTGATGCCAGCTATTGTGTATCAGGAGTGACGTTGATGCAATGTGGTGGAAAAAGAGAATGGACTGTGTCATATGGGTCACGAACATGGAGGGAATCAGAAAGACATTCTTCTGTCATCAAAGAAGAGTTATTGCCTTGTGTCTTGGGAGCTGAACATTACAGGATGTTTCTGTAGTGTACCAAGTTTGCAATAAGGATAGATCAAAAGCTGATAATTAATATGCTGTCATAAGGTGCGGAAAGGACAATGACAGCAACATTCGCTAGACTTGCGTCCAAACTACAATCGTTTCAATATAAGATGGAGCATGTTCCAGGATGTAACAATATACATTCTGAGTGTATGTCTAGATTACCTGTAGTAGAGAAATTTGAAGATTCTGGGGAAGAGATGGAAATCGAAGTAGCGTACAACTTTGCTGAAGTTAGTGATTTGCGAAAAGTGATATTGGTTTGTGTGCTATATCAGAGGAGGAATGGATTACTTAATCTGAAAAAGATGAGCTGCTGTTGGAAGTTCAATGACATATAAGTGAAAGATGGCCAGAAGAAAATTATGTTATAGGAGACCCCAAGGGTTTCCATAAAATACGCAAAGAACTAGGTGAAGAGAATGGTAGAATTTTGAGAGAGGATAAAAATCATACCTCCTTTTACTTTAAGAATGAGGCTGATACACTTTGCTCATGAGGGACATTGTGGAATATCCAATACCAGATGAAGGTTGTGAGAACAATATCGGTGGCCAGGAATCGATCTAATGGTAGACAAATGGGTGAGATCTTGTGTCCCTGTTCTACAAGTGAAAAGTCAGCCAAAGCTATAGTGCCTGAGTTAGTGCTTGTTGAATTGCGACAAGGGCCATGACAGAAATTGGAGGTCAATATTATTGGTCCTATTTCAATCATTTCTAAACAACAGTGTTATGGTTTAGTGGTAGTAGATAATTTCTCAAAATGACCGGAAGTCAAAATGGTTGGTAAAGTATCTTCTGAGGTAATTGTGGAATTTCAAGATGAGCTATTTTGTAGATAAAGTATTCTGAAAGTCATTTTGTGATACAATGGCCCCCAATTCAATTTCAAACAGATGGAACAATTTGTCTGTGTCTGTGGCATACATCACAAAATGACATATGTATTTCACCCAGAGGCCTATGAGCAAGTAGCAAGATTCAATAGAGTGAGTAAAGAATCTATCCAGTTGGCTATTAAAGGGGGACTTGATTGGAAGAAAACTTTTCACAACACATTATTAACTTATAGAACCTCACTTAATTCTATGTCAGTGTCTTTTTTTGAATTGTTGAGGAGGAGAAAAGCTGGTTGTAAGTTAATGCCATGGTGGTTGAAGAACAAGAATAATAGTGATGCTGAGGTAGATAACAAGAGGATCAGGAAAGCTGTATAAGATTGCAAGGGGCGTATGAAAAAAATTATGAAAGAGGAGAAAGGCACTCCCAGTAAACAGTCGGTAGAATTTGATGACTGGGTGAGAGTGAAACATGGGGTAAATGCCAGGAAAGGAACATCTAAGTGGTCTGATCCTGTGAAGATAATTCAATGTTTCAAGAATGGGGTGAGAGTACATGATGGAAAGGTATGGAATTCGCCTAGAGTATCTTTGTGTAAAAGCTGCAAACAACACAAAGAAGTGTTGGGAAATACGTTTTGCCATGAAAGAAGAGGAGCGGTCTTGGATGACAGTAATAGGTTCTTGGCTATTCCAAACTATTCTGATGCGAGAGTTGTCAGTAGAAATGCACTGTCCCATTGAACATCAAGTAATGAGGAGAAGTATTAGTACTAGACCTATAACTGCCAAGCTCAACGATTATTTGTTATCATAAGTCCAATGAATGACTGTTATTGTAATTGTTTTATGATTTTACCTTAAAATATGTCATGTTACCTTTATGGAATTTTAGGTAGGAAAAACCCAGAAAAACTGTATATTAGAGAGTAGGTTTTAATTCATTCTTTATTTGATTACTAATCAATAATCATAAAAGTACAAAGAAATATCACCACAAACAAATATATCTAAAATTAAAAACAAATAATAATAAAACATATTCTGATAAAAAGCAATAAAAATCATAATTACAATGTAATAAGTCACATGTCTTCCGGGGAATTTGTAATATTTACAACAACAAAAATTAGGTTTTCCATAGTCTGTGGCTTCATTACAAGGGCAATTTTATACCGAGTTAGGAGCATACTGTCCAGGTGGGAAGCAAAGTCAAATACATGTTGTACCCAACTGAAACTTTGAGAGTAAAGATCTCTCCCATGGACTCCTAACTCTCAGAATTGACCTTTCCAGGGTGTCAGCTTCCCTCCTCTCCACAGCCTTCCTGAGAAATATCTCTTCAACCATCTTCCCCATGTTTTTGGTTATAAGGTGAGGGGCAGAAAATAAATCTGGACAGCCCAGAGAGACAGCTAGGTTTTTTTATACACAACATTTTTGTACCCGTTATCACAGTCCAGGCAGTCCAGAATTACTTCTCTATTGAAGGTTGTTTTTTCCCATCTCTAAACCGATATCCACCTTAGCAATGGGGCTAATTTTACGTAATCTTCCACATACCCCAAACCCAACTGGCTGGATGGACCTTTTCCCATCAATTTTCAGCAAAACCGATTCTCTTCTTGTTGTATTCTCTTACAGCCACAATACCCCAGATAGCAGCCCCATGAGAGAGAACCGGGAGACATTTCCTTCTGTAAACTTGGATCAGTGAGTTCTGCTTTGCTTCAAACTAAGAAGGAAATGATGCCAATGAATGCAGCACTCCTAGTTTGAGTAATTCATGTATTAAGGCACTTCCCAGACATCAAAATAAAGCTACCTCCCCCTCCCTTTGCGTAAGTAATGAAATTCAAGAGCTGGCTGTACTTGGTCTGCATCACAAGCACACAAAGGAAAGGGCCCTGCCCTGATGCGCATTCCAGTGGAAGAGGATTAGTACTTTTTGTAATGAAAACATTGAAACACTTTCCAGGCTGAGACTCTCTTGTCATGTCTACTGTTCAGATCCCCCATGTTATGTTCCTGCACGGTACAACCCAGTGCTAAAGAGACTAAGCAAAAACACATTTAGTGTAGACAACACGTTTTGTTGACAAATACCTGCGCCACCAATGTGATGGCATCTGAAGCTAAGCTAAGCACAAAATGGAGTCGTTGGTCAAGATGGAGTCAGTGGTTAAATACAGATAGCTTTACACAGCAGAACTATCAGTTTGCTACCTATAGTTGCCGAGAACCTAAACAGAGCATTACATGCTTGATTGAAATGCTGACATCTGTCAGCCAGAAAGGGGGTCCAGTTATTATGTTGATCAAATTTCATGCCCACAAAGGAAAAAGCACTAAACCTGGTAATGGCTTTCTCTTTCATAGATATGGGTCTTACTTTAGAGGACTGCCTCCCACAAACAATATAATGGATTTAAGCTATAATAATATGAAGATCAATCTCATCCATGAATTTGACAAACAAGTCCACCAAACCCTTTACCCCATTTAGGGTATGAAAGAGTAAGACCGCCTCATCTGCGTATAGCGGGGACAGGACAAAAGAGGCATTAACCGTGGGTGCGTCTTTCCCTTTTACTGTCCAAAAAACTTTCAGTCCATTTATATATAATAAAAACAATTTAGGTGTCAAAACACATCCCTGTCTAACCCCACAAGGGAGGTTGAAACAATCTGTACAGCCCCCACTTGTCTGTGCCTGCAGCACCCTCAATAATTGTTTGAAAGGCACCTAAAAGATCAATCAGGGACTGAGGCATTCTGAGATCAAGCAGTAAAATCACATCTTGGACCGTTTACCCATGTCAAAGGCGCTACTTAAGTCCATGAATGCCAGATATATGCTTTCATTCTTGGCTACCACATACTTCCCTATCAGCAAGTTGCTCTGATATGATTAGAATACCAATCTGGTTGAGCTTCAGCCTGGCCAGAAAGTGTGGGTTATGGCCCCAGTAGAGCCTTGTGCTCTACAGGACAGGTGTTCAGGGTCATTTGAGGTGAAGGAGTGCAAGAGTGATGTCACCTATCTGGTGGACTTGCAGACTCAAAGGAACCCCTTAAGAGTTCTCCATGTGAACTGCCTCAAACACCACTTTGAGACGTCTGAGTTAACCATGCATCTGGCTACAGATGATGGGGCGGAAGAGGAGAGTGAACCTCTCCCTGAACTCCTGCCTGCCATGGAGCAGGATGGGTCAGTAGGAGGCCTAGTCCTCTCCCCTTCTCTGACTCTAGAATAGCAGAGTGAGTGTTGCCAGTTACTGGGACACTTTGCCACTCTGTTCTCACTCACTTCAGGTGTCACCCATCTATGCACGCATGATGTGGACCCTGGGGACAGCCTGCCTGTGAAAAACAAGGTTTACAGGTTGGATGACGAAGTGAAGGCCAGCATCAAGGAGGAGGTCTCCAAGATGTTAGCGTTAGGGGTGATTGAGCGATCCAGCAGCCCTTGGTCCAGCCCAGTGGTTTTGGTACCCAAGGCTGCTTCACCTGGTGCCATACCAGAACTTCGGTTCTGTGTGGACTACTGGGGGCTCAATGTGGTCACGAAAACAGAGGCCCACCCAATCCCCATGAGCTGATGAGCTCATAGATCGGTTGGGGGTAGCCAGGTTCCTCTGCACATTTGATTTAATGTCTGGGTACTGGCAAATTGCTTAATCGAAGGGGCCAAGGAGAGGTCTGTGTTCTCAACACCATTTCCTGGTCATGCCCTTTGGGTTGAAGAACGCCCCTGCCACCTTCCAAAGGTTGGTCAATCAGGTCCTGGCTGGGATTATAAACTTCAGTGCCGCCTACCTTGATGACATTGCGGTGTTTAGCTCCAGCTGGGAGGACCACTTGCACCACCTCTGGGAAGTGTTAAAGGCTCTGCAAGCTACAGGGTTCACTATCAAAACCAGTAAGTGCCAGATAGGGCAGGGGTCAGTGGTGTTCTTGGGACACCAGGTAGGGAGCTGCCAGGTGGCGCTCATACAAACCAAAATTGATGCCATTCGGGCTTGGGCACCAGCCTAGACCCAGACAGAGGTGAGAGCCTTCTTAGGTCTCACTGGGTACTACAGATTTGTCAAAGGATATGGCACCATTTTTGCCCCCTTGACTGAGCTGACGTCTAAGAAGCAGCCTAGACAGGTGATGTGGTCTGAGGTGTGCCAGACTGCATTTGACACCCTGAAGGTGGCCATGTGCATGGTGCCTTTGCTGTTGGCCCCTGACTTCGCAAAGGAATTTGTGGTACAGACAGATGCTTCAGAGCATGGTGTGTGAACAGTACTTTCACAGCTGAACGAAGAGGGCCTAGACCAGCCTGTAATCCTCCTTAGCAGGAGACTACTCCCCAGGGAACAGAGGTGGAGTGCTGTGGTCTGGGCATTGAAATCGCTAAGACTCTACTTGTTTGGGTCTCACTTCTGGATTCAGACAGACGGTTAAGGCAGATGAGGATTGAGAACCCAAAACTGTTGAGGTGATCCATTGCCCTACAGGGGATAGACTTTATGGTGGATCACCGTAGCATAGAACACGCCAACGCTGATCATCTGACCAGGTTCTTCTGCCTTAGTGAGGAGGACTCCCCAGGGGTTGGGTAGTTTCCCCTACTCTCAGCTGGAAGGGGGCATGTGTTAGACCTGGCAGAGTTTTGGCATGCCTCCCCTGTCTTTTTGCCTTCTGACCTCCTGTTTTTATGGTTTACTGGATTCAGTTTTTGCTGGTTTATTGTCTCTGCACACTTTACCACTGTTGACCATTGCTAAAGTACAAGTGCTCCCTAAGTAAATTGTACTGTTGATTGGTTTATCCATGATTGGCATATCTGATTTACTGGTAGGTCCCTAGCAAAGTGCACCAGAGGTGCCCAGGGCCTGTAAATCAAATGCTACTAGTAGGCCTGCAGCACTGATTTTGCCATCCATATAAGTAGCCCTGTAAACATGGCTCAGACCTTCCACTGCATGTCTGTGTGTGCAGTTTTAAACTGCCAGTTTGACCTGGCAAGTGCACCAACTTGTCAGGTCCAAACCTTCTTGTACATGTAAGGCACCCCTAAGGTAGGCCCTAGGTAGCCGCAGGGTGCAGTGTATTTAAAAGGTAGGACATGTGCTGGTGTGCCTCTCTCATAGGTTAACATGGGTCTGCCTTTAAATCACTTTAAAGTGTAGATTCCCTTTGAGAGCAGATAGAAATGTGAAGTTTAGGCTCTCTGAACACAGAATTTAAAAATACATCTTTTGGTTTTTGGATTGTGAGTTTGAAAAGGCCACTTTAAGAAAGTAGGCATTTTCTTGCTTAATTCTATGACTGCCTGTTTGTGGATTCCCCATCTGGGTCAGTTTGACAGCTGGGCTGTTTATGTCTCTCCTCTAGGCAGTGACACAAAGGGAGCTGGGGTGTAGTGTGCATATCCTGATGAGCCATCTGAGCTAGAGTGGAAGGAGGAGTGGTCGCTTGCACCTGAAAGGAATGTGCCTGCCCTCACACAATCAAGTCTCCAACCCCCTGGTGTGTGTCTGGGGCCTGGCCTGGACAAGGAAGGATCTTGCAAACACTTAAAACTTTGCTTTGAAGTTTGCCAACTTCCAAGGCAGAAAGGGATATCAGAAGAAGACCCACAACCCCAGGCTTTTAGAATCTTTTGGAATCAAGAGGAACCTCTGCCCAGGAGAAGAGCTGAAGGAGGACTACTGTCCCTTTGCTATGTTCCCTTGTTGGACTGGCCTGCAGTTGCTGCTTCTGCCTGAAAAGAGTGCAAAAGGTGAACTTTGCTGTGTGTCCTGCTTTAGAAAGTTCTCCAAGGGCTTGGAGTAGAACTTGCTTCCTGTTGAAAGTCTGAGGGATACCAAAGACTTCAGTTTCCTCGATCTGCAGCACTGGGAACTGTGTGTTTTGTGCTGTTCAAGAGGAGAAACCACTGCTTCTCATGAAGCCGCTGGTCTGCACCGTGACCTGCTGACACCGCACGGGGCCGCACTGCCTCGCTTTGCACTGTGACCCTAATCTCACTGACGCTGTTATAGGGTGACTTCACCGAGCTGCTAGTTGCACCGTGACCTGTGGGCCCGCACTCTGGCAACGCCTACTCACACCGCAGCCCGGGCATCCCTGACGAGGCCGGTCCTGCTAACACCGGCACCGCTGCCTGCACCGTGGCCTGTGGATACCACTCGTGAGGTACACAAAGCACCGTCCCATCCCGCACTGCAGCCTGTTTCACTGACGCCAGCATCATCAACTCCAAAGTTGTCACCAGGCATCCTTGCCTGCACTGTGGCCTGTGAGCAATGCTCGTGAGGGTCATGAAGCACAGTCCCATTCCGCACCGCTGGCTTGGGCCTACCGACGACAGCGCTTCAGCAATGACGATGCTGCTGCCTGCTCTGTGATCTGGTGACACCGCACGTCATATCGCCCTGCTTCACACTGCAGCCCCGACGCCATCCACGCCAGCGCTCCTGATTTCATTAGCCCGGAGTTCGATACGCACCACATGTGACTTCAAGGACACGACGACTCCAGCATCTACTCTGGGACCGACACCGCAATGCCGCTCTCCGGAGCTCACCATGAGGATCATGACGCCATGCAATTCCAAAAGTACTGTTTAAGGGTCTTTCCAACATCGTAGCTGGCCTGCGACATCGCGGCCGACCTGAACTTTGGTTTTGTTGATCACGACTCTGTGATAGCCCTAGGTGGAGCTATCGACTTCAAGGAACTCTATTTGTTTTTTGTTATTTTTCAGTCCAGAAAAAGTATTTTATTCTTTTATATTTAACAGAAAAAGAAAACAAAAAGAGGAGAGAAAAAGTAGATAATATTACAGAATTACATACACAACTCGCTTGTCTTAAACCACTATAGAGTAATGAATATGCGAGAACAAGGCACTTTAAACATATATATAGGCAATACTTATAAGTTACGTAGTAAGGTGCAAGGAAGAAATAGCTTAGAAGATAGTAAGAGAAATTAGGGAGTAAGAGAGAAATAGAGTAAATCTTGCAGAATTGATATCTTTATTACTGTATGTTGGATTTTTATCATATTTGGTCTTGTTTTATATAGATAAATATTAGCTATTTTTCTAAAACCGATGTGGTGTCGTTTTGTAGTGTTTTCATTTATTACTGTTTGCTATGTGCACATGCTTTACACATTGCTTCAGAGATAAGCCTGACTGCTTGTGCCAAGCTACCAAGGGGGTGAACATGGGTTATCTGAGTGGGTATCTCCCTTATCCTGACTAGAGTGAGGGTCCCTACTTGAACAGGATGCAAACGGGCTACCAACTAGAGACCCCAGGTCTAACAACATTCATTAATAGGGGTGGCCAAAAAGGAATGTCCATTTTATATAAGTACATAGGGACCCCATCGGGGGACTTCTTTGTAAAGCAGTAGAAGTTTCTTCTAGCTCAAATATAATATCTATTGGGAATTCAAGTGCCTCCTCTAAACTCTCTGAGATGTTCTGAGTCCCCAGTGAGTAGACTGATGTAAAGTGGCTCATCCATTGCTCTGGCATTATATTTGTGACTGTGTTATCAGGTGTAACTAAGGCCAACCGCTTTGCCTTGACAATATCCCAAAACCCCTTGTAATCGCCAGCATTACAGGTGGATATAAATCGCTCTCATGCCTCCTCCTTCAGAGCGTGTTTTCTCTCTTTAATATTTAACCTGTAAGATGCTCTGGCTCGGGTAATACCCTCTTGGATCCTTGGCCATTCATTAAGCAGCATCCTTAAATGCTGATTACCAGCTCTACATCTGTCATCAAACCACCCAATTTTAAGCTGCCTGCTATGGCCAGAAAGATCATACATGAACTGGTTAGCAGAGAGATTTAAGAATTGAAACAACTCCAAAACCCCCACGGGGAAGGGTCAATACATAGCAAGAAGTCGATTATCAGGTTTCCATTGGCCCTAATAAGAGAATTAAACAGGACAGGTAGCGGAATACTATGCCATTTAATTTAGAGCCCCTTGTCCTTAGTTGTCAAATCAACTAAACTGGGGTTACTTTCATGCTTAGCATCATCCAATATTAACATTTCAAACACAGTGGGATTATTGTCACTATATCAAGTGTCCAAAACTCCCCCTTTTAGGACAGTACTTCCCAAAGACCTTGAAACAAAAACATAATCGATAACAGACCGTTTCCCCCACCCCATAAGTTTTTTTTTTCTTTTTTTTTTTTTTAACAAATTGCTGCTTAACAATAGTCCCCACGTTAAGGAGGTTAGTCAGGGATACAGCATTTTTAATGTTCTGGCCATTTCATCAGCTACAGGCAGGCAGAAGGATCCACCATTCACAAAGAGATCAAGATTTTCAAAGTTACAACTCACCTTGGCATTTAAGTCCCTGCCCAGTGCTTGATTAAAACATTGCACATTAGAAAGTGTTCTATCCTCTAAAGTGGACAATACCTAAAATAGCGGGTCAATTTGACAACCAAGCTCGTACACCGAGTTGTAAAAATGAACCAAGAAGAAACTAAAATTCCGAGATACCACTACCCACAAGACCTGTATCCCCCGATGCTTCCCAGGTATATCAGTGACTCTGAGCAGCTTAGATACATGAACCATAATAAATAATCCCCCCTGGGCTCTCTGTCCCGAAACAACTGTGGCAGGTACACAAAAACATTCATACCCATCCACAGAGATAATTTCCTGTGCCCAGGTTTCTTGCATCATTATCACATCATGCTGGGTAATGAAGGCAAGCCATTCAGAGTCCAAAATTGTAGTCCTGATGCCCACAATATTCAAGCTGATGACTATTAGGGCATGACATTGGGGAGTTCTCACCTTATTTAAAAGGTGAGGGCCTCAACAATGGCTGATCTTCCCTTGAATCGGGAAGTGGATCGAGAGGTTCAGAGAGTCAATCATTGCTACCCAGACTAGAAAGTGGAAGAAACCTATTCTGGGTAGGTATAGTCGGCTGTTCAAAGTGTCTAAGTGGGAGGGTGGAGTTTTCCCTAGGTCTGGCTTGCAGATGTCTATAAAAAAAACTTAACCGGACATGGCCTATAGCTTCTTCCAAAGAAGGTTGTGCATTAAAACGTCAGAGTAATTGCCTTGCCTTTGGAGGATATCTGCAGTGTATGTTTCAATTTTTATGTTTCATTTAATATTCAATGTGTTTTACTGATCTTTTAGTTATGGCCATTGTTATGCTATTTCTTAATAACTATTTGGAATGTCATGAAAGATATATGTAAGGGAGGTGTATGGTATTCTCTGCACAAGTTTGTCAGAGTCTAAAATGTGAGCTCATGCTAAGAAGGTGGGGGCGGACAGTTGGTGAGACAGGGAGACGGTGTATCCTAGTCGTGTCATGAGGCTCCTGTTGTACTTCCCACATCTTCCAATCAACCAGATGATGTCCAACATACAGTTTCCTGTCTGGATGTTCATTACAGATGTGGAACAGTGTGGCCAAATAAATGCATGGCAAATCAGGTGAGCACCCATACCGTTCTACTTTTGTGGCTATTTATGTATATTTACAATGTCTTTCCTAGACTTCTCTGCACTTTTAAACATAGCCTTGGCTCATCAACGACATAAACAAGAGTGGGCAAGGAAAGTGCACCGAAAATCTAATTTTTAAAGGGACTAGAGGATAGGAAGACATGTCGTAGAAGGAAAAACAGAAAAGGAAATTTGTTATCAAAAGGTGCCTCATTTCCAAACACAGACATCAAACACACAAAAAGTGATGGGAGAAATGTAAATAGTCTAACCATTGGCAGTTGCACCAGGTCACGTTCCAACTCTTCTTTCCGTTGCCCATTATACCACCTCAGATTAGACCCAGTCATATATAAATCTGCCCTGGCTCTGCTCTAATAGAAGCAGTCCGACCTGAGTCAACAACTCAGGTCTATTATGAACACCGCCACAACACTCAAGAGTAGTATTGGCCTAGTTTAGCCTTTTTTTTTAGGCTGCAGCTACGTTCCAGTGGAATAGTACTACATCTGGGCATACCCTTGGCCACTAAGGATACTGATCAAATGCAAAAATCAAAATTAAGACATGTTCAAAATTATATTTAAATTGTGATATCTGTAAAATTGTTCAAAAGTGAAGTAGGTACTCACACATACAAATAGTTGCAAACCTCTGAGATTTATTACTGCTTTTATGATCGGAGCCTTCCGAAGTAGATGAAGCAGAGGGAGTGTATTACAGCTATGGCTTACACACTTACCAGAGGATAAAATACCAGACAAGTCATTCTTTTTTTAGTCAAGTTCGTAGGCTATATTTGCGAGGAAAACGTTTTCAGCAAAAAATAATGTAAAACATTCCTTTAGCTCTATTGATATAAAATATTCAATAATAATGTGCATGTTATCACCATATCTTGATTAATAAACTAAGGCCCATATTTATACTTTTTTAGGGCCGCATTTGCGCCACTTTGCGCCACTTTTTGAAAAAGTATAAATAGGGGCCTAAGTTTTTGCTTCATTATCTTGTTAGAAATCAAGAATAATTTAAGCTGTCTTGCTGAAAATCACAATGAACACCAGATTATATTTAGCCACGTAATGTACAATCTGGGTGCTGTCAAAGAGATAGAAACATTGTGTAAAAGATGACACCGTGCTTGTTTAGGAGACAGCCAGTCGTTGGTACTTGTCACTCACATCCTGAGAATTGGTGAAAAGCTGATCAATATTTCAACACAAACCACATCCTTGCCATCTTCAAGTGGGCTGATGATTATAGCTGATAGTGCCTGGAGATTGGAGATCTACAAACACAAAGCACCAACATTGGAGTTTTGGATTAGTAGTTTGGACTACAACCGAGCTGATAATGTTCAGACATCATCACCCTGTCTCTATTCATATCTACTCATAGCACTGTTGGATTTGAATTAGCAGTCTGAATGGCGTTACCTCAGTTGTATCCGTTTGTTGGGATTGGGTGTGCCAAAGTATGTGCATTGAATAAATAATTAACAGACAAGGAAATCAATGTGTAATGATATAATTGTTCCTTAACTTTATGAAGATTAACCAGTACATGTAAGGTGGGTATTCAGCTAGGTCCTGCATTGGCAGCTATCCCATCCACTGTATTATAAGTGATTATATCCAATGGTGCTTGTAATATGGCTCTTGTAATGTGATGGATGGCACATCCATCATATTTGTGATGGAGTATCCCATTCACCAAAAAACAAATCAGGCCTTAGTCCCTGTTTGGTTCTCAAAATCACCCAGCAGGCCAAGGCTGGAACATGTCGCCTGGCAGGTTTTCACAACGCTGGCTACATTTACCATGAGTCCCACTGAACTCAAAGACTGATTTTCAAAGCAGCAAACAGTTCAGAGAAGGACAACCCTAATTTTATTGCCTCCCTAAGGTGCCACCTCTTTGAGGAAGCTGACAAGAAGTGAGGATGCAGCACTAAAAGAATGGAAAAGATCCACCCAAATCCACCATTGAAAGCTCTCCCACCCAAAAGTGCAAGGGCAAGAAGGCAGCCCACAACCCTCTGCCAATTAGTGCAAGTGGCAAAATTAAAATTCAGTTACAGGTCCTCAAAATCAAATAGATCATGTAAAGTAAAAAAAAAAGATACATAGAAAACTAGGTCATAAAAAAACAGCCTCATTAGGATTCATTCATGGCGTAACAAAAGACAAGTGGTGAAGATTGAACCTAGGTACAGTTCGACATAATTAGCACCATTGTAATAAAGATGTCAATGTACAGCCAGAGTTTTATTTTGTTGTATAATGACATAATTCATATTTACAGTTTTGTGGTAATCAAAGCACATAAAGTACACAACACAAAACACTGTACACCATACACAATGAAAGAACGCTATAAAAACATATTACAGTAAAATCAGGACCTCTGGCTATTACCACTATAAAGTGTTCACAGTAACTAGGTGACAGAGAGCCTCTGTGCAACCCTACAAAGAAAATCTCAGTACCACAAGTATGTAGTTACCAAATGATGAAAGGGTAAGGTAGTGTTCGCATCATTGATTGACTGCAATAACAAGCTAACCACAATCAAGAAACTTTAAAATGGAGTTTTAACAGTCCTACTTCATCATGAATGGGCACTGTTTATTGTCAATGACCCTAATGTTCTTAAACACCTAAAATACAACATGAACAGAACAAAACCAATGGCAAATGAATAACCGTGTATACGATAATTGTCAGAGACTAGGGGCCAGATGTACAAACTGTTTTGCATGGCGCAAACATGCAAAACGGCCATCGCGATGCACATTCCAATTTTGCGAGTCGGTACCGACACGCAAAATGGGAATGCGACTCGCAAATAGGAAGGGGTGTTCCCTTCCTATTTGCGACTCGCACTGCGATGCAGAATTGCTTTGTGACCGCGAAACCGGTCGCAAAGCAATTGGGAAGGGGTCCTCATGGGACCCCTTCCCCTTTGTGAATGTCGCACAAAATGTATTTTCAGAGCAGGCAGTGGTCCAATGGACCACTGCCTACTCTGAAAAAACGAAACCAAATGGTTTCATTTTTTATTTTGTATTGCAACTTGTTTTCCTTTAAGCAAAACGGGCTGCAATACAATTTTAAAAAACTGCTTTATTGAAAAAGCAGTCACAGACATGGAGGTCTGCTGTCTCCAGCAGGCCACCATCCCTGTGAGTGCAGGGAGTCGCAAATTGCGACCCACCTCATTAATATTAATGAGGTGGGTCTTTGCGACCCCCTTGCGATTCGCAGAAGGTGTCTGAGACACTATTCTGCATACGGATTTGCAAATCGTAAATTGCGAGTTGCACCGACTTGTAATTTCCGATTCGCAAATTCTATTCTTGCTACATCTGGCCCATGGTCTGGTTAGGTCAGAGCACACTTAGAGAATCTCTGTTCAGCCCCTGGTAGCTGTGACACGAGCACCAGGCCAACGTCCCTCAGAGAAATGTGTCTTCATTTCAAGAAGTACCAAAGAATTCAAGGTAAGAAAGCAACACAATAAAATTGCCGTTCCATATCGATGACCCTAGAAAGATGGAGAAGGATAAAATATGATAAACACCCCAAATCACCAAATTTGGATAAGAGATATTTTAAAGTTTAATGATAGAAAAAGAAAAGCACCAATGAAAAACAACAGTTAGTGGTTGCTTGGAACTGAGACACAATTTCAGGCCAATAGCGACAGAGGGGATGCACGGAGCAGGCCATTCAGCACAAAGATTATACCTTCAGATTTAGTAACTTTTCGGTGGCTGTTGTCCTGTTTCGGAAAACGCGTTTTTGCCCACACATTCTTCATCTGCCTATATAAATGTTCTGCTGTGCCCCAGTCTTTCAAATGAAAAACAAGCAGGCGTTTAAGCCTAACGATAATGACTCTCATTTTCTGGGAAAATACACTTTCAGTAATGTAAATACCTGTGGCTCCGTGAACTCTAGGGACAGATACACACTGATATCTTTGTATTTATTATCATTTGCTCTAAATGAAATGCCGTTTCCGTTTCATAACCCCAAAACAAATAGAAGGTTACCCAGGGAAGAGGCATTTGCAGTTATACATAGTAATTACTACTTCAGCAGTGGGTAAGGACCATTAGCTTCACCAGCTCTGCGAAGACCCTGGCAGCACAACGATATGCAATGTATAAAAGCATCATGCGTTTCTTTTCAAACATTCTGTAAAATAGTTAATTCCTTTTAACAGGCTGCAAGTGCTTTCGCCATCATTCAGTGCTTCTTTGTTTCCATGGCACCCTCATCCGAGCTTAGTACATTCTTTTCTTTCCCAGGTCAAGCCTTGCTGGTGGTGTTGGTGGAGGGGAGGTGGGGGTCCTTTGCTCCCTATTCTACAGAATTTCCCTTTACTAGCTGGTTTTACCCTTCGAACTGTTTGATACACTCATCCTTCCACGGAATCCTTTAACTCCCTACACTGAAATATCCATCTGTGACGACCTGACCAAATCAGTGATTCTTTCTGCTTATCTCATTACTCCTTGTTGTAATTACCCTGATTCTAAATATTTCCTTTCCTTGTGTTTGGTATCTTCACCCTCCCTCGTTCTCATTCTTCTCCTCACTAAGGTATGTTTTACTTGTGCTGCAGTTTAGAATGCTGGCTATGTATCCTGTTTATAATATAGCCTTAGAGCCTGCCGTATCGGGCTCTACCAGCCAATAAAGGCCCCCTCCAGCTTCATTCCCTTTTCTCTGGCCTTTAACAAGGGAGCGGGCCTTTAATTGCCAGTAGAGCCCACTACTGCGGCTCTCAGGCTATTAGAACATTTTGCCACTAGAGGGCAGAATGTTCTCATAAATAAAACAAAGTCCTCACGGAGCCCAAGGGGATTAAAATCCCCTCGGGTCCGTGAGGCCTTGTTCACAGCTGTAGCTGTGAACAAAGAGAACCTTGGAATGTTGAAGCTCCGGACGTTTACCAGCCAGTAAAAGCCCACAGCACTCCATTGTCTGCAATGGAGATCCCAAGATTCCAATGTTCTAATAGTGGTTGTGTACCTCAGAGTTCTTCTAAGGAGAGCTTTAAGATAGTTGGGATAATAGACTTTACTTGACTGTAATTATTTGCATCATTACTTCACTCCTCCTTTGGATCAACATGATAGATGTAATGAAGCAGTGCTGCGTGTAATTATGTAAGTATGCATCGCTCTGTTAACTTCATGGTCCGCACTGCACACATCCACTCACAATCTTTGATCAGAATAACATAAAGGGAACCCGCAAGCATTAGTAGTTTTCTTTCGAAAAGTCTTGGAGCCAGAATACTAATTTTGAATCATGACCTGCATAAGAAATCAAACACAATTTGCACACAAGAACTACTATTACCAGAATCACAATGTCTATTTGTAATCTGATATTGAAGTTGTATTCATCCTCACTGCTCCCTCAGACATAGTATCCATGGATTCTTATTGTTTTCCTTTGCTAATATCTTCATGATGATATTTGCACTTAAAGTTCGAGATTTTCTTCAAATGATTTGCCATAACACATAGAAGATATAAAAAATAATTGTGAAAATAGCTGCATTAAAATACAGTGAATCAACATACTTTTTTAGGCCTTGCGCACATGTGCTGTCGCTTGCAAGAGTTGTTGTATACAACCACGCCCATTGTTTTCCTTTTATTGGCTTCATTGTTAATCTTATTTGCTACTTCCTATTTGGCCAGTGCCTCCTGTCCATGTGGCTTCTTCCCTCCCACAGCTTGTACATGTTGCTTCTTCCCTCCCACCCGCTTGTTGCTTCTTCCATCCTAATCCACTTGTTAATTCTTCCCTTTCACCCCCTTGTCTGTGTTGCTTCTTACCTCCCACCCCATCTATGTTCCTTTTTCCCTCCTACCCCCTTTTCCGTGCTCCTTCTCTCCTCCTACCCCTATTGACAAAGTTGCTTTCTTTAAACTCCTCCCACCCTGATGTCTGTGCTCCTTGTTTTAAACCTCTCCTGCTCCCCTGTGGCCTGTGTGCTGCTCGATTTGAATATCTCCTGCCTCCCATTGTCCATGTTGCTTGCTGTAAGCCCCTTCTCCCCCCTTGTCCGTGTTGCTTGCTTTAAGCCACTCCAACCTACTCTTGTCTGTGTTGCTTACTTTAAACCCCTCCCACTCTGTTGTCTGTGTTGATTTAGCCTCCTCTGTCCCTCCATTGTCCATGTTGCTTTTAACCTCCTCCCTTCCTGATATGATTGTTACTTTAACCCATCTCTCCCCATTTGTGTTACTTTTAACTCCATTATGCTTTTAACTCCCTCCCTCCCGTTATTGTCAGTATTACCTTTAACACTGCCCTCAGCATGTTGTCTGTGTTGCTATTAACCCTCTCTCTCACCCAATTGTCTGTGTTGCTTTTAACTTCTCCCTCACTCTGTTGTCAGTGTTGTTTCAACCTTCACCCTTCCCCTTTGTATATATTGCTTTTAACCTCATTCCTCCCCCATGGTCCTTGTTGCAGTTAACACCCTTCCTCCCCAGTTGTCATCTCACCTGCCATAAGAAAAAAAAGTGATATGCTGGTTTCTTTTACTATCTTGCTGCCTGACACCCTCCCGCCCTCACGTTGCTCCTGTTGCCTGTTCCCTCCCATCCTCCTTCCCATTGTCCATGTTGTCCCCTCTCCCAAAATAAGGTAAAAAGATATTAGGACACAGGCAGTGCTAGCCATGTCATAGTGCTTTTTATTTTTATTTTCAGCCATGCTGCACAGCAGTCACGTTGCTTTAGAAATGGATAAAAGACATTGGTAAAACTAATAACCCTCACATAGGTGCGATGTATTGGCTTTGCCAATGCTTGTATTGCTTCAGTGTCACCAACAAACAGATTTTAAGTTTTCTGAACTTGGTGAAGTGATTTTTTTTTTAACTCTTTTAAAAAAGAAGAATCGGATTTTATCTCAAAACTGATGTAACATTATTACATTGTACATCTTTTATGTATGTCAAAAGGGTCTGAGAAATATGTAACTTAGAATGTTAATTGTTTTAAAATGTTAACATTCTAAATTCTGGAAATTATTTATTTTTAGCTCAAACATTTAAATAATTAATACAAAATTGTGTACAATATTCCATCTGACAACTTTTTTTGAGGAAGGAACATGAAGAAGTTGCCACTGACATTAGAACAAAAGAGGAAATTCTTCTTCCCCATAAAAGCTTAACAGCAGTAACAGTGAGAAGGTAAGGAGACATCTTGATCAAATGAAGCAGTGTATTTCAATCCCTACTGTTAGAAATGGGGTGTCTGGTTGGCTAGGGTATGCATCTCAGCCAGGCAGAACCCACCACTCTAGTCAGGACAAGTAAGTTACAACCCAAAGATAATCTGTGCTTACCCTTGCTAGCTGGCACAGAGCAGTCAGGCTTATCCCCAGAGTTCATGTGTTAAGCGTCTGCACAACACACTCACACTAAAGAGACTCCAAACAGGATTATATACAAATATGCTTGTATATTATCATATATATCTTAGGACCACAACGGGACACATATGCAAATAAAGCAATTACTAAAGGATGATACTTGTTATCCTGAGAAATCCAGTAATCATCAGTGACATATAGCACATTAGCCATGTGTATTTAGAGCACGACATGCAACCTACTGGGGGACACACACGTAAAGCATTAGAACCTTAAGGAGCATAATAATTGTGCATATTATGCAACTTCTGTCATAGTACACACTATCCTTGCTGTGTAAGTATCCACAAGATATGCAGTATTACAATAGACCAGAAAATGCAATGGTTAGATTAGAGGTCAAAGATCACCATCAGCACCTCCATAACCATAAAGGAACATGGGCCAAGGACCACTGCCCTCCTATAAGCAGGGTTACAATAACTGTAGCAAGCCGGGATTTAGACTTCAGTTATAGGACAGAGGTAGGCCTGTGCTCCTCATTGGTGGTTTATGGTAGCCACCATTGGAGTCATGCAACAGAAAGTACCTTGTGTTTAGAAGGCAACAGCTGAGGTCACCCTGAAAGACAGCCTTCACTCACCTCAGCCCGTTTCTGGTGACAGGGGTAAGGTAAAGGTGCTCCTCCTTTGGAGCGTTCACAAAGTTACTACTGCCGTCTTGGTTTACTTGACCAGAAGGCAAGAGTCTTCTCTGGGTCCTCTGAATCCCACGCCAGGTGCTGTCCATCTGCCTGCACAAGCAGGAAGGCCCCCATGCTGCTGCTTCACACTGCTGCTGGAGGGGGGTCAGACAGCCTCATCCCAGAGCACAATGAATGCAGCAACCAACGTGCTGATCCGGGGATGGGCCGGACTTACAGCCCTTGTGTTCCTAACCTACCCCAGGTTGTTAAGTGATGCCTCAGAGAGAGAGAGAGAGTCACATTGAGGTGCACTGAGTGGGATGGGGCACGTTTTCCTGCTGATGGGTGGGGCTCCAGTACGTGGCCCAGTCAGATGGTAGTGGAAATCGGGAGCAGGTCGGAAACAAAGGACATTCCAAAAAAAAAAAAGCCCCACATAGGCTGATAGTCTCCTAAGTACTCACACACTCACAGAAGTAAGCGATCCTCCTGCGATATGAGGAAATAAAGCGCTCACCAGGCAGGCATAAAATAGCGTTTCCTACTCGCTAATAAAATAATAATGAAGAGATACCTTGATTGGCCAGACTCAGAGTTTTAATGATGGTTCCTCCTGGCAGGCCTTGTAGTGTCTGGGTCATCTGAGGGCAGGGAGCAGCTGGCAGCATGCCAGTATGCAGAAACACAATCCAGTGATTCCTTTATGCCACCAAGCCAGTAGCAGGTAGTAGGGTAACAACAGAAGAGCAGTCCAGATGAGTCCTTTTGTGCAGCACAGCAGTCTTTCTGACATAGCTACAGTCCCAGTTCCAAAAGTGCTCTAAGAATCATAGGGTCAGAGCCCCTGTACTTATACTCAAAAATGTATTTTTCAGAGGGTGAGTTCAAAGGAGCCCCTTCAAGTGTAACACAACCCCTTTCAACACAGCCCTGGCTCTAGACATCAGTATGGGGTAAATCAGCCCATTGTGTGAGGGCAGGACACAAACTATTGACATATAATGTATGAATGATCCTTCCTCTCCCAAGCCCAGGATGACTATCAGTATGCAGATGGATGCAGATGCCTCTTCATTCATACCCAGCCCCTTCTGTGTTGTGGCTGTCTGGAAAGTATGCAGAACGTGTAACTGTCACTCTGCCCTAGACGTGGATTGGAGTCAGGCTGCAAAGCACACAGAACTGTACACACAGAGAAATGCTCAATTTCTAGAAGTGGCATTTCTAAAATAGTAATGTAAAATCCAACTACACTAGTAAGCAGGATGTTTCACTACCATTCTAAACATCCCAAACTTTCCCATGCTACCCCTTCCAAATCAGAAATTACCACTTGAACATATATAAGGGAATGCCCAATGCTATCCTATGAGAAGAGCGGCCCTCACAGTAGTGAAAAATTAAATAGATTGTTTGTCACTACTAGGTCATGTAAAACAATTAAGTAGATGTCCTACCTTTTACATACACAATACCCTCCCATAGGGCTATTTAGGGTGTATTCTTGGGGTGACATAGGTGTACTAAAAGGGAAGTTTAGGCTTTGCCAAGTAGTTTGAAATGCCTAGTCAATGTGGGAGTAAAGTGTGCATGCAGATACTGCAGTGGCAGGCCTGGGTCAGGTTTGAAAGGCTACTTCTATGGGTGGCACAATCAGCGCTGCAGGCCCACTAGTAGCATTTAATTTACAGGCCCTGGGTATATGGTATACCACTTTTCCAGGATCTTACAGGTAAATTAAATATACTAAACAGGTGTAAACCAGTCATACCAAGTTTTAGGGTAGGGAGCACAAGCATGTTAGTACTGATTAGCAGTTGTGATGTGCTCAGAGTCCTAAAGCCAACAAAAAGAGAATCAGAACAATAGTAAGAGAAAGGCAAAACGTTTAGGGATAACCCTGCAGAAAGGGCCATTTCCAACACCTAGTAATTTATGGTCAAATTAGACCTTGAATTTATCAGCAGTAGGAGCTTTTTGGACATGTTCCAATTGAACAAAAAGGGTGAATAAATCCCAAAGGTAAAAACAGCAAAGCTGCCTTGACATTCAGTTCCGATTTATCCCAAAAGATGAGTGCCTGTAGAGATAGCACAGAGTGACAATGAAGATACAGAGCTGTGAGAGACATTCCAGCAGGGGTATGTAACACATCTTAAGGAACTGAAGCAAAATGGAACAAAGGACACAACCTATTTGACAGTGTAAGACCGATGGGCAGATTGCAGTAGAGGGCCCACTGCGGCAGAGGTTGCATGGATAATGAGAAATGGTATCTAGGGATGGAGAGAGCAGAGTGGAGAGAAAGGGACACACTTGGAAAGAGGGCAGAGAATTGAACTGAGAGGGCACAATATCATAATGTATTCAGCCAAATAAAAGCCATATTATTCTTAATCAGCGCATAGAGGGAAAAGACAGACGAACAGAAAGAACAAGAAGGCACAGTGTGAAAGAGAGGGCCCCGTCAGGGAGGAAAATTACAGGAGTGTGACAGGCAGTACAATGTGAGAGTCTGCACTGTTTGGAGAGATGGCAAAGTAGGAGGAGACCCAGAATGTGAGAAATGAGATAGTCAGCTAGCTCACAGTGGTAAAAGAAGTTACAGTCTGTGAAAAAGGATGCTGAGTTGGAGAAGGGTAAAGCTGGAGAAAGAGTCACAATTATCGAAATGGAAGCATTCTTATTTCGCCAGATTTAAATCCAGAGGACTCAAATAAAAAGTGCAAAATTAGATTTGTTCCATTCAAGTATACAGCACTTCAATATACATTTTAAATTCTCATGATGATGGAGGGCGATAAATCACATGTGAAATATACTAAAACAACAAACCTACAGAATATTGCAACAGTTATTTCATATGTCAAACATAGTAAATACATGATTGATTATTTAGAACAATGTACTAAATGTTTTTCAATATGGAAAGAATACAGATAGAATTGCAAAAAGATTTAGCTTTACATAATCAAAATATTATCACCAGGATTAAACTATTTGCGCAATTTATTTTTGCACATTTAACATATCACCTAAGTAATGTGTACTCAATAGGCATCTAGTTTGTACTGTCGGTAAAACAGTTACATAAAAATATTGCTTCGGTGCTTAGTAAAAACATCAATGGAAATGATAAGGTCCCTAGAAACATCTCAGACCGGTCATGTTTCCCTGAGGTTTATCTGCTGAAAGTGAATGTGGAATTACAAGGGGTGGGAGGGTATGGGTTAGAGACTCTGACAGGAATTTCAATCAATCAAATATTTGTAGAGCGTGACTTATCACCCGGGGGAAGGTCTCAAGGCACTGAACTTACAAATTTCCATGGTAATTCCTGTTCATTTCTCACTGCACTGCTGTGGTTGAACCCCAAATCATCATAAATTATGATCTTTCGGATTTAAAGGGACCACTGGTTTCACTAAATCTGGGGTTCATAATTAACCACTACTCACTATAAGGCACCCAGTGTATAGTTGACCCTGTGTCAAGCAGGAGCTACTGGGTCCAGCCATGGGAGTGGAGGCCTTTTGCTCCTGATGTCCTGGGGTCCATCCTACTATGGATCCTGAGCAACTAGACCAACTACTCCATCAGCACTCAATTCTCAGTGGTAGCGTGGGTCAAGCAGTCCAAGGCTTTTCAGGTGTGAGAGAGACTCAGCGTGTTGAACACAGGCTCACAACTGAAAATGCATTCTTTTGCAACAATAAGGGCCTTATTACATCTTCTGCGGATGGAAAGAACTGTCCACCGAAGTCCCACAGTAAGGTTGCTGCCAATGCAGCCGCCTTCCTGCGGCCCCATTGAGATTTTCCTGCTGGGTCAGCGGATGTAAACAGAGTTTCCATCCGCTGATCCAGGGAGAAACGGCTTACAACATTGACTCTGGATCATCATAGACTTGGCGGCAATGTTGAAGTGCATAGGATGCACCAGCAACTGTCACGCTTTTCACTGTCTGCAGAGCAGACAGTGAAAATCGTGACAGGGGTGGCCAGGGGAGGCCCTGCACTGCCCATGCCAAGTGCATGAGCAGTCCAGAGCTCCCCTGGGGCACCCTGCACCCCATCTCCACCAGCCTTTACATGGCAGGGCTACCACCATGTAATTGCTGGCGGTGAAGGGACTTGTAATCCCCAGGGCAGTGCTGCTTGCAGCGCTGCCCTGGCGGATTAGGACCGCCAGCCCCTCCAGTGGAGGAAAACCGCCACGGTCGTAATGTGGCTGTCGGACGCCACATTGGCGGCGGACTGACCACCACCGCAGCCCTGGCTTAATGAGGCCTTAAGTGTTTGTCCAGTCAAAAAAGGAGTATTCGAATAGTGGTAATAGCAATTCCCATTCATTTTAGGCAGCATCCAGGTTAAGCCCCACTAATAGTCTGAGTCTCACGAGTCCTACTCTGACTCTTTAGTCAAAAGTGTTCCAATGCTGAAACACTATGTGGCAGACAAGCTCCCCTGGGGCGCTTGACCCATCAGTCAGTCTTTCCCGCACCAGCAGGATCTTAATGATTGAAGTCTCTCAGCGTGTCCCCTTCATGGGCACTTAAGCTGCAGAGGCTGCCACTGATAGAAGCAGGGTGTGTGATGCTTTTGATGCTGGTCCTCAGTAAAGGCTTGGTCCCCTTTGGGTCACCACGGCAGCCTCCTCCCTCTGATGACTGTTTCGACCTGACGATGCTCCTGCCTTGTCCATATGGCCCCCTCTCATACAGTGTCACCTTTCCTCCTCTGCGCACATGCTACAGCCCAGTCAGCCCAGAGGTCCCTCCTGGCACTCAAGGTCACTGACTTAGTCCTGCACACATGCTTTAGCCCAGTTGGCACATCAGCAATCTTCACAGTAGCCCTACCTGGCATATAGGTGTTGCAGACTTTTTCCTGCACACAAGCTAGTGCTTCAGGCTCCAAGAGTGGGTTGTCTTGGATTCCCTAGATGATGCCCACCTACCAATCTTGGAGACTAGCAAACCTTGGCCCCAATTTTGTTCCCAGCTAGAAGTCTTGCAAAACATTTTCTCCTTGGTATGCCCGACTGGCTGCTTGACAGATAACAGTTTTGGGGGTTTGGAGCACCCCTTCTTATAGACCATTTCCTGACACCAAATGTGATGTACAATCTGAATCTTTGAAGTTTATGCTGGGGAGCTGCTTCCTTTTGAAATGCACTCTCCTTTGTTCTTCCCTTTCTCCAGAAAGCAGCCTGTCACAGCATGAGTGACTCGAACTCTGATAGCCCCAGAACACAGGCCATGATAGTGACCAGAGATTCACACGTGGATGTCAGCCACAGTAATGTGTATCAAAAGGGTACCCCAAGTCTTCAGCCCTGCTCTTTATAATTCTCTTATCACCCTTCCTGAGATGTGCCCTAGAGACCTTTCTCTGAATCAAAGAACACCCTTTGAAGTGTACTGACACGCCTGGCTCTTTCTTCCTCCAATGTGTCCCGCTCAGCAAACAGGAATGCAGCAATTTACAAATATGTCTGGTGGAGGGATTCCTATACCTCCTCTCTTCATGGTTATCCAGTCAGCCCTGGATCTCCCAAAATGGAACCTAGAGTCTTCCATGTATTGTGGCCTTCACAGGCACACACACACCTAGCACATGCATATAATAGACATGCACTGCACAGCTTTGCATTATCGCTGTATTGTACCATTTACAGGTGCACATACACGCAGTACATGTGTACTAACTGACTATGCAGCACTCCACACCACCGATGGGGAGCAGAACTTTGAATAAGAAAGCCTGTATGCGTCCCTCCAGTGACACAGGTAAAAGGACCTGTTCCTTCCTACTGCTCACTACACAGTATGCTGCCACCACCATGCTTGTGCAACTTAGCTCCTAGTAAAGACAGTAACATTTACCTACTATGAGGGTATCGCTTTGGGCAACTCTCACTATCCCGGTCCAAACAGACTGCAATCTGTGAGACAGGCCTATGTCTTGACACATGGTCTGTGTTTGGTCAAAAATCACCATCAGGCGTCCAGACATCATTACATTTGTGGCTCTCAGGGCAGGGGCACACATCCATCACCATGCAAGGGCCTTTTCCCTCTTTTTCTGTGCCCTTTCACCTGCATATGTGCTTTGATTTCATTTAAACAATTCTATTCATTTTTAGTTAGCCTGCTTTCAGCTGGATGTTTTTATTTTCTAATCAGCTGCAACTTTGTGATTCTGCGAAAGCATTGTTATTATTATTCTGTGCACAACATTTCACCATGCACCCAGGTCCAAGGTTGACAAGACCGAGTACATGATAATCCAGCTAGCAATTACCACCACATGAGTATGTAAACAGTCTCACACTTAGGCACATGCCCTGGTCAGGTCTTTTTCAAGGAACAAAAATATGTTTCTTATAAAAACACTGTACAGGCCAAGGGATAACAGGGTAGTCATTTCAGCCAGGATTCCATCCGTGCTGCATACCATTTCATTGCTGGCCTTGGCCAAGTCTCTATAGCCCACCCCGGAGATAGCAGGCAGGCCACTATTATTCTGGTAAATAGGGGTAGGTATGCCTCACATCGACTAAGTATGGGCAGATTGGGCTATCACCGTTATGCTCTTGCTGAAAAGTTAGGTAGAATTCATCCATTTATGTTATTCCATCATGTTGTGGTTGTTTATTTTCTTCTCACTGGCAACCACCATTCTGATACTGTTATCCCTCATTGCCCCAATAATTGCAGCTCATATACGTTATTGTAGATTGCAGTCTTGTCACTAAATGTATTGAAAACCATCCTGCATCTCTTTCTTTGGCCTATGTGTGTGTATGAGACTTCTTGCTAATGAGAGGGGTGAGACTTGTTGACCATGACTTCCACTGAAAAGCCACAGAGTGTCATGTTTTAGGCTGCCACAGATCACCTTTTCTTTCAGGCTTGGGTGAGGAGCTGCTAGCAGGCTAAAGGGGTTGGGCTGACAGCTGCCAAGACGATGTGGAATTGACTCAGTCACCCACAAACAGTGGTGCTTCCACCGCTAATCCAGCAGTCTTGTTCTACCAATGGGAGTCCTACGACAGTTGCATCCATAGGAGTTCTTGATTTGTGAAGCAGGATGTATTTTTTGCCCTCAATTCAAAACGAACGTTATGCTGTTCACAAAACGGCACTGCATGGCACGTCTCATAAGAATACAAATTATTTTGTGCTTTTCATTTCAGTCACAATGATGGTGGTGGCAGTTATACTAACTTCATATCTTATTAGCAATTGGAAATTTAGCATGCGAAGATTAAATATGCAGCCAAGTTGAGTTGCTTTTTTATTTCGTTTTTGTTTTTTGTTTGACCTAAAATTATTATTATAGGTATTCCCGCTTGACGCTTAGAAGTATATGAACTTGCACCTGCATTATTTTATTACGTCTTTTGCAAAAGTTACTTATGGACGTTTGAATGCTGTGGAGGTGAGGTCTTTGAAGAAGAGACAGCTGCTGATAAGAGATAACCCATCCAATCGGAATGAATGCAGGTCAGCCAGGCCTGAGAAAGTGAATGCAAATTTGGTTCTGGTGAAACTAGCTACTACCTTTTAACATTTTTTTTAAATACAATAGGTGTATTTAATCAAAATGAAGACCAATACAAAATGCCATTGTTTAAACCTGAATCAAGCTGTGGCCCCTTGAGACCAATCACCTATTTGAAGATTCCTGCCTTAAGATTCCTGCCATAGCAGCACCTAGTTCTAAAACATTGGATTCAACACAACCTCGCCAGGATTTACATTGTAATTTTACCTATTTGGTTCAAATCTGCTGCACCTTCTTTCCACTGGACACCCTGACACCTTTCAGATGGAAGTTGAACATCTTTCAGTTAGTAGTACCACATGAGTGTTGGTTCAGTCAACATCTGAGGACAACATATTTAATACATGCCTTAACAGACACCTTTTCTTGATTATAAATCCAACCCACTGGTGATTTTAAAATTTATCAAACTCTGAATCTAAATTCAACATCAGTTAGGCCTCTGTAGCTGAAACCATCCTGAGTGTCTTGATCTATTATAATGACATGGGTTTGCTTGATTTATAACTCAATGAATATCAACAGAGTTAAAAAGTGTAGGAAATTGCTTTTCTTGCTTGGTCACATCTGATTTGTTGCCTTTTTCTCTACTCTAGTTTTGCTGATATTAGAACTCCATGCAGTGTGACACTTTCAATCACTGTCATAGTGTTTGTGCTGTGACCATAAAATGGTACTCTGAACTGGTTTTACCCAAGTAGTGTATTTAAAATTCCTGTAAAGCTACTGTGGGTGGCAGTGTGTATTTACACCATCAACATATCAACATGCAGGGTAAACATCTATGGCTGCAAGGAACACCATTATGCTCAGGCAGGACTGCAGTTTTAAATGCACTGCACTGACACACAGCAGAGGAAAGTGTCTTTATTATTTAGGAAAATCTATTTTTGTATATGAGATATGTTTCCCTGGAAGTGCCCTATAAACCCACAGCCTGGATGCTTAATGCATAAAAATGTATAATACTATATTTTAAGAGCAGTATGCCCCCAAATACCCAAGGACTCTTTTCACTTTGAAGGGTTAAGTTAAATATTCAATTAAAAATGTTGTAAAAAGATGCAAAGTTATTTTTTACTTCTTAAAAGTGTACTTTGTGCTGTCTGAGAAAAAGCTTGGTTTAGAGTTTATTTTGCCTCTCAGTCTTCTTCAGAGATGTGATATACATCCCTGCCTGGGACTAAATGACCATGCTGCCAATGTACAATGGCTTATTCTCTAGGCACAGGAAGAAAATGGAGATGTCAGCAACTGTCCACTTAACATGGTTTAGCCATCTAAAAAGGGTCAGGAACAGACAGCAGAACAAAGGGCAGTCTTGGGGTACCAATGTCAGACTTGAAGTAGTCCCAAGTGGCTCACAGGAGAATTCCCAGGTCCATCTTTCATTCCCAGGGCCGACTTTGAATTTCTTCTTCCAGTCCCATTTGGAGGATAAACAATTCTGACCCTGACAGAGTGAGGGCTATGTAAGAGAGCAAAAACATCTTGTGCTTTAAGATGGGGATAGCTGTCTTGGATTTAGGACTTCCAGGAGTTTTTGCAGTAAAGCAAAGAGGAGGTGATGCAAAAAGAAGAAGGAATAAAGCAACAAAATAGGATTGGGTGATGAGAATTTTCCAGTAATTGGCTAGCACATCGGATAACACTGGCACCTCACCACTATAACCTCAGGAGACTTCTGGATTTGGGAAGGTAAAATCTGAAAAAAGTAGTCTAAAGTGGAAGAAAATGACTTTAAGGATTCCTGGCTCATGCTAGCACACAGGGACTGAGCTTCAAAGGTCAAGTCGTTGACATTATGTTTGTCTGTTCCAGAGACAGAAAAAAAACGGAGGGATTCCTGACTCCAGGATGACCAAGCTGACCACTGAGAAGTTGACCCTGCAGGAGCCTTGGCTGGAAAGACACCTGGCGGCTAGAAGTCTGCCAAAGGACCTGAAGATTACAGATGTAGCCAGAAGGAACGTTCCCAGCTGTTGGAAACAAAGTCACTTTTTCTTCCTTCAAGACTGGAACTTGGTGTTAAGGCTTCTCCAGGGGGCTTGCACCTTGGGCATGTAAGAAAACCAGGCTCATCCCATTTGGAGCTTTTTGCCTTGATGAAAATTGTTTTTTAAGGACCTTTCCATAACAAGATACAACTTTTGGAGTTTTACCCAGCTGAAGCTTCCAGCCTTGCACTGCTAGAGATCTCTAAGAACTAAAAATGTGACTAAATTCAAGGTAAACCTTGGACAGAGGATACCTGGGTTTGTTACCCACCAAGAACAATGCCGGTATGAAGCAGTCAAGTAGAATATTAACAAGATCACTCAGTGTTTTTAGTTGCTTGATGCTGTATTATTTTATCATATGACATGATAATCATTCAATCTGGTTGAAGAAATAACACATATATTTCATTGACACTTAACAGCCACATCAATTGAAGTGGTAATAGCATTTTTTATTTTATGTAGCACAACTGTTACCTTTTGTTTCCTTCTGTTTCAAGCACTTTTTAAGGAAAAAGTCTTGGGAGTGGTCTAATTATCTTTTTTATAGATATTGATGTAATGAGCTGTCAGTACCTTGCATAATACCTTAAAAGTATGACAAGATAGAAAACTTGGCGCTGTTTGACCAATCTTCACACAATTTTCAAACCTAGTTTGTCACTCACTTCAGTTGCTGTCTGGAACGTTTTGTGGTGATTCATGAGCGAGGGTGGAGAAAAAGGGGATGTCCCATAACACATTTCCCCGTGCAGTTTCTTGTAGTGATTTTAGACAAGACTACATCCTGAACCATTGGAAAGAAATTACACCAAATTTGACAGAAAGCTAGAGCGTTGGTCCAAAAAGTGTGTTTTTTGTAATTTGATGTAAATCTGTTTACTAGCTTTAGAGGTATTAAAGAAAAAAACATTTATGTATATCTACAGACAGGGAGTGTCCTGTGATGTCCATGATGAGTTTTGACTGGCTGCCACCATTTCAACCAGGAAGTGGTGGCAGCCATCTTGGGACTCGGGCTCGGCCAAGTCCTAAGAAAAAATATTTTTTAAAAACATAAGGGGGTTGGGTCATAAAGGGACCCCACCTGGGGCCCAAAACTTTTCTTTTTATTTTGCTGTGGATCCATGGAGGATTCACAGATATCGACAAAAGAAAAAAGAAAAAAAAAAGTGTGGTTTACCGTTCTTGTTTTTTATGCCCCAAGGTGGTCCAAGTCCCAGGGGATGCATATATTTGCCCCCTCCTGTACTGATGTGAGGTCAGGCCATAGGTAAGAAAGGGGAGCACACAGCCCTCCTCCTCAAGCCAATTTCTGTCCTGGAGCCCAGCCATGATAATAATGGAGAGGGAGGCCATGTAGCTCCCCTCCCCAGGCCATTTTTGGCCTTGGGAACCCCAGCCTCTGGATCCCAGCCACAATAAGAAAGGGGAGAGGGCTGCACCATCGTCCTCCCAGAGCCATTAAAAGCCCCGAGGACCTCATCCTCCAAGGCTTGCTCCTGCTACGTCCCGGGGTGCCCACCCCAAGGACAGCGGTTTCTCTGCCCACACTGGTGCAGGCATGGAAGCCTGTGATTTCCCTCACTTGGTAGGAGCAATTTTAAAGCTCCCACCAAGCAATAGCAAATAATAAGTCCACTCCAAGTGGGCGGGAGCATGAAATTGCTCCAGTCTGCTGAGAATGAACTTCAGATGAGAAACAGATCTGAATACTCCACCCGCCCACAGGAAGCAGCATTTTTAGCTGGATGCAGGGAGCCAGCTGGGGCTGCAGGGGCTCCCCCTGCAGCCCCAATGTGGACATGGTAGATCCCCTGGCTGGGCACCACAGGACCCACCCTTTGTTGGCTGGGCCTTGAGGCATGGTGTCTCTGGGAACAAAATCAGTCCAGAGTGGGATCCATGTGACTCCCTCCCCCTTTATTAATTGGCCCGGGCCCCATGGG
Source organism: Pleurodeles waltl (assembly GCF_031143425.1). NCBI lineage: Eukaryota > Metazoa > Chordata > Amphibia > Caudata > Salamandridae > Pleurodeles > Pleurodeles waltl. The sequence goes on along the minus strand of NC_090437.1, from coordinate 777,074,678 downwards.
ATAGGGTGCTTGGGCCGACATTGGCCTCTGGAGGGTGGCCGTGCAGCCCGCCGTCCCCCTTTAGTAATCAACTGGGCCCAGGGATGGGGTCCCCAGGACCAAAATTCTTCAGAGGAGAGGGAGGCTGTGTTCCCCTCTACCCCTTATTGACCTTGGCTGTGCCCCGGTTAAGGAGCCCCCAGGGCCAAAGTCAGCCCCAGAAGGAAGCTGCATGCTCCCTTCCACATTTTAATAAGGTTGGGCCCCTGGTGTGGTAGGGGTCCCCGGGGCTGAAATCAGCCCGGGGGGGGGGAACTGTATGCTCCCCCATAAATATAATGGTGGGTCCCAGGGGGGGGTTCCATGGCCAAAAGTGGATGTGGGAGGGGGGCCCTTTGCACTGGGAGATGTTGTCCCTGGGGCTAAAAGCAGCCCAGGGAGGGGGCCCGCAGGTTGAGTGCCTTCGGGGGATTGGACACATGTCTCAGTTCCAAAATGATGCCCCTGTACCCCTTATTGACTTTGGTTGGGCCCTGGTTACGGGGCCCCCAAGGCCAATATCAGTCCAGAAGGGAGGCTGCATGTTCCCTTCCACATCTTAATAAGGCTGGGCCCTGGGAGTGGCAGGGGTCCCCGGGCTGCAATCGGCCCAGGGAGAGGGACTGCGTGCTCCCCCATAAATATAATGGTGGGCCCTGGGGTAGGGGTTTCCATGGCCAAAAGTGACTGTGGAAGGGGCCCTTTGCCCCCCCCCCCAACAAAAGCACCAGTGTAGGAAGTTGGCTCTGTATGCACTATTTCAAAGTAAGGAATAGTATGCACAGAGTCCAAGGGTTCCCCTTAGAGGTAAGATAGTGGCAAAAAGAGATAATTCCAATGCTCTATTTTGTGGTAGTGTGGTCGAGCAGTAGGCTTATCAGAGGTGTAGTGTTAAGCATTTGTTGTACATACACAGGCAATAAATGAGGAACACACACTCAGAGACAATTCCAGGCCAATAGGTTTTTGTATAGAAAAATATATTTTCTTAGTTTATTTTAAGAACCACAGGTTCAAGATTTACATGTAATACTTCAAATGAAAGGTATTGCAGGTAGGTACTTTAGGAACTTTGAATTAGCAAAATAGCATATACATTTTTCACATAAATCACATATAGCTATTTTAAAACTAGACACTGCAATTTTCAACAGTTCCTGGGGGAAGTAAGAGTTTGTTAGATTTTGCAGGTAAGTAAACCACCTACGGGGGTTCAAGTTTGGGTCCAAGGTAGCCCACCGTTGGGGGTTCAGAGCAACCCCAAAGTTACCACACCAGCAGCTCAGGGCCGGTCAGGTGCAGAGGTCAAAGTGATGCCCAAAACGCATATGCTTCAATGGAGAAGGGGGTGCCCCGGTTCCAGTCTGCCAACAGGTAAGTACCCGCGTCTTCGGAGAGCAGACCGGGGGGGTTTAGTAGGGCACCGGGGGGGACACAAGTCCACACAGAAAGTACACCTTCAGCAGCACGGGGGCGGCCGGGTGCAGTGTGCAAACACGCGTTGGGTTTTCAATTGAAATCAATGGGAGACCAAGGGGTCTCTTCAGCGATGCAGGCAGGCAAGGGGGGGGGCTCCTCGGGGTAGCCACCACCTGGGCAAGGGAGAGGGCCTCCTGGGGGTCATTCCTGCACTGGAGTTCGGATCCTTCAGGTCCTGGGGGCTGCGGGTGCAGAGTCTTTACCAGGCGTCGGTATCTGAGGAACAGGCAGTCACGGTCAGGGGGAGCCTCGCGATTCCCTCTGCAGGCGTCGCTGTGGGGGCTCAGGGGGGTCAACTCTGGCTACTCACGGTCTCGCAGTCGCCGGGGAGTCCTCCCTGAAGTGTTTGTTCTCCACAAGTCAAGCCGGGGGCGTCGCGTGCAGAGTAGCAAGTCTCACGCTTCCGGCGGGAAACGCAGGTTGTTTTAAAGTTGCTCCTTTGTTACAAAGTTGCAGTCTTGGATGAACAGAGCCGCTGTCCTCGGGAGTTCTTGGTCCTTCTAGAGCAGGGCAGTCCTCTGAGGATTCAGAGGTCGCTAGTCCCTGGGGAAAGTGTCGCTGGAGCAGTGTCTTTAGAAGGGGGGGAGACAGGCCGGTAGAGCTGGGGCCAAAGCAGTTGGTGTCTCCGTCTTCTCTGCAGGGTTTTTCAGCTTAGCAATCCTCTTCTTCTTAGGTTGCAGGAATCTGAGTTCCTAGGTTCAGGGGAGCCCTTAAATACTAAATTTAAGGGCGTGTTTAGGTCTGGGGGGTTAGTAGCCAATGGCTACTAGCCCTGAGGGTGGGTACACCCTCTTTGTGCCTCCTCCCAAGGGGAGGGGGGCACATTCCTATCCCTATTGGGGGAATCCTCCATCTGCAAGATGGAGGATTTCTAAAAGTCAGAGTCACCTCAGCTCAGGACACCTTAGGGGCTGTCCTGAGTGGCCAGTGGCTCCTCCTTGTTTTTCTCATTATCTCCTCTGGCCTTGCTGCCAAAAGTGGGGCCGTGGCCGGAGGGGGCGGGCAACTCTACTAGCTGGAGTGCCCTGGGGTGCTGTAACAAAGGGGGTGAGCCTTTGAGGCTCACCGCCAGGTGTTACAGTTCCTGCAGGGGGAGGTGTGAAGCACCTCCACCCAGTACAGGCTTTGTTACTAGCCACAGAGTGACAAAGGCACTCTCCCCATGTGGCCAGCCACATGTCTGGAGTGTGGCAGGCTGCTAAAACTAGTCAGCCTACACGGGTAGTCGGTTAAGGTTTCAGGGGGCACCTCTAAGGTGCCCTCTGGGGTGTAGGTTACAATAAAATGTACACTGGCATCAGTGTGCATTTATTGTGCTGAGAAGTTTGATACCAAACTTCCCAGTTTTCAGTGTAGCCATTATGGTGCTGTGGAGTTCGTGCATGACAGACTCCCAGACCATATACTCTTATGGCTACCCTGCACTTACAATGTCTAAGGTTTTGCTTAGACACTGTAGGGGCATAGTGCTCATGCACTTATGCCCTCACCTATGGTATAGTGCACCCTACCTTAGGGCTGTAAGGCCTGCTAGAGGGGTGACTTATCTATACTTCATAGGCAGTGTGAGGTTGGCATGGCACCCTGAGGGGAGTGCCATGTCGACTTAGTCTTTTTATCCCCACTAGCACACACAAGCTGGCAAGCAGTGTGTCTGTGCTGAGTGAGGGGACCCCAGGGTGGCATTACATATGCTGCAGCCCTTAGAGACCTTCCCTGGCATCAGGGCCCTTGGTACCAGGGGTACCAGTTACAAGGGACTTACCTGGATGCCAGGGTGTGCCAATTGTGGAAACAAAAGTACAGGTTAGGGAAAGAACACTGGTGCTGGGGCCTGGTTAGCAGGCCTCAGCATACTTTCAAATCAAAACTTAGCATCAGCAAAGGCAAAAAGTCAGGGGTTAACCATGCCAAGGAGGCATTTCCTTACAACCAGTGTATGGTGTCCCTAGCTCTAAAAGCAACCCAGGGAGGAGGCCCGCCGGTGGGGGTGCCTTTGGGGAATAGGCACATGTCCCTGTCCCAAAAAGCTGCCGCGTTTTTAAAATATAGACCTGGAGAAAGAGATATTTGCTTACTTCCCAATCACTTTAGAAGCAAGATCAAGAGAACATGTGCTCTCCGTTTTCCCATAGTGCCACACATTTTATGTATCAGGTGTTGTTTTGCTTCATTCCATATTATGCGAGCAGCAAATGTATTGAAAAATGGCATTCCTCTGCAACAGATATCTGTGTAATACGACATCGGATTATTGTTATCAGAATATAATCTGATTTAAATATTGAGGCATCAATGTCATCTCAATATCACCTTTTTGGAGTTAATTAATAAAAAATGTACAACCAACTAAACAATAGTTTTGTGAACTATGTTTAGGACACAACGTTCATATCAAACTACATTTTTAGATGGTATGCTTACATAAATCTCTCTTTACTGATTGGTATCAGATTGGAATCAGATAACTGTCTAACCACTGCTTAATTTGAGCCGTTAGTTGCCGGTGGGGGTCACCATTACTTTCTTTTGGGGACCAGCACTTATATATCTGCATAAGACTAAAAACCGTCCCACAGGGAAGAAACAGTCACATAAAAACCATCACACAGGGATAAAATAGGAACCTGCAGAAGTGAGATGAAGGGAAATGGATTGCCTGTTACTAAAAATTAATTAGATGAATGTAGGACTACACAGCTGTGGAATTCCGGTTTTGCACATTTAATTGCACTAGCCGCTTGTTTTAGAGCAGAGCTTCGGACACCAGCATTATTTCATTTACAAATTAATCATTGTGTCAAACCCTTTGAAAACTAATGTCTGAGCTAGCATGCAAGGCACTTTTGTGAAGCAAGTTGGTGCTTGGACAAGAAAAGATTGTTGATGGGGGGTACACAAAAGATGAAAGAAGAAAATCACCACTCTTCTCGGTTTCTTGGCAGTCTTCGTCCTATATGTGGTAGAGATGGCTTCTTGCACTCTGTTTCCACATTTCTCTACTCCTTGGATTGGTTGGGGCTTCTACACAGACAAGTTCTCTAGCAGGCAAGCTGAACTTCAGCCGGGCCTTTGGTTTCATCCTAGCCTAATGGAAAAGGGTACGAAGCATCTCCACTTGGAGGAATCATTACAGCAGGGTTCACACATTTCTTATTCAGTCGGGATCTTCTCTGAGCTGCAGTGGACATTCAGCTTATATTTCCAGATGTTAATAGTTCAGCATCATCCCAAACCAATCAGTGCCAATGTAGTTGAACATTTCAAATTCCCAATCAATCAGGTTGGGACAGAGTTTGCCTTTTCTCTGGGGCTTCTGGAAAGGGCACCCCAGGACTTTCTCTGAGAATGCACTTTATCAGTCAGCAGAGAAAATATCCAGATTCCATTCCCAGGAGAAAAGTAGTTGTTTTTCCTGAGACAGGACCTGTAGATAAAGGAGACAGAAAAGTGGGGGTGGCACTGTCGCTGATTGTGAGCAGCAACCATCCTCCCAATTCACCATTTCGTACTGAAACTGTTTTTGAGCTTCCGCAAGTGCACCAAGGGGCAATTACAACTTATTCTGATATTCTTGATCATATTCTGTTACAAATGCACATAATATTCGTGACCATCAACATTTATTAATATAATATGAGGAGCCCATTTGCCACAGGTCACTGGAGTCAATTTATATTGAGAAGCCAGAAGCAATCACACCTGGGTGTGACCACTGTACCACAAAACTCAACAAGCCTGCAAAAGCTTAGCCTTTGAGAAATCGGAAAACTTGATAAAAGACCAGGAATAGATAACAGAAGTACAAGAGAATAGTTCGGCTGACTTTAACTCATTGTATTTGTGTCCATTCTTGGAATCTGAAGCATAATATTGTCGTAGGCTGGGCTTCCCAAATCCCTACATAAAAGTAAAGAAATCTCTTAAGATTTTACAGACATCGTTTTGATTATCGCAAGATTCTAAGCACCAAACTGATTCTAAGCACCAAACTTTCCATTGTATGGAAGGAGCCTGAGCTTGAAACATATTACCAGTTTATATAAAAGGAAAGTTGTGTTCAAAAATAATTCATCTGTTATTGTTGACAATGTACATACCAGAGGTGTAATTGTCCCGCTAGATGACCTTTGTTTTGTATAACATGTTGGAAGATAGACTGCCATACAGCACCATCATTGGAGAGCCCTTAATGCTAACCAATGTGCAGATGACATTTATATTGATTTGACAAGATGATAAAAAATGCATGCATGAATAAATTAATAAGGACAATTGTAAAGGTTTTATGAATTTATGACAACAAATGCAGTCTCTCATCTTGCATAAACCTCTCAGTTTCTTTAACTTCGTGCTCAGAATTCAATACAGAATATGAATGTGATAGCACAGCTCATGAGCACCAAAAGTGGAACTAGACCAATGAAAAGCTAAAAAAGGTGAAAGCAATAACGTTAGGCATCTCCTCATTTGCATTTAGATGCCGACTTGCTTGCTATTTGCTAGAATAATAAATGCAGTTAAATGACGAGATTAAGGGCGACTCGCAATTTCCGATTTGCAAAATCGGATGCAGAACGATGTCTCAGACACCGTCTGCGACTCGCTATGGGGTCGCAAAGACCCACCTCATTAATATTCATGAGGTGGGTCGCATTTTGCAACCCCATAGCGAGTCCCTGCACTCACACGGATGGTGGCCTCCATGTCTGTGACTGCTTTTTAAATAAAGCAGTTTTTTTAAATTTTGCAGCCCATTTTCCTTAAAGGAAAACGAGTTGCAAAATAAAAAAAATAACGAAACCATTTTGGGCAACATTCACAAAGGGGAAGGGGTCCTCAGAGGACCCCTTCCCTTTCGCGAATGGGTTACCACCAGTGTGACACTGGTGGTAACTGCGAATTGCTTTGCGACCACGTTTGCGGTCACAAAGCAATTTGGCATTGCGATGCGAGTCGCAAATAGGAAGGGGACACCCCTTCCTATTTGCGAATCGCATTAAAATTTTGCGAGTCGGTACCGACTCGCAAAATGTGAATGTGCATCGCGATGTGCATTTTGCATGCCGCAAACTGTGATTTTCGCAGTTTGCACCATTGAAAATGCTTGCTACATCTGGCCCTTAATGTGTTCTATAAAATTACTACTGGATAATTGGAATTATTTAAAAAAAGAGAAATATAAATGTAGAATTTTAAGATTTTGATTCTCTTATCATAGAGAAGTTCACTAAATTTCCATCTGATTTATGTATGTCAGACAAATAATATGTTCTCTTTTCTCCTACAGAGCCCGACTTGTGGAGAGTGAACACCACTTTTTATTATCACTTTCTTTATTTTGATGTTAGAGTGGCATTTGTAAATGTTGTACGAACTTAACAGATAGTATGAGTAAAAGGAAAGTGGGCATGTGACTGTGTGAAATCGTACTGAAGTACAAAGGGGTTACGAAAGTGAAACTAATGGCATATTATAAAGTTACACAATGGGCTCGAATATCGTTGAATCATTTTCCTGCTTAGTCATTATCTCCGAGGACCTGGGATCCCTTGATAGCTTTGTATTTCCCTTCATCAAACTATGAGAGGATTTTGGATGCCATACTTTCTGTCTACGTTGTGGTGAGTCCTTCGTGCATGACAGAGATCCTGTACTTATAAAAGGAGTGACATGGTTGCCTAAAGCGATAGGAGGTACGCCTCCTGCATCTGTATGGTCACAGAGTAGTGTAACTTTTGGTGTTTATATAAGATATATCATTTAAAAGTATTCCAAGATATGGTGGATAGTAACATTCTAGCATTTGTTGATCCTATGCCTAAAATATTTTCTAGTCATTTTTAATTCTATACCTAAGAGAGAGTGCTGAAGCCATAGCACAGTGCATTCTTCTGGAGATTCTAAGAATTGAAAGGGTGCCTTTAGGCAAGGGACAGGGTACATGGACTCAAATACTAAATTAACCAGTACAAGATGAGTGGAGCCCCTAAGGGCTCCATCTAGAGGTGGTGAATGACCAGGGATGAAAAGGAGCCCTGGGGAACTGATTAGAATCTTCTGGGACCTAGAGGTGCCCACATGAATTAGCTGTGGTTAGATAGGTACCGGGAGAACCAGGGAAGGATGTTTGAAGACTTCACAGTATGCCTGAAGGTGGGGTGGTCAACAGTGTTGCAGGCAGGTGAGAGGTCCAGCAATATCAAGAGACAGAGGTTGTTTTTAATCTGTGGTCATGAGGGCATCATCTATGATTGTGAGGTGGCTATCTTTGTGCAGAGGTGTAATCTGAAGGTAAAGGATGGTGATGTGATCTTAAATTTTTTGATAATCTTAGGGGTGAAGGGTAGATGATTGATGGGTCGTATTGGCAAGGTTTTTAGGGAGGCAGGTGTATAGGTACTTCCCCGGTAAGACAAGTAAAAATAAACTACTCCCTGACTGATGTAATTTACCCTCCTGTAAGGCAGTAGTGCATGAGGTAGAAACTACACCCATGGCACTGACAATTAGACATCACCTGTGGAATGCAGCACTTATTGTGCCATCTACTAGAGTGGTAAGTGAAAGCATGGCTTCAGGCCTGCCGTGTTTAGCCTGACAGCAGTAACTTGAACTCTGCTGCACAGACATGACTGGCAGCAAAACCTGATTTTAAATATATTAAATAAGTCACCCTTAAGGACACCTTGTTTCCTACAGTGCATAATATTTAGCAGTGAAACATGTGTGACATTAGAAATGGCACGTTTTCCAGTAACTAGGCCCAAAGCCACATTGTGACTAGTCAGGTTGTAACTGATGCATAGCAAATGTTAAAGTATAGATTATACACTTTAATATGTAACTTTTGACTGCACCATTTACAGGATTCATTTAAATACATATTTTATATTTGATAAAAATCCAATCTAATTGAAAAGTCAAATTATTATTAAATATATGGGAAATGTAACTTTTAAAAAGTTACGTTTACCTGACCTGAAGCTGCAGCAGGCTAATTTACATTAGCTTTCCGCCCACTGCCCAGCCTGTACGGGATCTGAATGAGGTGTGAAAGAGAAGGGGTGTGAAAATTGCTCCCACAGCAAGGACAATGATCTTTGAGTGGGGAAGTATTTTCTTCCCCCAGCAAGAAGACCTGTTTGGCTGGGCCTAGGAACTTAATTTACTTCAAAGAAGCCTACTCTGTCATGTTTAAAGGTTGGCTGATACCTGGAAAGGCCCCAGCTTTTGTTCCCTAGTCAGGCTGGTACTAAAACCAGTTTTGAATGACAACAGAGGAGGGGGTTACTGATTACCCTGGATAATCCTCTTGGTGAGCTCAAAGGCTCTGCACACGTGGAGAAGGCTTTCCTTGTTTTGAATTTTGAGAGTGAGGGGCATCTGGGATTGTTTGCAGTAGAGCATCCAGAAGCTGCTGACAAAGTGGGTAGGTCTGCCTCCAGGAACGTTTACCCCATTGATTAGGGAGCACCCAGGAGTCACCACCTCTCAGTAACTAGTGTCAACAATAAATTTGGCACACCAAGACACTTCCCTTAGAACACTCTCTTGAAATATGGGAGAACAGAATAATGACTTCACCTGCCTATGAGACCTGTGAAGAGAACTGAAATGCTTGACCTGCTCTCACCTGTACCCAGGACAAAGAAGTGGACTCTAACTGTCAGTCGGCTGACTTCCTGTGTGGCTACATGAACACAACAAGCTGATAGAGGCCTTTTTCCTGAAATATCAAGTGACCTGTGGAAATTGGACCTGGATTGGATCCAGCTAATGACCTGTGCCTGACAACCCAATAGTCTTTAATTACCTCCCCTGAGGTGCTGGTGGCCTTAGAAGTGTACTATTGTGGTTTTGTGGTTGTTCCAGAGCGCCAGAGCTTCATTGGGACTGGCTGCAAACAACATCTTACAGGCAGTTCCACTGCATCCAATTGAATTCCAGTCAGGTTCCGTATTTGGATATACAACAGTTTCAGCACAAGATTTCCAAAGTTCCAGTGGGACCAACCTGCTTGAAGTATCCAGCTTTGGGTTCCACGGCACCAGCTACAGTTTCAACATTGTCCATTCTGGAAGGATTTTATTTCTCAAAAAGGGACAAAGTTACATTCTGCATTGGGACTTGGAAGACATTTCAACACTTTTCCTCAATCCAAGCCTCTTTGAAGAGAGCAGGGAGTTACTTTGCAAAGATACTTTTTCACTGTACTTGAAGGCACACAAAGCTCATAGCAAGCATATTTACTGAAGTAGTGATTTAAAGCTATGTCTTTAAACTTAAGATGTCTTTAAGTTATTAAACGCTACATGTGTACTTCAGGATTGAAAAGAAATGCATTGATTTATGAAATGCAACATGTGTCTCCATAGCAATTGTTTGTGTTCATTTGCACTAATAATACAGCGTGGAACTAAGAATTCATTATACACCCAGCACACATAGGTTGATACTAAAGCAATGTTAGCTTGGAGCTGTTTATTACAATATACGTTCAGTCCAAGCCCTTCTGCTCACTGTTTCTGTGTCATTGCAATTGCAATGCTCTAGGCACTGCTCTGTTCTTGGGTTTCAAACACATTCAATTAGTGGTCAGGTCATTGTTTTCTTATTAAGTGAAATTATGCAGGAGTTCTGGAGTAATTAGGAATGGTCTGAAAGAACTGCACACCAGTAGGTGTGTTTATACATACAATAGAGAAAAAAAGTATGTGTGTCCAATTCTCAGAAAGTGTGAAAATCTCTGTATTGTACAATTATGCCTCTTCTGTGTACATTTGCATTTTCAGGGTTGTACTTGTGGGTCACTCTTGCATGCTCCTGTGGATTGTTTTGTGGGTGGAGAGCAATCTACTGTAGTAGTCACAGTAGTAGTTCTGAAGTACACAATGTTTTTACTGTTTGTTCTCTCTATGGAAAACCCTTTCTTCATAGAGAAATAGACCTCCTTTATATATAAGGAACTCGCCAAACCTTTGTTAAAGCCCACAAACATGTAGGTTTGTGTGATTTCACAAACGTTTATCCTGAGCAGCCACCCAGGAAGTCTAACCTTTTGCTAAGTCACCTCTAAAGTGTGACCGGAAAGGCCATAGGGCTGTGTGCTTACTGTATAAAAGTGGTGCCTGCTACGTACGAGGACAGCTATGGCCTCTCAGTGAATAATTACAAAAAGCTGCTTATCACTCTGTAATTAAAGTTACATTTTCTATCAACATGGTCAGAATGAATAAAAGTCCTTTCTTGCATCTTTGCCTGGGAAAGTGTTGGAGCACCAATCAAAGTTATTTTCCATTTAGTTTTCAAAATCTAACTCAGTAGTGAAACTATATTTTTAATATCTTTAAGCTGCCTGAAAGTAAACTGACTTATACCTGGGACTTTCTCACAGCCCCGTTCCAGAGACTGAACACACATCTCTGGTGGGTTGTTGACGAACGTCTTCTTGGAAGACAAATGCTTGGCCTCTGCCAGCTGTAAACAGGGGTGGCTTTAACATGTATCAATTAGTAACAATTAGCTAGGACAGGAAGAGTTAACAATACAAGCAGCAATTTTCATAGCTGTTGCTCTGTAGTGTATATCAGAAATTTGGCTGTCAGGAAGTGCCACCATTGCTTCACAGAGTCAACCCATAGGTTCTAACAGTAGCAGAGTGAAGTAAATGTTATCTACATAGGTGAGTGACTATGCAGAGGTGCAAGGCTCTTACAGATTTAAAACAAGAAAGCTAGGGCCATCTTGGTTGAGGGATTCTGGAATAAGTTGCTAACTAAAAAAAAAAGAACTAAAAAGAAGGAAGGAATTCTGTGGGAAAGTAGCAAGGATTGTGTGTAGGGACTTCTCCAATAACTGGAATGTGCACAGCATGGAACTGGCACCTCCCTTCACCACCTTCTCATAACATTCATGGTTCTAGGAAGGAAGGAAACTGCTGAAATAAGAAGACCTAAGGAGTCCTGGCTCCTTCTGGCAGTCAGGGTGGGGAACCACTCTCCAAAGTTGAAGCAACAGATTTTACCTGCTCTAGGGGCACACAATGCATAAGGACTCTTAACTCCAAGAAGGCACTTGCTCTGAGGACGTAAAGGGTGTAGGAGTTACCAGGAGTGTTATTTCCAGTACAGATAACTGATTGGACATAGGCGATTATTTAGAAATTGGTGGATATTGGACATCTGTCCAAAAGGCCCGGATGTCCAGTGTGGCCTATTTAGAGTGTATAGTAAAGTTTATCTTCTAAATAGGACAGACCTGTATACCACTTCTTGTTGATGGATCTCTAAATCGCCCACCTAGTCATTTATCCATCTTTGGAGGTCCAGGAGGCCTTCATAGGTCTTCTCCAGGGACAGCGACTCCTCAGTGGGAAGAAATCTGGATTCATCCACCTCTGAGTTTTTTCTACAAAAAAAGGCATCATGGAGGCTTCATCAGGAAGGTATTTGGCCTTCTAAAGTTCTCTGCAGCCTGGCAGCGCTGATGAATTTCAAGAATAAGAAAATGACTAAGCCTGATGCTAAAGTCTTAAGAAAAGGGTTAAGCAGATTTGCAAATAGGGCCTTTCTGCAGGGTCACCCCAGTTTTATTTGCCTTTTTGCTGAACCCTATTTTTGCTGGCTATAGAACTCTGTGCACATTACCCTTGCTAGCCAGTGGTATAGTGTGTGTGAACCTCCTTTCAACATGGTCACATCACAATTTACACTGGAGTGTGAAGACTTGCTTGACACTAGTGCTGTGGTTTTTCATATGCCATTTAGGGCACACTTCAAAGTAGAGAAACAGAATGTCAAAAACAGTTAGGTTGCTAAAAGCTCACCTTAAGTTCTACATCTTTCTCTGAGTTTGTTGGGGGCAAAGGTCCTGCCTAAAAAATGATTTTGGTGCTGTATGGGAGAGGACTATGGGATTTCTTTGGTACACCCTGTACACATACCACTAGCCCTTAGAGGCCAGGTTGAATGTGGTTGAAGACTTTTGCCACCTTGAAAATGGCTAAAGTTGATAGATTTAGCCCCGAAAACCTATACCCCATTGTTTGGCCACTCCCACCCACTAGCTTGTGCCAGGCATAAATGTGGCATCCCCAGGCACCCACTTCAGAATACTCTCCCACCTGCGGAAGATCGGAAAAGGACTTACCTTCTTGTTTGAGACCTGAGAAGAGCTTAGAAGACTGAACCTGCTTCCCCAATGGAACCCAGGAGAAATAAGGGGGCTCTAAGGATCATAAAGTTGACCTCTTGGGAAAGCCCCAGGGACACAACAATCTACAAAAAGTATTTTGCAGCAACTGCCCTGCATTCCATTGGAATTTGGATAGACTGGATTTTCCTGTTGTCCTCTGCCTGCCACCCGTGAGTCTCAAAGTGCCTCCCTGAAAAAACTTGGGGGCTTTAGAAGTGTACTCCTGTGGGGGGCCATGGCTTCAGAGCCAAACATGGCTGTCACTCCTCAGTAGAGCTCCTTCTGTATCACTCCAGCTATCTGTCTGTAACCGCCTGCTTTCTGGGGCATTTCAGCCCGGCTCAGGAGAATCCTGGTGGTGTTTCTGTGGCGCATGTCTCAAACCTGAGCAGGTGCTCCTGTGACCCTCCGGTCATGTCAAATAGGCCAGGAGGGACTCGACGGATTTTGCTGTTCAGGGCCTTTAGAACCACACAAAAGAAGGAATGCAGCCATGCCGGGTGGTGGGCAGAACAGGTGGCTATGCAGTGATCCGGGTCCCCGTAGGTTGTAGGGGCCTCCTGCACTTCCCCCTAGCTGCTGCATTAGGGTGGGGATGACCTAATGAGACGCCTGAGCTGCCGGACATGTCCTAGGCCCAGGGCCTGCTGCACAGGGCATGGAGGCGCTGCTGCTTGCCTGGGGGATTTGTACACTCCTGGGCGACTGCTTGACTGCTGACTTGGCCAGGTGACAGGCCCCGAAGCCGCATTGCCCCATGACCTGTAATCAGGCCGCGTCCGTAGGCAAGAGGAGCTAAGGGTGCTGCCTTCCACCAACTGCATTTCCACATCTGCAATTGGCCCTGGGCACATCATGTGGCCCCTTGTTGCCCTGCCCTAGATCTGAGGTGAGACTTTGTGGTGGCTAGGGGTAGGGAACTCTGGGACAGGTCAGTGTGGCAGCCCTGTTGACTTTGAGGCTCCTTGGTCTCTCACACCTTTCATCATTTTTGCTATTTGGGAGCATATCTGTCTGATGGCTTGCAGGTGGAGCCATGTGTGGCTTTGCCTCATTGCTAGGCATCTATGACTGGGACTAGGCCTGTTCTCCCCTGCCATCTAAGGATCTCACTCCTCCACTGGTGACGGGGCAGACCTCGAGGGGCACATCCAGAGCCCAGAGGGGCCCTTTCCAGGGGATGCAACATCCTCTGGGCCAAAGGAGGATAGCCAAAATTTGGTGATGTGATCAGGCCGCATGGTGACTGGCCTTGGCAGAAGGGGCCCACTGGAGGTGAGTATTTATGGGCTCCTCACTTCTGACATGCCAACGAGGGAATATTGATGATGTTTCTGCGTGGAGAAATGTGTGACCTCTGTGTTTGGGCCTTATGTGGAGCTACCACCATGGACAGAGACACTTTGTGTAATGCTTCATCAGGTATGACCAGTCATTTGACTGTACATGACAGACATCTGGCTGGAAGGGCTCCCCTTGTGTGTCCAGCTGCTTGCAGCCACTGCATTGGCAGTGTAGGGTGTGTCCTCCTGCCCAAGCTCCTCCAGTTCTCTGTCTGCACCTGTCATCTTCGGTAGGATTCCTCCCCTAGGATTCCACCTCCCCCCCCCCTCGGCTTGACATGGCATGAGACAATCCCTCCGCTTCTGCATCGCAACAAAAACTTGACCAATTCACCAAACAGCCATCCCCAGTGGATGACTCTGGTGCAGTGGGAGGTGCCATTCCTCCCAACACCTCCCCAACCCCAGCGGAGGACTTCCAGGCCTCATCCATCCTGCAGCAATCCAAGATCTTAAGGGCACAATGGAGGTCCAATAGATAGAACTACAAGTAGATCTGGTCATAATCGTACAGGACCTATGGGATACTGCACACCAGAGCACGGATGTGGAGAGTAGGGTCTCTGAGGCCAAAGGCATGGTCAAAGGGGGGGGCTCCTCGGGGTAGCCACCACCTGGGCAAGGGAGAGGGCCTCCTGGGGGTCATTCCTGCACTGGAGTTCGGATCCTTCAGGTCCTGGGGGCTGCGGGTGCAGAGTCTTTACCAGGCGTCGGTATCTGAGGAAAAGGCAGTCACGGTCAGGGGGAGCCTCGCGATTCCCTCTGCAGGCGTCGCTGTGGGGGCTCAGGGGGGTCAACTCTGGCTACTCACGGTCTCGCAGTCGCCGGGGAGTCCTCCCTGAAGTGTTTGTTCTCCACAAGTCGAGCCGGGGGCGTCGCGTGCAGAGTAGCAAGTCTCACGCTTCCGGCGGGAAACGCAGGTTGTTTTAAAGTTGCTCCTTTGTTACAAAGTTGCAGTCTTGGGTGAACAGAGCCGCTGTCCTCGGGAGTTCTTGGTCCTTCTAGAGCAGGGCAGTCCTCTGAGGATTCAGAGGTCGCTAGTCCCTGGGGAAAGTGTCGCTGGAGCAGTGTCTTTAGAAGGGGGGAGGCAGGCCGGTAGAGCTGGGGCCAAAGCAGTTGGTGTCTCCGTCTTCTCTGCAGGGTTTTTCAGCTTAGCAATCCTCTTCTTCTTAGGTTGCAGGAATCTGAGTTCCTAGGTTCAGGGGAGCCCTTAAATACTAAATTTAAGGGCGTGTTTAGGTCTGGGGGGTTAGTAGCCAATGGCTACTAGCCCTGAGGGTGGGTACACCCTCTTTGTGCCTCCTCCCAAGGGGAGGGGGGCACATTCCTATCCCTATTGGGGGAATCCTCCATCTGCAAGATGGAGGATTTCTAAAAGTCAGAGTCACCTCAGCTCAGGACACCTTAGGGGCTGTCCTGAGTGGCCAGTGGCTCCTCCTTGTTTTTCTCATTATCTCCTCTGGCCTTGCCGCCAAAAGTGGGGCCGTGGCCGGAGGGGGCGGGCAACTCTACTAGCTGGAGTGCCCTGGGGTGCTGTAACAAAGGGGGTGAGCCTTTGAGGCTCACCGCCAGGTGTTACAGTTCCTGCAGGGGGAGGTGTGAAGCACCTCCACCCAGTACAGGCTTTGTTACTAGCCACAGAGTGACAAAGGCACTCTCCCCATGTGGCCAGCCACATGTCTGGAGTGTGGCAGGCTGCTAAAACCAGTCAGCCTACACGGGTAGTCGGTTAAGCAGTTTTTTTAAATTTTGCAGCCCATTTTCCTTAAAGGAAAACGAGTTGCAAAATAAAAAAAATAACGAAACCATTTTGGGCAACATTCACAAAGGGGAAGGGGTCCTATGGGGACCCCTTCCCTTTCGCGAATGGGTTACCACCAGTGTGACACTGGTGGTAACTGCGAATTGCTTTGCGACCACGTTTGCGGTCACAAAGCAATTTGGTATTGCGATGCGAGTCGCAAATAGGAAGGGGACACCCCTTCCTATTTGCGAATCGCATTAAAATTTTGCGAGTCGGTACCGACTCGCAAAATGTGAATGTGCATCGCGATGTGCATTTTGCATGCCGCAAACTGCGATTTTCGCAGTTTGCACCATTGAAAATGCTTGCTACATCTGGCCCTTAATGTGTTCTATAAAATTACTACTGGATAATTGGAATTATTTAAAAAAAGAGAAATATAAATGTAGAATTTTAAGATTTTTATTCTCTTATCATAGAGAAGTTCACTAAATTTCCATCTGATTTATGTATGTCAGACAAATAATATGTTCTCTTTTCTCCTACAGAGCCCGACTTGTGGAGAGTGTACACCACTTTTTATTATCACTTTCTTTATTTTGATGTTAGAGTGGCATTTGTAAATGTTGTACGAACTTAACAGATAGTATGAGTAAAAGGAAAGTGGGCATGTGACTGTGTGAAATCGTACTGAAGTACAAAGGGGTTACGAAAGTGAAACTAATGGCATATTATAAAGTTACACAATGGGCTCGAATATCGTTGAATCATTTTCCTGCTTAGTCATTATCTCCGAGGACCTGGGATCCCTTGATAGCTTTGTATTTCCCTTCATCAAACTATGAGAGGATTTTGGATGCCATACTTTCTGTCTACGTTGTGGTGAGTCCTTCGTGCATGACAGAGATCCTGTACTTATAAAAGGAGTGACATGGTTGCCTAAAGCGATAGGAGGTACGCCTCCTGCATCTGTATGGTCACAGAGTAGTGTAACTTTTGGTGCTTATATAAGATATATCATTTAAAAGTATTCCAAGATATGGTGGATAGTAACATTCTAGCATTTGTTGATCCTATGCCTAAAATATTTTCTAGTCATTTTTAATTCTATACCTAAGAGAGAGTGCTGAAGCCATAGCACAGTGCATTCTTCTGGAGATTCTAAGAATTGAAAGGGTGCCTTTAGGCAAGGGACAGGGTACAAGGACTCAAATACTAAATTAGCCAGTACAAGATGAGTGGAGCCCCTAAGGGCTCCATCTAGAGGTTGTGAATGACCAGGGATGAAAAGGAGCCCTGGGGAACTGATTAGAATCTTCTGGGACCTAGAGGTGCCCACATGAATTAGCTGTGGTTAGATAGGTACCGGGAGAACCAGGGAAGGATGTTTGAAGACTTCACAGTATGCCTGAAGGTGGGGTGGTCAACAGTGTTGCAGGCAGGTGAGAAGTCCAGCAATATCAAGAGACAGAGGTTGTTTTTAATCTGTGGTCATGAGGGCATCATCTATGATTGTGAGGTGGCTATCTTTGTGCAGAGGTGTAATCTGAAGGTAAAGGATGGTGATGTGATCTTAAATTTTTTGATAATCTTAGGGGTGAAGGGTAGATGATTGATGGGTCGTATTGGCAAGGTTTTTAGGGAGGCAGGTGTATAGGTACTTCCCCGGTAAGACAAGTACAAATAAACTACTCCCTGACTGATGTAATTTACCCTCCTGTAAGGCAGTAGTGCATGAGGTAGAAACTACACCCATGGCACTGACAATTAGACATCACCTGTGGAATGCAGCACTTATTGTGCCATCTACTAGAGTGGTAAGTGAAAGCATGGCTTCAGGCCTGCCGTGTTTAGCCTGACAGCAGTAACTTGAACTCTGCTGCACAGACATGACTGGCAGCAAAACCTGATTTTAAATATATTAAATAAGTCACCCTTAAGGACACCTTGTTTCCTACAGTGCATAATATTTAGCAGTGAAACATGTGTGACATTAGAAATGGCACGTTTTCCAGTAACTAGGCCCAAAGCCACATTGTGACTAGTCAGGTTGTAACTGATGCATAGCAAATGTTAAAGTATAGATTATACACTTTAATATGTAACTTTTGACTGCACCATTTACAGGATTCATTTAAATACATATTTTATATTTGATAAAAATCCAATCTAATTGAAAAGTCAAATTATTATTAAATATATGGGAAATGTAACTTTTAAAAAGTTACGTTTACCTGACCTGAAGCTGCAGCAGGCTAATTTACATTAGCTTTCCGCCCACTGCCCAGCCTGTACGGGATCTGAATGAGGTGTGAAAGAGAAGGGGTGTGAAAATTGCTCCCACAGCAAGGACAATGATCTTTGAGTGGGGAAGTATTTTCTTCCCCCAGCAAGAAGACCTGTTTGGCTGGGCCTAGGAACTTAATTTACTTCAAAGAAGCCTACTCTGTCATGTTTAAAGGTTGGCTGATACCTGGAAAGGCCCCAGCTTTTGTTCCCTAGTCAGGCTGTTACTAAAACCAGTTTTGAATGACAACAGAGGAGGGGGTTACAGATTACCCTGGATAATCCTCTTGGTGAGCTCAAAGGCTCTGCACACGTGGAGAAGGCTTTCCTTGTTTTGAATTTTGAGAGTGAGGGGCATCTGGGATTGTTTGCAGTAGAGCATCCAGAAGCTGCTGACAAAGTGGGTAGGTCTGCCTCCAGGAACGTTTACCCCATTGATTAGGGAGCACCCAGGAGTCACCACCTCTCAGTAACTAGTGTCAACAATAAATTTGGCACACCAAGACACTTCCCTTAGAACACTCTCTTGAAATATGGGAGAACAGAATAATGACTTCACCTGCCTATGAGACCTGTGAAGAGAACTGAAATGCTTGACCTGCTCTCACCTGTACCCAGGACAAAGAAGTGGACTCTAACTGTCAGTCGGCTGACTTCCTGTGTGGCTACATGAACACAACAAGCTGATAGAGGCCTTTTTCCTGAAATATCAAGTGACCTGTGGAAATTGGACCTGGATTGGATCCAGCTAATGACCTGTGCCTGACAACCCAAGAGTCTTTAATTACCTCCCCTGAGGTGCTGGTGGCCTTAGAAATGTACTATTGTGGTTTTGTGGTTGTTCCAGAGCGCCAGAGCTTCATTGGGACTGGCTGCAAACAACATCTTACAGGCAGTTCCACTGCATCCAATTGAATTCCAGTCAGGTTCCGTATTTGGATATACAACAGTTTCAGCACAAGATTTCCAAAGTTCCAGTGGGACCAACCTGCTTGAAGTATCCAGCTTTGGGTTCCACGGCACCAGCTACAGTTTCAACATTGTCCATTCTGGAAGGATTTTATTTCTCAAAAAGGGACAAAGTTACATTCTGCATTGGGACTTGGAAGACATTTCAACACTTTTCCTCAATCCAAGCCTCTTTGAAGAGAGCAGGGAGTTACTTTGCAAAGATACTTTTTCACTGTACTTGAAGGCACACAAAGCTCATAGCAAGCATATTTACTGAAGTAGTGATTTAAAGCTATGTCTTTAAACTTAAGATGTCTTTAAGTTATTAAACGCTACATGTGTACTTCAGGATTGAAAAGAAATGCATTGATTTATGAAATGCAACATGTGTCTCCATAGCAATTGTTTGTGTTCATTTGCACTAATAATACAGCGTGGAACTCAGAATTCATTATACACCCAGCACACATAGGTTGATACTAAAGCAATGTTAGCTTGGAGCTGTTTATTACAATATACGTTCAGTCCAAGCCCTTCTGCTCACTGTTTCTGTGTCATTGCAATTGCAATGCTCTAGGCACTGCTCTGTTCTTGGGTTTCAAACACATTCAATTAGTGGTCAGGTCATTGTTTTCTTATTAAGGGAAATTATGCAGGAGTTCTGGAGTAATTAGGAATGGTCTGAAAGAACTGCACACCAGTAGGTTTGTTTATACATACAATAGAGAAAAAAAGTATGTGTATCCAATTCTCAGAAAGTGTGAAAATCTCTGTATTGTACAATTATGCCTCTTCTGTGTACATTTGCATTTTCAGGGTTGTACTTGTGGGTCACTCTTGCATGCTCCTGTGGATTGTTTTGTGGGTGGAGAGCAATCTACTGTAGTAGTCACAGTAGTAGTTCTGAAGTACACAATGTTTTTACTGTTTGTTCTCTCTATGGAAAACCCTTTCTTCATAGAGAAATAGACCTCCTTTATATATAAGGAACTCGCCAAACCTTTGTTAAAGCCCACAAACATGTAGGTTTGTGTGATTTCACAAACGTTTATCCTGAGCAGCCACCCAGGAAGTCTAACCTTTTGCTAAGTCACCTCTAAAGTGTGACCGGAAAGGCCATAGGGCTGTGTGCTTACTGTATAAAAGTGGTGCCTGCTACGTACGAGGACAGCTATGGCCTCTCAGTGAATAATTACAAAAAGCTGCTTATCACTCTGTAATTAAAGTTACATTTTCTATCAACATGGTCAGAATGAATAAAAGTCCTTTCTTGCATCTTTGCCTGGGAAAGTGTTGGAGCACCAATCAAAGTTATTTTCCATTTAGTTTTCAAAATCTAACTCAGTAGTGAAACTATATTTTTAATATCTTTAAGCTGCCTGAAAGTAAACTGACTTATACCTGGGACTTTCTCACAGCCCCGTTCCAGAGACTGAACACACATCTCTGGTGGGTTGTTGACGAACGTCTTCTTGGAAGACAAATGCTTGGCCTCTGCCAGCTGTAAACAGGGGTGGCTTTAACATGTATCAATTAGTAACAATTAGCTAGGACAGGAAGAGTTAACAATACAAGCAGCAATTTTCATAGCTGTTGCTCTGTAGTGTATATCAGAAATTTGGCTGTCAGGAAGTGCCACCATTGCTTCACAGAGTCAACCCATAGGTTCTAACAGTAGCAGAGTGAAGTAAATTTTATCTACATAGGTGAGTGACTATGCAGAGGTGCAAGGCTCTTACAGATTTAAAACAAGAAAGCTAGGGCCATCTTGGTTGAGGGATTCTGGAATAAGTTGCTAACTAAAAAAAAAAGAACTAAAAAGAAGGAAGGAATTCTGTGGGAAAGTAGCAAGGATTGTGTGTAGGGACTTCTCCAATAACTGGAATGTGCACAGCATGGAACTGGCACCTCCCTTCACCACCTTCTCATAACATTCATGGTTCTAGGAAGGAAGGAAACTGCTGAAATAAGAAGACCTAAGGAGTCCTGGCTCCTTCTGGCAGTCAGGGTGGGGAACCACTCTCCAAAGTTGAAGCGACAGGTTTTACCTGCTCTAGGGGCACACAATGCATAAGGACTCTTAACTCCAAGAAGGCACTTGCTCTGAGGACCTAAAGGGTGTAGGAGTTACCAGGAGTTTTCTTTCCAGTACAGATAACTGATTGGACATAGGTGATTATTTAGAAATTGGTGGATATTGGACATCTGTCCAAAAGGCCCGGATGTCCAGTGTGGCCTATTTAGAGTGTATAGTAAAGTTTATCTTCTAAATAGGACAGACCTGTATACCACTTCTTGTTGATGGATCTCTAAATCGCCCACCTAGTCATTTATCCATCTTTGGAGGTCCAGGAGGCCTTCATAGGTCTTCTCCAGAGACAGCGAATCCTCAGTGGGAAGAAATCTGGATTCATCCACCTCTGAGTTTTTTCTACAAAAAAAGGCATCATGGAGGCTTCATCAGGAAGGTATTTGGCCTTCTAAAGTTCTCTGCAGCCTGGCAGCACTGATGAATTCCAAGAATAAGAAAATGACTAAGCCTGATGCTAAAGTCTTAAGAAAAGGGTTAAGCAGATTTGCAAATAGGGCCTTTCTGCAGGGTCACCCCAGTTTTATTTGCCTTTTTGCTGAACCCTATTTTTGCTGGCTATAGAACTCTGTGCACATTACCCTTGCTAGCCA
Organism: Pleurodeles waltl; assembly: GCF_031143425.1. Classification (NCBI taxonomy): domain Eukaryota; kingdom Metazoa; phylum Chordata; class Amphibia; order Caudata; family Salamandridae; genus Pleurodeles; species Pleurodeles waltl. Next base: position 777,052,979 of record NC_090437.1, on the reverse strand, counting down.
GTGGTATAGTGTGTGTGAACCTCCTTTCAACATGGTCACATCACAATTTACACTGGAGTGTGAAGACTTGCTTGACACTAGTGCTGTGGTTTTTCATATGCCATTTAGGGCACACTTCAAAGTAGAGAAACAGAATGTCAAAAACAGTTAGGTTGCTAAAAGCTCACCTTAAGTTCTACATCTTTCTCTGAGTTTGTTGGGGGCAAAGGTCCTGCCTAAAAAATGATTTTGGTGCTGTATGGGAGAGGACTATGGGATTTCTTTGGTACACCCTGTACACATACCACTAGCCCTTAGAGGCCAGGTTGAATGTGGTTGAAGACTTTTGCCACCTTGAAAATGGCTAAAGTTGATAGATTTAGCCCCGAAAACCTATACCCCATTGTTTGGCCACTCCCACCCACTAGCTTGTGCCAGGCATAAATGTGGCATCCCCAGGCACCCACTTCAGAATACTCTCCCACCTGCGGAAGATCGGAAAAGGACTTACCTTCTTGTTTGAGACCTGAGAAGAGCTTAGAAGACTGAACCTGCTTCCCCAATGGAACCCAGGAGAAATAAGGGGGCTCTAAGGATCATAAAGTTGACCTCTTGGGAAAGCCCCAGGGACACAACAATCTACAAAAAGTATTTTGCAGCAACTGCCCTGCATTCCATTGGAATTTGGATAGACTGGATTTTCCTGTTGTCCTCTGCCTGCCACCCGTGAGTCTCAAAGTGCCTCCCTGAAAAAACTTGGGGGCTTTAGAAGTGTACTCCTGTGGGGGGCCATGGCTTCAGAGCCAAACATGGCTGTCACTCCTCAGTAGAGCTCCTTCTGTATCACTCCAGCTATCTGTCTGTAACCGCCTGCTTTCTGGGGCATTTCAGCCCGGCTCAGGAGAATCCTGGTGGTGTTTCTGTGGCGCATGTCTCAAACCTGAGCAGGTGCTCCTGTGACCCTCCGGTCATGTCAAATAGGTCAGGAGGGACTCGACGGATTTTGCTGTTCAGGGCCTTTAGAACCACACAAAAGAAGAAATGCAGCCATGCCGGGTGGTGGGCAGAACAGGTGGCTATGCAGTGATCCGGGTCCCCGTAGGTTGTAGGGGCCTCCTGCACTTCCCCTTAGTTGCTGCATTAGGGTGGGGATGACCTAATGAGACGCCTGAGCTGCCGGACATGTCCTAGGCCCAGGGCCTGCTGCACAGGGCATGGAGGCGCTGCTGCTTGCCTGGGGGATTTGTACACTCCTGGGCGACTGCTTGACTGCTGACTTGGCCAGGTGACAGGCCCCGAAGCCGCATTGCCCCATGACCTGTAATCAGGCCGCGTCCATAGGCAAGAGGAGCTAAGGGAGCTGCCTTCCACCAACTGCATTTCCACATCTGCAATTGGCCCTGGGCACATCATGTGGCCCCTTGTTGCCCTGCCCTAGATCTGAGGTGAGACTTTGTGGTGGCTAGGGGTAGGGAACTCTGGGACAGGTCAGTGTGGCAGCCCTGTTGACTTTGAGGCTCCTTGGTCTCTCACACCTTTCATCATTTTTGCTATTTGGAAGCATATCTGTCTGATGGCTATCAGGTGGAGCCATGTGTGGCTTTGCCTCATTGCTAGGCATCTATGACTGGGACTAGGCCTGTTCTCCCCTGCCATCTAAGGATCTCACTCCTCCACTGGTGACGGGGCAGACCTCGAGGGGCACATCCAGAGCCCAGAGGGGCCCTTTCCAGGGAATGCAACATCCTCTGGGCCACAGGAGGATAGCCAAAATTTGGTGATGTGATCAGGCCGCATGGTGACTGGCCTTGGCAGAAGGGGCCCACTGGAGGTGAGTATTTATGGGCTCCTCACTTCTGACATGCCAACGAGGGAATATTGATGATGTTTCTGCGTGGAGCAATGTGTGACCTCTGTGTTTGGGCCTTATGTGGAGCTACCACCATGGACAGAGACACTTTGTGTAATGCTTCATCAGGTATGACCAGTCATTTGACTGTACATGACAGACATCTGGCTGGAAGGGCTCCCCTTGTGTGTCCAGCTGCTTGCATCCACTGCATTGGCAGTGTAGGGTGTGTCCTCCTGCCCAAGCTCCTCCAGTTCTCTGTCTGCACCTGTCATCTTCGGTAGGATTCCTCCCCTAGGATTCCACCTCCCCCCCCCTCGGCTTGACATGGCATGAGACAATCCCTCCGCTTCTGCATCGCAACAAAAACTTGACCAATTCACCAAACAGCCATTCCCAGTGGATGACTCTGGTGCAGTGGGAGGTGCCATTCCTCCCAACACCTCCCCAACCCCAGCGGAGGACTTCCAGGCCTCATCCATCCTGCAGCAATCCAAGATCTTAAGGGCACAATGGAGGTCCAATAGATAGAACTACAAGTAGATCTGGTCATAATCGTACAGGACCTATGGGATACTGCACACCAGAGCACGGATGTGGAGAGTAGAGTCTCTGAGGCCAAAGGCATGGTCAAATCGAAACAACTTGCCTCACAACCCTGCAACACCTGGTGGGACAATTGGATGCTGCCGTGGAAGATGCAGAAGGAAGATCAAGGCTCAAAAATCTATGCATCTTGGGTAGCCCCGAGGAAGTGGAGGGCACTGAGCCCAACTCCTTCATCAGTGCTTAATTAAAGAACTGGGTACCCACGAGGGAAGTCTCATCTTGCTTCATAGTCAAATGGGAGCAGAGGGCATTGATTGCAAAGCCCTGGTGGGTGCCCTAGCCCTTTAATTACCTGGGTGCTCAACTATGCAGACAGAGGTGACATCCCTCGTGCAGCCCATGTGGCAATTTTATTAACATTTCAATCCTCCCACATTATGATCTTCCTGGACTACACCCTTAAAGTCCAACAACCATGGCTTTCCTTCCAAGAGGCAAAGCAAAAACTTAAAGCCAGTGACATCAGATGCATGCTCCTCTTCCCGGCTTGCTGGAAGGTCACCTTTTGGGATAAAACCTTTTCATTTTATTTGCCTGAGACAGCATGGAATGGCATTGATGAGTGTCCCACTCTGCACACAGGAGGGTCCTCTGTGCAAGGGGGTGGAAAGTTTGAGAGAAGAGAAAGCTGGGGTACCTCCAGATCAGTGGCGCACTGCTTTGTGGTGGAAGCCATTTTGCCAGATCCTAGCACTCGCTCCCTTGGGCCAGAGACCTCCTCCAGACGCAAGGATATTTTGATTGTGAAAGGCAAGGTGCCCCTAGAGGCAGCGCATACTGAGCTTCCATCGACCATGCCAGACCCTATGAAGTGACTCAGATTTCCAATGGACAGGTGCCTATGATGATGTGACGAGGGAGAGGGCTTCTGCACAGTTCGCCACACTAGGTCTTCCATCACCCTTCATGTTTAGCGGGTTTAGGTTGACTCTGTAGCAAGGTTTTATTTTGGGGTAGTTAGCACGGCAGGGGAAATTCACATCATAGGCTAGCCCAGTTGGCAAGTGCCCCTGTTTGCATCACAGCAGGTACTTCCAGTTTGCAGAGTATGGGGAGGGAGTTGATGGTGAGAGTTACTGGGAGAGTGTTATTTTGGTTTATCCTACTTACTGTACATCAAATAGTTGCTCAACAACAGTTACAAAAATAATCCAAACTGCAATCACATGACACTCCACCCCATGCATAACACACCTGAATGCTTAATTGAGACTCAATTACCGTTTTTTACAGACAGACTAACATTCCTTTCCTGGCAAGTCTGTGGCATGCCTGACAAAATCAAATGCAGGGCAGTGCTCAGGCCAGCCCATAGGTCCCGGGTGGATGTCCTTATGTTACAAGAAACACATCTCATGAGCAACAATTGCTCTTTTCTGGCCTGTAGGGGTACTCACAAGTATATCTCCTGGGTTTGGCTCACAGGGTGCAGCCATTTTGATCTGACGGCATGTCCCCTTGATGGTGTCCAGGGTGTGGCATGACAACCCAGACCGATTTGCAGTGGGCACAGGCACACTTTGGGGCTCCCCGCCAGCCTTGATCTGCATCTATATCCCTCCACCCCTAACCTCACAGTTCTTGAGGAAGCTAAGTGACCTCCTTCGGGAGATGCCTGATGCACGGTGGATTCTGGGAGGTGACCTCATAGGGGCAGCGATACTAGTCTAGATCGTTCTCTCACATTCATGACTACCAGAGGCAGTCCAATGCTACTCTCTACTTTTATACACAATATATCCCTGGTTGATGTGTGGCACACACACTACCTGAGTGCTTGAGGGTATACCTTCTACTCCGGGGCAGAGGGGGAATCTTTTTCCTGCCTAGAGTATTTTCTTATGCCCCCAAAGTGATGGCCACTGTGTATTTATGTCAGCATCCTAGCGTAAGGTCTTTCGGATCACTCGCCAGTGGCATTGGACACAAAGGGGGCTCCGGGACCCTCTAGAGTGGGATGGCAGCTGAGTTGTTGGTACGCCCAGGGTGAGGAGTTTCGGGAGACCCACCAAAGCATGTGCCTACGGTTCCTGTCATCCTCAAGAGTTCTCTGGGAGGCCCTCAAGGTCAGCCTTGGAGGTGACATTATTATCTTTTGGGAGGGAAAGATGGCACATGCTCAGTAGAAGGTGAAAGACCTTGAGGTGTGAATGCTGGACCTCAAACAACAATGTGTTACGGTCATGGAAGAGGCCTTCCAACGTGACTTATTTCATACACAAACTCTATTTAGGCACAAGCTTACACTGGACGCTTGCATGGTGTGACTAGCCACCCACAGCCATATTTCCCAATGGGGCGATAAGGCTAATAAAACACTGCACTGGTTCTGCACTGCATGGGTCGCTAGTGCTCTAGTTGTATTCTGCAGATTGACTCGGGTCACCGAAAAACAGACGCCAAAGGGAGGCCAAAGTGAACACATTTGCTGGCTAAAACGAGGACCTTTATCCCTAGCTCTGATCCCGTGGGCCCTCTTGTGCATGAGCATTTTTCCTTGTCACATGTGTGGTTGGTTTGCTGTGCAGTGTTGTGTTCCACTGTTGCATTCATTGTCTGTCTGTTTTATACCCTGCAGGCCACCTCAAGGTAGTTCCTTGGTAAGGTAGGCCGTTTGCTTCTTTGCTTCACTTCTTACACCTGTTACCAACCTAGCAGTATTTTCTCAACTCCTAATATGAGTCTTAGGGATCCGATGCCCTGATGAATGCCCCAAGACCTTCCTAGGCTCACTACTGAGGGCAGACACATGTTGGCTATCACTCTTTAGATAGGTGACCCTGTGAGTCATTGTTCTCACAGAGGTGTCCCACTCTACGCTTTTAACCCCACCAAACAGACCCTATTATTAAATTGTAACTTTACACAGGTGTCTGTTGAGGTGTTTTTATTCCCTAGATTAGCTGGATCCCGATCTTTCCAGACCTAGAATTTATTTACGCACTCCCTCCTGTTCTTTTAACAGTGAGATTGAGTCCGCCCAGGTGGAACTGCCCTACCTGGGTGGGGCTAGGTGGTCAAATGATGAAGCATGACACTATATAGTGTGTGAGACCACCTAGTCCGTAAAGGAAATTCCCCTTTTTTCTCCCCTGTTACTGGTCACCAAGCTCATACTGACCCTTTTCCTCTAATAGAGGACCACGAGGAACCAAGGGCACAACTGGTACCCTTGGCACCCATTCCTTGATGTATAAGAGAACCCCGTACTCCTTAGTGTGTTCCTCAGTTGGACCTCCACCAATTCTAAGCAGACGTACTACTGCCCCACCTCTATCCAATGGATCGTGACTTCTCAGAGATCACCTGCGAAACGCAGCCCTAGTTCAGCTTCAAGCAGGTAAAAAGCTGGGACCCAAAGGGTATCCTGCAGAGTTCTGCCACCTTCTCTGGCCCCAGGCATGCCTAAAATTGTTAAAAACTTTTATTGAGGCCTTAACGAAAGGCCAAAAACTAGATTTTAGAAAGGCATTGACTCAGTAGGCTTTGATGGCCCTGAGACTTCAACAACAGGAGGCAAGCTCAGGACAAGCCCTTGGAGATTTCTTCACAAGCAGGAATGCACAACAAAGTCCAGTCTTTGTCCCCTTTCACCAGGCAGAAGCAGCAACTGCAGGATAGCTCCACAAAGCACAGTCACAGGCAGGGCAGTAGTTCTCCTCAGCTCTTCAGCTCTTCTCCAGGCAGAGGGTCCTCTTGATGTCCAGCAGTGATCTAATGTCTGTGGTTTTGGGTGCCCTTCTTATACCCATTTTGCCCTTTGAAGTAGGCTTACTTCAAAGAAAAGTCTCTGTTGTTTGTGAAATCTGACCTTGCCCAGGCCAAGCCCCAGACACACACCAGGGGGTTGGAGACTGCATTGTGTGAGGTCAGGCACAGCCCTTTCAGGTGTGAGTGACCACTCCTCCCCTCCCTTGTAGCACAGATGGCTGATCAGGATATGCATGCTACACCTCAGCACCCTTTGTGTCACTGTCTAGAGAGAGGTGCAAACAGCCCAACTGTCAAACTGACCCAGACAGGGAATACACAACCAGGCAGAGTCACAGAATGGTTTAAGCAAGAAAATGCTCACTTCCTAAAAGTGGCATTTTCAAACACACAATCTTAAAATCAGCTTCACTAAAATATGTATTTTTGAATTTTGAGCTCAGAGACCCCAAACTCCACATGTCTATCCGCTCCTAAAGGGAATCTATGTTTTAATCATATTTAAAGGCAGTCCCCAGATTAACCTATGAGAGGGATAGGCCTTGCAACAGTGAAAAACAGAATTGGCAGTATTTCACTATTAGGACTTGATTAACACATTAGTATATGTCCTACCTTAAACATACACCGCACCCTGCCCGCCATGGAGCTACCTAGGGCCTGCCTTAGGGGTGTCTTACATGTAAGAAAAGGGAAGGTTTAGGCCTGACAAGTGGGTACACTTGCCAAGTCGAATTGGCAGTTTAAAACTGCACACACTGCAGTGGCAGGGCTGAGCCATGTTTACAGAGCTACTATTGTGGGTGGCACAACCAGTGCTGCAGGCCCACTAGTAGCATTTGATTTACAGGCCCTGGGCACCTCTAGTGCACTGTACTAGGGAATTCAGAGTAAATCAAATATGCCAATCATGGATGAACCAATTACATAGAATTTTTTTATAGGAGAACTTGCACTTTAGCACTGGATAGTAGTGGTAAAGTGCCCAGAGTAACAAAAACAGCAAAAACAGAGTCTAGCACACATCAACAACCTGGGAAAGAGAGGCAAAAAGTTAGGGGAGATCACGCCAAGGATGGCAAGTCTAACAATGATGAACTAGATATCACTTGCTTCAGCAAATGCAATGCTTATTGAATCTTTACTCCAACTTGGCCGGGTTTACTCCTTTGTCTTAAGGCCACTTTCTTGCTTCTATTTGCTGTGTGCTGTGTCTATTGCTGATTTTTTGATTCCTAGTATCTCTGTGGTGGTATAGCTTTTTCTGTTCCTTGCTCTAGTTCTATTCCATACATACTATACTTCTGTCTCTGAGTCCTGTTTTATTGTTATAACCTGTTTTAAAACACCTATTCAGGGTTCAAACTCGTGGGTCTTTGCCCCAAGTGATTCTTTGTATGCTGATTTAAACTTCATTTTTCATGCCAAATACTTCAAATCCTTCTTCCAGTTGCTTGTATGTCTTTCTAGCTTTCTGTGCCTATCTTGCTTTCCTGGTTTGCTAGTAAGGTTGTAGGACTGGCATGTCAACTTTTGCAACATTCTGTTCTATTGCTGCTTCTCTTGTTTCTTAGAGCCACATCCTCCTTTTGCATGGTCTGTTCATGTAACTAGTTCCCCTTGTGTCATTACCTGTGTCCTCTTTTATATTTTGGAACCACTCTTCTTCAATATGGGCTAAATGGTTGTCTCCAAAAGCTCTATGGGAATAAGACTTACCTGCCTTATTTTGATCTTTTCATATTCCAACAAAGTATATGTATTATTATTTATTGTAATTAAAATACTTTACTCCCCCCCCCTTTTTGTAAATTCATGTCACAGTTGCTATTCCCTGTTCTTTGGACCCTGTATTTCTGCTTTTTTGAATGAGCGAATTTCCATACTCTTTCCCTTCTTTCTAGTTTTAGTGTTAGCAGTTATGACAGTCAGATTGATGCCCATTCGTTTGTCGAACTTTACCCCCTAGACCTTTTGGTTCAGTGTCTTTGAGCAGTCATTCTTAACCAGAGCAAAATTAAACTTGACATGGTCCAACCCTCCACTGCTATATTTTTTACCTCTTTGTCACTTAAGAAATTAAATTCATACTGAAAATACAGAGAGTATTAAGAGCTTACCAGATGTTATAAGCATGCAGATGGCACACTCTTTGCACAGTTGGGTGATGTGTGGCTGGAGACTGCACTGAGCACTCTGGCATTATAGCTGCCCATTGCGCACTAGCATTTCTGTACTAACAAGTTGAGGAACTATAAGGAAGGTAGGGTGACAGTGGAGTATAATGCCGAAATAAGAATACCAAACATGGTTATTTTATTTATATGCCTACCACTGCCATGGGTATCTGGAAGAGAGCATGGACACACCTTATAATCTGCTTCTTACAAGATGGTGGTGTATCGCTTCAATCCTACTGGAGATTCCCAAACCAGGATAGGTTTTTCTTGTGATGCCAGCTCCTAGTGTTGCATTTTGTTACTCCATTAATCTTATCTATATAAGGCGAGTGTGTTCTCTTTCTCATATTCCTCATATTGTCATATCTGTCAATATTACTCATAATCATTTATTTCTCTGTCAATTTCTATAAGACCAAAAGAAGGAATAGTGGTAATACTTCTGTACTGTGGACAGTGGCAGCTATGGAATGTTCATTAATCAAGAATGGGCCTCAAAGAATAGTGTTCCTAAGAGAACATTCCTCAAATGATTCCTTTTGAAGGTTCACCATTACTTTCTGGTGAAGCCTCTTTTCCATTGCAGGTTGTTTTGGAGATTGTACTGAAGTATTTTCCTTTCACATAATAGATACTCCCAATTGTTAAGTATGTTTTGGAATCCCGTGGTTAAATAGTCAGAATATGTATGTCTTTTGTTCGGCTCGACCAGTATCTATGTTATCACAGTCTTTTTAGGACCATAGATATGCTTGAGGAAGCTTTTCATCACCCATCGAAGAGACTTAGAATTTTACATCCAATTTGATATCGGCTAACCTCGCGACAGTGCCACTGTAGAAATATGTTAAGTCTCTAGTCTGTTATCCTATGGCTTGCTCACTTCCCCCCAACAGGGCCTAATATTGTGCTATAGGAATACAATCTACTGCTGTTGTTCCTTTGGGAAAAATTAACTCTTTAACAGAAAGGGATAATTAAATATTGAATGATTACTTGCAGAAGAATTTGAAAAATGGGCTAATCATATCACTGTCATCACTTGTAGGGGCACCATTATATTTTTTTATCTCAGAAGGTTAAATATGTTTATATGTGACCACAACAAAGGATAGGTATCCTTAACATGAGGTATCTTTAACTGTTACATAGGAAATTTTGAACTCACCCCATGGTGTAAAGGTTTTTAATAAATTCTATTAACAAGCTTATCTTTTTTTTACGAATAAAGGAAGGCAATGATGAAAATGGTCCTTCACACCTAATTTGAGCATTTTGAATATCATTGCGCAAACCGGCAGCCTTAGGGTGTTCTTTCTCAAAATGTTTGCCTAACTCCTCCATGTTTGCTGATTTTGTTTTGTTGGCGTTAGGGCTATGCTCATTCTACCACTGCTAACCACTGCTAAAGTGCTTGTACTTGTGCTCTTTCCTTTGAATATGGTAGAATTGGTTTACATCCAATTGGCATATACTAGCTGTGCTGCGGGCCTGTAAATTAAATGCTACTATTTGGCCTGTAGCATTATTTGTGCCACCAACTAAAGTATCACTTTAAACATGTCCCCAGCCTGCCATTGCAGCCCATAGGCACAGTTTTAAACTGCCATTCAACCTGGCAAAGTAAACCTTTTTCCTGGCCTAAACCTTCCTTTTTAGTAGGATCTCTGAGGCTAGGGCCTAAATAGCCCATACTGCATGATCAGAGTCTCGGGTACAGAAAAGGCTCCAACCAACTTGAACCCAGCACCGGACTCTGTCTGCTGTGAATCCTACTCCCCACCCCTCCAAATGGTGCAGCCCTAGTCATGGGCCCTTGCAAGTGGGCTTGAAGGTGCTCTGTCAGCCCAGCTATGATCCTGTAGGCAGAACTGATGGAGCACGCTGCATCTCCTTGCAGCTCCACTTTACAAATGCTCCGATGCTGGACCAGGCATTGCAACCCACAGTCTGCTCAGAACTGCCACTGCATAACATATCCTCGATGCAGGCTTTCACATTGCAAGCCCTTCATTGATGGCATCCACAACAATAACAAAGGTCTTCACATCATAGCCCTGCAGGTTCCTCAGAAATGCAGCTATGTAATGCACCCTCGACACAGGATTTTGCAACTCTTCACAACTAGGATTTCAGATACTTTGTTCAAGAGGGCTAGTATGGTCCCTGTATCCCACCCACAATCCAATGCAGTCAGCCTGAACTTGTGACTTGGTCTACTGTGACCAGATAACCATAGTTGATGCTTTGTGGTTCTCTGCACTATTTTCACTTACATATTTGAAATTGTATATCTCCTGTTCTACAAATTGGATTTTTGTCAATTTAGTCTCAGATAATGTATTACATTATACTCTATTTTTGTAATTTGCTGTTGAAATTATCTTGCTGTGTTTTACTTCATCACTGTTTGGTGTGCTGCATAAATACTTTACAAATTGCCTCTAAGTTAGGCTCTATGCTGTGCTGCTCAACAGCTGAGCACAGTTTAATTTGGAGTTTGCTCGTGTCTCATACTGACAGAGTTTGGGATTGCTGCTTGAGTGGGGTTTCATTCCACCCTCAACAAGGGGTGAAACCCCACCTTCAACCCAATTCCCAACTGTCACGTATTGTCACTTTTCAATGATTTAAGAATTCAGTATCCACTGATGTGTTGAACCAGTTTTTATTGCTGTATTTGGATGATATTCTAGGGTTTTTAAAGACTTATGCTGAACATCAAGAACATTTGATTTGGAATTGTCAAGACTTCAGGAGCATTATTTGTTCTGTGAACCTGAGAAACGTGAGTTTGGGACAGAGGTTTCCAAATGAATTCAGATTGAGTGTGTCTGGCATTTCTTAGCACCCCAAGAAAATTTTAGCTATATTGGATTGACTTTCAGCTAAAAAAGACGCAAAATTTCCTTTGATTTTCTAACTTTTAAGTTATTGAGAATTTTTGCAGTGAGAGCTAGTAATACACTTGTGTGTAAAAAGAAGAAAACATGAAGAAAGCATTCTGTTATGATGAAGATGCAGAAAATGCTTTTTCTATACTCAAAAAGATGTTTACTCAACCTTTCATTTTATTACCTATTCATACTTCAAGAAAATGTTTTGTGGGAAAAATGCTTCTGATCAACTGGAACAGTTTTGTTTCAAGAGCAAGAATATGATGGGCAAGAGTTTTCTGTTTCTTAGTTTATTCATTTTTTATCATTATCAAAATAAAACTCATTTCATAAACGAGAAAGATAAACCATGAAATGGCATGTACTAAATAAGGTCATCTTTTGATGGTCATAAAAGAACCTGAAATTCAAACTGATAATCATAATTTGCAGTGTTGTCAAATTCTTCAATGCAGGAATAGTTTTCAAATGAAATAAGTGTTTTACTTTGCTCAATATAGTTTCATTACTTAGTTTCCTGGTTCAAAGAATATGTTTGCTGATGCAATATCTTCCCATTATTCACTGACAATACTTACTTATGATGAACCTTTGATTGCTTTTCAATGTGTGGTTGGTGTAGTACAATCATTTTAGACAAAATATGGATTACCAAGAGCAGGGTGATTCCAGACAACTGGAACAACAGTTTCAAATAAAGATTCCCGTAGTTCAAAGAAATTAATATTTTTGAACATTTTTACCAGCAAGCTATAGTTGGGCTAACTAAAGATTCACTGTTGGATGGGAAGAGAATGAGTCTTGATTCAGATATTTCTGGTCAGAGAGATGTTAAGCCTAAGATGGATTTCGTATCTTTTTGGTGGCCAACTGTTCATTCTGAATTTCAAGAGTTTGTACTTGCTTGGTCAAATTATGCTCAGTATAAATTATAAACCTATATCTCCAGGTCCTTTGCATATGTTTCTACATAGTTTATAGCTTTCACGCCTTCTATAATGCAGCCTTCTATAATGCATTGAAAGCTGACAAATCTTTTTTCTGATTTTTGTCCCCAGTCAACAACAGACTGAGTAAACTAATCAAAGGCTACAACAATATCTGTGATGTTACAGTAATGAAATTCAAAATAATTGTGTATCCTTTATTATTAATAGGAGAATATTCTTAAAATAATGCAGCTCAGTGTGTTACCAAAGTTTCATATTTCTTTGTTATGCTAAGTTTTCTTCCAAATGTTTTTCTTTCTTCTCTTTGCATTGGTCCATTGATTCCAATGGCCATAAAGTATTTGTAACAGTTAAAGAAGCATAGACAAATTACTCCTGATAGTTTACACCATTCCAAAGTCAAGATGAAGGAATAGGCTGATAAGTGAGATCAAATTCTAATTCTTTGTTCATGGAAATAAAGTCTGGCTGTTGTCTCATTTGTACCTGTTAATTTGCTGCCAGATCTAATTTTTTATATGCTTAGAAAATGTGTAATGCAATTGATCAGCTGTTTAGGAAGTACCGCTGGTTTAAAAGTCAGGTCATGTTATTTTTATGCAAAAAAAAAAGTAAACAGTATACTTCAAACACCATAGCATGAACAAAGCCACCAATAGAGGGTATAGATAATATGGGCCCTTTATTAGAATCAGTAACTGTGTTCCTTTCTATGTAATAAAGGCACATCGTATGTATTCCATAATGGTACTGTATCAATGTACATATGCAAAATGAAATGGTGAGATATTCAGAGCAATATCCTAGTTATCTTTGTTAGCATTACATCTTTGATAACATGAGACCTTTCTTTCCAGTTTATGCATAGCTAAACAATCCAGCAACTTTCAGAAGCATTATACTTATGTTATCTATAAACACAGATGGCTAATTCTTTCACTGCATGCTGTATAAGAAAGATGTGAAGTATCTTAGTTGCAGAAAAGAAATACCATTTTATCCTGGTCACAGTGCACCCACACTTTCCAAAGAACATGGTTTCACAGGAATTCCCATAGATAGATGAAGGAGCTTTTGATGATCACTTGTGGCTGTGATGGGTTTACCCTAAACTCTGTGTCTTGCAGAGTTCATCAGAGCTAAGAAGGCCAGCATTTCCCCAATTTATCAGCTTTCTCTTTTATATGATTGTACCAGCTGACTTAACATAAACCATGTGTAACAGGGTTACGCAGGGACCGAACACCACTACGGGGATGGGGCCGACAACCAAGTACCCTGAGGGCACCACAAAGAGACAGAAACAGGAGAATGCACACGCAAACGCGGAAATACAAGGTTTGGAAGCGATGCGAGCAGGGAGTGTCAACAAAACGGATGGACAAGATGCTAAAAAGGGGGGACGCAGAGGAAAAGGCACCATTAGGAAGAGACGCGGAGGAGAGAGCGACAGAGCAGAGAGACGCGGAAGGAGGAGGTGCAGGGGAGAGAGCGACGGGGTAGAGCAAAGCAGAGGGAAGAGATGCGCTTGGAGGTGGAAGCGGGAGGAAAGCAGTCATCGTGATGAGAGAGAGGCAGCCTGAGAGAGAAAACAAAGTAACCCACCACGTCCCAAGAGGGACGTGATTCATGCAGGTACGTGCCTGCATTCCAAATCCTGCTCATTATTTATTAAGGTGGGGAGAAGGGGGAGACGAAGAAAAGGAGGGAGAGGATGTGAATTGAGGAAATACAAAATGTGGAGTCACTCTTAAAACCACTGGGTACTCCGGTTACTGAGGTGCATTTTTTTATTTATTTCCACTCGCACCAGTTTTTTGCACATTACGAAACTCGTAGAAGGAGAGCACAACAACGTTTGAGCACTATCCGGCAAAAGTCCAAGAGGAGTTGGTTGTCTTTGGGGTTCCACCTTTTCTCTTTCTCTTTTCCCTTTTCTTCTCATATATATATATATATATATATACATAGAGAGAGAAACACAAGTACAATAAAAACCAATTACCATACCCTTCTACCATAAACAGTCAGAACAATTCTTTTGCCTATACCCAACCAAACCACAACAATTTGATGTCAGAATTGGGATTTTGGAAAAGTCCTTGCGACTATCTGGGAAGATGGAGCGGAAACCCTCTTTAGAAGATATGCTACAGCAACTAGCTGAGGGACAAGGACTCCTCCAAATGGTTTGGGAGGAACAACAACGAGAGGCCCGGAACAACCGCAAGACTCTCCAGAACGCCTTGAAGAGCCAAGCTATCATCATAGCCAATAACCAGTTGGTACATGAAACAGCGCTTCAGAAATTAACAGACACCATTGCTACCAGTCTGGTACATCCCAATGTCCCAATGTCCCCAGTTCTATACTGCAAAAGTTTCAAGTAGGCGAAGACCCTGATGCCTTTTTTACAAACTTTGAAAGGGTGGCAGCATTGGCCAATTGTCTTTAGGATAGGTGGGGACAATATGTAGACTCCCCTGTTGACTGGAACATTACAGGCCACTTACCAGGCTGCAAATCCCAGAGGGGCGACACCATATCTAGAGATAAAGAAGGGTATTCTGGAGAAGGTAGGGTTTGATACGGAATATTAATGTATTAAATTTAGGAAGACAAAGTGGATTCCTACGGAAAATCCCCAGCCCTATATTATAGAATACAAAATTTGGGATTGAAATGGTTAAGTCCCATGGGTACGGACAGAGAAGAAGTCATACGATTCATCTTATTGGAGCAATTTTTAGATGACCTACCCCTGCAAACACCCAACTGGATCAAACAACATCCTAATGTCGATACGACTACAGCTATAGAGTTAGCATGTGCTTTCCACCGAGCTCCTGAGTTTAAAATAGGGACCCAGAAGGAACAAACTATTGGAGGGCGATTACCTATCTCCTCTTCCCGAATGTGATCGGCGAAAAGTCCAGAGGAAGTCCAGAGTCCTAGAATACCTGATAGAGACCCAAATCAAACACCCCAATGTTATAACTCTGCTGAATGGGGACATATAGCCCGTAACTGTCCCCACAAAATGAAAAAACAGAACCAATGGAAATAGGAGATACCCGAGGCAGGGTGTTTTGCACTACTAGAGAGGTGTCTCAGTATATAAAGGAAATATTAATAAACGGGAAACCCACTCAGGTATTGATTGATTCAGGATGCAGCCAGTCAGTTATTAGGGCAAACATGGTACCAGAAGATCAAAAACAGGATAAAGAATTTGTCTCTATCTGCTGTATCCATGGGGACCCGAGACGATATCCAAGGGGCGAGATTTCCATTGAATGGAGAGGACAAAGGGAACCTCTTTTGGTGGGACTGATACTGCATTTGGTTGAAGAAGTTATCAAAGGAACCGACTATATAAATTTTCCTGACCTCCTAGTCAATGTACGTACCTGTCAGAAAACTGACTCATGGTTAAGTGATGCTCCTTTTTCCAAAAACTCCATCATTCCGGGTAAGGAAAAAGTTAAGTTAAGTAAGAATAAGAAGAGAGAAGATAAAAGATAAAAGACTTTTCCGTACGACTAACCCTTCCCATTCCCTGCCTGTAACATCAACAGAAAAACCTGTTCTGGCGACCCTACCACCTTTCCAGGTTAGTCAAAGGGAGGATGCCACATTACAACATTCCTGGACAGCCGCTGTTCCAGACAAAAGGGACAGGTGGATCCATATTTCCTCATTCAGAAGGGTTTACTATATAGGATTGTACGACACAAAAATCAAGAAAAGACTCAACTGGTGATACCCAAGCCCTATCGCACCCAAGCATCACATTTAGCCCATAGTCAAGTGGTGGGAGGACACTTTGGAAGGGAGAAAACAGAAGGATGTCTACTTCGACAATTTCATTGGGCTGGGATATATTCAGACATTCGCAGGTTTTGTGCACAATGTCTGAAGTGTCAAATTGTCAATCTGGGAGTAATAAAAAGAGCTCATCTTTTCCCCTTGCCTGTGATTGACATTCCCTTTTCTAGGGTCGGTATGGATTTGGTAGATCCCTTAACTCCTTCCTCTAGAGGTTATATGTACATTCTAGTTTTGGTGAACTATGCAACACAATATCCTGAGGCAATCCCTCTCACTAGTATGACCACCAAAAGCATGGCATATGCCATGATAGGGGTCTTTTCCTGGGTAGGATTTCCCAGGGAATTGTTAACCGATCTAGGAACACCATTTATGTCTTGGTTAATGGCTCAGATATGTCAGATACTAGGGGTAAAACAGATTTGCACATCTGTCTATCACCCACAGACAGACGGTTTGGTGGAGAGATATAATCGCACCCTTAAAACCTTAACAAAAAAAACAATATCTGACTCCGGCAAAGATTGGGACAAAAAGCTACCCCATAGTGTTATATGCCATAGGGACACACATACAAGCCTCGACAGGGCATAGCCCATTCAAGTTGGTGTTTGGATACCAACACAGGACCTTGCTAGATATGGACACAGAAAGATGGGAACAGGGAGAGACAGATGATAAGGACATTCTTGACTATACTCAACAGTTAAAAGACCTTACCCAAACAGTCTGGGAGGATGTACGGGTCCATCTAGAGGAGGCTCAAGAACGAACAAAAAAAATTATAATAGAGGCACTACTTTAAGACACTTACAAACCGGAGATAAAGTGTTAGTGTTTTTACCTAGCTCTGAAAATAAACTATTGGCAAAGTGGCAGGGATCATAGGACATAATAGAAAAAGTGTGCCCTGTTACTTATAGACTACTCATATCTGAAACACCCCGAAAGACACAAATTTATCACAGAAACTTACTAAAGAAATGGGAAGAGGCAGACGGTACCTTTTCCAAGGTAGATATTGGGTTCCTGGTAAATAAAACAAAACCACTAGAAATAAATCTATGTCCCCAAGCTAAAGCTGTCTCCCATTATCCCAGACCTCCCAAAAGAACAGCAATTACAATTACAGGAGGTATTATGCAAAAATCAAAAACTCTTCTCTCTGATTACAGGAAAAACACCTTTGATACAACATGCTGTAAAAACCGAGGACTGAAGAGTTATCTGTCTTCGACCATATCGTATCCCTGAAGCTCATAAGAAGATAGTGGAACAAGAAGTCTAAAATATAAGTCCATGGTGCTCCCCGGTAGTCCTAGTCCCAAAACCAAATGGGACTGTGCATTTTTATTTGACTTTCGTCAATTGAATAATATATCCCAATTTGACATATATCCAATACCAAGAGTTGATGAGTTGCTCGAACAACTAGGGAAAGCTCAATATATGTCCACAATGGATCCCGCGAAGGGCTACTGGCAAATACCGCTAAATCCCCAAGACAAAGAGAAAACAGCCTTTTCACCCCTTCAGGGCTGTCTCAGTTCACCGTACTTCCCTTCGGTCTCCATGGGGCCCCTGCCACTTTCCAAAGCCTAATGGATAAAATGCTATGTAGTCACATAGGGTATGCTGCCACATATCTCGACTACATCTATAGTGAAACCTGGGAAAACCATCTACTCCTTCTCTCTAAGGTGTTCCATACACTAGTTGAGGCCGGATTAACAGACAATCCTGATAAGTGCAATCTGGCATGAGATGCAATTGCATACCTCGGTTATCACATAGGGAAGGGAGAAATACTACCACAACTAAACAAAGTTGAAGCAATCTTTAAGGTACCCCCACCCAAGACTAAGAAAGAGGTGAGGTCATTTTTAGAGATGGTGGGCTATTACCGTCGGTTTATCCCTAATTATTCAACTATCGGAGCCCCCTTAACTGATCTTCTAAAAAAGGACCAGCCCTCAAAGATTAAGGTCCTGAAATCAAAACAAATCAATAGTTATGAGAAACTCAAATGGGTCTTGACCACAAAACCGGTTTTACGCTGTCCAGACTTAACGAAACCCTTCTATCTACAAACAGATGTATCTGATGTGGGCATAGGTGCAGTGTTATCACAGAAAACCGAGACAAGTCATCCCATTGTTTTCATAAGCAGAAACTTACTACCCCAAGAAAAACATTATCGAGTGATAGAGAGAGAGTGTTTAGTGACTAAATGGGTTGTTGAAAGTTTGGAATATTATCCTTATAAAAGAAAAACATTCAATTCAGAGAACACCAATTCACTTGCCCTTTTGTCCATCTGTTTCTGGTTTCTCGTGGATTCATCCTGTGATGCGAACTTCTACTAAATGAGACCGAGAAGATACCTAAGAATGAAAGAAAGAGAAGGATCCATGAAAGGACAGTCTCAAAAGTAATCCTCAAACCAGAAAGAAACAGAGAGACCTAAAAATGAAACAGCTAAACAGAAAATATGTGAACTAAGACATATATATATATATATATATATACATATATATATATGCATAGCAATCCTTAGTTCGCTGCGCTCCAGCCGCTTAAGGTGCGTTGAGCGCGTGGAGGGGTGGAGAACCCCAAGCATCCTCACAAACGCGTTGTCTGCTGACTGTGCGTATCTTGAGTAACAGGCAGAGAACCACGGCTCTAATTGTTCAGCGTTTATTAGATCACGAATGACAGAAAAAAAACTCTACACGTTTCGGAGCGAAAGCTCCTTGATCACGAGTACAACTAATAAAACAATAAATTATAAGTCTTTTAACCATTCTTATTCTTGTTCGGCCAATAACAAACATAACAAAAGGACTAAAGCAAGATATTTGCATATCTACCAGGAGAACGTGTCGGCCCTATTGGAAAGTCACTACTAGATACCATTTTAGTAGTCACCACATCTCGTTATGTGACTTTGTGCAATCAATATAAGACAACATAATAATTAATACTAACTGTAAATTAAAAAATCAAAAAAATCAATTGTTACACATTGTCAATTATTTCAGTTTTTTCAATCTTCTCAATACTTTCTAAATGTATTAATTATTTACCAACCATCACAACATCTTAATTTCTAACCTTGTAAAATTAATATGTAACTGCATATTAATTATTAGCCATTTTATTTCTCATTGTTGCTCAATATTGGTCAGTAATCAGCTGAAAAATAACCATAACTATACCATTAAATATACAAATCATAAATAAACTTATTGATACTTAGCACCTCGTTCCATTTAGAAACACTTTCCAGAGAACTAGAAGGATATAGATATAATAGCTCTTCTGTTTGACGAACATGTTGTCCTTTGGGTGCGGTTTATCAATGATATTTTCTGCATATGGAAGGGTAGTGATTTGCAAGCCCTGGAATTTATCAAATTGTTGAATGACAATCAGTTAAATTTAAGATTTACATCCCACATTCATACATCGGAGATAACTTTTTTAGATTTAAAATTGGATTTTCGAGGTTCTAAATTGGTTAGTTCATTGTTTTACAGCCGCGGTCAGAAACGGAGAACCGGCGGTGTACCGCTTGCTGCGCCGCCATGGGGATTCCGAGCCCCATACCGCCATCCTGTTCCTGGCGATTTTGGCCGCCAGGAAGAGGATGGCGGTATGGGGTGTCGTGGGGCCCCTGGGGGCCCCTGCAGTGCCCATGCCTATTATGGCATGGGCACTGCAGGGGCCCCCGTAACAGGGCCCCACAAAGATTTTCAGTGTCTGCCATGCAGACACTGAAAATCGCGACGGGTGACCCCCATTTTAGCATAACTGGAACTCGGGGACCCCCACTGAATCATTTTTGGAACCCAGGGACCCACCCTAAGTCATTACTGAAAGCTGGGGACCTAATCTGTTAATATTATTTAATTTTCTAAGCCGTCGCTGACCCCCTTAAGAGGCTTCACGGACCACAGATTGGGAACCACTGCCTTATGGTCTTCAGGCCTAGATTGCTGCTGTTTGAAGAAGTGTCAGCATATTTCCTAGTACAAAAAACTGACTGCAGATTTTTTCTCAAATCCTTTGTCTCAATCTCTGAAGAGCTGTGAAGGAATCTGTGCAGGGAGAAGGTGGAGAGCATGGACATGAGTTGTGCAGCACCAATGGATACCAAGAGGGACACTTTGCAAGGGTTTATTGTTGGTCTTAGGAAAAATCAATTGAATCATGAATAAATACATTTGTTCACATTTTAGGACCCTGTGGGGAAACATCACTCCATATTGTGCTTATTTTCTTTCTGTTTGTTACGAATGATAATTTGCAGTCATAACGCAGATTGAAAATCCATCTATCCTCACATGGGGCTTTCAGCAATCAGTTCAGTAGACACCAGGAAGGGCAAAATCCTAGGGTGCGTCGAAGACAAAGACTTCCAAATGATTTACATTGCCTAATTTATCTAGTTTTCTTCAATTCTTTATACTCTCCGAGAAACTACATATGCCCAAAAGTTAACAAGTATTGAGATATGAATGGATTGAGATTTGATTATTTTCAAAGGAAATTCCTACCTCACATGTGTTGAAAAAAGTGCTTCGCAAGGTTTTTTGTTCGAACAGCCCATCTGTTGTTTACTGAGAAACCTGGTTTGGCAGCATATTAACTCACATGAATGAGAAAGGCACACAATAATTGTCATTTTTTTGTTTTCTTTGTCTTGTTTTTATTCTTTTAGCATCCCAATTCGTCCTGTTCAGATGACAGTTTCTAAGCGTTCTGTATTTTTGTTTCTACACAAGGGTTTAGCCTTCATTTTATCAACTGTGCTTGAGTTCACGGACATGACTTAGTAGCAGAAAAGAAATACCAAGCATCTGAGGACGTTAGTGACATTAAATGACACATTGCTCACTCACATTAGCTCAGTGTAAACCTGACTGCATACTTCGGGTCTGGTTGGAGCAGACTCCCCACTTAAAAAACTTTTCCACATCTGGTGATAAATAAACAAGGGGTGCGCACAATCTTCTCTCTCATGACTTTCAGTAATTCTCGCCTATTTTACTACTACCATTACCCATAATTCACAAACATTCTCAACATACTCCAGTTTTAATGTTGCGAGTAAACAGTTACAGACAAATTGTGAGAAAATGATACAACCATTTTTAGCATCAATTAGCAGTCTTGGGGAAATATTGCCAATTTGTGGCAAAATAACTAAAAAGGTAAAAGTCGGAACCGCAGGAAACACCACTACATAGTGGTAGGTCAGCAATCGGGATTTACGCAAAGCTTTCATACCATAATGAAAGCTTCTCACATTCTTACAAAAATACTCCCATGTCTGGATGAAGGAGCTGTCATGACAGCATCATTTTATTATTAGAAATGATTCATCAAGAATCGCTTCCTTTTAAGCGGTGCTCACCACTAGGCGCCAAGGTTCTTGTTCGATGTTTTGATGGGATCATTATACCACCTTCTTACTGCACATCCGTTTCAGTTCATTTATCCCCTGAGATTTCACAATTCTAATATCAACGTGTGAGTTCAGTAGCACACAGTTGCACACCGTGCCTTCTTTTACAACAGAGAAGCCGTCCTTCCATTCTTGAAATGTTTGAGACGCCCGTTGCTAATCGGTTCCTTGTAATAAATATGTTAACCTCATTGTGGCTGATAATAAACGAGATAGGTGAAGTGGCACAGAATAACTCCCCCAAAGCAGGCTTACAATTTATGTGGCATGGCAAATCTGGAAACATTAGGCATTATTAGATAAGCGGTGTTTCGCTACAATCAGCAGTGTACCTTTTAACATGTCCCAAGCTAAGCTGTTACAAATCCACAGGCGAATACATTAAATTGGCTGGGAAAATCACACTAAATTGCTAAAGACGTAAACGGGCAGTTTCAGAAATAAACTTTGATTTGGTTCGTTCATTTTATTGTATTGAACTAGATAGAGTGCGGCTTGCAGCACCTACGTTTGTACATAAATAGTGTAACATAACCTAGCGATGCTGCAAAAACACCTTTGTTATACTGCTATTACGCTTCTTGCCTGTCTTTCATCAATCATGGGGTGATACCTTTTCCCAGGTCTCTCTAGGCTGGCAGTTCAGTTATTTTCCCACGCCTTATCATAGGATTGATGAGGATGACTCCATCTTGAAATCCATCCTATGCTACCGACAACGCCATGCATGGCTCAACCAAAGCAGGGCCGGACTGGGAGCACAAATCAGTCCTGGCAATTTCGTCGTGCCAAGCACCCCCCCACCCCCACCTAACTTCTCCCTCCCACATACCACCTGGGTGGCGGGGGAGGGGAGGTGGTTGCAAGTGTGAAGCCTTGATGCTTTTGTTACTGGAGGCCTGTGTTGCAGCTCTGCTGCAAATCCGGCACCCACTGCTGTAAAACCTGCTCCCTCACTTCCAGCTTCCCGGACAAACGTTCGTGGGTCCACACATTGGCGAATTAATGCTCACATGAGCCTCGTTTGCAAGACCATGCCACATTTTCAATGTATTCTTAGCTGCACATGGTGGAGAAACGCTAAGTAAGAAAAGTACATATCATAATAAACTCTTTCATCGCTAGTTTTTATGCTTGATTGTGGTTTTTGCATTTTGAGGTTAGTTTTCTAAAAGTTTTGTTTCGGGAGCCCTGCGGTTCTAGGACTTAAAAGAGATCTACCTTCAACCAAGTCTGTTAAATGAAGAGTGAGTTTATGTGGTAAGCCTTTAGAAGAAAGGTTCAGCTTAGGATTCCTCTGCCATCCAGCTTCAGGAGAATCGATAAACTGGTGTTATCAACATATTAAGGTGTTATTTTAGGGTGATCAGATTTCCACAACCAAAAACCGGGACGGGCACAACCATAGAAATAGAACTAAATGACTAGGGGGGTCATTACGACCTCGGCGGTCTTTTCAAAAGACCGCCGAGGCCGCAGGAGACAGAATACCGCCATTGCCGGCGGTATTTCTGTCTCCCTATTATGACATTTCCGCTGGCCCAGCGGACGGTAACAGTGTTACCGTCCGCTGGCCCAGCGGAAATGTCACATCAACATTGCAGCCGGCTCGTAATAGAGCCGGCGGCAATGCTGATGTGCAGCAGGTGCAGTAGCACCCGTCACGCATTTCACTGCCCGAAAATCAGGCCGTGAAATGCACAACGGGGCTATGCCTGGGGGCCCCTGCACTGCCCATGCCAAGTGCATGGGCAGTACAGGGGCCCCCAGGGGCACCCCAAGTCCCCTTACCGCCGGCCTTTCCATGGCGGTGTGTACCGCCATGGACAGGCCGGCGGACGGGGACTCATAATCCCCAGGGCAGCGGTGCATGCACCACTGCCCTGGGGATTATGACCGCCAGGCGGAATCCTGGCGGCAAAGAGGAGGGGTCGGCGGTATGGTCGTGGCTTTTCCGCCACGGTCATAATTGCTGGCGGAACACCGCCAGCCTGTTGGCGATGTTACCACCAACATACCGCCAGCCGCCAGGGTCGTAATGACCCCCTAAATGTCATTCAGTGAGATATATATATAACCGGGACGGGCACAACCATAGAAATAGAACTAAATGACAACCATAGAAATAGAACTAAATGACTAAGGCCCTCATTCTGACCTTGGCGGGCGGCGGAGGCCGCCCGCCAAAGTCCCGCCGTCAGGTTACCGTTCCGCGGTCGAAAGACCGCGGCGGTAATTCTGACTTTCCCGCTGGGCTGGCGGGCGGTCGCCTTCAGACCGCCAGCCAGCCCAGCGGGAAAGAGGCTTCCACGATGAAGCCGGCTCGGAATCGAGCCGGCGGAGTGGAAGCTGTGCGACGGGTGCAGTTGCACCCGTCGCGTATTTCACTGTCTGCGCAGCAGACAGTGAAATACATGTAGGGGCCCTCTTACGGGGGCCCCTGCAATGCCCATGCCAGTGGCATGGGCACTGCAGGGGCCCCCAGGGGCCCCGCGACCCCCCCTACCGCCATCCGGATCTCGGCGGTCCGACCGCCGGGATCTGGATGGCGGTAGGGGGGGTCGGAATCCCCGCGGCGGTGCAGCAAGCTGCGCCGCCGCGGAGGATTCAATGGGGCCGCGGTACACTGGCGGGACCCCGCCAGTGGTGCCGGTCCGACCGCGGCTTTACCGCCGCGGTCGGAATCCCCATTGGAGCACCGCCGGCCTGTCGGCGGTGCTCCCGCGGTCCTCCGCCCTGGCGGTCAAAGACCGCCAGGGTCAGAATGACCACCTAAATGTCATTCAGCGAGATATATATATATATCTCGCTGAATGACATTTAGTCATTTAGTTCTATTTCTATGGTTGTGCCCGTCCCGGTTATATATATATATATATATATATATATATATATATATATATATATATATAGATCTCGCTGAATGACATGTCGTTTAGTTACGCATGATAACCCCTCCACCCCATTGCTGTCAGAAGCTCCAGGGTCTGACTGTTGATGAGTCCGGTCCTGGCTTAGGGAAGACCTTATTCACCTCTCATTAAATCCTGCTGTGCTGCTTGAATGATGCGAGGCAGGACAGCAGGTGACTCTGCAAATGTTAGGTTGTGTCTCTGGTGTGATAAAAGGGCCAGATGAAACGTGAGCCTGCAGAACTCTTTGATTCACGTGCACGTTCATCCGACCCTCTGTCAAAAACTGGGACATGTCTTTCTTTTAACAAAAAGTTTCGGGGCACTTGGACAAAACCGGGACGTCTGGTCACCCTATGTTATTTAGAGTTTTGCCAGATTAGGGGGTGTTTGCCTAGCAGTGCTTAGTTTGAGCAAGTGTTTTTCGGTGCTCAGCACTGGGACTTATTTGTCAACACCGGCACTTATGACAACTAGACACATGGTGGCACTGCTTGTCTACTTTTGTGATAAAGCCAACAACAGCTGTTTAACAATTCTATATAAATTAAAATGACTAATACTGTCCCCCAAAGCATGAAAGAATAGCTTGGGTGGCAGGTATTAGACTTTATAATGAATAAAAAGTCTGCTTTGTCATTGGTAGCACTGACATTAGCAATGGGTGGCGCATGGTGTAATGGTCTCCTGACAAGGGGGAATCTGGCATTATGTTTTTTTGCTTTTTTTTAACAAAATTAAGTGCTTCTACCAACAACAGGCGACTGTCTTGTCTGCCCTACTTTAAGTGTCTAGCCATGTGTAGATTTTAAAAAGGGTAAAAAATGTAAGCTTGGAATCCACCTATATCTGGTGCCTCTCCTGTATCTGCCAAACTTGAAATAGCCCTTTAAATATATAGGTACATGAAATGCACAGACTATCAAGTTCCAGGTAAAACTCAGGAAGTCAGACTTGCATTGCTAACCTTATAATTAATGTCCCTTGAGGGTGCTTTCATTCATTTAAATGATATTTGTAGGCTCCATATGTTGAAACAAAATGGTTTTTGCATGTTATGAATTAATAATATCAGTGAGAAGAATGTTTTGATTAAATAATCAGTGGTGCAATAGATTGTTTGGCAAATAAAATACGGAATATGTATGTTAAATCTAACCTGTTCTTCAGTAGCAAAACATTGCTTTGCTTTACTTCCTTCAAGTTAGGTGTGAGAAATTGGGTTGTTGATTGACTGGGGTGCGAGCTCTGGTCAAGCAACTGCCACAATCCCTTGCAGGGTGAACTACAAAAAGTCACTAATTTAACCTCTCCTTAACCCTGGATAGCTTTGCACAAAAAGCAGTCAGGCTAAACTTAGAGGCAATTTGTAAAGTATTTATGCAGCACACAAATAGCAATACAATGACAGCACAACACAATAAAAATCCTAACCCATACTTAGAAAAATAGAGTACATTCATTTTAATAAATTATTTGACACCAAAATCATCAAAATTGAATTAGTAGAACCGGAGTTATGAATAAAAAAAAAGTTAAGGTTCAAAATAGCAAGTCCTCAATTTTGAGAAATGTCCACCTGGCCACCTTTAGCACCACAACCAAGTGTCAAAGAGTGGATGGAGACCTCTTGGGGGTTCTAGACTCACTCAGGCAGGGTCCAAGTGCAAGTTCAAGATGATAGGAGCCTGTTGTATTCCAGTGGCTTTGACCAGGATGTCAGCAGGGCTTCACAGCAGGGCTGGTCTCTGAAGGATAAAGGCAGGCTTCAGGAAGAAAAACAGTCTTTTCAGGTACAGCAGCAGTCAGGTAGAATGCACAGTAGGTCACAGCAGCAGGCAGTCCTCTGAGTGTCCTTCTCCTGGTTCAGTAGTGAACTGAGGAGTATGTCAAAGAGCCCTATTTTTATGCCCTGGTGTCCTGCTTCTAGAAGGTAGGAGACGTTTCCAGAAAGTTTATCGGAAGCTCCAGGAGTTTCCTGCCTCCACTGCCCTGGCTCCTAGCTGGCTGCACTGACATTGCAGGGTCGTTAAGCCTATTGTGTGATGGCAGAGACCAGCATATTCGGATGTAAGTCGGGCTGTGTTTAGCTCCACAACATCAAGTCAGTTAATGGCCCATTTAGGCTCTGTTAATCCCATTATTGTGTGACTGTCTGGGAGGAATTCACAAAGTCCTAACTGTCAGTTACATCCAATCATGTGGCCTAAGGCAGGTTGCAGGCACAGAGGGCTAAGGCAGGAAAGTGCCAACTTTCTAAAAGTGGCATTTTCAAACTTGCAATTGTAAACCCGGCTTTACCATTAAAGAGGGTTTATTAGTGCAAGTTCAAAGATACCAAACATGATATAGTTACCACCTCTGGTTTAGGGATTATAACTTATTAAATTGAATAAGGAATCCCCAATGTTATCGTATTGGAGGAGTAGGTCTCACAGTAGTGAAAGAACACATTTGAGAGTTTTTCACTACTAGGACATGTAAAAGTAAAAAGTTAATTTCATACCTTTTAATTGCACAGCACCCTGCCCTATAGGTGACATAGGGCCTAACCTAGGGGTGACATATATGTAATAGACGGGGAGTTTAAGGCTTGAAAAGGGGTTTTAAATGTTAAGTCGACATGGCAGTGGCAGATTGCCTTCCTGCTGCAATGGCAGGCCTGGGACATGCTTTAAAAAGCCACTTAAGTGGGTGGTACAATAAGTGCTGCAGGCCCACTGATAACATTCAATTAACAGGCCTTAGGTATAGGGTATACCACTCTACAATGGACCTAGATGTAAATTAAATATGCAAACCAGGTATATGCCAATCATATGTTTTTGAGAGAGAGCACAAGCACTTTAGCAGTGGTTAGCAGTGATAAAGTGCACATATTTCTATGGCCTACAAGCAAAAATCCAGGAAAAAGTAGAAGAAGGAAGGCAAAAGGTCTTCTGATGACTTGGTAGAGAGAGCCATTTCCAACATTAGGCCTATTGTTTTTCAGGCTGCTCATGTTAGGAGTTGCAAATAAAATAAGATGATGGACAGAATGCTTGAATTAATCTCAGCCACAGGCAATCGCTCGGGGTGCCTCTCAATCTATTGCTTTTTTGTCCACCATGCCACCTCAGTTTGGACCCATCTGTACAGAACAATACTTTGTAAAATGACTGTGATGCTGCAATATTGTTATACTGTTACAGGTTTGAAGGTGAAGTGCAAATCATTCTTCAGGTGATCATGGAACCAGGACAAGAGAACAAGAATAGGCAGAGGCACATGGAGAGAGGAACAGACTGGGAGGAGAAATACTAAGTAGAGCTGATTGGAAAAATGGAGAACAAAAAGAATAGTAAAAATAATTGAAAGCAAAGGGGAGAAGTAGTAAAGTAGGAGAAAAGAAAGAAAGATAACGAAAGTTAGAAGGAGAAGCAACTAAGAAGAGATGAAGGAAGAATGAAATGAAAATCATATAAATTGTATAAAAAGAACAAGAAAAGGAGGAATGGAAAGAATGACAGATTGAAAGAATGAAACAGATGGAAGGGAAAAGAAAGGAAGAAAGTGAAATACAAGTAAGGAAGGAAATAGTGAAATTAAATAGATGACAGGATGGTATGGCAAATTAATAAAAGATAAAAAGCAAAACAATAAGAAGGGAAGAAATTGAAAAGAAATAGGAAGGAAATGCATTAGAAAATTGAGTAGAGTGCAAAAGAAATCAATATGAACACAAAGGTGATTAAAGAGATTAAAAGGATAGATTGAGCCATAATAAGGTGAAAGGGAGTGGTGGTGTGAATTGTTATGCAGAGGGGTGAGAAGGAGATAATTTAAGACAAATATAAGATCAAAAGGGAAAACTGAAAGACTAAGTGAGAGCAGTGAGAGCCATGTGAAGAACGGTAATGATGTGTACAAAAGAAACGATAGCTTGGTGGCAGTACGGGAGACATGGAGACATATAGGTAAGAGAGAGTGAAAGGATTTAGGGGAGAGATGGTCTTGAGAAATGAAGATATGAGAAACAGATGCATGAAGATAATTGAATGAGGTGCTCCTGTAAAGCACTCACATGCCCTTATTCCAAGTACATAAAACTGCAAAAATGAATAAATGAATACATAAAATGGATAAGCATACATCTAAACATATTTGAATATCAACATCAGCCTCCCTGATGATCCCCAGCCCTCCACGACTCCTTCTATGATCTTCACTTCCCCCTTAAGAAAACTATAGATGCAAGAAAGAATTTGTTCATCCAAAGAAAACCATCCTACACATGTCTTGCATACACCTGGCATTGAATATAACCTTTTGAAATGCATGTGTACTGTGGAATACCACTAGTCATACCCTATGCAACCTGCAAAACGTGTCTTCTTTCCACAGTGGTGTATGTAACTGTAGCAAAACCTCAGAGAGGGTCCCATGTGTTCAATCTAACCTCATGTTTGAGCACTTCTTCCACATTCCTTCCTTATTCTCAACCAACACACATCTCTAACTTCCTTTGTTTTACTCACTCATACTTTTACTTCTCAGTACTCCAATCTCGCTTATTCTTGCTTACTCCTACTCATGCTTTCACATTTATTTTTACTCCTTTTGCCTACTCTTTTTCTGTCTTACAATTCTTCTTCGACTTATGCTGCTCTTACCCCGAAGTAATTTTACTGATTCCTGCCTACAAATTCTATTTACTCGGACTCTTTCTTTGACCTATTCTTACCTATTCCTATTTTTACTTATACATACTTCTAACTAATCCTGTTTACTCCTTCTTATGCCAGCTCTTACTCCTACACCAGGGTTTACTTCTACTCCTTCCCCTAATGGCACCTGTTCTTAGCCCCACTTACTCATAGTCCTATGCTATCATACTCTCCTATTCCTAAACCCTTACTCCTATTCTTAGTCCTAAACTTACCTGTACACTCAGACATCCATCTTTATATCCATAAGTAGTTCAATCCATTTATCCACCAATTATGCATTTTTTCATGCATCTATTAAGTATCGACCTTCACACAAGTGCATTACCCATCAACCTGTGCATACATATGTGCCTGCATGCATGTAGTCTATGTATGCGTACATGTATACACATGGTTTGTTTATATTTGCACTATGTGCCATTTTTTGATGGATTGTTGCTTGAGTACTCAAAAGCCTGTTTTGTGTCCTCATGGATGGCTCTACATGTGTTGGCCAGGGTGCATTTAAAACTCCACATATGTTGATATTTGTGTGTATGGGTACCTGTAAATGTTCCACCATGCCTCTGCATGGGTATATGGGTGTGTGTGTGTGTGCTGGCATCTTTTGTCTTTGTATGCACTATTCCATGCAGGACATATTGGCTTTCACAAAACTTGTTCTTTAAATGTAACCAGTGAAACGCACAAATCAAACAATGCATTTTCAATCAATGCTTTTGTAGCAGAAACCCCACCAATCCCTAGAATAAGTAAAATAAGGAATTGACACTCTAAAATGTCCTCTAAATTCTTTACTCCAGGTGGTAATCATAAAAAAAAAAATCTTATGTGAAAAAAAAAAAGAAATCCCACGTTTCTGCTGTCCTCAGGACCAAGCCAAACATAATGAATCACACTACTCTGAAAAACATCATTCTCTGTAGTGAAAGACTGGTATTGTGGCCCAGTGGTGGGAGGTAGCATGTTATCCCCTTATAGGAGCAAGATTTTCCCACCGATGAAGGATTATCAATTCAGTTAAGGCGAAGCTCTTATTCAAAAGAAAACTGGGGGACACCAGCAGCCCTGCATGGGAGCATCCATTCACCTGAAGCTTGGGTGTTAAATATACATCATTCACATAGCTTTTGCTGCATAATGAGGCATCATAGTGGAGAAATCAATCAATAAACATTAGAAATACAGTGTTAATCTGTAAATCTCGGATGTGGATGATTTTTGTCCTATGTTAGACCAATCTGGCGGTGTGACCTATGGTAAATTTTGAATTCTTAAATTCTATTTACTAGCTAAGTGACAAATATTCCTCTATAGTAGTCCATTGACATTTTTTGGGAAATGATGCTCTGATAGAAGGAGGTCTTCCAGAAGCTCCTTTTCATGCCTGGTTTGACGGCACAGCTATCTACAAGACCTCTGCAAGACCTGTCATTATCACTTCTTTAAAATATGCATAGACTGTGTTAGACCTTGTATCCATGGTGTGGTTCCCCCTGACTATTTTGCCTTCAGACCTCCTATTTTGCTGACCTTGTTTTTGCTGACTTTGAGATTCTGAGTACTTTACCTCTGCTAACCAGTGCCAAAGTGCATGTGCTTTCTGCTTAAAATATGGTATCACTGGCGTATCCGCAATTGGTATATTTAATTTACGTATAACTCCCTAGTAAAGTGCACAACCTGTGCCCAAGGCCTGTGAACTAAAAGCTACTTTTGGGCCTTCAGCACTGATTATGCCACCCACTTCAGTAGCTCTTCAAACATGACTCAGGCCTGCCATTGCAGAGCCTGCTATGTGGGCAATTGTAAATTGCCATGTCAACCTAGCAAGTTAACAATCTTGCCAGGCCCACACCTTCCTTTGCAATACATATGTCACCCCTAACTTAGACCCTAGATAGCCCAAAGATAGGGTGCAGTGTATTTAAAAAGTGGGACATGTACTTTCATGTTTTGCATGTCATAGTACTGAAAAAACTGGTACATTTGTTTACTGCAAGGTCCGTCACTCCCATTCCCATAGGATACCACTGGGACTACTTTATTACATTTTCTAAGTGTAATTTCCATTTGGGAAGTAATGGGACCCCCATGTTTGGTGTATCTGGAATCACAATTCAAAATCACAACTTATGGTTGTCAGATCCTAAACTGTAATTCTGGAAATACCACTTTTAGAAAGTTGGCATTTTCTTACTTTTACCATTTGCTGCCTTCTGTCTGTCTCTGAATGCACGTCTTGGTGGGTGACAACTGGGCTTTTGTACATTCCCTCCAGACAGCCACACACAAAGGGACTCATGAGCTATCCACAGCCTAATGGGCCATCCTAGGCAGGAACGGAGGGAGGAGATGACACTTACACCTGAATGGGCTGTGTCCTGATGACACACAAAGGGCCGCACACCCCCTGTAATGAGTCTGAAGCCAGAACAGGAGGGGTAGGGACTCTATGCACTTCAAAGGCCTCTCTTTGAATTCTCTGCAACTTCAAAGGCACCACTGGGAACAACAACTGGACCTCAGACACCACCAACTCAGTACGCTTCTGGGCCTGTGGATACTCTGCTACGGAGAAGGACTGCTGTGCTGCTGAAAGGACTGTCACTCTGCTGGACTCCTGCTCTTTTGTGCTGACTTGCTGCCTGCTGCCCTCCTTGCCTGGTAGTGAGAAGGACTGAACCTAAATCTCTCCAACCCAGAACCAAAGTGACTCCAAGAACTTGTTGGCTTGCCTCCTGTTCTTCTCAATCAATCAATCAAGCACTTATAGAGTGCAACCTATCATCCTTGGGGTCTCAAGGCGCTGTTATGGGCATGTTCATCACTGGAAGAGCCAGGTCTTCAAACTGCTTCAGCGAGGTAGCCTGTCTGAGGTTGAGAGGGAGTGTGTTCCATGTCCGGGTAGCGAGGTATGAAAAGGATCTGCCTCCAGCTGTACTCTTCCTGATTCTGGGGATGGCGGCAAGAGCTAGTTGGGAGCATTGAAGTTGCCTGGCAGAGGTGTAGAAGGTCAGGGGGTGTTTGAGGTAGTTGTTCTGCTTTCCTTCTCTTATCTTATGACCGAGCTTACAAAACCTCTCTGGAATGCACTTCTTAGTTTAAAGAAGACATTTATTGTCATTATTACTTCACCACGAGGTTCCTGAGAGACGAAATTAGTAGGTTGGAAACACACGTTCAAAAGTAGTTGCAGCAATGAAAGCAAAATATATCAAAGTACTTCTCAGTTGCAATGTACACAGCAAATACATGTGATTATATTATAGCATAACTTCAAAGCATAAAAGTCAAAATTGCATCACCGTAGGGCTGTAGGGCCTATCCCTCCGCTTCATCTTTCTGGGGCTTCAAGTTGATGACTCCGGTTCAACTGCAAGAAGGAGATTTTCTACCCAAACGGGGACAGGCAACTGACGGCCGTTCCTGTCTGAAGTCAAAATATTTTCTATCTTCTCCCGCTGTTGCCCAGAGCCATCGTTAAAAGTGTGAGAACCGAATAAACTTGGACAGTGGCTAATTCTCCAAACTTCACTCGTTCTCAGACTGGATTGAGAGGTAAACACAAAATCTACGCGCTCTTATCAGCTAGGGTCAGGTGTGAAAAACACAGCTTGGTCTATCATGTGCAAAAACACAGCTTGGAAAAACACAGCTCATCTGCAATGTCTAACTGCACGTTAAAGCCAATAGGCAGCTAACCTAAATACCAAGGCCCATATTTATACTTTTTTACCACTGCATTTGCGCCACTTTTTGACGCAAAAACGTTGCAAACTTCTAAAATCCAATTATATTTTGTAAGTTTGCGCCGTTTTTGCGTCAAAAAGTGGCGCAAATGCGGCGCTAAAAAAGTATAAATATGGGCCCAAATGTAATGTCTAATGCCATGTTAAAGCCAATAGGCAGCTGACCTGAATACAGAATATAATGGTTAACTCCATGTTAAAGCCAATAGGCAGCTAAACTCAAATACCAAATGTAATGTCTAATGTCCTGTTAAAGCCAATAGGCAGCTAACCTGAATAATGTGCTACTGGTGAACAATGAGCAACTAATATGCGCAGTGGTGAAACACAAAGTCATTGGTCAAACACAATTAATAGCATCACAGTAATCCAGTTCAATGTTGTGAAGTGCCTTGTAGGTGTGTGTCAGTAGCTTCAAAGTGATGGGTTTGTTGACCTGGAGCCAGTGAAGGTCTCAGGAAGGCAGAGATGTGGCTGTGGCAGGGGATATCCAGGATGAGTCTGTCTGCTGCATTCTGGATTCTCTGTAGTCTTGCTTGCAGTTTCTTTGTTGTGCCAGTGTACAGTGTGTTGCTGTAGTCCAGCTTGCTTCTGACAAGAGCGTGAGTGACTGTCCTTCTTGTCCGGTGAGGATCCACTTGAAAGACTTCCACAGGAGCCACAGAGTGTGGAAGCATGATGATGAGACTGGGTTGACATGGTGGGTCATGGAAAGCATGGAGTCCAGGATGATGCCCAGGTTGCCTGAATGGTTGTGGGGGCATTTCCTTGGGCGGTAGGCCGCCAGGAGTCGTCCCAGGTGAAGGGGGTGGAGTGAGCTTGAGAATCTCCATCTTGTCTGAGTTGAGTTTGAGGCAGCTGGTTTCCATCCAGTTGGCAAATGCTCTCATTCCGTTGTTGAAATTTCTCTTTGCTATTGATGGGTCGTCCATCAGGCAGAGGATTAGTTGAGTATCGTTGGCACAGAAGACGATGTTTGGGCCGTGCTGTCTAACAATTTTAGTGAGTAGGGCCATGTAGATGTTGAAGTGGGCCAGGCTTAGTGAGGGTCCCTGGAGTATTCCACTGCAGGTTTCTTTGGGTGCTGAGGTGAACGCTGGGAGTCTGATGCTCTGGGTTCTTTGGGTGAGGAACAATCAAATCCATTCCAGTGGTTTGTCACGGATCACGGCATCGTGGAGTCTAGTGCAAAAGATGGACTGGGAGACTGTGTTGAATGCAGTGGAGAGGTCAAGGAGGATGAGTGCGACCGTGTCTCGTTGGTCCAGTATGGTGTGGATGTCATCAGTGGCTGCGAGGAGGGCTATTTCAGTGCTGTGATTGCTCCTGAATCAGGACAAGGAAGGGTATTGGGTGTGATTCACTTGAGGAACACCATGAGTTGTATGTTGATGTCCTTTTTTGTTACCTTAGTTGGGAAGGGGCGCACAGAGATGGGTCTGTAATTCTTCATCTTTAGGAGCGGTTTGATCTCTTCATGCTTCCAGTCAGATGGGAAGGTGGCTGTTACTTTGGAATAGTTAATAGTTCGGCAGAGCTCTGATGCGATGGTGGTGCTGGCCAAGCTGAAGATGTGATGTGGGCACGGGTCCAAGGGTGCCCCTGAATGGATGGCGTTCATCAGCTTCCGGGTGTCTTCTGAAGAGATAGGAGTCCCATAGTTCAGGTTCTGGTGTGTAGTGGGGTCCATGGTGATGCTGGTGGGCCATAGAGGTGGGTTTTGGTGCTTGGATCCTTCGTAAATGTCCTAAATTTTCCGGTGGAAAAAGGTGGCGAAGTTGTCGCAGAGGTCTTGAGAGGGGGGATGTCTGAGGTGTCTGTTCTGAAGTTTGTGAATTCCTTGAATATGGTGAATAGCTCCTTGCTGTTGTGTGTGTTGGTGCTGCTGTGTTTTTGAATGGCAGCTTTCTTGGAGGCTCTGATGCACTGATGGTGTGTTGTGACTGCGTCTTTGTAAATCTGAATTCCAAAGGACACAAAGGACTTCTTACTCACCTGCTATAGCACCTGTACTCTGCGAACTGTGAGTCTTGCCCTTCCAAGTGGTTCCTATCCAGCCCTGGGCTCTTAGAAGTGGATATAAAGTACTCTCCAGTCAGAACTGATGAATCATTGCTGTTGCGAGGGATAGAACCAGCTCATCACTCTCGTCGCATGGATCAGAACTGGGGCATCGCCTCTACTGTGGAAATAAACTCTGACACATCACCGCTGCTGCAAGGCCAGAACTGGTGCAGAACCGGTGCATCATCTTTGGAACCGCTGAACCTCAAAGCCACCACATCACCACTGCTGCATGGAGAAAATCGATGCATCCCCTCTGCTACAGGGATCGACTCCGTAGCTTCGCCTTCACAACCATCGCACGCTGGTGTCGCTGCATTGCTGCTGCTGCATGGGGAAAATCAACATATCTCCTCAACTATTAGAGGAAAATTGATGCAGCTCCTCTGCTGCGTGATCGACACTGGAGCATCACCCTCTCTGCTCCCCTCATCTCCATTGATGCAACCATGATTAAAGTACTGTTTTCAACTGGTCTCACTCAGTCCCTGTAGCCGGCGGCCTCTCCATCATGGTCAGCCTGAACTCCAGGTCCAGCACAACCAGATATCCCAAGTAGGCACTTAGGCCCTCATTTTGACTTTGGCAGTCTTTTTGCCAAACAGCCAAAGCCGCAGGCACCAGAAGACCACATTTTGGCAGAAATCTGGCAGTCGGAGGCACATGGGCGGTTCCACCACTGGCCCCGCCCCGCCAAAAGGACTCCACCAGCTGTATTACGAGCAGTAATACAGCTTGGTGGTGTCCTGATGGTGGGGTGCTGCCAGCAGTGGAAGCGCCTGTTCTCGTTCCTGGCTGGACGACCTCCTCACCAGGCAAGGTAAGTCGGGCGTCCGACAGGGAACGGGGGTGGTGGGGTGGGGGGTGTTATGTGTGTGTGTGTGTGTGTGTGAGAGTGGATGTTGTCTGCGTGTGTGTATGCTTGTGTGAATGTATATGTGTATGCATGGTTGAATGCGTGTATAAATGTTGAAGTGAGTGCATGTATGAATATTGAGGTGAGTGCATGTATGGATGCTTGTGCATGTAGTGTATGCGTGTATGGATGCTTGTGAGTGAATGTGTGTATCAGTGTTGGTGAAAGAGTGTATGCGGGGTGCGTGAATGAATGTATGTGGGGTGCGTGAATGAGTGTATGTGGGGTGCGTGTATGATTGTATGAGGGGTGCGTGTGGGTGTCTTTGTGCATGTATGCAGGGGGTGCTGTACTAGAAGGTAGGGTGGGGGCACTGTACTAGAAAGGGGATAGGGGTTGCTGTACTAGAAGAGAGGGTGGGAGGCCCTGTACTAGAAGGAGGTGTGGGGGAGGAGGATGCTGTTCTGGTAAGGGGTGGGGAGTTCTGGTATAGAGGGGGTGGAGGGTATTGGGCTTGCAGAGGGGCTGGGGAGTCATGTGCTGGTGACAGGAAAACAAATTCCTGTCACCGGTAGCCTATTCGCCAGGGTTTTCATGTTGGTGGTATTGCTGCAGAAACCCTGGTGGAAAGCCGGCTCCAAATACCGCCGGCGGTCTTCAATGGACAGGCGGGTCCAACACTAGCGGTACTGGCTGGGATGTGGTGGGTTGGCAGAGGCCAACCTGCCAGGCTCATTATGTGGCGGTCTTCACCGCCAGCCTATCGGTGAGATTGCACAGGGTCAAAATGAGGGCCTTAGTGCTTTTAACTGCTATTCTACTGTTTAGTATTTGAAAATTAATAACTCAAGTTCTACTTATTGGATTTTTGCTATTTTGCTCTTGTATTGGGTGTTAAATTGAGTTCTATATTTATAACCAGTTGTGGTATATTTTTGTGCAGTGTTTTCACTATTTTAATATTTTAAGTGTTTCACAAATACTTAACACATTTCCACTTAAGTTAAGCCTGACTGCTTTGTGCCAAGTTTCTATAAGTTGAGTTCAGGATAACCTAGTGTGTGTTTTTGACTTACCCTGACTAGGATTGTGGTAACTGTTTGGACAGGGTGCATAGTTCTGCAATCCAGAAATCCATTTTCTAACATACTGGAAGTTGACATTTTCCAGAGGAGTACTATCTCTTACCTCATGCTACCTGCTGATTGGTGTGTCTTTCTATATCCTATGTAGTGCTTGCATTATTAGATATGAGGGACTATTTTACATCTCAAACCTACACTGAATTATCACATATTTATTTTCTTCATTTCATATATGCATTCTACACAGAAAACAATCCATTTTGTTTTGTTTTCCATTTTAGCAGGGCCTTTTAACATGCTAGCCAGGAATTAATAGTGATTCATCTACAGCTGTTCACATGTATGTTTACAGATACAAACATAATGGCAAACATAATGGCACCCATTCTAGTGACTTGCAACAAAACAAGTATTGACAACGATAGTAGGTGTGAATTTATAGAGGCAATGCCTAAAAGCACAGACATGTACAAATTCAGGTTTATAACTAGGCCTATTGGCATGGGTACAGTTGGCAGTTAGACTTTCTGTATTCCTCCTAAACAGCTACACACAATAGCGAGCGTAGATGTGCCTGGCTGGGCCATCACAGGCAGGATGGGAAGGTGGAGTGGGGCCCTACTTACACTTGAATAGGCTGTGTCTAGCTTCCATACAAAGGGCTGCAAAGCCTCTGTAGTTAGTCTTGAGCTAGAGCAGGGGAGTCAGGAAACCAGTGCCCTTCAAGAGGCACCTGTCATAAATATTGGACCTCAGACACTAACTCTTCAGTACACGCATGGACCTGTGAATACTCTGCCAAGCGGGACTCCTGTGCTGCTGAAAAGACTGCCACTCTGCTGCCTTGCTAAATTGCTGCCCTCCTGCCTGAGTCAGGGAGATTTGGACCTCCACCTGAACCCAGGACTCCCAGAGTGACTCCAGTGGCTAGTCTGCTGGCTTTCTGTTCAGAGTCACAGGGACATAACAGCTCCCAACCACCTGAACCAGCACCAGGATCCAGCTGGAGCAAGCCCTTAACCCCCTATGTGGAGCCCCTCAGGTCCTCAACCCGTGTGGTCTCAGAGAAGGTGAATTGAAGTTTTTAGGCTCTCCACAACTGTGAACGGGCCCATTGGTACCAAAACATTGTCACTTGCCGAACCCACCAGAGGAAAGTTCTGTGAGCCTGACCCTGACCCTTCCCTCTACAGTGTGAAGCGGTCACAGGGAGTGCCCCCTCAAAGCTGCAGCCTGACTTTTTGTGATGACAGCAGGGTCTTCTCACTACAGCCTGCTTGCTCTTTGCACTACATCGACAACCATGTGCAAAGCTTCCCGGCTCTTCTTGGCTCCCTTCCACCATAAATGGGACTATTTGAGCTGAACTGAGAAGGTAACTCTTCAGTGGGACTAACCTGGTCCCTATATCTAACCCACATTCCATCATAGTCGGCCTCAACTTGTGTTTTTCTTCTGATCTTGCGTGACCAGGTGACCGCAAGTGGTGTTTTAAGCTTTTCAGCATTATTTTCACTTAGAACTTAACAAATGCACACCTCTGGTACTAATGCCTGTATTTTTATAAATTTAATGTGATTTATTTAAGAAATTTTGCTCGTTATATCTAAATTGATGTGGGATTCTTCTTGTGATTTTACTTCATTACTGTATGAAGTGCTGCATAAATACTTTACACATTGCCTTTAAGTTAAGCCTGACTGCTCTCGGCCAAGATACCAGAAGGTTGAGCACAGGTTAATTTGGAGTTTGCTTGTGCCTCACCTTGACAAGGTTTGTGGTTGCTGCTTGAGTAGGGTTTCACCCTCCCTAAACTAGTAACCCAGTTTCTCAGTTGGAGGATTTTGTGGAATCCATTTGCAAGGCACTGGTTTGATGAAGGACAGTGAGGTTAATGATTGTAAAAGGCTGCATGATATGTTTGCAAGACAGCACATGTTCAGTAATTGCTTTCCAGAGCTGCTCCAAAAATTAATTTACAGTAAGCTCACTGACCCCAGATAGTGTGATGTGGTGGTAGATCGCTGGCTCAGCAAAAGGGTCTACAAGAAGGTATCTGGGGAGATCACCACAATGGTGGACAGGGTCCCCGACAGAAAACGAGGGTGGAGACAAACATAAAAACAAGTTCTCCAAAGGTCCCCAAATTAGTTTTAAGGTCAGATCAGAAGAAGAAATGGTTCCTAATAATAGGTCCTCAGGGAAGGCACCCTCTAATTGGCTTTCTTGATAAGTCCTAAGGAATGGCACCCCCTAAGTGATATGAGTGCCAGCAGATTGTGCACTACAAGGGTGATGTCAAGGGTCCCAAGTAGACAAAGCCCCTCACTTGTGGGCAGACACCTGGGATGGATAGTGTATCGCTCAGGGAGGTGATTGCCCAGAATAGCATGGGGGTAGTTTGGAGGCTACCTTAGTGTCCCTGGGTGACAGAGAGATGGTGCCAACGACTCCCATGCCTAGTAATACTAAGAAATACAAGCAGTGGGTCACCATCTCTGCTCAGAGGGTGGAGGCTCTCAGAGACACTGGAGCCAGTATGGCAACTACGAGATGTAATCTGGTGACCTCAAAGCAGGTAGTCCCTACTGCATGTACTTCTGTGAACTGCAACATCATTGAGTGGGAAAGGCTTCTTCTTATCCAGCACCTCTCAGCTCTACACACGTCTTGAGGGTCACGTTAGGAGGTTATCTTCAGGCAAAACTGACACAAGCT
Organism: Pleurodeles waltl; assembly: GCF_031143425.1. Classification (NCBI taxonomy): domain Eukaryota; kingdom Metazoa; phylum Chordata; class Amphibia; order Caudata; family Salamandridae; genus Pleurodeles; species Pleurodeles waltl. The sequence goes on along the minus strand of NC_090437.1, from coordinate 777,013,407 downwards.
CAGGGTGAGGTTAGGACTATTCTAACTGGATTTCCTACATCAGGTAAGCATGAATGCTTTGTTCTTCCTTTTACTAGGTTTGAAATGTAGTGCAGTGGGGCCAGCAAGGTAGTTTGAAGAGGGCAAGCTAAACAATCCCTAAATATTCCTCATTTTTGTGTGTGCCCTGTATCACATGTGGTAAGCTCTATCTAGCACTGTGAGATATGGCTGTGGAAAATTCACATGCATTTTCTGCAACATCAAATATAGTGAAGGTTTCTATTGGATGCCCAAAGTGCTTCTGAAACTACAATCTCATGCCCTGATCAGCACTTGAAACTACTAGCACTACAGTGATTTTCTTCCTTAGGATAGCACTAATGCAGAAAATCACCCTATTGCCTTTTATTATACTTTGCTCCTCCTAATGTAATTTATCGCTGACAAAAACACCATACGTAATAGTCAATGGGAAAATATAACAGGAGATTCTAGAACATGAAGCAGTGGCTTGTACAACCCATGAAGCAGTGGCTTGTACAACCCCTGTGTAATACTGTACTCAAATAATAAATGCTCATGTGTCTAAAAAGCAAAACAAACTGGTGACATACCTTCATTAGATGAGATTTTCATTGTCATGAAAAACAATGCAAAAGGTCTGAAGTATCAACAGGATTGTTTTGCCATATTTTGTAGAACAAACAAGTTACCTCTTAGTGCCCCCAAAATCAGATAGTTGTTTAGGACACCCTTATTTTCCATAGAAAAATGTGTTTAACTCATTACTGATAGTGCAGTGCTACAACTATTAGAGTGCTATCTTTATGGACTTTATTCAAAGACTGTTTGGGCCTGTAGACTTCCATTCCTAATCCAATCAGGCCTTAGGTTTCAATGCAATATCAGGATGTGACATCCATGAAGAGTGCCTCTAATGCAAAATCACCTCTCTTGCTCTATGTGGTTTTGCTGCAACCATCCTAAAGACTCAATTTAATTTCACTAAAGTCAAGGGGAGCTGTTAGAAAAATGGCCCCTCTAAAATGATGTGTAGCAGAAGCTCTCTCTTGGAGTTTGGCTACTTTTTTTTTAAGCGTGTCTAATGACTTAGTATAAACTCCTTATTCGGTTATATTAAAGATGACCATAAAACACATAAATACATCAATTAAAAACATAATACGAATGTGTTAAAATGTGAAATGTCTAAATCATCTAAACTCTTAGCATAGGATAAATACTAAGCAGATTAAAAATTGACTCTATTCCACCAGCATATAGTCCCTTTTAAGAAAGAACCTATGCCCCACACACCTGGGGCTAATGACTTTATGTTTTTTTCTGAGATTATGTCAAACCAAGGAGTCTTAAATTGCAAGAGCTTACCGCAAGAAAATTCTAGACAGCCAGGCAGAATGGTTCACTCATTCTCTGATGCTCTTTGCTCCTTATTCCACTCAATAGATATTACTTGTGAGGCTTTTGTTTCACAGCCAAGGAAGATAAAGCATACAAGATTAATCTGAAAGGTCTCTCCTAATTGTATTTTCTGACTATCGCTACATGTAATGTAAGCAATCACTAAAAATGTTCTCTGCTGATAAGCAGGATTTGTGAATAAGCAGGGACTTACTGTTTATGCCTGATTCCAATCTGAGGTGAGCCCTATAAAAGATGACACTAAGCCTTGCCTTACAAAAGGGCCTAATTAAGGTAAAGATTCAAATCCCACAAAGTAAACTGCAATTGTAAAGTAAAACTGGAGTTTAATTTCCTTGATTTATTGTTAACATGTCCAAAACATTTGCATTGAAGGAACCAATGAGTGTGCTCTATCTATCATCAGAAGGAGAAATGTTAGAACCATTACTGACAGAGGTCTGGAAAGACGGAAACAGGGTCTCTTGGCCCTATAGATGGGTTACACAAGAAATGTTCTGGCCTCCTGTTTGCACCTTTAGAAGTACACCAAACCTTTATATGTACTTCAGACAGACTTTTCATTTAGGATCTGGCACTGTGTTGTCAACAGGGGAGGGGAGACAAGCTCTCTGAGCTCAAAGAAATTATCCTGGCCCATTCAGGTTGACCTGACAATCAAAGTGAACTATTGTTTAGACCCTGGGAGGAATTTCACAACTCATTGACCTTTTGTTCAGCCCCAGTACATGCTGGTAAAAGTTGGAGAGTTAATGTAAATCCAGTCAAGCAAGAAAAAGGTAATTTATTAAAAGTATATTTTCCTTAACATTTTTAACTATCTGATTTTTTGCAGAGGATAGCCAGGCCTTCCACAGTTAAAATAGCATTTCAGAACTTTGTCACCGTAGAGATATGTTAATATTATTTACTGCATGCCCCACTTTTAAATCCCATGTACCCTATCTTGCAGGTTAAAAGGCCTACAGAGGGGTAACTTATTAATGTTTAAAAGGGAGGTTTTTACCTATTAAAATGGGTTATTTTAACAAGTCGCACTGTGAATTTAAACTGCAGCAGTCAGACTTCAATGGAAGGCCTGAAGCAATGTTTTCCCTGTGACACTAGTGGATGATACAATAAGTGCTGCAGTCCACAGGTGACATTACCTTTCCATGCCATAGGTTTACTTTCTGACTATGTAATATGGTCTTATGTGAGTGCCAAACATGCCAATCAGGGACTGTCTAATGTCTTCATGTTTTAAGGCTCAAAACTCATGCTCTGGACAATGAATGGCAGTTCCCCAGTGTTCAAAGGCTAAAAACTAGCAATAAAGTTGAGCAAAAAATGAGTGGTGGCCACACAAAAAGGTGTACTTTCCCCACATCGTACTTTTACTGTTGCATTCTATTCTCATGTTTTATCACTGTGTTTTGTTATATTCTTTATTGACAGCTTGGGGCTGCATCAGCTATTTTTTTGGTTTTGTTTCAGTTGAGCAAGGTTAGAGCTTCCCGCTTCTTCAAGCACCATCTTTTGAATGCGACCGATGACTTCCACTTCAGGAGATGTATATTTATCTTTTTTAAAGAGCCTGTCACTTCAGCTTCAAACATCTGTCTTTTAATAATTCATCAAAGGATCTCACAACAAAGTGTTTGATAGCTTTGTGATACAGTGCTATCGAGGGCATTCAAAGCATCCCGAGCTTGTATGTCAGCAGGTTCGCTTGATGTGTTTCCGTGTACCTGTTGTGTCGGTGCATTCACAGCGTAAATGGTAGTTTTGGCTCTGATGCTCCTCTCTGATTGATCACTGACAGAGGGTCTGGCACTGGAAGCAAAAATAAATGATCTTTCAATTGCTTATAGTTTTTCACCTTCACAAACGAATTAGATATGCTGTGTTTTACACATGGAAGGCCGCTAAACTCAAGGATTTTCTGAAAAGCTATCCGCAAGACTCATTAGAAGCTGAACATGTAATGAAGAGCCCGGCCTCACAAATGACTGACATTGCCAAACGATACATAGCTGTGGAAAGTCCATCAGTCAAGGTCTCTGCGTAGGGGTTTGACGACATGTGAAATTGTCGCTTATAAGAAGGGAGGGCTCATTATAAATGCCATTGTTCAACAGTCGTTCTAACATTACCAAAATGCTAAAATAAAAATGGTAAATTTGAAGATATGATCACTTGCAATATGGGACTAAGCAGTCTTAACAGACTCATCTCTTACTTGCAAGGTTTACTAATTAGACTTACAAAGACCTCTATTTGCCACTCATTGCTGAATACAAATGGGAAAGAGAACGTTTTGCTGTTTTCTTTGCTGCTTGAGAAGGTGGGAAAAACGACGTACTGTATTTTGGAAACCATGGTGAGGGAAAAAATAGGAACTTCAAATGAAACCTCGAAAAATGAAACCTGGTAATTTTCAAAAACATAATTTCGCTGCAGTTTACATTAAGAAGCTGAACAAAGAGTACAGTATAATGATCAATTATTTTCTTTGATGGGTAGTTAAAAACGTGTCAAAAATTATGTGAGTGTTTTTGCTTCTATATAATGCCTTTACTGTCGGATGAAATTTAACAATATTTGTTTTTGCTTACAATGTGTGGTTCTCTGGAGCTTTGTTTGTACATTTCGTTAATGGTATATTTTTCAAGAAAAACGGCACCTATCACAGTTATTAATGTTTTGCTTATGTAGAGAAAATACGTATCCGAAGTTTCAGAATTAAAAGTGATGTTAGTGATGATAAAGTAAAGGAAATGAGTCAAACGTTAGATACTAAGGTATTGTTTGTTCAGACCTCTAAGCATAGCTTATAATTTGGCCTGTGGCTGTACACCAAGTCACATCATAAACTGGGTTGTGTGGTTGTAACATATACATTTAATTCGATATTTGTCCTACAACTGAAAACATTTGTTGGTTCTTTAGAGGATTTGAGGATCTACATGAATGAATACTCGGTGGATAAATTGCCAAAAGTTGCGAAAGTCCACCATTTACTGGATATCTCACTCACTCACTCACTCACTCACCTTCCCTCCCCACTTATCCAGTTCAGGTATGTTCTTTTCTCACTGACTCAATGGTGATACACTGTTTGAGCATGCAAAATCTATATTATTATCTCCTAATATCGAAGTGTAGAAAATGCTCCATTTTAGTACTCTTTCCTCCTGTCAGGATGCTAGATATCCATGTGAGTGTCCCTCATTCTGGCCGTCAGTATCCATAAGGTAACACAACTTTGACTACAGGGTACCATTATCTCTGTCATAGAACATGCACCGCATTACGCATTGTATGAAGGAATGCACGTTGTTCATGATTCTTGTACCCCCTTCGACAATACCACTGTATTGAATGCTCATCCTTACCATGCATTGCTAGGTTATCTGATGCTATGCCTTTATAATTAACTCAATAAAGTTCCTTGAACATAAAAAAAAGTGCGAAAGTCAGACTCGGTTCACTAATTGCAAGTAGCTTAACACTTTTGTAACAAAAATATCTTATAAACTACAGAATGGGCTCGCACAAAACCAAACTTGAGCAAAATCCTAGTTTCACGCCATGGTTGGTATAAACATAGTGCTGGCGATACAGTGGGGAAATACCCCTTCTACTTTCGCTGCTGATACTAAGTAAGCAAGTTAGTTTCTTTTTACGGTCGAGTGCGCAAAGTGCTCTGTCCCTGTTGTTCTCTCTCTACGGGCTTGTAACTACACCCATCACTTTGGTTGATTTGATCAGTGAAAGGCATGCACATGTCATGCCTTTTCCGGTGTTTAGACCTCCTCGAGCGCACCGGCCAAGTACTGAAAACATACGAGGCTCCATATTTTCCATATGGTTTCTGGGCTACTTTTTCACTTTATTTCGTAGGCAGCGTGATCTCGCTGGGCAGTAGTCGCTCGCTTTGCATAACATTGATCCTGTACATTGATAATTGCACTTTTGCCGGTTACAAGGATAATTGCACTTTTGCCAGTAACTTGGATAATTGCTCTTTTGACGATTTGTTTCACTGCAAACAAACTTCTGTTTCCTTTTGTGTGTTTGCTTCACGGCCGTCGGCTCACTTATGTGAAACTGTTTTTCTTTTCATTTTCAGTTTATGTGGCAAGAAAAGTACAGTTAGGAGCTTACAACGCTAATAGCTCTAACTCGAGCAATTGTGAGGCCCATTGCATTGTAAATGCTTGTTCCTAATTGCAACCATCTAGACTTGCCACGGATTGGAACGAAGATCTAGTTGGTATGGAAAAAACAGGACTTTAGTTTTTTCAGAAGATGATTTCGGACAATGCCTTTCCTAACTTCCAAGGGAGTTCGTAACAGAGTTTAGCAGCCAAAAAGGCAAAAGAGCAGCCACCCCTGTGGGTGTATAGGTAGCTTGGAGAGTGAACAAACAATGCACTTTTGGATCTAAGGGAGTGACCAGGCACTAAGGGTTGGATCAGTTCTTTAAAGTATACTTGGCCCTCTTGTCATACTTGTGATAGTTCGTAGTGACCACTTTGATTTTCTTTTGTTATAAATGTGGAACCCACAATGTTTCTTGACAGGAGATGAGATATGCTGACTATGTGAAAGATTGAGAATGAGCTGGCTGCCCTGTGTGCTGCCCTGTTCAGGCCTTCTTGCAACCGGTGGATTGGGTACTTAAGGAGTTACAAGTAAAGGGCATCGACATTGACAAGTCTGGTGATAAGATCAAGATTTATATATTTGTGTGCCATTGCTGCAAGTATTCCCAGTATTTTCCTAGGTTCTTTAAGTAGGAAAAAGCAGCATACAGGCACAGCAGAAATCTGAACACTGAAAGAAGCATCGTTGTTGAACTTGACTCCTAAATTTGTAACCACATTAGCAGGGGTAAGAAGATAACTAAGGTAAGTTGGCCACCAAGAATAGAACCAAATGGTAATACGTTTACGAAGGATGATAGTTTTGGTGGCTCAAAGTTTAATTTAAGACAGCTATCATTCATCTGGTTAATTTTTTGAGAAATGAGGCACTGTTTCAAAGGAAGCTGAGTAGCAGGGACGTTGTCGGAAATGGAAACAACAAGCTGTATGTTGCCAGCATACAAGAAACCTTGAACCTGAAGGAATAGACCAGAGCAGTCATTGGTACCATACATACATTAAAAAGTGTTGGGCTCAACAAAACACTTTTGGGGATGCCACATTTTAGTGCAGAATGAGGAGATTTGAAAGAAAGAGGGCAGAGTCACTATCTGGGAACAATTGGAGAGAAAACGAACACAATAATTTTAATGTGAAACCACAAATGTTAAGACTAAAGAAATTATGCAACAAAATAGCGTGTGAGATTGTCAAATGCCTCAAACAGGTCTAACAAGATTAAGGCTGCAGACACCCCCAATCGAAGGTTGCCGTGGTGTGTTCTGAAAGTGATAGCAGTGCTGATTCTGTACTGTATTGTGGACAGAATATGGATTGCGATTCTTGAAGTATGGAGTTGGCTTTAAAGTATTCAGAAAACTGACCATTGACCAATTTTCCCAACATTCTGGAAACGTGCATGGTGAAGCTTGCAATATTCACTACCAAATATTTGAATTAGCCAAGTGGCATAATTTACAACTTCAAACATCCTTCAAACAGCTATTGCAGCAATTTGACTACATAAGAGCAGTCATTAGCCCAACATTTTTTAGGTCTGTTTTGGACAAGATCTTTTATTTATAATAAAATATATAGTGTATTCAGTTACAGGGGTTTACAGTTAGTTTTCTCCACCCATTGGTGTGTTTCAATGTCATTCACATTTTGCTTCCACCCAGCATACATCACAGGAGCAGCCCACTTCAGCTATTGGCTTATCTGACTAGAGTCTGCTCTTAAACCATGTTCCTGAATCTAGAAGTACAGTGCGCATTTATATAAATAAATATATACAAATTTGGCTACATTTGTCATACAACATGTGCATTCATACAAAAAACACTCACAAACCATATTAATATTGTCAAAATTAAAAGTTAGAAGCCAATTTATTGGTTTTGTCATTGCTTATTAGTTTTGCCGGGCCTGGTAAATGTTTTTTGGAGATTCAAGAAATTCCTCAGGGCCATAAACTAAAGTTTTTTCAATATAGGCACTTTGAAAGGCTGATTTAATGATCAAATTACCCAGACCTCAAAGTAGAAAACAATTTCAGAATTTATAGAACTTGGAATTACCCGAATATTTAACTGATTAGAATGTCACCACATTCGGGGTTGCAAACCTACAAATTAAGAATACTCACAGACAATCTGTTTACTGATAAACTGCATATCACCAGCTAACAACCCGAACAGACTATCAACAGCAACCGAAATTTAAGATTACACGCCCACGAACATTTTATATTGGCACCTGACAGCCATGTCTTAAAGTAAGCTTCTTTTTGTGTTCTATTATCATAAACGAAAAGGTGCCAAGATTTTAGTGTGATTAAACATTTTCGAACTGAGTGATCAGTGGCCTAAGGACCTGAACAACATTTCACAGCTTTTAGCCTTGGCATACAACTCCTTTTTCCTATTTGATATTATTAGAATTAAAGGTGCATTGCCCCGGGTCATACACATTATACCATTATGAAGGGTAAACCTTTTAGTTCACTCAGCCTGTGCTTCTCAAACCTCTGTGAGACCGAATAACCAATTAACATCTGTGTGTGCATCATATTCCATGCCGTCCTATTTTGAAAAGCAGTGCTAATTTAATTTGAGGGCTTGGAGCAGTTTGCCTGTTGTAAGTATTGACAAGGCCGCACGTCAGTGTGTATTCTAGAGAGGAAAGTGTTTATGATTTCTATATATGTAGCTAAGCAATGGTGAGTGAACTGAGCGGGCAAAAAGCAAGCAGGTGTTTGTCCTCACTGTAGAAAGGCAGAACATACTTGCTCTAACAATGACCAACGTCTAATTGTCACCTTGTAATTTACAATTGTCGATAAACACCTTCACACACACAACGAACACAAACCTGCATACATCATATTACTTTTTACTTGGTTGCTGTACTTCTTACAAATGTATTACTGTATTTGCTTTACCTTTTTCTAGAACATGAGTTTTCTATAGTGCCAAGTATCCTCCTTGATGCCAGTGCATTGCACTTTAACACACATGTACATGGGGCTATGTATATGCATGTGGAGTTGCCAATTGGTCAAACAGATCGGAAACTATGATGCGCCTCTGGCATGAGTTTGGACAGTACTACTTTACACGATCACCAATCAGGGGCTAGTACAGCTGGTGTGGTGGCACCAGGGGCATGAGTGGCCCACTTGGCACCAGTTTTTGGCTGTTTGCTTTTAACTACTAATCATGGGGTGGGGGTTCGGTTTCCTTTGTTGCGTTGGGGCCCATGTTGTTATGTCATGTACTATAGGTCGCAATAAATTAAAATGTGTTAGTACAGTTGGTTTCATCTTACGTTGAGTAATGTTTAAAGAAAACATAAGATGTTGAGGCAAATGGCAATACAAAGTAAGTGTTTCTAAAAAAAGAGAAGGGCAGATGTACATGGTTGCTGCACTTAGAGAAGTAAAGTAAAACTTTTTCTCAACGTTTCAAATTATGATATTATCATTTAACAGTCAACTTTTCTGTTACCTAGCTGTTCGACCTGGCATCCTTGGCATGATTTCCCCCCTAACCTTTTGCCACCAACCCACCTCCAGTCAGACTGTTTTTATCAATTTATTTGCTACTAGAGACGTGTTAAATATGTTTATGGCCAGCACTGTTACATTTTAAATGTAGATATTGTTTTAATCGCTGTTCACGCTAACCATAACGTTTTTAAAGTTAAAAGGATTAGAGACCCGAGAGCAGGGAGCATAGAGTTGGAGACACTCTCTAAATGTACTACTAGGGTCATAGAGTAGCCGCGAGGGGCGGCACACTAGTGGTGCAGAACCAGGCCATTTAAGGGATGTGGGAGCGCAGATGGTGCACCAAAGGTGTGCTAAAGGCAAGTCCGTCTGTGCCCGTCCACGCCTGAATGGGACCAGGGGCCAGACATGCTGCTAAAAACACCATTAATTTGAGGGTATATACCGCCCAACAGTGTCTATCCCTAAGACAAAGAGCTAAGATTCAACAATGTATGCCTTTAGACTTTATGAAGGAAGAGAGATTATGTCCTTGCTGCGGTTTCACTTGCAATAAACAACTTACCCCCAAGAAGAGAGCTACAGAGATAGGTAAGGAGATGGAGAACACTAAAGAAGATATACTAGAGGTCAGGGAGGAAGAGAAATTAGATATCTTATTTGTTACAGAAACCTAGCTGAAGGATAGTGCAGCCGTTGATATTCAAATGGCACTTCCTCCAGGGTATTATGGGCCATATGTACGAACACATTTTCCCATTGACACAGAATGGGAAAAACCCTTTGCTACATCTGGCCCTATATTACCAACAAGACAGAGCTAGAAAGAAGGGTGGGGGGATTGCAATAGTACTGAAAGAGAAACTGTGGTCCTCTAAATCACCCCCTGAAATCCCAGATTGTGAACATTTTCATTTTAATATGAGTCTATCCAGTACCTGTACTTTTTCAGGGCTACTAATTTTCAGACCCCTACGCCCCAGTACAGAATTTATAAAAGCACTACCTGATGCATTAGCATCTAATCCCATGAATATTTATATATATTTTTTTATAGTTTTAGGATCAAAATAACGTATCAGCAACTAGGGTAAGACAAGATCTTGAAGCCTTACAACTGACTTTAAAAATTGGGGCCCCTACACACGAAAAATGCCATCTGCTGGACTCAATTTTTTGCAATAATCTAAAACGTCATATAAATATGATAATGCCACAGCCTTGGACAGACAACCACTTGGGCTTATTCTCCTTAAAAAAGTGCCAGGAATAATGATGACTAAACCCCTGCTGAAAACTGGATGGAAACGGGGAAAGCTGGCAGAAATAAATTGGGAGGAAATGTTATTAAGATCACAATTCCTGCTAAAAGAGGGCATAAAACGAGACAACAACTATAATAGTTGGGCAGACTGGATCACATGCACTTTGGATATTTGCATTCCAATGACTGTTTTCAAAGATAAAGAGCAAACTAAAACTACACCTTGGTTTAACCCCAATTTGGCAGCCCTGAAGAAACTCTGTAAAACATTTGAAAGAACATAGAGAGAGTCATACTGGCCCCAGCTGAAGCTGAACTATAAAACAGCAATAACATACTATAAAAAAAAACTAAAAAGTCCCAAGCAAAATATTTTGAAGAAATCATTTTAAAGGCCTCAAACCCCTCAAGAGAATTATTTAAAATTGTGAAGATCTTGAAATAAGATAAATTATGCACAATTCCTTTATCATCAACAACAGATAGATGCATTGAATTGTCTGCCTTTTCTTTAGGAAAAAGTACTAAACATCTATAGTTCCCTACTGGCCAGTCGAGAAGATGGATTTCATCAAACTCAAATTTTGAAATCTGCTATAAACGTTACTCCATTTAACATGATTCCTAAACTGACAGAGGACAGGGTTCAGGAAATCATGAGAACAGTAAAATTGGGATCCCTATTATACCCAACTCCTCCACAGATCATCTGGAAAGGCGCTCATATACTCTTGGCAAGTGTCACGAAGATTCCCAATAGATCTCTGGAGCTGGGAATAGTACCTAGTGGATGGAAACACACCATTATTAGACCATTGCTGAAAAAATCCAATATACATCCCATAGCTACTAATAATTACCATCCCATATCACTTCTTCCAGTCATGGGGAAGATCTTGGAGAATCATGTTAACAAGGCTTTGGTCCTCATTATGAACTTGGCGGCAATCACCGCCGACTGCCGTGCTGATGGTAAACAAAAGACAGCCAGTGGCGGTGGACTGCACACCGCTGAACAATGATGCTGAAAACGTAATCTGCCAAAATTATGACAACCTCCACTCACCAGCAGGGCCAACAACAGTAGAAAGTCAGGACACAGCACCCCACCACCGCCATCCCGACACACCTCCGCCCACCAAACAATGATGCACAAATCAGAAACAGGACCCGCCAACAACAGAAGCACACTTGGCAGATATGTATAGCACACACCTGACACACATCCAATCCATCATAAAACACACACATACACAACCCACAATCCTTTTCAACAACAACAGCACCACAGAAATCAATACCACAACACACATACACTCAAACAACCAGCACACAAGTCACACACACAAAAACACCATACACAACATCACAGACCACAAACACAACCACACAACAGCACCGTCACCAACACACCCACAACACACCACCCACAACACACACCATGGCACCCCTAAGCACCCCCGCTTCATCGACAGGGAGCTGAGGACCATGGTGGATGAAATACTCATGGTCGAGCCGCAGCTATTTGGGGCACAGGTGCAGCAGATGACATTGGCCTAGAAGATGGAGCTATGGCAGAGGATTGTCAACAAGGTAAACGCTATGGGAATCCATCCACACGCAAGGGAGGACATCAGGACATCGCTGTACAGAAGACTGGCAGTAGTCCCCCACCTCCTCCCCCCAAATACACTGACTGGGAGGAGAGGGTCTTGGCAATTCTGCACACCCGGAGGGCCTCACTGGACTCCCTGGAGGACTAGACTCGGGTAAGTCAACTACATCTGGAATGCATGTATCACCTCATCCCTCTCACTACCACAGGGCCACCATCCCCTACGCAGCCCACAACACCCAGACACTCCTACCCATGTACCATGCATGCCCACAGTACCCCCCACAGATCACTATCCAGCCCCCTCTGCACAGTCACCAACCCAGGCATGAAATGGCAGGAGCACTACAACACCCAGAATGCAACACCCCTCTCACGAAATGCATCCAAAAGAACACAAAGAGACCCAGCATGCTATCACATGGGGATGGAACCACCAATAACTCCTAAGCAGTGCTGCAAGGGACAAGTAAGTGCAGGACACACACATCTCTGTTGTCTCACACACAGGCACCACCACCCACGCCACCCAGATGGAGATGTCAAGGAGTGCCAGTCCTCCACCTGAAGAGGAAGGCCCCACTCAGGAGAGTGCAGAGGGATGCCTGGACACAGAGAAAATCCCTGGGCCATCCCACAGCTCACCCTCCAGAAGCCACACCGAGGACACCACTGACACCCCAACCACTCAACCACCACCATCACTTCTGGCACAACACCCCCACACCAATGTCTCCAGGCCCTGGACTGGCTGCCCACAAGTACTGAGGCCCGAGTCTCCACCCACCACCAGGCAGGATATAGAGCCCAGTGCAAGTGGGACTGGCAGACCAGTGCAGGGGACACAGGTACAGGGGGTGAGGGCCAGCGGGAGGGTAGTAGTGGGTCAGGGGGTAGCCCAGGCCAAGGAGGGATGCTGCTGCCCAGGAGGCAATTGCTGAGGTCCTGGGGGTATACCACCATTCCCAGGACAGGGTGCCCCAGATCCTACCCATGCTGGAGGAGAATCAGAGGCTGCATTTAGCACTCCATCAGGAGGCCATGGAGCAATGGAAACAGCTCAATGCTACCATGGCCTCCATTGCAGGGGTTTTGCAGCGCCAGAACCACAGCCAGCCTGAGTCCACCACCCACCTGCAGGCCCTTTCTACTAGCCAGGACAATGCCCTCCCATCCACATCTGCAGCTGCTAGTGGACTGGTGGCACTGCCAGAGGACTCACAGGACACCATCACCCCTTCCCCTGCAGCCCGCCTTCCCCCTTGCAAGCATGGCCTCAGACCCAGACATCCCTGTGAAACACCAGCCAAGATCAAGCCCGCTGTCAGGAAGTCACTGTACCCTGAACTGCCTCCCTTGTGTGCCACTGAGCTACCTTGTCAACATGCCCCTGCCATATCACCATCTCCCAATGGCCCTATGGACTATTCCCCTGTGCTACCAACAGCCGTGGAAATGTACCTGGGATATTGTTCACCATGTGCTCACTACGTTCCACTGTCCCATCCCTCATGGATGTCTTGTCTGTGAATAAATACACGTGTGCACTCAAAATATCTGTCCTTCATTAATATGACCACTCAAATGGAAATGTGAATATCTTAGCCAGTTACCATCATAATGCCGTTTAACATTGTATGAGGGGGTCCAACAGACTGCAGTGTTTGAAGTATGTCACACTGTACATTCCATTGCTGTAACACACATCTCCCCTTCATTCATGAAGATTACACTTCACTGGTATGGGGCACCACAGCACTTTGCACATGAGTCACCCTGAAACAATGCAGTAAACCAATTGGCATCATAGAACAGTACCTGAGAGTCACTGGAAGTATAGCTGGATTAGCTGGGCTTGGAGTTGATGTCTTGCCCGCCTCTTCCCCATCACTCTCATCCATCCTCTGAGGTGGCAGAGGTGGTTGGGCAGCATCCTCCTCATCCAGTAGTGGGATAGCTTTCCTCAAAGCCAAGTTTTGCAGCATGCAGCAGGCCACCACTATCTGACACAACTTGTCAGGTACATAGCACAAGGATCCTCCAGAGATATTGAGGCAACAAAATCTTGCCTTCAGGAGTCCTATGGTCCGCTCAATGACTCGTCTAGTGTGACCATGTGCCCCATTATAATGGATTTCTGCATCTTTCCTAGATTCCTCACAGGTGTCAGGAGCCATTGCATGTTTGGGTAGCCAGAATCCCCTGGAAAAGTGGGCGGAAGAGGGTTGAAACACACACTATCTACTTGCATACAGCCTGCCTGTCAGCTAACTAACTGATCCAGTGTCATACACACTCACCAATGAGCCACGCTCTGTCCCCCTGTAGTTGTCCCATCATGTGTGGCACCCTGCTGTTTCTCAGGACAAAGGAGTCATGGACTGATCCGGGGAACCTTGCATTGACATGAGTAATGGACTGATCTTCAGTACACACCAATTAGACATTAACAATTTATGAACACCTGTTCATTTACTCTTGGGGGTATGAGGGCTTTGTGGGTACCATCAATGACACCTATCACAAGGGGGATATTTGGAAAGGCATAGAATCCAGATTTGATGGAAGTGAGATCAGCCCTTTGGGGAAACTGGAAATAACTTTGTAGGTGTTGCACAAAGGAATCGAGAAAATTAGACAGGATGTTGCTGAACATTGGCTGAGATGCCCCGGCTGCCTTGCCCACTGTAACTTGGAATAAGCCTGTGGCCAAAAAATGTAGCACAGATAGTACAATGCTCTGTATGTAAATTGGGTCGTTCCAAATCTACAACAGTTAATATCAACAATTACACTCATCAGATTTCTGATTTTATTAACTGTGCCAGCACCTATGTTATCTATGCCATTTGGTGTCCCTGTAATTTAACCTACATTGGCAGTACGATTCGCCCATTAAAAACTCGAATCCAGGAACATTTTCGGAATATACAAAAATTTGACATTCAAGCTCCACTGGTTTAACATTTTAATAACTGTCACTCACAACAATGTACCTTCACTTTCAGTGGTCTACAACGTATTTCACCCTCCCCACGTGGCGGTAACAGGGCATTGCGACTACGCCAAGAAGAAAGTCGCCTTATTATCAAATACGATACAGTTAACACAGGCCTCAACAAAGATTATGAATGGCATTTCTGGTTACTGTAGAAAAAAGGCTGTTTTTTGGTTCCATAATTATACAATGTTTTATTATAGTTCCTTGTCATGACATATAACAGCCAGTGCTTGCATTTTGTTAGGCAAATGTCTCCTAGAATTTAATATATTTCCTAATTTTGTTCCAGACATAATTTCTTTTAGCTATTTCTTTTCTTTTCACTGTTATTTTCTTTATTCTTCTACTTTTACTCCTTTTTCCCTCATACCTAAACTTTGGCTACCAGTCCCCATTTAGATTTTCTCATTTAAGTACTTAATAATTTGAACTATATTTTTTTCGCTTGACTTTCCTTTTTAATCTTTTGTTTTACATTCTTTTTTCTCGTTTTTTTACTTTGCCCCATTTTCTTTATCTTTCTGTAACATCAGCGGGTGTGCCTGTTATATAACTTGACATAGCAACGATGTGTATATACTTTTTGTGTTCACAATAACAAGTCCTTACGATTGCTTTTTTTGACTATATGTACCGTGTTAAAATGGCGGCCACCTTCTTCCTCTTTTTCTCTTAATGTTCACAATGACAATAGTCCGTCGTTTGTTTCCATCTGGAAACAGAACGACGCTAGGACTTTCCTAACCGATAAAAGCTCTGTTCATTGGGAGCGCGACGCTTAACGCGCCCGTCCCGTTTCTGTATGGTCTCTCGCTTATGAGAGTCGGCTTTTCCGACAACAATAGAATTTTAAGGTAAGGAGTGGTCTCTGTTACATACGGAGTCTCCGTCTTTTTGTCCCAGTGGATCTCTTCAATTAACCAATTTACATTACTGCTTGCAAGGTATTTTCTTTACCTTTCTGCAACATCAGGTGGTGTGCCTGTTATAAAACTTGACATAGCAACGATGTGTATATATCTTTCGTGTTCACAATCAGAAGTTCTTACGATTGCTTTTTTGACTATATGTACCGTGCTAAAATGGCGGCCACCTTCTTTCCCTTTCTTTCCTAATGTTCACAATGACAATAGTCCGTCGTTTGTTTCTATCCGGAAACAGAACGACGCTAGGACTTTCCTAACCGATAAAAGTTCTGTTCAACAGGGAGCGCGACGCTTAACGCGCCCGTCCCGGTTATTGTATGGCTTCTCACTTATGAGAGTCGGTTTTTCCGACAATAATAGAATTTTAAGGTAAGGAGTGGTCTCTGTTACATACGGAGACTCCGTCTTTTTGTCCCAGTGGATCTCTTCAATTAACCAACTTAATATTACTGTCTGCAAGGTAGTATATGTGACCCTTGAACCTCATAAACATCATAGATGAGCCCTAATGGCTTAAATTCAACTTGTGTGTTTAACCAATCACACTATGATTATAAATATGAGTATTACGACTAAAAATAGAATATGTTCCAATATTTGTCATATAGTTGTCATGTAATGTAACCAATTCATTTCATTAATGTATGTTTATCCTTATGATACATCTTGTTTAATCTAATTACCTTTTTATTTATTATTTATTATTTTTTATTCTTTATTGTAAGTGTTTTACTAACTAGCCTTATTGGTATAATGTTCCCAGCACTGGCTCTTTCACTTCCTCTTCTCCTTTTTCCTTTCTCCCTCTTTTCCATTTTCCTTTTCTTTTTGGGATTTAGGCATCAGATAGTTCATCATATTTTACTAACTACCCTAGTGGTTTTGAAATTATTCACAAATGACCTGCGCCTTATATCGGTTTAATCTATTGCACAAATAGTGGTGACTCTTTTCGCAGAATATTCTGCTTTTTTGCTCACATTTCGGTGACCTTTGTACTCTTATCGATACTTTTTCACCAATAGTTTTTCACAAATACTATCAATAAGTTTTTCCTTTGCCTTTCAGCCTTGAGAAAGCCCCGGCTTATAATGCCAGAGGGGGCGAAACACGTGTTGGCTGCTTCTCTTCCTCTCTTCTCGTGCCATTATTTTGGATTTTGCCTTTACCAAAGGATAAGAAGTGACTTTTTCTTTTGAACATTTGGAAGCAAAAAATTTTTGTAAAAACAATGCAATAAACTTTGAATTTGTTTGCTTAAAGAACTTTTTGAGTGGGGCTTTACCTCTCTTTGATGGTGTATACAATTTATGAACACCTGTTCATTTACTCTTGGGGGTATGAGGGCTTTGTGGATACCATCAATGACACCTATCACAAGGGGGATATTTGGAAAGGCATAGAATCCAGATTTGATGGAAGTGAGATCAGCCCTTTGGGGAAACTGGAAATAACTTTGTAGGTGTTGCACAAAGGAATCGAGAAAATTAGACAGGATGTTGCTGAACATTGGCTGAGATGCCCCGGCTGCCTTGCCTACTGTACCTTGGAATAAGCCTGTGGCCAGAAAATGTAGCACAGATAGTACCTGCACAGTCGTAGGTATGGCATAGGGATTCCTATTAGCTGGCATCAGAACAGGCTTCATTTGTGCACAGAGTTCCAGGATTGTGGCTCTATTCAGGCAGTAAGTGATGCTGATGTGATGTTCCTCCATGGTGGCCAGATCAACCAGGGGTCTGTAAACAGATAGGGCCCTCCCTCACCACATGGGTCTGTACCTATGGGTGGAAGAGAGACACATTGAGTTGCAGCAAACAGTTCAGTGACATTGTTCCACCATTCATCTTGTACATGCAACACTATTGCCCCTCACACAGATGCAGAGAACATGGTAATCCTGTCAGACTAATGTCTGGTGAGGTGTATATGTGCCATTGCATCACAGTGTAGGCACACTTCCCACTATGATTCTATGAGGAAGATCACTGATCATACCAGTACTCGATGAATGGGAGAGGGAATGGAGCCATGGATTAGGACCCCCGACAGACTATGAAGGCGTGGTGGATGCAGAATGGCAGCCCCCTGCCCTACAGGTAGTGTAGTGCAGGAAGTGCCTTCATTCTGCAGGTGTTAGTCATCATGGCGGCAGGCGGTGATCACTGCCGTTCACCTGTTCATTGGATATCATTAGTGTCTATGGGGAAGCAGGGCCAATCACGATCACCGTCAGTGGTGACGGTGCACACCGCTGCAGGAAATACCACCATTTTGATTTGCCCTTGCCACTTGGCTCCTGCACCTAAAGAGGGACGGAACTCCACTGCTTGAGCTGTTGTGTCCTGACTCTGGTCCTCAAGATGGCACGTGCTACAGTGGAACGGGCCCCAGCCTTCACCGCGGAGGAGCTGGAGAAGCTGGAGAAGCTGGTGGACGGAGTCCTACCCCTGTATGCAAAGCTGTATGGGCGATCAGAGTCTCAGGTAAGTTGCTATTTGACACCCATGAATGTGTGTGAATGTGGCAGATTCATGTAGGCGTTTTTGTTGGCTGTGTGTCTGGCAGTTGTTTGCTTGGCTATTGTCAATATTTGTGTCTTCATGGGCCATGTCGGGTCGAACTGGCATGGTATTTGTTTATGGGGCACCCACACTGACATCTGTTTCTTTACTCTGTGTGTCCCATGCAGGTCAGCGCCCATCAGAAGAAAGGATTGTGGTAAGCCATCGCCAAGGAATTGCAGACTATGGTGGTCTACAACCGGCAGAACACCCACTGCAGGAAGCGGTGGGAGGACCTGTGGCGCTGGGCCAGGAAGACCAGAAAGGCACAACTGGGGAGGGCCTCCGAGGTGACCGTCAGACCCTGACCTTTCTATTGGCCTGCATACTGGTGGTGGCCTATTCCGATTTGGATGGTCGCTTGAAGGTAGCACAGCAACCTCAAGGGGGTAAGTACCAACACTATTGTGATGCTACTGTGCTGAGTGTAGTTAGGTGCTATGGGGTGCATGCAGTGTAGTGCCAGGCACATGGACAGGTGTGTCCCTGAAGTCCTGCCCCCCTCTACGTCAGTGGGATTGGGTCCTTAGGTAGATATGGCTGAGACTGTAGGCCTGTGAGGGGTCCCCTGTTTGGGCTATTGGTTTAGATGTAGCCTCATGGATTTGCAGATTTGTGGTCTTGCCATCGTCTCTCATTATGTCCCATTGCAAAGTGTGTCAGAGTAGAGGGGCAGGATGGTCATGTAGTGTACTGTGGGATCATGCCTACCAGTCAGGGGACCATTCAGGTCAAATATTGTGACTTCTGGGGGTGCCTGAGATCGGTTGGGGTGTATGTGTGCAAACAGGTATGTTTGACCTTCATTTGGCATACTTCTTTCTTGTTTTGTCCCCCCACCCCTCTGTGCTCTTGTGTCCTTGTGTGCTTTAGCATCATCTGGTGAGGGAGCTGAGGCACAGATGAGTGGGAATGCTGAAGCCCATGGTTCCCAGGAGGCAGAGTCCACCAATGCCAAGTGGGCCAGTGGGTTGGAAGGAGAGGGGAGTACCACTGGGGAGACAACTATAACTGACTCTGGCACCTCCTCCGATGGCAGCTCCCTGGTGGTGGCGGACCCTGCTAGGTCCACCCATTCTTTATCATCTTACGCCACTCCCCATACCATCACTGCCCTCCCAGTAGCTCCCCAGCGAGTAGCCCATGTCCGCTCACCCAGGAGGGTGGGAGTCTCCTTCGCCCCAGGCACCTCATCTCCTGTCCCCGTTAGCCCTGCTACCCTCACTGAGGAGGCTAGTGACCTCCTGAGTAACATCTCTGTAGGACAGACAACCATTGTGAATGCCATCCAGGGGCTGGCATCAGAGATGCAGCAATGCAATGCGTTCCTGGAAGGCATTCACGTGCTATGTCTGGCCTACAGAGATCTTTTCAGGCTCTGGCCTCCTCTTTGATGGCAGCAAGTGTCCTGGCCTTTCCGTCCCCCCTCCCACCACCTCTACCCCTTCCAGCACCCTCTCCCTTCTCCCATCCCAAGCACACATGAAGACAGCTATGCACCCAAATCAACACCCAAGAAGCAGGCAGACAAATACAAGCTTCACACGTCCCACCACATGTAGGCACACACCGAACATGCCAAAGCAAACACACCAACATCCACCTCTCCCACTGTGCCCACCCTACCTCCTCCCAGGACACAGAAATGCTCCCAGACATCAACTCCACACACATCCACCAAACGTGGAATACTGTACAGGCACCTGCATCCAAGTACAGCAAACCTACACCTCTTACCACAACTTCCTCAACCTCCACTCCCAAACCTGTCTCCAAGACCCCTCAAAAGCTTTTCCTCTCCTGTGTTGACCTGTTCGAACCCACTGGCCCACTCCGTCTTGTGTCCAAACATTCCCTTGGCCTCCAGAAACCCACTCCTTCTTCATCCAAGTCCTTCTCAGTCTGACCTACCCATTCCTGTGCCCCTTCCCCAGTGAGGAAGAAGGCCCGTATTGCCCCTGGTCCCTCTGCCTACCAGTAAAGTAACTTACTGTTCTGCACATACATTCTCAGACCCACTGAGGTCTTCTAGTGTAGTTTAGGAGAAGTGTTTTTTGGTTATTTGGTCCTGATAAAGCACCACTTGATCCGTACGGACTCTTCTGGTGCGAAACATGTTGACCCATTGTCGTGGTTGAAGGCAATTTCTTCACCCATCCCTGTGTTCTGTTGGTAGAGTGGTTGAGCATTATCTCTTTTCCACTCCCTAGTATTCTTTTCACCTTGACCAAGACCCTGCTTTGATCAATAAATTGTAGGTTTTTTGGAGGGTTTTTGAGCGAATTTTATCAATTTTGTCTGTCTCCTGCTCTTTCCTTGTGTCTAGTTTTAAACTCATACCTACATCTTTTCAACCACGGCATGGATTATCAGTGAAGATCTCCGGCAAAGTGCCCCCTTGTGGTGGGCCCGTCAGACATTGCAACACCGGTCTGACAAGGAGCAAGCCCTATGATGAAGCATGACATCCAATGGATGTGTGAGGGCATTTGCTTCTATATATAGAAGTGCCTAGTGGATTCCTTATCTTTTTTGGAACTGTTTATTCTTGTGTTTTAGGATCACAACCACCTGAAGCAGCACCCAGATCCAGGTGGAACAAGCTCCTGACCTCCTGTCCTGGAGCCCTGGTGTGGGCTCAGAAAGCTGAATGAAAGTTTTTGGGCTATTCACAACTGGGAACAGACCTTTTGGTGCCACAATCTTGTTGTTTGCACAGCCCGCCAACACAAAATTTGGTCTACCCGACTCTTCACACTATAGCATTGACTGCTCACTTCTGACCATCCGCAACTCCAGACCCGCTCTTCGTGCTACATCGATGCCCATCTGCAAAGCTTCTCTGCTTCTTGCAGGCACTTCCACAGCAAACAGGCCTCTTTGTGCTGGACTGAGAAGGTAACTTTTCAGAAGGACTAACCCGGTCCCTGTATCGGCCTGAATTTGTGATTTTCTCCTGGTCTCGCACAACCAGATACCCACGAGTGGTGCTTTGGGATTTTTGTCAATATTTTCACCTAAATCTTTAGAATTTCATATCTCTGGTTCTCCTCACTTTTGTCGTTTTTGTCTTGATTTATTTATTAAATTTTACTCTGCTTTTCTAAATTTGTGTGTGATTGGGGGTGGAGCCAAGCTGGTGATCAGCATGGACGAGTGGCGTTGAAGCTCTGGCGAAAGGGTGCTCATAACATGCTGCAGGAGCCATAAGACCCCACTAGTGGACTGAAGAAAGAGGTGGGGGGTAGTGTGCACATAATACGTGGCGGTTGCTGCCCACGGTGGCTTGCCGTCAAAGTGGCTCCTCCTCCTGGTCTGGGACTCGATGGCCCAGCAGTGACAGGGGCTGCAGGAGAGCCTGTGGCTCGAGGCCGGAAGACCGTGCGGGTAGCCTGCTGCCCCTTTCTGTAATCACCTCACTACCACCGTCTTGGGTCACAGATGCGTTCGATGGGCGGTGTTGCCGCCTTGGCACGCTTGCCCTTGCCACACTGGCCCAGTGGGGGCAGGACATGTAGCAGTTGCTGCTGGCTGTGGTGTGAATGAACTCCTGGTGCTCGAGACGGAGTCTGAGCAGAACACCTCCATGCAACGAACTGAACTGCATTGCATTGTCCCAGCCCTTTCACGGCCGTGCCTTATTACTGCACCAAACACATCACCAGACTGATTCAAGTGATTGTTTATTTACTACAGGGTTATAGTTATGGTCCGCAGGGACCCTAAACTGTGCAAGCTCCCATTTAACAAGCCTCGTCTCCCTCCTCTCCCTCAGGTGCCAGTGCCACCATGGAAGAGGGTGCATTGGGTGGCTGGGCGTCAGAACATCATACCGACCTCAACCCAATTTTGCAAGAACTGCACTCGCGATTTCAAGGTATAGATGCAAGGTTTGATACATTGGCTGCTCTGTTGGATAGAATGGGGGAGCACCTGGAGTGGCAAGACATCAGATTGCGGGGCCCTGAGGACAGAATATCAGCAATGGAAGATGCCCACACTAAGTCAAATAAGTGCCTGGAGAGACTGGAGTTCAGACTACGGGTGGTTTGTCATAAAATATGAAGACTTCGAGGCATGGGGATGCAGAAACAACCTTCACATTATTGGGGTTGCTGAGTCCACAGACACTGGTAGGCTTCTGGGCTAGAAGAATTTCACTGATACATTTATCATGGAGTGCACTCATAGATTCCTCGGGGCTCACCCTGCCTATGGAGAGACACCGTGCCCAATCATTGAGAGAGTTCTGAACTTTAGAGATCACAACGTGGTGCTACGATTGGCGCAAGAGAAAGGCCCGTTGACATATCAGGGGATGAAGATCTACATGTTTCCAGACTTAACTATGGTGGTACAGAAGTCCCACCGCAAATTAGTGGACGCCAAGGTAGCGCTGCATAAGATGGTGTTGCACACTTCATGTTATATCCAGCAAGCCTTAGGGTTGGTGCAGATGGCAGAACCTGTATTTTTGACACACCTAAAGAGGCACTGGACTACTGGGCTGGGTCATAGTCAGCACAGTCCTCCTCTGGCCATTCTCTGCAGGACATGTACCCCTCTGGCATTCAGGACTTGTTTCCACAGGAGTAAAATTGCACGACCTATTGATACTCCGAAATGCCACTGATGGCCCTACCTGCAGTCAGAGATAGCTAACTCTGCGGTTCCATTATCCTCTCCTTTCAAGTTATTTACTCCTCATTTTCATAATGCATACTAAAATGTATCAATGTGACGCTCACTACGGCCCCGGTTGAGACCATGTTAATTTTGGGGGGTTTAATGTGTAGATTTTTGGTGTTTCTGAGGGATTTCACCCGGCCTGTTTATGCTGAGTGTGGGAGGAGGTGGTGGGTTCTGGATGTTTAGTTTTGTCTGGTTTATTCTACGTTGTTTGTATATTGGCACTCTGTGACACACCTCTGCTTGACTTGCTCACCTCATCTAGATGGCCCCATGAAAGCTTACTAGGTTCACATTGCCTCTTAATTTTATGTCTTGGAATATCATGGGCTTGAATAACCCCCGTAGGGGTAAACTGGTAGTGCAGTATATAACTCGCCACAAAGCCATGATCCCATTCCTCAGGAGACACATCTAGCCCCACACTTTATATATTAATTTGCATCCCAGTGGGGACCTCATCGTTTTTTCTCCAGCTACAGTACGTATTCATATTAATCCATAAGAAAATTCCCTTTCACAAAATCTCCACTACCGCTGACACTGAGGGTATATATATATTTATTTGTAATATATGTAAACTAAAATATCTATAATGCATTGTGTATGATGTAGTGATATTGAGTATAAATAGCAAAAGGGAAGAGGGACTCATTCACAGTGAACAAGACTCCATGGGGAGTTGAAACGCGTCGGTGGTTATTATTTTGAAATAAATTGCACTATTGAGACTTCGTGGAGTGCGGTGAAAACTTTTTTGTTATTTGTACTTTTCGAGACTGGTCCTCTCCGTCACTGGGCACCGGCAGTGGAGTGCGCTGCCCAGCAACCTTAAGACCACTTTGTTTGACAAATTAACAGGAGCGGCAGCACCCGATATCGAGGATTTTAAGTGGAATTGTTTCTACGTGTGTGCAGGGTAAATGCGAAGAGAACTGCCCCAATTAGTCATAATCCGGTAAAGTGAGAAGAGCACGCTATAACAAACAAGCGCGGTGAAAGTTAATGTGGAAATGAACTTTTAAAACGTTTAGTTGCGGTTTTGACAACTGCTGACAAAAAGTGTTGAAAGGATACTAAGTAAACAAGCGCTGTGAAAGCAAATGTGGAAATGAACCTTGAAATGCACAGCGGCCGGCTTTGATAATTGCCGACAACAATTGTTGAAAGGCTACTAAGTAAACACTGTCGACAGAATCTAGGTAGGCACGTAGCGTTTGTTCCGAGGAGCAGCTTGAAGAACTGCTGCCATCGAACGCTTAAAAGACTCGGACGAAGCTCGTGTTTAATAACCACACACGCAAGCTTTCTCTTACCTGGATGTGAAAGGGAATAAAATTGGTGAACCGAACGGCCGACGGCAATTGTTTGGAAATCGAACACCACCTGTGTGGAGTCGGAGGACGCCAGGACACGCAGTGAGTCTTTCCAACAAAAGCCTTTGCTGGTAATTAACATGATTACAAAAAAAAATTCTTGAACGTCCAAGAACACACGTTGGAACAAACTTTCAATACTTATATAAGAATATCGATGCAGCCTGATAAATACAGGCCACGAGGATATGTGCATGAAAAAATGAGAAAAAATAAGATACTTCATAACAACTTGATGAGTCAGACAACTGCTTAGTATCCCATTGTGTAGGTGTGTTTTTCTTTCTGTTTTCTTTCTGTTCTTTCTTTCTTTCTTCCTTTTCTTTTTATCCTCCCTTTTTTTCTTTTAAGTTCCATCTCTATCATGCATATAGAGGGATAATATATAAAAAATGGAAGAGAGAGCAGCTAAACATGATCTCAAAGCTGAAACATTATTTTCAACAGTGCGAGGAACTGTGATATCAGAAGATGCTGTAAAATCAACAGACAATGTTATGTCTATACAAGACACATTTTTCCAACTAGAGAAACTATATTGGAAGGAGATAAATAAAGTTGGGAAATAATTGCCTTAGAAAAATATATAGAGGTTGGCAGGGTGCCAAGAGGTTTGCGTATTTTCACACTTCCCAATCATTTAGATATGAGACCTGAGTTACTATCAGAATGGGGAGAAAACAATATGATTTGCTCACGTAATATGATGTTGATTTTGATCAAATACGCCAAAATGGATGTGGCAGAAGCAACAAAGGAAGCATAAATATTGGAGGAAAAAGTTAAAAATATGAGCAATCAGGAAGAACTTAGCAGGTATAGGAAGAAAATGGAGGACAGACTCAATAAATATGAATCTGAAATAGAAATGCGGAAACAAAGAAAATTTCATTGTGATGAATTAGATTACAAAAATGGCACAGTGTTAACATTTGCCAAGAGATTTGAACGTATTAAGGAACAACACTCTAAAGATGTTAAATTAAAAATTCCAGCGTTGTCGGAAACAATAAGTGAGTCAGATATTGAAATTAGTGAAGGGGAAGAGTCTGGAGATGTAAGAACTAGAACAACATTGTTGGAAGAAATGCAGATTATATGCATAGATCAACAAACATCAAAAGGCAGGGGCCGATTCAGCCAAGAAACATACAATCAAATATAGAAAAATCTGAAGAGGTAAAAGAAAGAAAGAACTATCCCCTGTGCAATATACAAAGGAAATAATAGGAGGTGTGGAAAAGATCGAAGAAGAAAAATTAGTGATAAATTTATCTGATCATATACTAACAAAGGAAGAAGAGAATGTATAAAACAAAGGCCTATCCTTTTGTCCTGAACATCATGTGGATAGTGTTGAAACCAAAATAGACACGTACAAGTTTATTAGAAAAATTAAGCTAGTGAAACATTTTAGTAAACATCAACCAAGATCTAGAGACAAACAAAACACACAGGAAGATGTGGGCTTAATAATCGATCAAATAGAAGATATGAAAGTCTGTTATGACTTAATGAATAATTTGGAAGATGACGAGATGACTTCGAATCAGATATTGGAAACAATGGGAATCTCGACAAATATTCATGAATATAGCCATTTCAAACCAGCCTCAAAATTTTGCCCCGTCCTAACTCCAGGAAATAAAGTGGATCTATTTTATGAAATGGTTATTAATGATTTGGAGAAATTAGAATATGTTAAATCTACCAAAAGAGGTGAAAATTTAACCACGATGGAATGGAAAGCTTTACAACAACTGGCGGACAATGACAATATAATTATCAAACCTGCAGACAAGGGAGGAAACATTGTGATTCTTAATCGAAATGACTATGTCACAGAGGCAATGAGACAAATCAATGATAAAGAGAGTTATGAAAAATTGAGAAATGATCCTACAACTCATATACAGGAATTGATTACTAAGAAGTTGGAAAAATGGCGGAATGAATTATTGATAAATGAAGAAGAATTCAAATATCTAAATCCACGTCATCCGATTTTATCTACCATTTATTTTCTTCCAAAGATTCACAAAACATTAGAAAAAGCCTCCAGCAAGACCCATCATTTCTGGTTGTGGATCTTTGCCTGAAAATATATCTAAATATGTTGACTATTATATTGCTCCACTGGTTTCCTCTCTCAGTTCCTATATTAAGGATACAGGAGATTTCCTGCAGATAATAGATGACATTCAATGGCAATCGGGTTACAAGTTAGTGACAGTGGATGCAGTATCATTGTACACCTCAATTAGACATGAAGTAGGGCTTAATGCATTGAAGTTTTTCCTACGACAAAGAAAAATTGAAGAAAAAAGTAATTCAGAAATGTTAGTGGAGATGGTGGAGCTATGTCTGAATAACAACATCTTTATATTTGACAGAAGTATTTAAAAGCAAGTGCGAGGAACTGCCATGGGTATTTCTCTCTCTCCAAGTTATGCCAACCTAACCTTGGGTTGGTGGGAGAGGGAAATAGCATGGCTGGATGAATACTGTGAGTATGTGAATAAGGTAGTCTTATGGCTATGTTACATTGATGATTTGTTTTTGATTTGGAATGGCACCAAGGAAGAATTTGATGTGTATTTCAAAATCTTGAATGAAAATGAATGTGGTTTGAGTTTTACCTATGACATCAATGAGAAACAAATTGAGTATGACCAAATCAATACAACTGTATTCAGGAAAGAAAGCTCCACTTACAGTGTTTTACATGGGAGCAGTTTTCACCCAAAACTATTGATAAAGAGCATTCCCTTTGGTGAATTTCTAAGAATGAGACGGAACTGCTCAAATGATAAAGAAATGGACAAACAATTTAGCATGTTGCGGAATCGATTTAAAAATATTGAATCGAGTGAGAAGAGGGCGAAAAAGATATCTCGACAAGAAACATTGATAGATAAAGGTGTGAAAAGAGGAAGTGATGAGGAGGAAATGTGTCCTGGTCTAATTCTCAATTACAGTAAGGAAAGTAAGGACATAGAATCAATATTTAGAAAACATTGGCAAAGACTGAGAAGTGATCAGGATTTGGTAAAAGAGAATAGGCTGCAAACCACAAATATCATATAGGAAGTCACGCTCATTGAAAGACATATTGGTAATGAGCACCAATTTCAAGAAATTGGCTGAAGAATGACACAACTGGCTTTTATAAATGTAATAAATGCAAAGTGTGCCAGATTGCAAGAAATACGAAAACCTATATGGATTACAGTGGTAAGGTTATACATATCTCACAGAGAATCACTTGTGATAGCCAATATGTAGTATATATGCTTGAATGTGAGTGTGGATTGAGATATATTGGTAGCACAATATGTCCGCTCAAGAAAAGGATCTTAGAACATACTAGAGCCATTACTAATAAAGACATGAGCTATACAATGGCAAAACATTTTGCGAGATCACATACTAATGATTGGAGATCGCTAAGATTAATGGGAATAGCGCAAATGAAAAAGAGTGAGAGAGGGGGTGACAGAATTCGAAAGCTACGACAAATGGAGAGTAAACTCATTAATCAGCTCCATACTAAAATGCGTTATGGACTGAATATGGATGAGGAATTACATGTGCATTTATAATTTCACAATATGGAAAAACAACAGCAACCATACAGTGTAGGGTGGTCACTGATTAATATCACTAAATTATATGACATTCTAGTCAAATAACGATAGTCATCAAATTGGAGAGAGAAAGCATTCACTGATATTTATGTGGAATTAACAGAATAAAATAAAAGACAAGAAAAATATTATAATGTAAAAATATTATGATGAATTAATGTAATAAATCTCTCAACATCAATGCAGACACAAAGTAATAATTATTAGACTGGAATATGTTGTAATATAGAAGAAACACCATATACATATATATATATATATATATATATATATATATATATATATATATATATATATATATATATATAAAAAAGACTAATGAAATAAATGTCAAAGAGTAATAGTGTTACCTATTGATAGCAGAAACAGTGAAAATTTAAAAAGTAAACAGTAAACACAAACAATAGGAAATTATAAATTAGGAAGGATTGGAAGAACAGAGGAGAACACAAGTGAACAGTATTATGTATTGAAAATGGGATTTTTACATTTTAAACTTAGGAAATCATTTATTCTTAATTTTATTTGCAATATATGTAAACTACAATATCCATAATGCATTGTGTATGATGTAGTGATATTGAGTATAAATAGCAAAAGGGAAGAGGGACTCATTCACTGTGAACAAGACTCCATGGGGAGTTGAAACGCGTTGGTGGTTGTTATTTTGAAATAAATTGCACTACTGAGACTTCGTGGAGTGCGGTGAAAACTTTTTTGTTATTTGTACTTTTCGAGACTGGTCCTCTCCTTCACTGGGTACCGGCAGTGGAGTGTGCCGCCCAGGAACCTTCAGACCACTTTCTTTGACATATGTATATATATATATATATATATATACATATATATATATACTGGTCGAGGGTGTGTTGGCCAGTCATAAAGTACTATTAGCTAACATCTATGCTCCAAACATAGATGACCCCAATTATTTTCATGTTCTATTGCTCAAACTTGATCGTGCAGGTGCAGACACCATAACTATGGGTGGGGACTTCAACATGATAATGGACCCCCTATCGGGCACTAAGTCAGACTACCCGACGTTGAAACCTAAAGCACTACGCGTCCTTAGGCACATGTGTGAGGCTCACCGGCTACAAGATCCATGCCTCATGCGACCACAATCAGCTCCAGCATTCACACATTCAGCCCCACATAATACATGGACACGAATTAACGTCTGGCTCCTAAACCCATCGGCCACTGACCTATGCCAATCATTTACCGTGCACACTCTCCAATCATTCACTGGTGGTGACGTCATGCGATATTCCACACCCAGGTATGTAGGAACGCTATTGGCGCTTTCCCACCCTGGCACTTTAAGACGCTTTGTTCCGTGCTGACTTACAAAAGGCCATAAAGGAATACTTTAAATTAAATACGGGCTCAGTCTCCACATATGTCTCACTTTGGGAGGCGTTTAAGGCCTATGCTAGGGGCATATGCATAGCACAGTCTGCTGATGTACTCAGGTCCATACACACTGGTCTGGCAAAGGTGGAGACTGCTCTCCAGGAAGTAGACTGGACGGGTGCTTTTGCGAGTGGTGATCTCGGTTTGAAGACCCATGTGGCCCTGATTTAGGAGTTTCGAGAGCTGGCGAATCGGGAGGTCATCTTTCTGGGGAAATATATAACTGCTGGCACGCCTGTTGCGACTGCCACACGCTGGGACCTATATCCCAGAACTGTACTTTGACGGGGGGTTACATAGGGTAGGCACTGAAGCGGTACAATGATAATTTCTTTCCTATTTTACCATGCTGTGTGGTGGCCGATGTCATTATGATACCTCAGCATTGACTGACTACCTGCAGAAGGTAGCCATGGTGTGGCTCACAGAGGCACAACCAAGATACCTAGGTGAGCCCTTCACAAGTGAAGAAATAATAACTGCCATAGAAACTTTAAATGGCTCCAAAGCACCAGTATTTACTGGGGAGTTTTATAAGGCCCAGAAAAGGGATTCTTGCCCCTCAACTTTTAGGAGTATATATTGAAGCTCTTGCCAAAAGTACATTACCTCCAACTACTCAAGAAGCGGTCATCACTCTCTGACCTAAGCCTGGAAAAGACCCTCATTATTGCAATTCTTACCGTCCGTTATCATTGTTAAATTTTGATAATTGTATTGTATTGTATTGTATTGTAATCGTATTTATATAGCGCTTACTACCCCTGACGAGGCGTCGAAGCGCTTTTCGATGAGTAGCATGCTACTCTGGAACCCAACAAGAATTAGTGATGGATTAGTATCAGGAAATAATGAGTACAGTTTTAGTATTATTATGAGTTAATTTGAGCCGCGGATATGAGAGTTTGTTAGTTGGATTGACTGGAGTAATGGAGGGGTGGAGGAGGAAAGAAATCCAGAAGTGTTAATTGGGAGTATATCCTTCATTTACTCAACCCAAAGGCTTGGGATGAGTAAAGGGGGGTGGAGGAGGGAAGAGTATGTGGAAGGGTTAGGGAGAGCATAGTAGCAGGGCGAGATAAATGCGGGAGAATTTAGTAGGTTGTGTGGGAGGTCACAGTAGTAGAGTGAGGTCTGGTGAGTTAGATGTGGAAGCGGAGGGAAGAGCTTAGGCAGAGTTATTTAGGAGATGAAAGTAGTAGAAGGGATTTGGGATGAGTCAGAGTGAGAATGGAGGATAGTTTGATAGAGACATGACATATGATGATGAGTAGATCAGTGTGATAAGATGAGAGCAGGAATTCATAGATATCTAGTATAACAACCCACCCAGGAGCCATGCAATGATCCACGAACATGCCAAGCACATATATATATATATATACACACACAGACACACACACACACACGAATACACACACATATGCACATACAATACATAATTAGAACCATGGGTAAACAATACTTAGTCAGATAGGTTTAAAGAGTGTGTGTGTATTTTATTGTTATGACATAGTAGCGATACATATTTTCTAAAGAAACTATAAATAAATAGAAATATACACATAATCTGAAAAAATATTTATCAACATAGGCATATACAGTTCATAGTTGTTTGAATATTGTGGTTATGAAGGAAAGAGCCAACTCTTGAGTAGTTTTCTGAAGACAAGAAAGTTATCTGTGGCTCTTATAGTTGGGGGTAATTAATTCCATAGTTTGGCTGCTTGGACGGAGAAGGATGTACCACCTATAGTCTTATTCTTGTATGGTGGTGTTCTAAGGCGGGGTGCCAATCTTGAGCGGAGGTTTTTTTGTTGGATGTATTTGGTAATTTTCTTTCTGATAAAAAGCGGTCCTGTTCCATGTATAGCTTTGTGGGTGATACAAAGCAGCTTGAAAGTGCATCTTCTGGCAAAGGGTAACCAGTGTAATGGTAATGATAATAAGATACTGGCAAAAGTATCAGCAATACACCTATCCCAATTGCTAGACTGCATTATCTCCCTAGTACAATCTGGATTCGTCCCTCACAGATCTACTAACATTAACATACTTACGTTATTCACAGTTTTGAATAAGATAGATGCCTCTGCCCCCACAACAGTTGCCTTCCTAGATGCAGAAAAGACGTTCGATTCTCTATAGTGGCCTTTTTAATTCACCACATGCTGCAAACTGGGGTTCCCCTCTAGGATTTACTGCCCTTATTTACTACTTTATGTAAATCCAATTGCACATATCAGGGTGAATAGCACACTCTCTCCTCCTTTCCCTGTGTACATGGGAACCCATCAGGGCTGCCACCTTTCCCCCTTGCTTTTTGTAATAGCGAAGGACCCATTAGTGCAACAGCTTCAAAAGAACCACAGAGGACTGCAGTTTCGCACTGGACCGCTATTAGTATTTGTGTACGCAGATGATATATTATTATTTATCCGCCACACGGATAGGAACTTGGAACCATTACCACAGGAGATTATCCATTTTGGGGCATTTTCATGAGTTCAAATGAACTGGTCCAAAACAGAATTATTTCCTCTGACTACCTCTACCACTCAAATGGCTACTCAATACACGTTAAAATGGTGCACAGATACAAGTAAGTATTTGGGCATACACATCCATCATGATAAAGATCAAACTGTGCACCTCAACTATGGGCCAGTGATGGATAAACTAGAAACTCAAATAAAACACTGGGTGAGACTTCCGCTTTCCCTGGCAGGTCGCATTACCATTCTCAAAATGGTAGTCCCACCCAAATTCTCATATCTCTTTATGAATATCCCTATTCCCCTATCAAATTCCTTTTACAGAAAGTTGTCCAGATTACTGACCCGCCTGATTTGGGTGGACAGACGTCTAATGGTACGATGGGAGGTACTTGCATTTCCCTGCAAATGAGTGAGTGATGGCCTTCCCTATTTTCATCTGCACTACTTGGTGGCTCAGTGTAGCTTTCCGTGTCATTGGTACCACCCAGATATGCGCAAAAAAGATATAATCTACCCTGCCTCCCTGCGTACGCTTCTTCCAAGGGGCCATGCCCTGGACCCCACAGATGTACAGACACTCTCCACCACATGCTGGGCCTGGTGGAGACTGGCCTGTATGTTGATGGGTGGGATAATGTATTCTCTCGCATTGCTGTTAGCCGACAATTCATTGACTCCCATTGGCCTGCAAACAGCTGGGTAAGAGCATGCTTACAGACTTGTCCCTTCACACTATGGGAAACCTGTTAGACACATATTTTCCTGAATAGGAGACTTGTGTTTCTCGGCGGCAACCTCTATGGACCATTTTGTACTACATAGACTACAGAGGACGCTGCATGCCCTTATCATTACTTACCCACTTGCACCAAACAATCTCACACCGCTTAGGATGCTTATTATGAAAATGGAGGGAGCTAAGATGGTCTTCCGGTTATATAGAGCATACTTAACCCTACTACCCACACACAAAGCTGTGCTTTCTGGACACTGGAAAAGGGACCTGGGGGACAGCATAGCAGATAACATGTGGATGGAATGTTACACAGAAACGCGCAAAGTATTAATGAATAACTGCCACCGCCTAATACACTACAAATTCCTCAGGCACTTCTATGTCACGCCAGTTTCTCTCTTCAAACTAGACACCTCTTGCTCGCATGAATGCTTTAGATGTCAGACCCGATGGCATATTTCATGCATATGTCGTGGACATGTCCAACTGTCTCCCAGTATTGGAGGGAAGTGTTTACACGCCTGTCTCTAATGGTGGATGTGGTTTTTGACCCTGACCCCATCCCAGCTCTGCTGGGCTACGTGTGTAACATTCCTAAATCAGTTAAACAATATACTGCACTGGCATTACTGCTTACTAAGCAAGAGGTAGCCATGTATTGGGTCTCACAGTCTGCAACAACGGCGGAAGCTTGGATACGTAGCCTCATTTACTGTGACACAAACAGTGAAACAGACTCTTCCCTCCAACGCCCCAACCTCACGTCCCCTAAATATTTGGCAACCACTGAAGGACTACCTTGCTACACTAGACACGCATTGACTGTACTGTGTAGTGGAGATGGGGACAACTTCACACAATACAAGCTCGAGAACGTGACTATAATGGATACACACTGTGGTTGAACTGTGGTATACATCTGACAGCCCCCCATAACAGAACCTCACATAGTACTGTTATGTGCAGGCTCATAAATATGAGGTCTTATATGCTGTCAATGTTGTTTTCTTTTTTAATCGAGAGATTATTTCTTTAGTCGGTGAGAAAGGTGGATCTCACATAATGTGCCATGTTATTTGTTTTTTATTGATAAAACAATAAAATGAAAACAAAAATGTGTATGATTTTTCTTGTGCTGTGGTTTTACTTCTGCATGAATGTTTTACACATTGTCTCCAAGTTAAGCCTGACAGCTCTGTGCCAAGCTACCAGGGGTTGAGCACTGGTTAATTTGGGGTTTGCTTGTGCCTCACCCTGACAAGGATTGTGGTTGCTGCTTGAGTAGGGTTTCAGCCCCCTTAACTCTGTAACCCCATTTCTTAAACTAGTCATTTCAGCTTTCTCAGATATATATTGATGCTGATCTTGATGAGAGGAAAGAGCAAGCCATCTATTAGTAAACAGTAGTGTCTATGCACACAGGTATTATCTGAGATACAAACCCGAAATCTCTCAAAAATATGATGCTGATCCTTTAACTTACCCATCAGTATTTCATAGTTACAATTGTCTTGCTTCAGTATTTCAAGTATGGAGAGGTAGTTGTCACCCAACAGCATAGTTTGCAGATCTTTGCCGGTGCTAAACCAGAATCCAGCCAGTCTTATGTTTATTGATTCCGGATAGCTCTTGAGTATAATGAAGTAGGGCAAGTTCCATAGATGGCTGCTCAGGTAAGTCAATTATTGTTCTAAATATCAAAGACTCTAACATTTTTTAGTGCTCAATAAGAGTACAAAATATGTATATCACGACAATTGTGTACCACAGGTGAATAATAAGAATAACCGTCTTTGATCTGTGATCTCTGCTTGTATGTAAGGTTTCAATTTCAGTTGGAGAACTTTTGAGGTGGGCTTAGAAAATGTTTCATCTATCAACATTGCATTAATACACGGTATTACTTTCTCCATAACTTTTTCTGGGTAGCTCACCCATCTCAGTAGGTATGTGTGTATCATGGAGTCCTTTAAAGGTATCCACTTGTTTTGCACCCATCTAGGAGACAGTATCTGAGCAGGAGGTATCCTATATAGTGTGTGTGATCCAAGTGCAGCTTTGCACATAAGTCTTGAAAATACTTCATGGGTTCTTCCGAGAGAACTTGATCTCAGGTGAGTATTACTTTCTGCATCCAATAGGTCCAGTTGATCATCTGCTTTGCTAGGCAGATCTAATTGTTGTTCCAGAGAGGTGCTTGAAGGTGCAGAGACCCATCTGGGTTGAATAGTCTTTGTATATCAGGCCAGACCTGTAGTGAGCTCAAAATGATAGGATTCACCTGTGCTCCATTAGGGGCAATCTGCAAGTAGATCAATTGTGGGCCTGTTGATGCTCTCTGACTGTGGGTTTTGATCATCACTCAATCGGGGACTTCAAGTTCTTTACTAAAATAATATGCGAGTTGTGACGAATGGTGGGCATTTTAATACACAGTTATGTTGGAGAGGAATAGACTGTTGCATAGGTTCTCATTATCCTAATGACACTACTGGGTTTGGGTGGCAGAATCACCTGTACTGCGGGGAACTGAGTCTGATCCCACACCATGTGACACCTGTCAGCCTAATCTGGGTTTGTTCCAGCTAACTACCAGTGCCTCATCTCTGCTAAAGAGCAGGGATGATTAGGGCTACCGGGCGCATGACATACATGACTCCTCAGGGGAATCGTGGTCACTCAGATCTCATCCATTTTTCTCGGTTACATTAGTCTTACATATGCAAAGACAATCAGAGACAGAGTAAAGTTCAATAAGGTTTCATTGAAGTAACTGCAACTTAGATAATAAAGCATGTATTGCAATAACTAGGACAATGAAGCACAATAAGATGAACATTGTGAAAAGGAGAGTAAAACACAAAAATAAAGCTACCATCTTGTCACTGGAATCTGTAGAGATAGTTCCTACCTAAGCTATGTTAGAGCACAGCATGTTAAACTCTAATTCTGCCCTTCAGGTTCCCCCTGGTACAACATCATCCCTCATACCTGAGCAGAAGGCATGTAGTCTACATAAGCAGCTGTAGCAAAGCAATCAGCATACAGTCCTGGTCATCTGGCTGGACTCTCCCTCTAACGTACATGAGTCAAAGTAGTGTTTTTAAAATAAAACGTGATGTTCCAAGAAAGGATCCCCACGTAGGAGGTTGTATGTTTCTGTGAACATTGGAGACAAAGCATACCACTTTTGCCGGCAACCTAACTTACTGCAGCCTTGAGAAAAGCACAGAGTGAAACAAATGTCTTGTTTAAGAACGTAGTGCTGACCTAGGTGAAGAACCGCTAGATAGAGAAAGTAAAACAAGACTGCAAATGTGGATAATGTTAAAATAATATAACAAAGCTAAAATAAGAGATATCTAGGTTAAAGTGCCCAGCGGCAGGACTAGTTTACAAAAATAATGTGTATAAAACTATAGGTTAAATGGCTACACAACAAGACTACCTGAAGCAATATCTGCATATAATTTTAACATTGCCAATTGAGATCCCTCTTTAAGCTTGATGTACTTTTTGATTCTCTGATCTATTTCCTGGAATTGGAGGTGCAGGACAGTAATCATCCACATGCCAAGTTAGAATGGGGGTCACTACTATTTTTAACATTTGCCCTCTGCCCCCATAGAGATAGATGTAGTGTTCCCCATTTTGCAAACTCGCGCTCCAATTGATCAATGAGGATTGAGAAGTTGTCTTTGATTATTGTTTGTTTGTCTTGTGTGGTTTCTATTTAAAAAGGAAACTGAGATCAGACATAGCCGTAGTAGGTTTTGTCATGGGCATCTCTTCACTTTTTGTCCAATGTCTCTTATAGTCAGAGAAGGGACAATATGCTGATATAGTGTCTATGAGCATTGGCAATGACATGCATGGAAGTGACATATCTCTGGTGGGTATGTTCAGAAGGATATAATCTGCAGACAGCATGAGTTTTAAGGGCCCAGCAACCATGTCAATCCCCTTTAACTGGGGGGTGTATCGAATAGCAATTGGTAATGTCTCTAGGACAAATAGGAAGAGGAACGCATACAGCCCTGTTTGGTTCCTCTCTTCATGGAGATTTTACTTGAGAGGGTTCCATTGCAACTCATGACCACCATAGAATCAAGGTGGCCCATTTCATTGTGCTTATGAATTGCTGACCTATCCCCTTTCTGGCCAGGGTTTGGAATAAGCAGCCCCAGTCCACTCAATCAAATGCTTTCTCCCTTTCGAGTGACTGTGCCACTCTAGCTATGTTTTCAGCTCTGGAATTCCACAGTAGATGGTGTGGTGTACACATGTGATTCCAGAAGGTCTGGCCAGGAATAAATCCTACTTGATTCTTGTGTATGAGTTGGCAAATCACCTTTTAGTTTGTTTGCCAGGAATTTGGCTAAACGTTTCATGATGCTATTTGTTAAGGATATTGGCCTATAGTTGCTTTAACCCCTTCTGTGCCTTGGACGAGGTGATCTCGTCCAAGGCACCGGTTCCCGGGTGCCTTGGACGAGATCACCTCTTCCTGCACCTGGGAACCGGGGGAGCACTAGCGCTCCCCCCATGGGCCCCCCACCCACACCCCCCGGTCGTAGATGGAAGGGGAATCCCTTCCCCTTCCACCCCTGACCCCCCCGTGACATCAGCGCGCATCGCGCACTGATTGTCACAGAGGCCTCCTCCTTCGCGCTGGAAGCTCAGCTTCCAGCATGCTTGGAAGAGAAATGCAAAGCATTTCTCTTCCGATCACGTGGAGGAGGCCCGGAGACGCTTCAAAGGGAAGGAAATGTATTTCCTTCCCTTTGAAGTCTCTCTCAGCGTTTCAAAAGCTGGATTGTAAAGCAATCCGGCTTTTGAAACACCCACTAGACACCAGGGATTTTATTTTTATTTGGAAACTGGCTCCCGGGGGGGCATTTCTTTTTAAGGCCTTTTCTGCCCCCAGGGGGCGTTGAAACCTCTAGGCACGAGGGATCCTTTTTTTTTTTTTTTTTTTTTTTTTTTTAGAGGTGGGGAGCGACCCCTTAGGCAAGGGTCGCTCCCCTAGGGTGCAAATTACATTTAGGCCATTTCTGACCCCCTTGGGGGCAGATTGGCCTATTTTTATGAGGCCAATCTGCCTCCAAGGGGGACAGAAACCACTAGACACCAGGTAGTTTTTTTTTTCTTCGTGAATTTTTATGCAAGGGGAGCGACCCCTTAGGCAAGGGTCGTTCCCCTGGGGGGCAAATTTATATTAGGCCATTTCTGCCCCCCTGGGGGGCAGATCAGCCTATTTTAATTAGCCCGATGTGCCCCGAAGGGGGGCAGAAACCTCTAGGCACTGGGGATTTTTGTTGGTGTTGTTCTACAGATGGCGAGCGACCCCTTAGGCAAGGGTCGCTCCCCTGGGGCGAAAATTGTATTTAGGCCATTTCTGCCGCCTTTGGGGGCAGATTGGCCGATTTTAGGTCAATCTGCCCCCAGAGGGGGCAGAAACCACTAGGCACCGGGGATCTTTTTTTTTGGCGCCAATGTCACGCAGGGGGAGCGACCCCGTAGGCAAGGGTCGCTCCCAGGGAAAGGGCCTGGGGGGGTACGGGGGCAAATTTATTTCAGGCCATTCCAGAAACCTCTAGGCACCAGGGCTAATTTTTTTTGTGTGTATTTGTTTTTGTTTGTTTGTTTTTTTAGAGATCGGGAGCGACCCATTAGGCAAGGGTCGCTCCCCGGCGGGGTTGGGGGGCATATTTATTTTAGCCCATTTCTGCCCCCCATGGGGCTGGCTGAGCTAGAGGCCAAAATCCATAGGTAGGCACTTTGTAAAAAAACACCTCTGTTTTCTGTGAAAAAATGTGATGTGTCCACGTTGTGTTTTGGGCCATTTCCTTTCGTGCTAGGCCTACCCACACAAGTGAGGTATCATTTTTATTGGGAGACTTGGGGGAACGCTGGGTGGAAGGAAATTTGTGGCTCCTCTCAGATTCCAGGACTTTCTGTCACCGAAATGTGAGGAAAATGTGTTTTTTTAGCCAAATGTTGAGGTTTGCAAAGGATTCTGGGTAACAGAACCTGGTCTGAGCCCCACAAGTCATCCCATCTTGGATTCCCCTAGGTCTCTAGTTTTAAAAAATGCACAGGTTTGGTAGGTTTCCCTAGGTGCCGGCTGATCTAGAGGCCGAAATCTGCAGGTAGGCACTTTGCAAAAAACACCTCTGTTTTCTGTCAAAAAATGTGATGTGTCCACGTTGTGTTTTGGGGCATTTCCTGTCGCGGGCACTAGGCCTACCCACACAAGTGAGGTATCATTTTTATTGGGAGACTTGTGGGAACATAGAATAGCAAAACAAGTGTTATTGCCCCTTGTCTTTCTCTACATTTTTTCCTTCCAAATATAAGAGAGTGTGTAAAAAAGACGTCTATTGGAGAAATGCCCTGTAATTCACATGCTAGTATGGGCACCCGGAATTCAGAGATGTGCAAATAACCACTGCTCCTCAACACCTTTTCTTGTGCCCAAGGTTTTCTTGATGGCTATTTTTCACTCTTTATATTTCAGCAAATGAATTGCTGTATGCCCGGTATAGAATGAAAACCCACTGCAGGGTGCAGCTCATTTATTGGCTCTGGGTACCTAGGGTTCTTGATGAACCTACAAGTCCTATATATCCCCGCAACCAGAAGAGTCCAGTAGACGTAACGGTATATTGCTTTCAAACATCTGACATTGCAGGAAAAAGTTACAGAGTAAAACGTAGAGACAAATTGCTGTTTTTTTTCATCTCAATTTCAATATTGTTTTTTCAGTTGTTATTTTCTGTAGGAAGCCCTTGTAGGATCTACACAAATTACCCCTTGCTGGATTCAGAATTTTGTCTACTTTTCAGAAATGTTTAGGTGTCTGGGATCCAGCATTGGTTTCATGCCCATTTCTGTCAATGACTGGAAGGAGGCTGAAATCAAAAAAAATCGTAAAAATTGGGTATGTCCCAGTAAAATGCCAAAATTGTGTTGAAAAATTGGGTTTTCTGATTCAAGTCTGCCTGTTCCTGAAAGCTGGGAAGCTGGTGATTTTAGCACCGCAAACCCTTTGTTGATGCCATTTTTCAGGGGAAAAGCCACAAGCCTTCTTTTGCAGCCCCTTTTTCCCATTTTTTTGAAAAAAACGAAATTTTCACTGTATTTTGGCTAATTTCTTGGCCTCCTCCAGGGGAACCCACAAAGTCTGGGTACCTCTAGAATCCCTAGGATGTTGGAAAAAAAGGACGCAAATTTGGCATGGGTAGCTTATATGGACAAAACGTTATGAGAGCCTAATCGAGAACTATTTCAAATAGGCAAAAAAAGGCCTGGCACAGGAGGGGGAAAAGGCCTGGCAGCGAAGAGGTTAATGCAAAGGAACCTTCCCAGTTTCAGAATAAGCATAACATAGGCTTTACTGAAGTATGCTTTCAGGCCTTCATCATTGAGAGCTTTCCTGATCATGTTTCTAAATAGAGGAATTGAATGTTTTACATTGACATTGAAAAAAATTCATTTGAAAGCTCCCCTTTCCTGAGGTTTTACATGTTGGCAAGTTTTTGGTTGCCTCCATAATTTTCTTGTTTGCTATGTTGCAGTGAAGTTCTTCTTTGAGCTCTGATGTGAGTTGTGTTATTGGTAGATGGTCCTAGAAATGTTGTTCAGCTGCGGTCTCTTTTGTTGTCTCTGAAGTATTGGCTCCCAATCTGTGCACCGCGGCACCACAGTGCCCCATCTAAACTAGCCAGAGACATGCAAACAGACGCACATCAAACACACAGGCACTCACAGTGTGTTACCTATAGCTGCTGTCATATTCCTACTCGATGCCATCCTCCTCAGCCAGTCGATGCCCAATGTTTTAAGTCCTAAACCTCCAGTCACAATAAAGTCTGTGTAACTCTCTACAAGAGATAACTAGGCACAGGCAGTGATTGGGCCTTCCCAGCCATCTCCCTCCTCCTACGTTGGTGAAAAACAAAAAAAAACACACAAAACTCTGCTGTGTCACCATCTCTGAGGAGACCGCTACGAAAGAGGAGAAGCACTCGAGCAGAGATGGGATATTTCCATTCTCCATAACAAGGCAACTGCTACCTACTCAAGCATCTATTTGTGTCTAGGCTGCCTCCGGCCCAGCATCTGAGGCACAGCTCGGAAAGGCCTTTACTGGGTGCCAAGCAGCACCCTCTCAACACTTTGCAAGGTCCAGTGGGATGGAAAAGCTACAACTGCTCACCTGGTCCAAACTGTCTTTACTTAAGAGTGTGTACAATGCACAGACATGGAAGCTACACTGACTATCGTTAGATCCCATTCCCAATGAAAAACATTGCTTGTTTTACTAATGACGTTTTAAGAATCTGAAGATGTTTGATGAATTCGCAGGAAACCTGCCAAGAATATACTTTTGCTGGCTCTTGTAAAGTGCCGAGCATGTTCGTCAAAAACAACATACATTTTTATAAGAGGCCCTCAAAGTGTCGGTAAGTCAAAACCCTCCTGTTTTTGCCAAGAGCTATCACACAATCGGCTGACTATAATGTCGCTAATTTTTATAAGTACCCATATTGCTTCACTTTGTGTACTTTTGTAAGATTGGGAGGATTTTAAATAACAATTTTTTTAAACATAAACTTAATGAGTATCTGAGCAGGAACAGCGAATAGTGTGAAGTCCTGCAGGCTAGCTGGATGTTTGAAAAAGATCTCTTCTTTGATGGTGCAAAATTCTAAGCATTGTGCAATGCAAATTCTGTCAGATATACTGCATTGTGCAATGCAATTTCTGTCAGATATTGTTATCATTCTCCTAATTATGCCCTCCAATTCAACAGATGAGACACCTCAAATGTACACTAGAAGAAGTACCTCTAAAAATGGCACTAGTTAAGGTATAGATGGAAGTTAACCTGCAGACTGCAAAACCTTCATTTTAGGTAAAACATGTAGAATAGGTCAGTGAAAGAATGTGTTACTAGACTTGGTTACCTAAATATGGCAGGATTAGCTGTGCCTGCCTCGTCTCCTGTTAGCTCATCAATGCCATTGTTTGAGTTATGCACCTGTGCACAAGGATCTTTACCCTGTGTACAGAGATCCAAGGCTAACAGTCTGCTGCTGCAGGGCTACGAGCAGAGACTGGAGAGCTTCTTCAGCCAGGGGGTGTGTGCAGTATTCAGCAAGGATCATGGGGCCAAATGAATGAAAAAAAACCTTAGCAAATCACAAATAGCGATATTTAAGAAATCGCTATTTCCGAGTCTCAAAATGCAATGTAACAAATGTGCGAATCGGAAATATCGATTTCTTAAAAATCGCTAATGCAATTTGTGAGGTCTAAATACCGAATCGCAAAAATATTTGCGATTCGGTATTTGAAAATCGCAAATTGCAAAAACGGTCACCTGGCACAGCCTGATGACATCACAAGCAGGAAGTGAGTCAGCCCAGGCTGTTTGCAGGTACCACACCCACAGGAGCAGCAGAGAGTCACAGACCAGCCCCAGGGAGCAAGTTTGTGAGCAAGCCAGGACCTGACATCAACATGGCCAATGCTGCTAATGGGAAGGAAAAGGGAGAGAGGAAGTGGAAGTTGAAGTTCAGTGAGCAAGAATTGGAGGTGCTCACTGAGGAGGTTGTGAGGAGCCATGACCGGCTATTTGGTAAGAGCTCACTCCAGGTACCAGAGAGTGAGAAGCGAAAACTCTGGGCTGACATCCAGACCAAAATCTGCGCAGTGGGGGTTTCGCAATGCTCAGTGGAGGAGATACGAAAGAGGTGGTACGAACTGCGTTCCTGTGCCAAGGAGAGGGTGGCTAGCAGGCTAAAGGAGGCAAGGAGCACAGGAGGCGGACCATCCACCCAGACACCCTCCACCCCCATGGAAGACCTGCTGGAGTCCACACTGCTTCCAGAAGCTGTCTGTGGGGTCACTGACATTGACACGTCCGGCACACCCAGCACCAGTAAAGGTAAGTCCAATAATGATATGTAACCCCATATGTGTATGTACAAATGCCCTTAGGAAATAGCAAGTAGTGCAAACCATTGTGATAAGTACTCCATTCCACATCTTAGATGCGGCACAACAATGCCTTATGGGAGTGGTAGTCCACAACCCAGAGCTGAAATTAGCACATAGAATGCAATTAAGTAGAGCGACACCCAGAAGAACACAACACCCAGTACATAGTGATACGATGTAAGTGTGCATTTATTGCCATTGTGCCACATTTGGTGATACATACATAAATGACATGCTGCACATTGTCGTTGCAGATGGCCCAGGCCCTGCAGCAGCAGAATATGCCATTGTGGGAATGCAGACTCCAACACCAGCGAGTCATTGTGTATCGCGCCAATCAGACGCAGGGCAAGGGTGTTACCTCTCCCCGATTTGAGCCTGAACTCCTATGACATGCAGGATGAAGGCCATACTCCATCTCCAGAAGCCAGATCCACCGGAAGGCAGCAGTCCCTGCCCCAGCGTCACTCAACTCCCCACAGGAGGCCTCACAATGCAGGCACACAGCACACAGATGTAGGTGAGGGCCCATCATTCTTCGGTGGCCTGGAAGCCTCAATGCTCAAAGTGCAGCGCCTGCAAAACAAAAACATGAGGGCAATGCACAGGCAGATGCAATCACACTATGCTAATATGGGGGGGCTGCACAAGCAGTTGGAGTGTCTGAATACAAACATCTGAAAGCTGTATGAGGAACAGCAAACAGCTGCGGAGAACACCAGGGAACTGACCAATGCCAAAAAGAAACTCTGTACTGAGATCAGGCATGAGAAAGTTAGCCACCGCAGGCATGAAAGGCGATTCATGGGAATGTTCAGTGGCTTTTGTAGATCAGTAAATTGTCTAGCTACATCTATTGCCCTGATTTCACGGTGTGCTGTGGCCGCACAGGTGGAAGCAGCACATAGCAGTCGGGATATTGCCCAGGGATTGGTCCAAATTACCAACGTTCTGGATGCTATGCTGGCAATACGCAGTGCTACACCCAGTGAACTGGGAGTTGGGGATACTGAGGAGTCATCTAGCCTCAGCAGCCTTGCAGTGCCCATGATGGATCCTAGGCATCGCAGTGCGAGGCACAGTACTGCCTGTGAGCCTGATACAAGAAGTGCCGGTGAGGCCACTGTGCGTTCAAGTGGAATGCGTGGTCATAAAAAGTGACATTGATGGCCACAGGAGACTAACTTCACATGTAGAATTACAGTAAACTATGATGACAATAGTGCGACACTGTAAATGGCTCATGTATGACTCGTGTATTGCTTTGTCCTAGTGACATGTATGTTACCTGAAGTCAAGGTAATAAAGGTGCTAACTACCAGAATACATGTCAGTGAGGTTGTGTTGTCATAACGTACATATAAAATGGTTGTGTGTGATGTCAGCATGCCTTTGCCTGCCCTCTGCTGCACTGGTCCTTTCTGCTGGCTGTAGGGGTGGTATGGGATCATCATCCTCATCTGAGTCTGGCTCTGATATTTCCACAGGTATGCCCCTTGTGGTAGCTATATTGTGCAAG
Organism: Pleurodeles waltl; assembly: GCF_031143425.1. NCBI lineage: Eukaryota > Metazoa > Chordata > Amphibia > Caudata > Salamandridae > Pleurodeles > Pleurodeles waltl. The sequence goes on along the minus strand of NC_090437.1, from coordinate 776,969,079 downwards.
ATCACACATGTCGCCACTATTCTACAGGTCATGTCCGGGCTGTACTGTAGTGCCCCTCCACTTTTGTGGATGCACCGGAAGCAACTCTTTAGCAGGCCTAAGGTGCGCTCCACAACATTGCGGGTTGCCCTGTGTGCTGAATTGTATCTCCGCTCTGCTGGTGTTGCAGGATTTAGGTAGGGCGTCATCATGTAGGTGCACACTGCGCAGGCACTGTGTCCTGGAAGGAACAGAGGGTATAAGGAGTAGCTGAGCCATCTGACGTCAAACTGCCATCAATGCACCAGTGTACAGAGGGAAAATACCTAGTAGATATCCTTCATCAAATTCTCCAGCTAGCAGTCTTGTGTGAATCCCGCTGTGGCGAAAGATGCACGAATCATGAGTGATCCCTGGGTGCCTGGCCACGATATCAGTTATGATATAGGAGGCATTGCATATCACCCGTATGTTCACTGAATGTTGATATTTATGGTTGCGGTACACATACTCTGTGGCCGATGGTGGACAGATTTCAACATGTGTCCCATCTATGGCACCTAGGACATGGGGGAACTGTGCTATCTGGTAGAAATCTATTTTTGTCTGCTGTATTTCCTGTAGGGTGTTGGGGACTCTGATGTACTGGTGTATCCTGCTCAGCATGGCATTTAGAAATGCATTGAAAAATCTAGAGAGGACACTCTGTGAAACCCCTCCAGCTGCTGCTATGACCCCTTGATAGCTCCCTGAGGCAAGTAGGTGCAGGGAGCATAATACCTGAACATGGGTGGGTATGCTATTAGTCCTGTGTGTTGTGCGCTGCAGTATGGGTTGTAGTTCAGCTATCAGGTCAAGTATCATGGCTGAGCTCAACCTGTACTTCTCAAAAATGTCCTCCTCAGTCTGGTCAAAAAAGGTAATGCACACTACGAAAATGCGCTCCTGTCTCCTCCTCCCTCTCCTGAAACCTGCCAAGATCTTCATTCTCCTCGCCATGACGTAAAGTGCAGCCACTGTGGAAAAGAGTCTGAGGCATTCTGGGCCTCTTTTTATAGGTTGCACCTGGTTACCACCTGCTTTCAATCCATGGTAATTTGCATGTGCAAAAGGCCATTCTGCGAAAATTCGCAATTTGCGAATTTTTGATGCATCGAATTGCGACAAGGTTTTACGTGTCGCATTTTGCGTCTCACAATTTGCGACGTGAAATACCGAATCTGTATTTGCGAGTCACTATTCGGACTCGCAATTTGCAATATGCCAAAAGCGATTCGGTATTTCATGTCGCAAATTGCGAGACGCAAAATGCGACACGCAAAACCATGTCACTTCGCTAAAAATCGCAAATTTTGTGATTCCTTGTTTTTGGCCTGCGAATGCCTTTCATGCATCGCAGACCACGTTTTTGCATTCGCAAACTGCCGATTTCTGCGATTCGCACCATTTGCGAATGCAAATTCGTTAGATACATCTGGCCCATGGTCCGGTAACCTTCACTGGACAGGAAGAATTACATGGGTAGTATGTTTGCACTATACATGGGGGCACCAGACAGTACCATGCTGGGTGTTCTTAGACCACCTCACACAGACTGTTTTAGCCCCAAACTTTACAGGAGAGCCGGGCACTTTCAAGCCTCTATGTCTGCGCCAATCTGTTTAAAGTGTAAATCTTTAGCAATTTACTATGTCGCTGCAACATTGATGGTAGCTGTAACTAAACCTTTATTTTTTCTATTTCTATGCCTCATCATTCTTTGCCACCCCACTACCACACTGCTTCATGTATGGTTGGGAAAAGCCCTTCTGATTGTGTAGACAGAGATTTCACCTCTCACCTCGTTGGCTAACCCACCCCTCTGATTTGAAAGAATATGCAGAGGCAATAAAAAGAAAAAAGTTACTATGCAGACCCCAGTGCTGAAGGGTATTGTTTCTGACTTAACCAATGATGTCATGTAGGCTAGCATTTTTTTCATTGTGCAGAGTTTGCCATATCCCTGACATTCATGGACAATATTTTCAGAGGTTTTATAATGTATGCACCATTTTCTTTCAGAGTAGTGAGAAAGTTTAAGGAGTCATCATAGAAAGAAGGTCTGTGTGGATGTCCGTAGTGTCATTATGAGATTTCCTCACAGAAATGGGGAATAACAGTTGGGAACCAATGTTTCCACACAGCTTGATACATAATTTCATGATTTTCACTCTTTTCTCCCTCACATGTTTTACCTGCTTTCCTTTACACATCTCACCTGCTGTCAGCAAGTTTTTCATTTGTGGAAGCAAAGATTGGACATTCAGAGTTCCTCTGACACTGAAAAATCCTGATTCAAATGCTAACTCCTGCAGAGACAGCACAGGAGTGACACAGAGTAGACAGGCTTAGCCTAACAACCAATATCTCATGTAGGAATATGACACAGGTTCACAAAATAGTTTTCATATATAAGTCAGACCTGCATGCATAAAAAGTTCCTAACTTTGCATGCAAGCTACTGAGCGATATTTCCATGTAGAATGTTTCTGTTCTGCAAACATATGAATGATTCAACAGTCATGCCATCATGTGAGAATGAAGTGTGCCTTACTGAATGGGATCCGGGCTGTTCCCAGAGAAATTTGCTTAATTTGGCCTTCTATAATTTGCTAACACCGGGACACATCCAGGAGTGCTTGCACATTACTTGTGCATTATCTCCTTTTGGTTCCTATCATCAACCTGCAGTTGATAAAGGGGCTGTCTTATTTTCACTCCCATCTGGACCCAAACAAAGGCCTCATTTAAAGGACCATCAGTCCTCCTTTTGTTTGAGTATCATCCTGGCTGAGAGCTTTCTGTAGCCTAACACCTACACACCACTGCAACGGAGGGAAACAAAGGCACACAGGTTGTTATCAATTCCCAAGTACTTAAGAGAAACTATGACCCAGAGGCAGGGGTTGACTTTGTTCAAACCTGTATATACGAGATATTCATGGACTGTATAAATGTGACATACATCAGCCTACATAAGAAATTACAGAGATAACTATTTAAATAGTGGGAGAAAACTGGTCTGACTGCAGAAGCCCCCTAACTTTTTTCCCCCATTTTTCACTTTTTACTGATGCTTTCCTGACTCTGATGGTGCCCTGGGCACTGCTAAACAGTCCCACGGCCTGTGCTCTGATTAAAATGATTATGCAAATTAGGCTAATTATAATTGGTTAAGCCATCCTACCCATATTGTACGGCATGTAAGTTTAGGGACCTCAGCATAGGTGGTGCACCCATTGGTGCACTGCTGAGGAGCCAAGTGTCATTTTAAAGGCAGGCCTGCCCTGAAGCTCTTTTAAACTTAAGTTACGCGCAAATTCGACTTTGGAATTAAAAAGTACTTCCAAAGTCTTAAACTACCTTATTTTTACATATAATTTACCCCTAAAGTGTGGCCTAGGTGCCCCAGGGTTGGGTGCAGTGTAACTGTAAGAAGGGACCTTATATATTTTATAAGCCTTGGCGAGGAAAAATAGCCACATTTGTTTTTCCCTCATTGTAGTGAATAGGCTCCATAGGGTAAAATGGGGAGACTTTATTTTAGTTAATAAAGTCTCAAAAGGAGCTAGACATATCAAGTGTGGCACCAAACTTAATGTTATAATGAATACAACAACTTGTCAACGTTGAATTTAATATAACTTTCAGTTAGAAAGAGTCGTAGCCAGTTTCAACTCTGTGGTGCCTTTCTCTGATTGGCCAGACTCTGGCAGCTGGGCCAGGCTGCCTTGATTGCCTTGGCTGAAGACAAAGGAAGTGCCTGGGGGAGGAGATCTGCCTCAGCAGATGGTGAAACGGGCTGGGTGGAGAGGAGCCAAACTGGTCTTCAAAGGAGGGATGGACATTTGGAGCAGTTTAGGACCTCCCCCATTACCTGCAACCCAAGACAACCAGGTCCCCCCAATTAAATTAGAAGAGGGCTCGAGAGGGGTGTGTTAAGGGAACTTAGCTGCACCAGAGAGTGGACTCAGATGGACCTAACCTCTAAAATTCAGGTTCTGCCATTTTGGAATTTTAAGTAATGTTGCTCCCTGGGATTGATTTTTGCCACACTTCCTAGGAAGTGGTCATCCAAGAGGGCGGTGGCCTGCACGTGATTGGTCAAGAGGCCCCCCTGCTTTCCACCCCAGGAGCAAGGATAAATATGGCACAGCTACACCCACACCTCAGATCGCTACCAGGAACAAGACAAGAAGAAGAAGGACTGTCCTGCTGGACCCCTGACCTGCACCTGGACACTGCACTCTGGAGGACTGCACCATGTGCACACTTTGGCTTCACCACAAAGAGGACTGTGCTTGGCTTCAACTGGTTCAAGAAGGGACTCCCTGCTTGCTACAGGTGAAAAATAGCTAACCAGAGTCCCCTGCATCAAATCTTGAAGGAACTGACCAGCTGACCACTGTCCAGTGGTCATTTTGGAGTTTGAGCCAGGTGCATTCTGGGAGTTGGGGTCCTAACCCTGAAGGAGCAACTCGGAGCTTCTGGAACCCTGGGTGAGGTTTTGACTCCTAAAGAACCTTGAGAGTCATTCTGGAAGAAGATCCAGAAGTTTGCAGAAGATTGAAGAACTTTTGGTAAGAAGCTCCATAAAGGGACCGACTTCCCATGGTGAGTCAAGCCAGCTTACATCAAACGCAACCTGGCCTCACTTGCAGGTTTGTCTCGCTGAAAAGCTCCAGAGCCCCAGACTTCCAGGATTTCACGAGGAGCTCCTGGACAGGTAAGCCAAGGACCTTGCATCGAAATCGGCTTGCTGTGGAGAGTCAACTGCCATCTGATGGAAAAAGCTCCGAAAAAGTGACAAAGTCCAAACATAAAAAGTTGACCGGGACTTCCTGCGCAGAGTATCCGAGGAGGGGTCCAGGGACGTTGGATCCAGATTCAACTTCGGGCCCGGAGGAAGATTTCCATCCTGAAAAATCGTCTAAGTCTGAACGTAGAATTCTTCAGCGAGGTCTCCTGCGACGGGTAATCGAAGAGGGCTCAAGGGAGGTCAGATCTGATTGGTGACTTCATCCCGCTGAAGAAAATATTAAACGAAAAGAGTAAGCCCAAAGGTAAACTCTTGACCGAGACCTCCCGCTTGCCTTATCTGAGCAAGGCTCCATCGTGGTCAGCCTCAAATTTTGACTTTGCCCCGGTCAAGTGCGACCAGTTAGCCAGATTGGCGCTTTTAGTTTCTATGCACTAGAAAACATTAATTCTTTTAAAAATCATATCTCGGGTTCCCCTTATCCAATTTTAGTCATTTTTAAATATCCAAATATATTATATTTTTATAAATTAGTGTTGGATTTTTATTGTGCTTTACTTATCAACTATTTTGTCATTTTTAAATGCTTTACACTCCAGTCTCCTAAGTTAAACCTTGTTGCTTGTTGCCAAGCTACCAGGGGTTAAGCTGGGATTAATTTATTGAGATTTAACAGGACATAGTGGGGGTTAGTAGCCTATTGCTAAGTGTAGGTACTTACCTGCCATTACCAATAACCCACTTTTCAACAAATAGCATGTCCTAATTTATTTTGTTTAATTCTTTTGTTGAGCTATTCATCTAAATGTAGGGTGCCTCAGTGCTTTACATCACATATATACCATACAGAGGTAATAAATCATACAAGTGGGTCAAATTGATATACAGGAAATATAACACAAAACAATGAAGTTACAAGTTGTAGGAACCACATATTGTCCTTACTGGTAGGTATTATGTGTTAAGAGTGCATGGTCGAGAGAAACACACTGTCAGGCTTTAAATTGTAACAAAGGGGGTTAAGTTGTCTGAACTATTAAGGGGCCGTTTACGAGTTTGGCTGTCCCAAAGCGGAACAGCCAAACTTGCGGAGAGGATGTCACTGCAATGGTGGTGGCACCCCGTCCTATTGCAAGATCGCTGCCGGTCTGACCTAGCAAACCGGCGCAAACCTTGAAATAGAGTGATCCCGCCAGTCAGATCTGCGGGAACAGTGCTACGAGATAGCACTTGGCTCCCTTACAGGAGTTGAGTGCTATCTCATAGCACAGTGGGGGGTGACCAGCAGGTTCAGAATGTGCAATGCCTGCAAAGCAAAGCAAAGCAATGCAAAGCAAAGCAAATCAGACAGTGTGCATTTTTGATGGTGCTGAGCAGGAAGGCCCAAACTCAGCACCATCATGTGCCTTGGCAGTGCAGGGGCCCCCCTTTCTGGCCCCCAGAACTTGTTCTCCCCATCCTTTTCATGGTCGAGATCTTGGATTCTGGTGGAGACAATGGTCTGTTGGTGGGTCCCCCTACCTAACCCGTAATGTGGTGGTCAGACCGCCACAGCGAGTCTGGCGGTCTTATGACCGCCAGACTCATAATCAGCACCTGAGTCTTTATTACTTCCTAATGCAAACCTTTTTAGCAACCTTAAAATAACACCAATTAAAAAAAAAAAATAATAAGGCTCTAATCACCATGCCTTGCAGTTTGCATGCAGCTCCTTGACGCCAGATCAAAGCTCGCTGTGCTATAGTAGAAGGATTGCAACTTATCACCTGCAATTAACAAAATTATCTCAGTGTTCAAAGAAGTATCCCACTTACTTAGCCTCATAAAATTCAAAACGGTTGTGCACTTTACAGGATGTGCTCTACAGCAGGAACATTAACCCACAACGCTTCTTTATAAGTCAAACCTGTGACTAGAAAAAATATCTCTCCAGCAAGTGCATTAACCGCCAGAGTTATCTTACCATTTTAATTATCCCCTAAAAATTGCTGGGCACACAATGATCTCTACTGTAGGCTCCTCAACCCCATTAGATGTTTTAAAATGCAGGCTCCCTGTGACCAATTGAGTGAACCATAACAGATTTACTGTCAAGTATGTCCTTGTTGCAAATGCATGTGTGGTAGAGTTGTTAAAAAATAAATGTATACACTGTCGGACTACACCCCATGTGACTCCTTTCCCTTTCTGCTGCACACACCTTGACCCCCGATAAATGGGTTCTCGGAGTAAAATGATTCCTGTTGCAGCACTGGTCAGGACATTTCAATTTATTAAATCAACATTTGAAACAATGTATAGCATTTATTTCAAAGTCTTGGTTTGTAGTGATAATGGAGCATAGTTGTGTTGAAATTAAACATTTATTTTGTGAAAACAAAATTTCATAGATTAGAAGTAAGTGTCATTGGTTATGAAGAACAATAAAAGCCATTTGGGAGGACTGAAAAGCAAAGAAGTCTAAAAAAAACAGGGAACGGAATAAATACAGCAAATGATGGTGGCCACACACAGAGCTTCTCCTTTAATCTAAATTTATATTGGGTCTTGTCGGCAGCAAGGGGCTGATGTGTGAATCCGCAGCCTGAGCTTTTTCATTGGCGCAAGACCATGTTTAATATGCTGCGGGTGTTTACAGTGAAATTATTAAGAGCTGTGCCTCTTCATTTGCAATGCAAACTACATTGCCACTGCAAACAAAAAAACACACTAAGAAGCTGTAGCTTCATTAATGCCTCGGATAAGGCAGTGGATGGGAAGCATCGTTTCTTCTAACACTTTCTCACTTCACGGCATGCTTTTTCTACCCTCTGGCTACGTGTTAACTGGCAGTTTGTTCAGACTCGATAACAGTCAATTGCTAGCGCTGGTTCTTCTACTGAACACGCAAACTGAGTTGCACTTGATGGAGTGAAGAGTTGTAATTTTTCTTCGCTAAAATATTGCAAATTGGATAGCAGTAATTTGCATATTTCTATTGGTGTCAATCATGCTTTGGTCTGGACGGTGTTATAAATACATCTTCATTGGGCAACCATACACAAGTGTATCGAACATACGAGAGTGACGTATGTATATGTTTGCAGTCCGTTTTATGTTTTTACACAGAGTAGACTGAGGTCTATCCTATATGAAAATACCGGAAATGCTGTGAGCGTCATGGATGCTGATCCATTCACAGGGCAGATGGATTTCGGCCTGCTTCCATGAATTATGCAGGAGGTTACCGGAGAATTCCTTACTTCTGCAAAGGTGGTGCAACGGCTCGTGTTGACAGGTTTCACAACCTGCTTCACATTGCGAGGTGTCGCTGGCGCAACCACTTAAAAACATCCAGGCTTTTTGTCGGCCCGAGTTGGCAAGGAATGCTGCTGTAAAGGAGGCCCTGTCTGGATGCAGGCTCAGGGGATATGCGTAGGAGAGGGGCTGTCAGCTGCAGATGAAGGCCCGGAGCTAGGTCTGCAGGTGACTTGTGTTCTCATCTTTATTATTCATTGGTGCACCAGCAGGGCGCGTCTCGTCCTTGGGCATAACTGGCCAGTGCTTTGACTGAAAAGATAAGCACCAGAATGACCTTAAATGTATTTAATCTCTGTTGCTCTTCCTGCCAAAAACGTGCTTGTTATTGTTTTCATTTATCACCACTGTTTTTGCAAATATTATTTACATAGTAGGCTCTATAGTTTCATCCAATATGAGTGTGTTTTATTGTTTCGCTTCTATTACAAATAACTGGATATTGGCCTATAAAGTATTTTTTGGCGCCCATGGCAGGTCAGCTTCTTTTATCATGCTCTGTTTGTAACACCCCCATACTGAGATTGCACCAAATACCTTCACGGGCTCATTCACTTAGGGGAAGCTCCACATTTTCAATTGATTTTAGCGAACAAATTACGGGATCCTCTTTCGGAGTGGGAGGGAGCACTGGGTGTACAATCCAATAAAATCTATATTGTCTTGAGGTCACACTGAGAGGAGGCCCACTGTCTTACTCTAATTCTTCTAGGCCGCTTCCACAGTGTATAAGATGAAGGGGGACCCTCCTCCTGGCCCATTCAGGAGCTTTCAGGACAGGCCGTCGACCGCTCATACTGTGCTGAGGGGGCCACCGCGCTGCAGGGGCTATAATTATGCCAGTGTTTCCACTGTTTTAATACTATTCAGTGCGTGTATTTCGACTGCCGTTTTCTGGACCTAATAAAGTTAGTAACAGCAATTGCTGCTTTACAATGCAAGGAGAGACTAGATAGTGATCTCGAAGGTGGGTGAAACGTGGATCCTGATTGGCATGACCATGAACGTCAATAAGCCAGAGATAGCGTAGGTGACGTCTCGTGCCCTTTCACCTTAATGGCATCACACGTAGTGACATCATAACCATTTTTGAACTAGAATTTTTCCACAAGGTCATGCCACACGACCTTAAGCCTGATGAAATCACAATAAGTGACATCACTGAAATCCCCTAAGCTAATAACAGCATGATTCATATAACTACACAACATGTACATATATCTAGGTTAAAAACCACCTCTGTTAGGATGCTGACATGGTCTTTGAATGTTCTGGGGCATAATACCAACCCATAATTGTAGCAAGCGAGTGAAACAAGTGCGGCAGACCTCTTCTAACAGGGTTTGTGGGTTCCATCCTCAGAGAATCTTTTTTAAATGAGGTGAAATGGTGCTTTTCAAAGCACAACTTATATAAATTTGTTAAAAATGGACACTCAACTATTGCCATGCCAATGATACCTTCCATTGATTCTCAGAATCATCATAATTCCCTTACACTAATACATCCTCATTCAGTCACTCTTATCATTCACACAGACTCACTCATACTTACTTACTGACACTGTCTCACACATTATCACTCACTGTCACTGACAATCACCTACACACTTTTACTCACACACATTCACACATACACACGCTCTCACGCAAACACAAATTCAACTGCAAGTGATGAAGCAGAAAAAGAAAGACTAACAAACATTCATATATCATGTAACAAAATCGTATAAGACAATGTGATTTTATCAAAGGAAAATAATGTATGTAGAAAATGTGCCCACGAGGTAGTTCGCCATTTAGTATAAACAAGCTTAATTAATCATGAAAATCGACAAATGCATGAATATGTCATAATTGCAGCTATATTTTATGATTTTTTCGTTGAAACTGTTATATGCTTAGCTTAAATTTAGTAGAGGCTTTGGGCTAGTGCCTGGTCTCAATTTTAACTGCGTAGTTTTCACTTGTGTTAACAAAGACGTGTTTTAAACTTTAAAAAGCTGTATTTTTCCAGTAGAATGACTAATACTCTTTGTTGGACCTGGCCCTTTTACAGGGTCATTCCCCAGACTTTTTGCTTTTGCCTCCTTATTTTTCTGACCTCTGTTGGCTAACGTTTTGACTCTGAGCACTTTTTCACTGCTAACCAGTGCTAAAGTGCATGTGCTCTCTCTTACAAAATTGGTGTGATTGGATTATACCTGATTGGCATATTTAATTTACCTATAAGTCCCTTGTAAAGTGATATCCCTATACCCAGGGCCTGTAAATTAAATGTTACTAGTGGGCCTGCAGCGCTGCTTGCGCCACCCACTGAAGTAGCCTGTCAAACCTAATTAAGGCCTGCTAGCGCAGAGCCTGTGTGCGCAGTTTCCTGCCACAGGGACCTGGCATCTACATTTACTTGCCAGGCCCAGAACTCCCCTTTTACTACCTGTAAGTCACCCCTAAGGTACGCCCTAGCTAGCCCTCTGGGCAGGGTGCCATGTATGTAGAAGGCAGGACATGTGCCATGTTGTGTGGCCTGTCCTGGTAGTGACAAACAGCCTAACTGGTGTCTCACTACTGTGAGTGCTGCCCTCTCATAGGATTGCATTGGAAATGCCCTGCCTTATGTGTAAGGGGTATTGTCTGATTTATGAGGGGTAGCGTAGGCATGTTTGGTATGGTTGTGACCGTGATAAGAAATGCTACTTACTGGTGTAGGTGTATTTTTTATTACTATCACAGAAATGCCACTTCTAAAAAGTGCGCATTTATCTGTACTTATAACTTTGGTGTTTTTCAGCTTGTTTCCAATCAACGTCTGGGCAGACTGACAGTTGGGGCTTTGTGCATACTTCCCAGACTGCCTGAACACAGGGAGGGTGGAGGTGACACAGAGGTGCATCTACATATTGTAAAGCCTTCCTGGGCTGAGAGAAGGGAGAGGCGGGGCACACCTGCATTTGTAAAGACTGTGCCCTGGCCTCACACAATAGGGTCGTTAACCCCCCACTGATGTTTGGAGCCTGTGCTGAAAGGAGAGAGGGGGCACTCCCAGAACCAGTTGTAACTGGCTGGAACCTCCTCTCCCTACCATTGTGAAACACTGTAAAAACTGACTATAAGTACAGGGGAATTTTCTCCACAATTTGAACATTCTTGGAACTGGAAACTGGACACAGAACGCTGATGAATGGACTCACCAGGAAACCACCTTGGACTGCTGCTGTGCTGACCTGTGACCTGCCTGGTCACTTGGAGGACCTGCCACCATCTGCATCCCTTGTGCTGGCCTGTAGCTGGGCCCACCAGCCCTGTGCTCCTTTCTGCCTTGCCGTTCCCAGGGGCAGGGTGCTGGGGCCCCTGACTCCTGCACAATTCCTTCAGCACAATTCTTAGCGCTGAGAGAGCGCCCCCCTTTTTGATGACCAGGTGCCTTTCCCGGCACCTTCTGTGTTTGTAAGAATCACCGCCGCAGCCCGGGCTGGTCGAAGTGCCCCCACCCTGGAGGAGCGCTTTTCTGCTGGGTTTTGATCACCGCTGCGGCCGGGGTCGGAACACTGAGTCTCCGTGCTTTTAAAAGCACTCCTGGGGCTGAAAACTCTCTCCGCCGCGACCCAAGCGCCAAAACTATCTTTTCTTGAACCCTGGGGCATCTCTTACTTCAAACAAGGAGCGAGCACGCTCCTCTCGAGCCCCCGGGGCAAGGCGCACTCGCAGGCACCTTCCTCGGTGCCTGCCCGATCTGAAGCATTGAGGACGCCGAGAGAGCGGCTCGCGCACCGTCTGGGTGCCGCCGCTCCCCCAGAGCAGGAGGAGAGCCTCATCAGAGGCCCCTGCTCCACCGTAACATAGTGTAAGACAGCAACCCGAGGACGCGGGTGGCTGTCTCCCCTACGCAGGGCCCGGGGAGCGGAAAAAGAGTTCCTTTCCCCCCGGCCACTGCCCTAGGGGCGCTAACGCCCCCCATAACTTAATCTGGGCATTTTTGGGGGACCCCCCACATCTTAGGAGGGGGCCCCAACAGGACCACAGGCCCCCAGTCAATTGCCTGTCAATTGCAAGGAGAGGGCGCCAACCGCCCCTCTCCCCCCTGGAGTACCGTGTGGCCCCCGTTGTGCACCCAGGAGCGCCGGGGCTCCCCCGTGTTCGTCTCTGGGCACTGGGAGTGCCTTTTCCACCAACTAACAGGTACTTTGTAGGAAATCCAGGCTTTAGGAGCCTGATATAAATTATAATGTTCTTGACTTAAACTTTGCCCCTTTGAAATATGCCCCATGCTGATCGAACCAGTACCTGAAGGACGAAGACTTACCTTGAATGCTGATTGTATTTGGTAATTATGAAAGGATAAATGTATTATTCGTTGTATTTTGCTTCTTAGGTACCAACTGCTTAATTTTGACAGAGCCTAAACTAGAAGTTTTCTAAACTTATGTTGATTAAATTCTTTTGCATGAAGCCCCACATGGCAATGCTAATCAGAGGTTAGTTGAGGTATTCATTTGATGCACCATGCTGAATTGAAATCTTGTTATGCTGACCAATGTATGCAATTAGTCAAATTCAGTTACTTTTATTAGTAATTTGCATTGCTATAGCCGAGTGTATTATAATCCAAGTTTTGCCAGTAATGTTCGTATATGTATATCATTTGATTTTGAGACTTACTTATATTGTGTTAGCTTTGTTAATATAGGGAAATAAACTCATTAACTTCTAATAAACAGGTGTGGTTATTCATGACTGAAAGGTCATGGTGTGTATAATTACTGATTTTCTGTTTAACTAATTTGTTGATTGATTATTAATCGAGTATTAGTTATTGATTATAAATGATTATTGATTATTGATTTGAGGGATCCGACAATTCTTTGGATGAGGAGAACTCAACCCGGTCAAAAGGTTCACCGACCTCCGGCGTGTCCAAGTATAAGTAATTTATAAGGACTGGACGCGTTATCAGTAGATGGTAGCAGAGTTTGATGGTTTGGCCCTTTAGGACCCCATCCGAACAATAGACGGATTCAAGTTAGAATTTTTCTTTGATAAAACAAGTTGGAGAGATGATGATGCCCTAAATCCCCAATGACTTTCCTGGAATCTCGGAGCTTGCGAATGGAGGAAATGGAGGTGTGAGAATGTTTTTGGCGTTTCTAGTGATGGTATGGGTGAAGTTAGGGTTTTGCGCTTGCACAGCTTATGCCGCAGATGAATTGTGAAGTTTGTGAGGATTTTTAGGGGGTTATGAACTCTAATCAAAATTTTAGATGAGTGATACTCCAAAGTGTGAGAGTAGGGAAGTCGTCGAACTTCATATGAGTGTAGCGCTTTGTGCAGAAAAAATTGTCCACGTGGTTGTTGATGTTGAGACGGGCCCTGCGAGGTCAAGAGACTCCGGAGTATGTTGAAAAGTGTATGAGACACTTGATTGATGTTATAATTAGTTCGGTTTAATAGGTTGATTGGGGGTGGCCAACAAGTCAGTACGAATGTTGAGGAATAAAAGAACATTTTTGACATTGAGATTTGACGAATTCTAAGGTGCACTAGAATAGTTCATTGATCAGTTGAGAGTAAAGTTTGCAGGTCAAATTTCGCTTGCAAAAGTGGGAAACCGAGAAAGATGGAATAACTGCAGAGGCTAGTGAAAAATCACTAAGGTTTCTGAAGCGATTGTATTACCTTCCTGTAGTAAACCGACAGATTTATTTTCTTCATTTTTGGTTAGTGCTCGCAATATATTGCAGAAATTAGTTTTGAGTGAAGCTGAATGAAGGAGGACAAGCCGCAAGACTTTGTCAGCCGCAGTGTGTGACGTCACTAGGAGCCGCGCTGGGATAGGTTGGTTGGTGAGAAGGGTCGCGCACGGATTGGACGCAGTCCGTGAAGCGCAATTGATGGGGAAAGGCAAGCGAAGAGTATTCTGGGAATTAAAGTCACTTATTGATTACATTTTGAGAAAATAAAGGACAGAAAGATGAAATTTTTCAAAGCATTTAAGAGTGCTTTGATGGGAGATGTATATATTAAAGCAAATGTAGGAGAAGAAACACCGCCTGAGGGTACACCAGCTTACATCGTAATTGAAGAAAAGGGTGTTGCACCATGTCTTTGGTTAAAGCAATGGTGTAAATTAACAGAAAAGCATGGAAGTGTAGCGTTTCCTATCCATGGGACGTTTAATCTAAGAGTTTTGGAGAGTTTAAGATTTGCGCTATATGACATGAAAATACCTCCAAGACCAGCACAGTTTGAAGCATTAGCAATTTGGGAACAAATGGCTAGAAGGCAATTACAAAAGAAATTTGAGACAAGAGTGAGAAAAGCAGAAAATACACTAGCGGATGCTAGATGGGATAGTGCTCAAAAGGTGTAGAGATCAGATATATTGCAGGGGGTTAAATTGTTTCCAGCAATTACTGACAAAGCAGAGATGGAAGGAAAGAAAGCTACCCATAAAACAAACAGGAGTCAGTCCAAAGATAGAGAAAATAAAAGAACCTCGAAAAGGTCAGACGAATCAGACGATGAGGAATTCATTCTGCAATTGTTAAATGACCGTCCACCACCATATGTGGAAATTGAAAATGGCCCAAGCACTAGTACTGCCCCTCCAGAACCAATACAGGTACTGTAGCCCCGAATTTGAGAATATTGCAGAGGCAAAGTAGTCCCGATATGCCTTTTACACCAGAAATACCACAAGTTCAGAGAATATATCCTGACATGACTAAACTGAAACCTGTTAATGATTATCAGCCACAGGTCCAAAGATGCTATTATGATGAGCATAATTTGGAAATGACCTCTAATTTAATGGTGCAGGGAGGACAGAATTACCAAAGACCGACATTGATTCAAACCGAATCAACACAAATTTTGATGCCTCAAAAGCAGACGCAAGAAGTGCCAAAGTACATTCAAACAACAGAAACACAGTTAGACATGCCAGCAATGATGAACCATAATGTGGGAATTAACATGCCACAGATTTTTGGGTAACAGGCAGAATCCGGACGCAATATCTTTGCCTATCACTGTAGGTCCGCCAATACTGTTATATATACAAGCAAAGCCAAGTGTATGCGATCAAGGTGTAATGACGCAGAATGAGACAGGAAGAAGATACATTGAAAATACCCAAGAAACGATTCCCGTAGGAACACTGTCAAACAGATCTAGGTCTTTGTTGGAATTGAGTCCAATTCTAATTTCTGTTCCGTCAACTGTGGTAAGGTCAAGTCCACCACTAATAGTACTGCTAACTTCAAAAACAGAAATATTACAGAAACCATCAGTAGCAGTAGACGTAGATGCCACATTAATGGGACTAAACGCACAACAGTTAACACAATGGTTGAACAGTCTGAATTCCCCACACAGTACACCCAAGGGGAAAGGAGAAGAATATTTGAATCAAATAAGATTGGGAATGGAAGCAGGTGAACTCGTAGAGGGAACGATGGGTTTGAACAGGTTAGAATCATACACGGAAGAAGAGCTGAGATACATTTGCCCTAGAATTACAAGAGAAGTGTTGAGAAGGAAGTGTGGGATATGACAGGGAAAGATGTAGGATTGATCAAAGGAGTAGAACCAGTGAAAGTGACTGTAAAATCTAATGCAAATTTTCCACAGACTCCACAATACCATATGCCACAAGATACGCTCATGAAAGCCGCCCAACTCATAGACGAATTTGTGAAACAGGGAGTACTGAAAGAAGTACTAAGTAGTCCATGTAATTCACCTATCATGGGACTAATAAAACCAAGTGGAAAGGTCCAAATTGTTCAAGATTTGAGAAAAGTAAATGACATACTAGTCAAATGTTGTCCCGTAGTACCAAATCCAGCTGTAATAATGTTTCAAATTCCCTGTGATGCAGAGTGGTTCTCAGTCATCGATTTATCACAAGCATTCTTTTCTGTGCCTCTTCATGAGGACAGTTTCTCTTTTGTTTCAAATTCCTGGACAGAGTCTACAGTTGGTGTCGAATTCCTCAAGGGTTTTCGGAGTCACCATCAATTTTCAATCAGATTCTAAAGAAAAATCTGGAATCATTGGAATTACCTTTTGAATCAACCTTAGCACAGTATATTTATGATTTACTGATTGCATCCAAAACAGAAAATGACTGTACAGTTGACACTATTGCCCTACTGAATCATTTGGGAAGGAATGGACACAAAGTGTCTCCTTTGAAATTGCAATTCTGCCAAAAGAAGGTGAAATATTTGGGTCACCAAATAGAAAAAGTGTCGAGAAAAATAATGAAAGAAAGAATAACGAGTGTACTTCAAATGAGTCCACCCAAAACAAGAAAAGAGATGAGAAAGTTTTTGGGAATGGTGGGCTACTGTCGCCAATGGATTCCCAATTTCTCAACTCTAGCCAAACCTTTACTGAAACTGACCCAGAAAGATGCGCAGGATGAAATAATGTTGAAAAGAGATGAAATGGATGCCTTTATTGAATTAAAGGAATGCATGTGCAGAGCTCCAGCTTTAGGTATGCCTGATTACACAAAGGCTTTCACATTGTTTTGTCATGAACGTGATGCATGTTCCTTGTCTGTCTTGACTCAAGCCCATGGTGGCGTAAACAGACCAGTAGCATATTTTTCAGCTACTTTGGATCAAGTCGCAGCAGCCTTACCAGGATGCTTGCGTGCTGTAGCAGCAGTTGGTACGAGCCTGAATCAATGTGAAGGAATAGTGATGGGACATCATTTAACAGTTATGGTCCCTCACTCAGTCGAAATACTTTTGACACGTTCCCGAACACAGCACATGACTGGTGCTAGACTTACAAGGTACGAGGCAATCATTTTGGGATCACCTAATGTGCAATTAAAAAAATGCACTACATTGAATCCAGCAACTTTGTTTCCCAGTGAAAATGTTGAAATTGAAAACGTTGATGATATAGAGCACGATTGTCTTCAAGTGACTGAATTTTGTACTAAACCAAGACCTGATATCAAAGATACTCGATTGGAAGAAAATGATCAGATTATTTTTGTTGATGGTTCATGTTTAAGAGATGCACTAGGAATATTGAAGGCAGGATATGCTGTATGTACAATAACTGGTGTTCTAGAAGCATCTTGGCTTCAAGGAGTTTACTCTGCACAAGTAGCGGAACTGGTAGCCCTTACTAGAGCTTGCCAACTTTCTGCATTAATGAAAGTCACCATTTATACTGACAGTCAGTACGGATTTGGAACAGTGCATGATTTTGGACAATTGTGGTCACAAAGAGGCTTTATGACCTCTTCAGGATCACCAGTGAAAAATGGTGAAAGAATAAGAGAATTGTTACATGCTATCCAGTTACCAGGAGAAGTAGCAGTGGTAAAATGCAGTGCACACTCAAAATCACAAGACTTTGTTTCTTTGGGAAATGGATATGCAGTTTGGGCAGTGACTACTTTTTGTGTCTAAACTCAGGCCCAAGGGCCACAACTAACCCGTTCCCTGGAGCCCGGGCTGCGGACAGCCAGAAGCGGCAGCACCGGTGCTGGAAGTGCCGAGCCGCTGCCCGGAGCACGCCGCGCACACACCCCCTCCCAGCCAGCAGCGGCTGCAGAGCGCACCGGGGGAGAGCGCTAGCACCCAGCCGGCCGACGAGCAGCACACGCCACCGCGGAGAGCCGGAGAGCTGTTGTGCCCTTACTGCCAGACCCCAGGCTCCGGCTCCGGCTCCGACCCGAGGGCACAAGCGGCTCCTGAGACCCCGGGGTAGGACGGAAGCGGACACGAGGTGAGGTAAGACCACGGGAAAAGGCGAGGCGAGGCCGGAGCTGCAGACTGTGGACTCGAGTCCCGCGCAGTATCAGAAACCTGTGATCCTGGGCACACCATTGACCCTTCCTCCTGTGACCCTGGGCGCACCGCACCGCTGACCCCACCCCTCCTCCTGTGACCCTGTGACCCTGGCACACCACTGACGGAGAGGAGGCAGTGCGCTGACACAGCTTCAGTGGCAGAGAGCGGACAAAGTAAGTGGTGGGCCGCGCTCCGGAGTGTGTTGTTCGACGTCTCCGTGAGGGATTCTGGTAGTGCGACGCTGGGACTCTGAGTACCTTCAAAGGCGGTTATAGCATTTATAGCGGCTTTACTTCTGTATGGTGACTTTCCATGACTTAAGGCCTGTGGAGCCTTCAAGCCGTCCTAAGTGCAGGCTTCACCACTGACGTTTCCTCTGTGGTGACTGTTGTTGAGAGGAGGCACAGGAGGAGCGATT
This sequence comes from Pleurodeles waltl, assembly GCF_031143425.1. Classification (NCBI taxonomy): domain Eukaryota; kingdom Metazoa; phylum Chordata; class Amphibia; order Caudata; family Salamandridae; genus Pleurodeles; species Pleurodeles waltl. The sequence goes on along the minus strand of NC_090437.1, from coordinate 776,950,767 downwards.
ACCACGTCTGCCAAAGGCGCAATCTGGTTGAAACTACAACCTATCAGCTTGTCGTTCTTACTCATTTGGAACTGTCTCCATCCTCACTTTTGGTTATCTAAAACCCCAAGTCTCCTTTTACACCTCTCCTTTCTGTGAGCAACGGAACTAGAAACGTCTCGGTTGGTCACTTACGTCACGGGGCCAAGTCAGAGACTACAGTGAATTACCTACGCCCGCATCGTGCTGCATATCTGTGTGCCCCTGTGGTCCTCGGGGCTGCTGTTCCTTCCTTTTGCTGACCTCCACGCCTCCCCCCCACTGTCGCCTGACATCGCGACCGCTGTGTGGGGGGAGCGTCTGACGGTACAGGACGGGACTACATTACCCAGGTCCCCCTGCATCCCGGAAGCGGAACCAACGCATTTTGCGCGCCCGAAGGCGCTATTAAACTGATCCTGCCCCTGGCTGAGCGGGTCCGCGCGCGGGCCGCGCCGGGCTAAGCCCGGGCAAAGGGCGGGCCGTTGTGTGGCCGTTAGGGGGCCGAAAGGGGTCGGGTTGGGCCAATTCGCTAAGCTGTTAATTGCTTCTATTTTAGTCTGATAACGCTTCAGTAAGCTGTATACTTGGGCTCCATTTAATTGAGTTATTGTGCCTTCTGGGTCATATACACTTGTTGTTCTGTGTTATTGCTGATATATGTAGGTGCCCTATACTTTGTTACGATATAAAAGCTCTGTGCAGGGCAGGGCTATAAATATAGACAGTCCATCGAGTATTTTATCAATACTAGTTGTGGTTGTTATATACGTGAGGGTGGTGTAGAATGGCTAAAAATATTTCCACCCTGGATAATTACTTGGTTAAAATGGTGAGCAAGATAAACATTGATAGAAGGATATCCTTAGGGAAGGAGTCCACCTCAGAAATTTCTTCTTCTGTAGACGATGGTAGCGGATCTATTGTGGTGGATCCCCCTAATATTGAAGCTTTCCCTTTGGAAAACCCAGCCATTTTACCCTCAGTTTTAGAACCACCAATTCAAGACCAATTGGACCCCCCGAGTGAGTCTGCATTGTCTCACTCTCCTCCTAAGAGAGCTGTTAGAAAATGCAGAAAAACGCAAATTAAGCGGGGGAACATACATCTTAAACCAACGATAGAAAATGGTCATAGAAGTAATGTAGCTAATAACGAGATTATAATTAATAAGGACGATGTGAATTGTGATCTCTTGGGTCACATCGCTAAGCTATTTGAGGAAAAACTAGACCATATGACCAAACCTCTTATGGAAAAAATTGAATTGTTATCTACGGAGGTATCTAGGTTGGGTGGTCTTTTAGATAAGTTGTGTAAGGAACAGACTATGAAACAGTCTGAGCTACCCGTCCAATCCGGTAACTCTGCACAATTGGTTGTAGCACAGAGGTCATGTTTACCAGAATCTAGGGAGCCACCATGTACGGTGGATAATACCTCTCATATTAAAGCAGCTGCATCTAATACCGTGAGGTACACTACTCCCGTGAACAGACCAAATCATATTAATCTTCCACCTGATTGTGAACCATATGTCATAGTCCTTTCGAATGTTCCTCCCTTAGACCCAACAGCAATGAATTTCCGTGAGGAATCACATGATTCTCTCAAACGGAAATCAGTTGCTTGGTTAAACAAAAATTGTGGTTTCCCCCCACATCTATCCGATCATATACTGTCTACTAGACGGGTACCATGGATCGGAAACGCGAGGAAAAAATGTAAGGGGGATTGTGTAATTGTTAATTTTAGGCACCCTCAACATGTTGCGACTGTTCTTCTTAGAGCAGCTTCTTTGGATGTAGAGGAGTCTGACGTGGGTGTGCATCCTCTGGGTTATTTTTATAGACATCTAGCCAGTACATCAGAACTTTCTAAAAAACACAGACTCTTGACTAATAGAAGAAACACAAATTTTTATACTCCAATTGAAAATAGATTTTCGGTACTGAGTACTCTGGATGAAAACGATTGACTCCCACGAGCAGGGGAATTTATCACAGAAACGTTAGTATATACCCAGACGTGGGAACAAAAACAGAGTATAGAACATTTAGAACCGAAACTTATAGTACCTTCGAGCCCCAGAAATTCATGGACAGTTAAATTGGTAAACAGCGTTAAATTCCCTTATTCTACTTTGAGTGAGGTAATCAGTTTGGGCGTACCTGATAAGTGCCTCACAGTGACTATGGAGGTTAATGACGTTAGTAAAGACTATAATCAAGACAAAGAGTTAAACCCTTTAGTTGAACTAGAGGATGTTACAGAAAAAGACAACTTACCTATAGTATTAGATTCACCCTGTGTAATAGGGAAAACAAACATTAGACTGATATCTTGGAATATAGCTGGCTTAGCCAGGAACCTTGAGGATGTGGTATGGTGTTCCTATATTGAGAATTACGATATCATATTCCTACAAGAAACTTGGATGGTAGAAACCCCTCATAGGTTGGGGTATAAAACATACCGTTCGTATGCTATTCCATCAACTAGAGGTAGAGCCTCAGGGGGGCTGGTTATCTGGGTTAAAGTGACTCTAGAAATAGATGTCACCCAGTTATCCATCCCCTCTCCGGACCTACTAGGCCTTAAAATTGATACAAGAGGGAAAGATACCATACATTTAATAAATATATATAATAGACCGTCCCCATCTAACAAGGAATCAGAGGTGGTAGAACTCTTGGATTCCTTTCTAGATTCATTAGGAGATAATGTAAAGGTGTTAGTTGGTGGGGATTTTAACTGTAAATATGAGCCTGTCTTGGGGTTGGAAAAATTACTTGATGAACAAGATGCTGCTAATGATATCTTGCCCTTAGAATCTGCAAGTTCAGTTAAAAGCACAAAAGCCGCTTTACAGATTTTACAGTTGACTGTGGTACATGATCTAAGGGCTTGTAATGGTCGATTTCGATCAGACAGACCAGCAGCTCCAACCTATTTTAAGGGAAATTCCAGGTCACATATAAATTTTGTAATGGCTACCCGGAATATATGGGACCAAATAACCGATTTTTAGATAGACCATAGGACGGAGAGTGATCATTTCCCCCTCCTACTATGGCTAGACTCTCAATCATTTATTATTAGATCCGAAGAAGAGACCCTATTAAATACCACGGTCGCGGAGTTAGAGGTAACCAATAACAGGCGTGCTCTAAGATGGCCATATATCTTGGGAACAGAAAAGACGCTGATAAATATTTACAATGTATTTACTGAAACGGTAGGAGACTTACAGTCAGCATTAGTGGGAACACAAGGTGTTCTTGATTTACATCTTAAGCTGGTAGATGCACTAACTCCACTATTGAGTAAAATTTATAAAAAAGATGGTAATAGGATAAGGAACCATCTTGAGACAGCGAACCCATGGTATAATAAAGATTGCCGAATAGCAAAATCAAGACTGATCCAGGCAGTAAAATCCGGGAACTGTTTGGATATAAAAAGCGGTAGACTAGCCTACAAAAACACTATGGCCCAAGCTAAAAAAGCATGGGATGAAAGTTTTTGGGAGGATCTCTTGAATGCAGCTAAGTTACGGGATCAGAGCATGTTCTGGAATTTAATCGCTAAGGGAAATAAGCAGGGTAGATCAACAAAGGATATTTTCCTAGATGAAAAAACTTGGTGTGATCACTTCACTAAGCTCTATGCTAACAAAAAGGAGAGTTTGCCCTTCGGGGACTACGAGACAAACTTAGAAATGAGTATTGCTCCATTAACTTTTAGTTTAGAAGAAACTAATAAGGCTTTATTAGCTGTGAAAATGGTAAAAGCCCCAGGCCCTGATAAAATTCCCGGCGATCTACTAAAATATGATGTGGATGTGTGGGGGCCTTATATAAATTACCTGAGTAATTCCATTGTGGCAGGCACACCGATCCCCGATTCATGGAAAGGGGCAGAAATCATAACAATTTTTAAAAAAGGTGATCGCTGTGATCCAAGTAATTACCGCCCAATAAGTTTAATAGACATTTTTCAAAAGATATATGCCAGACACATTTTAAATAGGCTTTTAGATGGGATTGAAGAGACTAAAATATTAACCAAATATCAGGCTGGTATTAGAATAAAAATCAGTACGGTTGATCAGGTGTTTAGGTTTATGTGCATCTGTTGGAAGTATATAAACATAAGGAAGGGTAGTCTCTATGTGGCATTTGTGGATCTAAGGGCCGCCTTTGATCTTGTTCCGCGCAATTTGTTGTGGATTACATTAAGGAAAATGGCGGTCCCTGGGGAACTACTCAAAGAATTAATCAAGCTTCACACAGGGAACTATGCAAAAATTAGATGGGGAAAAGAAGGTGAAACCTCAAGGGCCATACCTGTAGACCGTGGTGTGCGCCAAGGTTGCGTGTTAGCACCTACACTCTTCTCATTATATGTTAATGATATTCCGAGCTATTTAAGGAATTGTGTACATGACTCCCCGAAGCTAGGTGGTGAGCCGGTTACGGCATTATTATTTGCCGATGATACCATCCTTATTTCCCAAACTCCGAGAGGTTTGCAAAATTTGGTGGATTCTTTCCAGAAGTATTGTGTGGGGAAGGGGCTAGAAATAAATCCTACCAAAACTAAGTATATGTCCATAAACCCCAAGAAATCCCTCAGGATTAATCTGTCCCTGGAGAATCAAAAACTGGAACAGGTAGGGAGTTTTAATTACTTGGGGTTAATGCTGGATAGTAACCTGTCCTGGAAAGGACAGATGGATAAAAGCATCCTATCCCTTAAAAAAAACTCAATGCCTATTTTAAAAGTACACGGAGCTAGTTATTCTAAAGCAATCTCACCGGCACTTGAAGTATATAAAGCGAAGGCCCAATCGGCCGCCCTTTATGGTGCTGAACTCTGGGGCTACTATTGTAACAATAATTTTGGAAAAACGGAAAACCACTTTTTACGAAGGCTACTTAAAATACCGACAAGAACTCCTCTAGTCCCTGTTTTCCTTGATATTAACCTTAAAAGAGCAGACTATCAAGCATTATTAAGACCACTGCTGTATTGGGTCAGGTTATGGGTAACCCCGGAGTTGAGTGATTATAAGAGTGGATTGACTGAATTAACTCAGATAGATGGTCATATGAATACCCCTTGGTTAAAATATGTATCTAAGTGGTGTGAGAGATTAGGTTTATCACACCTATGGGAAGTTCCTCAGAACATGACAACATGTACCAGGAAATATGTAAAGGACACCTTTTGGTCTTATGTCAACGGAGAGCTATTGCATAGTTCATCGATTGGTATTCTGACTTTGAATTTTTTGAACATAAAAGATACACCTAAATTCGAACAATTTTTGGATGAGATCGGTCCCCCACTGGCAAAAACACTATATCTACAGTTTAGGTATGGGGTTTTACAGATTAATGCTTACACATGCAACTGGGGAGGGGTAAAGGGTTGTGAGTTGTGCACTCTCTGTACTTTAGGGGCTAAAGAAGATGTTGTTCATCTACTCTTCTTTTGCCCAGTATACAAGAAATCAAGGGATCGTTGGATCAAACCCGTTTGTAAATATGTGGGGGTTAGATCCTACAAAGAAGCAGAGCGCATATTTCAGTCTAATACTTCACAATTAGTGGTGTTTGGCACGAGTAGATTTTTATTTAATGTGTACCTTATCAGAAAACGACTCGGTCACAAGCTGTAATATTTTGTTAAGTGGCCCGCTCTTTCCCTTCCTTGTAAAGGTATATGATGCACTGTTTCTTCGATCCAAGTTAATTAATTTTTCATTTCTGGCTTTTAATTAATTTATAAACTGTTATTTATATTTTTATATGCGGTACTGCTTAATCATGGAGACACCCATATATCTCTTGCCAATTGTATGTATTGTATCTTATATTTAATTGTGAAATGTATATATGTATGTTGTATTTATCTCTTGTCTTGACTTTTATGGCAATATTTGCCGAAATAAAGTTTAATGAACGAACGAACGATATGCAGATCAAGTTGCAAGGTTTTGCGCATTGAACTGTATATTGCTCAGAGACAAATGGGATTTGATAAATGAGCCAGAATTTGAACCAAGTGAAGCCTTCGCTCTAAAAGTTGTAGACACAATAGAAGAATTGAAATTCCTACAAAATAATGTTAGTAAGGATGAAAAACTCTCTTGGAGCAAATTACAATGAGTAAAAAAAACAGATGATTTGTGGGTTTCAAGTGAAGGGAAATTAGTTTTGCCAGACAGTCTCTTGTCCCAAATAGCTAGGCTATACCATGGACAAGCACACATTGGAAGAGTTGCCATGATTAGATTATTCAAAATTGATTGGTTTAATCCCAAATTCCGCCAAGTTGCTGAAGCAGTTTGCCATTGTTGCGTCATTAGCCAACAAATGAACGCAAGGAAGGGAACAGTGGTAAATTTGAGCCACATTGGGAGAGCAGGTGTGCCATTCAGCAAGATGCAAATGAATTTCATTGAGATGCCTATGCATGCAGGCTTGAAATATGTGTTGGTGATAGTGTGTATTTTTAGTCACTGGATTGAATCATACCCTACACGCAGAAATGACAGTCTTACAGTTGCAAAACTGCAATTGAGAGAACTAGTACCACGTTTCGGATTTCCGATCTCTTTAGAATCAGATAGGGGAAGTCACTTCAATAACGAAGTAATCAAAGTACTATGAGCAGCATTGAACATTGAACAAAAATTCTATTGTAGCTACCGCCCTGAAGCATCAGGACTAGTGGAGCAAATGAATGGCATGCTGAAATCAAGAATGGGGAAAATATGCGCATCCACAAACTTGAAATGGCCTTATGCGTTGCCTTTGGTGTTAATGTCAATGAGAAACACACCTGATAGAAAAACTGGACTATCACCACACAAAATTCTCATGGGCAGAGCCATGAGACTTCCAGCAGATCCTGTGAATGCTCTTGTAAATATTACAGATGATATGGTATTGGACTACTGCAAAGGTCTGGCTGATGTGGTCCGCTCTTTTTCTCACCAGGTGGAGGCAACCACCTTGCCACCGATCCAAGGTCCAGGACACGCCCTGAAAGCAGGAGACTGGGTGGTGATAAAGAAGCAAGTGAGAAAGTCGTGTTTGGAACCCCGTTGGAAAGGACCTTTTCAAAGGATTCTGACAACTACCACTGCTGTGAAGTGTGCGGGAGTTCCCAACTGGATCCACGCCAGTCACACGAAAAGGGTGACGTGTCCCACAGAAGAGGAAATTGAAGCACTGAAATCATCAACAGCTGTCAGGAAAGTACAAGGCACTGAGACAGAACGAAGAGAGGCTGAAAGCGAACAAGAAGAAATTCAGACAGAAGAAATATTCTCTGAGGAAGACGCAGTCAATCCTTTTGAGGACAACAGAGAAGAAGCCTCAGGAGGTGACAAAGATCTTGTCTCAGGTGAAGAAGCAGGAGAGCCTAATAAGAGGAGGGCTTTCCCGGAAGCAGACGATACAGGAAGAGAAGGAGAAGACCTGACTGACCTCCTAGGTGAAGGAGACAAGAGAGAGCAAAGTGAAATTGTTCCAATTTTTCCAGAACTGGTTGCAGGTCCATCAGGTGAAAACAACGCGAAACGGAGAAAAAGCATATCAAAGACTAAAGAAACATTGAACAAAAACAAATGGCCAAAATTGAAGGAGAAAAGAAAGGAAGTGTCTATCATAACCACATCGAATGAAGAAAAAGACACAGCCAAAGAACAAGACATAAGAGAAAGGGAATCGAAAGGAGATGCAAAATTGAAAAGGAAAAGAATACCGAGCAGAAGATATTCTGGTCCAGAATGGGCATACACAGCCATTAATGATTGGTCAGACGAATTTCTATCTCTTAGTCTTGAAAACGAAGAAGCAGAACAACACTTTGGTACTTGAAAAGTGAATTTCATGAACATTACCGAATGAGACATTGATAACCTGATTGACTTTTGAAAACGATTTTGAGACATAGCTGCTAAACCGATAAGAGACTAATCTGCTAAAGAAAACCGTGTGAACTTTGACCTCGTTCATCCTTTATATATATATCTGCAAATTTGATTTGATAAAGTGTCTTCAACTTTCTGATTCTATATAGATCATGGGTGACAATACTACAAAAGGACATAAAATGAAAAATTGTAAATATATGTGTATAGGTCTAATAATTGCATGTGTACTAATAATTATGGCAATAATTCTTTGAATGCACGGAGGGAATGAAAGAGACGCGAATTATGCTTCTACTTTTAAAACTACTACTGAATTAACTCCTTTGAAGAAACTCGAACAAGACGAAAAATATTTACACGACAAGAAGGAACTCTCTTCTAATGTCGTCTATCGCTTGCTGAATGAGTATGTTGAGACAATGGACGCGAAAGACTGTTATGTATGTACACAAATACCTACCTCAGTAATAGAAGGGGTAACATATCATAGCATGCCCCTTACGTATGGAATAACATGTAGTTTGTTACTAACCAGATTTTATGGCCAAGAGTATATTCAATACTTCTATTCCAATCATGATGTCGTATTTTCATATGTCCCCATAATAGAGTACTCGAGTAAAGTAGCAAGAGATTATTATATAAAATTAGTTAGGGGTTTCTTTGAACCATTATCACCTTTTTCCACAGTTCACGCTCATAAAGAAAACCTTACATGCTTGCTTTCACCCGTAGAGAAAAGCTTTTTAGATCACACTGAAGATAGAAGGAAAATGGTAAAGGAAACATTAGAAAAAGAATTACATAAAAGGACATCTGTAGATAACTATGCTTTTGTCGCAATAAAGACACAAGGGAAACTAGCTTTAGATGCAATACATATAGGGAAACTTTGTATATATAGACCTAAATCATACTATGACACAATCTTTGTAGAAACGAGTGAATGTAAACACATGTTTTTATTCCAGAGTAAATGGACGTTCATGTTAAATGGCCTAGATCCTGCTACTCCAGGGGTATACTATATTTGTGGACTTAATGCCTATTATCGTCTTCTAAAAGGATGGTATGGGAGATGTTATTTGGGAATAGTATTTCCAAAGATCTATCAACTAGACGACTTAAAGAAATTTCCAAAGCTGTCTGAATTACATCGTATTCAGAAAAGGGAGACAGCTTCTGGTGTGGTAGGAGACATATTTAGAGCAATAATTCCTTCAGTAGGAGTTATATTGAATTCAATCAAAATACGAAAGTTGTCTACTATTGTGGATAACATGCTGACAAATTTCTCAGGAGCAATGATCCTGATGGATGCTGAACTTGCTGCAGAAAGAGCTATGACTCTTCAAAACCGGCTTGCTTTAGACATTCTTTTAGCAAAGAATGGCGGCGTTTGCAAAATGCTTAGTGCACGTCACTGTTGCTCATATATACCAGACAACAGTAAACAAATTAGAGTGAATTTCATGAACATTACCGAATGAGACATTGATAACCTGATTGACTTTTGAAAACGATTTTGAGACATAGCTGCTAAACCGATAAGAGACTAATCTGCTAAAGAAAACCGTGTGAACTTTGACCTCGTTCATCCTTTATATATATATCTGCAAATTTGATTTGATAAAGTGTCTTCAACTTTCTGATTCTATATAGATCATGGGTGACAATACTACAAAAGGACATAAAATGAAAAATTGTAAATATATGTGTATAGGTCTAATAATTGCATGTGTACTAATAATTATGGCAATAATTCTTTGAATGCACGGAGGGAATGAAAGAGACGCGAATTATGCTTACAAATTTAACTAACGATAATACAGATTTGAAAGAATTGAAAGAACCAGGAGTATGGGAGAAAGTTGGAAAAGGACTTGCTTCCGTGGGAAATTGGCTCAGCAACATTTGGAACGGAATATTACTGAAAATAGTAAAAGGAATATTAATAATACTAATTTGCTTAATAGGTATTTGGGGAATATGGAAAGCTATTAAAATATTGAAATCAAGAAACAAGAGAAGAATTGAAAGGAAAGAACAAAAGGAAATGGTAAAATTATACAGGGAAAAATCAAAAGGAGTAAAAAGGAAGAGGGAAATGACTGAAATGTAAGATTATCAAACCGAATTTTAATGAAATAAAATTTGTGGTGGAAGATTTAATGTGATGACATAATTTGTGATCAGAGGAGGGATTGATGAAGCAGAAAAAGAAAGACTAACAAACATTCATATATCATGTAACAAAATCGTATAAGACAATGTGATTTTAGCAAAGGAAAATAATGTGTGTAGAAAATGTGCCCACGAGGTAGTTCGCCATTTAGAATAAACAAGCTTAATCAATCATGAACATCGATAAATGCATGAATATGTCATAATTGCAGCTATATTTTATGATTTTCTCGTTGAAACTGTTATATGCGTAACTTAAATTTAGTAGAGGCTTTGGCATAGTTGCCTGGTCTCAATTTTAACTGCGTAGTTTTCACTTGTATTAACAAAGACATGATTTAAACTTTAAAAAGCTGTATTTTTCCAGTAGTATGACTATTACCCTTATCTCAAGGTTGCGTGCTAGGCAAGTTTCATCCCCTTTGAAGCAAGGTCAGCTTCTGCAGGTGCAGACAATAAAGACACTGATGCAGAATTAATCAGCAACTTTGTTGCTACTTGTGTTCCAAAACTCCAAGGACACCTTACACGTAGATGAGTATTAATAGAAAAGACATTATTCATTGGTAAAAAAGAAATCACCCCATGGACCCTCCAATGGAAGAACCTGAAGAATTTGGAACCTTTCTTACTTAAACCCACCGGACTATGAGAAGACAGCCATTTTATTCACGCCACTTTTTGAGATGCCATTTTGATGCCATTTGCCACTTTTATTTTGATGACCGTTTGATGTTTTCTCTATTCCAGAGAGAGAGAGACTTTAAAGAATTCTCACCCTAGAGACTTTAACTTTACCCCATCTTGCCCATATGATAACTTTCGCCCCAGTTTTCCTTGCTGCTGCAAGGAAAACTTGACTTAAACTTTGCCCCTTTGAAATATGCCCCATGCTGATCGAACCAGTACCTGAAGGACGAAGACTTACCTTGAATGCTGATTGTATTTGGTAATTATGAAAGGATAAATGTATTATTCGTTGTATTTTGCTTCTTAGGTACCAACTGCTTAATTTTGACAGAGCCTAAGCTAGAAGTTTTCTAAATTTGTGTTGATTAAATTATTTTGCATGAAGCCCCACATGCCAATGCTAATCAGAGGTTAGTTGAGGTATTCATTTAATGCACCATGCTGAATTGAAATCTTGTTATGCTGACCAATGTATGCAATTAGTCAAATTCAGTTACTTTTATTAGTAATTTGCATTGCTATAGCCGAGTGTATTATAATCCAAGTTTTGCTTAGATTGCGTTTCTTCTGTCATTATGGACAGCCAGTAATGTTTGTATACGTATATCATTTGATTTTGAGACTTACTTATATTGTTTTAGCTTTTTTAATATAGGGAAATAAACTCATTAACTTCTAATAAACAGGTGTGGTTATTCATGACTGAAAGGTCATGGTGTGTCTAATTACTGATTTTCTGTTTAACTAATTTGTTGATTGATTATTAATCGAGTATTGGTTATTGATTATAAATGATTATTGATTATTGATTTGACGGATCCGACAATTCTTTGGATGAGGAGAACTCAACCCAGTCAAAAGGTTCACCGACCTCCGGTAATTTATAAGGACTGGACACGTTATCACAAGCATGCACACAACGTAAATTAAAAACATTTTATTACTTATCTCAGCTGCCAGAAGGTACCATTCCAGTTAATTGTATTACATTTCTTGTTGCACAAATATAATATAATGTAAGGACGTGCTGTCCCAGAGTTTCTGGCACAGATTTTGCCACCTCTAAGTCCAGGGGTCGCAATGCTACCACCAGTGATCAAAACAGGCAAGCTGAGGGACGTATTTGCGACCCTTGGTAACCTCCTAAATGACGTCCATGGTTATGACATTCCTTCAAAGCCTCTACGAGGAATTTTTACTGTGCAGTTAATATTTTAAATATATTCAGTTGAGTTACACATTAAGTAAATTCGCACCTGTATGATTTTAGCCTCCGCTCTAGAACGTAGGTGACTATCATCACCCGTAGTTAGGAAGGTTGTCTCCTGTATTTACAAACACTGATAAACGATTCTCCTGATACACTGAACACTATACTAAGTAGCGAGAAACCATCATGTACTTCGCAGATGCAGTTTGGGGTCAATTCAATCTGGTTTTCAGTTCAGCAGCCTGACGATAATCCACAGGGCCTCTCTCATGAGTATGTGATTAGTAAAAATGGGTCTAATTTGTGACTTCTGCTTGAGAGCTTGGGGAAAGGTATCCTCCTTCATACCCTGTGTTCAAGCCGCATGGTTCACACAAGTTGGGAAGTGGTTATATTCTCAATTACTAAGGTGATAGGGAGTCTGTGGAGAGTGAACAGAAAATTGCATTGTTGGGTATTTGGGTAGATCTCCATGGCAAAAATACAAGAAGCAAGTTTATGCAAAGGGATAATGTTAGGTAGGAGAGTCATTGTACAACTTTGGGGAACCACATCAGCACCATGTTGAAGGGATTATTTTGTAATAAGAGTTGGTGTATGCTGGCTGAAAAGGTAGAATATGACTGCAATAGACACACAAAAGGCTTATGGAAATCTAAGACGACTGGACTGCATGTTATGGAGCTGAATAAGTGGAATTCCCTGGAGACTGTGCTTGCTTTCTGTTCACTAAATGCGTCTTCCTGTTGCTAGAGTGCCAAATCTCTCTTCCTATGTCCTTTGGCCCCCACAAAAATTTAATAAGATACGATTGTATGAACATATGGAGCAGTTGCCATGCTGAAGATCTGTCCGTAGTGCACCTCGTTGTGATGCAACATATGTTCAATTGTCAAAGCTGATCTAATTGGTTAGGCAAGATTTAAAACAAGAAACATTATTTTTTTTAAATGAAAGCAATGGAAGGCCGGTGGAATTTGGATGCTCCCTTTTATGTCAATGGGGCATTTATCTATTTTTATTTATTTTAGCGGTTTTATATAGCGTGGACTTCACAAAGGGATTGACATCAAGATCAATAAATATTATACAACCTTTCTTTTGTTAGCCATATAGAGGCAAATTTATTAGTGTCAAATCTATACATTGGTGTGTTCTGGCAACTCAGGCTTATTATTTCAACTGGTCCTTAAGCAACATAGTTTCCCTTATTCTGGGAGCACCCTTGGCCAAAACGTTTTTGAGACCACAAAAGTCAGTAAGTTATGGTATAGATTGAAGTGTGATGTGTTCCAGTTCGTGGCTGGGTGCTTTTGGATGTGATTCAACCATGGTTGCTTATCATGGGACTCTGAGATCCGTGGGTCTCAGTGCATGTTTGTGCCATTCTAGTGTCAGGAGAACATCATTGTTTTTGTGCGACTCGGAGGTTAGTGTGTCTTCAGTTTGTGTTTGAGCCAATTTTGTGCTAGAAGTCGCCTGATAAGTGGTGTTTTCTCATGCATGTAGGATAGAATCTTAAATGTATCTATATTCACTCACTTGTTGAGTTAGGCTTCATGTATGGATGGTCCCTTTTTCTTAGGGCCTGATTTAGATTTTGGTGGAGGGATTACTCCGTCACACTGGTGACAGATAACCTGTCTGCCAAAACCTAAATCCCATAGGAAACAAAGGGAATTTGATTTCGGCTGACGAGCGAAGCATCAACATTGTGACGGAGTAACCCCTCTGCTGAATTTTAATTCAGGCCCTTAGTCTGGTTTAGCCGAAGAGTAAGCTACCAGGAGAAGGTACTTGAGAAATTTAGGAGAAATGGTTGGATAAGTATTTGTTTTATCTCCACTTTGAAAACTTTAAGAGAAGGATTGGTTCTGATTGAAAGGGTGATGTTGTTCCAGATCTTGGGAGCACGTGCATCGAAGATTTGTGAGAAGGTTCATTTTCTTTTGCATGGAGGAATTTTAAGTAGTTTATTGTTGGAGACGCTTGCCTCCTCAAATGGTCAGTTTTTAGGCCACGTAGATTGGGGTGTTTGTGTGAAGGGCTTTGTGAGTAATGCAGGTCAGTTTCACAGGGTTTCTGGCTTTAACCAGTATCCAACTTAGTGAAATCAGAAGGGATGTGATGAGATTCATTTTTTTAAAAGTCTTTCAGTGGAGTGGAGTGTAACTTTTAAAGGTGCAAGATGGGGTTTAGGTATCACAGTTAGAAGTGTATTTCAATAGTCTAGACATGATAGAAAAAGAGATTGAGGTTCTAATGAGGAATAGAGTTTTATTCCTTGTAGTGATCTGATTTGAAGTTATGCTCCTTTGGCTATGTACTTTATTTATCTGGGGTGGGGGGAGGGAGGGAGGATGAGGGTTTGTGTCCAGGTAGAAACTGAGTGATTTTATGTAGTCTACAGTGGATGGTTGGCACTTGAGGATGTTGCTGGCTTCCAGGCATGCTATGTTTGGACTGCTGGAATGTCATAGGTGGATGAAGTAAGTAAAAAGTATTTTGTAGATTCAGTTTAGGTTATGTTGTATCACACATAACTATATTTTTCTCTAGTGTCAGAATGAGGAACTCTATGTCCCTTGGGGAGGTGACCTTTAGGTACAGCAGTTATTGTCTGCAAATAAGTGTTATGAGATATTAAGGAGAGTGCCCAGAGGTTCCAGATAGAGGTTGATAAGAGTGGGAGAAAGGATAGAGCCTTGGGGTATTCCTTGTAGCAAAGACACATTTGCAGAGGTGGTGTTGAGTACCTTTATGCAAAACTAGGATAAAGACTTGTACAACTTTATCATTTTTATAACTATCACCTGCTATCTCCTTTATGAACGTGCAGCCATTTTTTCCCTAATTGGTTTATGTAATGATAGGTCAGCAAACATTCGGGGCCTCTTTATGAGTTTGGCGGGCAGCGGATGCTGCCCGCCAAACTCTTTGGGCTGGAAGACCCCCACTCCAGTTATCCGCCTGCTGGCCCTATTACGAGTTTTTCACTGGGCCAGTGGGAAACTCACAACAACATTGACGCCGGTGTGTAATTGAGCCGGCGGCAATGTTGCGGTACATCGCATGCGACTGCACCTATCACGATTTTCACTGCCTGTAATTCAGGCAGTGAAAGCACAACGGGGTGTCCATGGGGCCCCTGCACTGCCCATGCCAAGGGGCTTCGGCACCCCGTCTCTGCCAGCCTTTACGTAATCCCCATGGCAGTGCTGCTAGTAGCGCTGCCCTGGCAGATTAAGACCTCTGGCACCGCCAGACCATCGGCTGGCCTAAAAGTGGCGGTGCCGGCAGTTCGACAGTGGAGTTTTCGCCACATTTATAATGTGGAGGTTGGACTGCCACTTTGTCGGTGGCCTGACCACCACTGCGAGTGTGGCGGTCTTAAGACTGCCGCACTCTCAATGAGGGCCTGTTAGAAATGGGGTCTTTGGTTGACAGTCAGGTTACCCCTGCTCAATCAAGGACACTCACTCTAGTCAGGGTAAAAGAGAATCACCCTCAGCTAACCCCTGCTTACCCCCTTGCTAGCTTGGCAGAGCAGTAGGCTTAACTTCAGAGTGCTAGGTGTAAAGTATTTGTACCAACACACACAGTAACTTAATGAAAACACTACAAAATGGCACAACACAGATTTAGAAAAATAGGAAATATTTATCTAAACAAAACAAGACCAAAACTACAAAAATCCGACATACACAAGTCAAGCTATGAATTTTAAAAGATTAAACTCAAAAATAGCACTTAGAAACACAAAATGCTTTGATGAGGTGTTAACATGGTGTCCTAACGGAGCCGTTCCCAACAATCCGACACCAGCGGCGCCGGACATGGAGTCGTGTAGACCCCCAGGTACAGTACTTTGGTGAAGAAATGAAAACAAGTTGATGCGCGAAGTTGGGGATCGCGGCGTCTGTGGGAAACGTTGAATCTGCGCACTTCGAGCGGCGTTGGTCACGACGTGGTGCGGCGACTTCCACTGAGTCGTGGACTTTGCTGGGGCTGCAGCGATGTCAGGCCTGCGAAGGTAGTCAAGTTCCAGCAAAGATCACAGAGTCGGGTGCAGGCGGCGTCACCGGATTCAGCAGTGGCGTAGGTCTGAAGTCGTCCGAAGTAGATTTACTTGAATTTCCACCAGCTTTCTTTCCAAGGGCCCAGGGACTGGATAGGGCACCACTTGTCAGAGCAGGAGTCTCTCCAGAGACTCCGGGTGCTGGCAGAGAGAAGTCTATGCTTTCCCTGAGACTTCAAACAACAGGAGGCAAGCTCTAAATCAAGCCCTTGGAGATTTCTTCACAAGATGGAAGGCACACAAAGTCCAGTCTTTGCCCTCTTACTCTGGAAGAAGCAGTAACTGCAGGATAGCTCCACAAAGCACAGTCACAGGGAGGGCAGCTCTTCTTCCTCAGCTCTTCTCCAGGCAAAGGTTCCTCTTGTTTCCAGAAGTGTTCTAAAGTCTGTGGTTGTGGGTGCCCTTCTTATACACAATTTCTCCTTTGAAGTAGGCCTACTTCAAAGTAAAGTCTCTTTTGAATGTGAAATCCTGCCTTGCCCAGGCCAGGCCCCAGACACTCACCAGGGGGTCGGAGACTGCATTGTGTGAGGACAGGCACAGCCCTTTCAGGTGTAAGTGACCACTCCTCCCCACCCTCCTAGCACAGATGGCTCATTAGGAAATGTAGACTACACCCCAGCTCCCTTTGTGTCACTGTCTAGTGTGAGGTGCAACCAGCCCAACTGTCAAACTGACCCAGACAGGGAATCCACAAACAGGCAGAGTCACAGAAATGGTATAAGCAAGAAAATGCTCACTTTCTAAAAGTGGCATTTTCAAACTCACAATCTTAAAATCAACTTTACTAAAAGATGTATTTTTAAATTGTGAGCTCAGATACCCCAAACTCCACATGTCCATCCGTTCCCAAAGGGAATCTACACTTTAATCAGGTTTAAAGGTAGCCCCCAAGTTAACCTATGAGAGGGACAGGCCTTGCAACAGTAAAAAACGAATATAGCAATATTTCACTGTCAGGACATATAGAACACACTACCATATGTCCTACCTTAACTATACACTGCACCCATCCCTAGGGGCTACCTAGAGCCTACCTTAGGGGTGTCTTACATCTAAGAAAAGGGAAGGTTTAGGCCTGGCAAGTGGGTACACTTGCCAAGTCGAATTTACAGTTAAAACTGCACCCACAGACACTGCAGTGGCAGGTCTGAGACATGATTACAGAGCTACTTATGTGGGTGACACAACCAGTGCTGCAGGCCCACTAGTAGCATTTGATTTACAGGCCCTAGTACCTCTAGTGCACCTTACTAGGGACTTACTAGTAAATCAAATATGCCAATCATGGATAAACCAATTACGTACAATTTACACAGAGAGCATAAGCACTTTAGCACTGGTTAGCAGTGGTAAAGTGCTCGGAGTTCAAAAGCCAACAGCAAGAGGTCAGAAAAAATAGGAGGCAGGAGGCAAAAAGATTGGGGATGACCCTGCATAAGTAAAAAAGTCAAACAGGGCCTTAATCTTCTTTTGAGCCACAGTGCGGCTATTTGAGTTAAAGTGCCACAGCAAAATGAGCATCCAGTAGTACACATTTTCTTTGTCATTTATTACTCATCACATAGTTTGAAGCCATGACCTAGCAATTTGTAGGGTGCAAATAGGCACAATAAACTATCTAACATTGTGCTGTATTATTTTATTATGGGTCTGTGGAATGGTTTAAAATTTGTAAAACATATCCAGGTTAGAGAGTTATTTGAGGAATTTACATGTGCTAAGTGTCAATGTAAGCAAATTAATTTACATCACAAACCTAGGTGGAGATCTCCTGAACTTTGTAGCAGTAACAGCTGACGCCATCAGTCTCAACCACAGCTAGCAACCAAATAACACAAATAGGATGTCCGAGTCTGAGTGGGTTACGCAGTAACATTACTTACTATGTGCACTCGAATACCTTTTCTTAAAGAATTGAGGAAAACCAAAAAACAACAGTACAATGTGGTACCAAAGAAGAAATGTGTACAATCACAGGTTTTATGAGAGCATTACAACTTAATAAGTCTATATATATTTATCTGGAGTGTAATACTGGGATGCTCATCAGCTGAATTGACATTTTCATCCAGTCTAGCATGATATTGGAGTGTTACAATTTACCTCTGAAAGAACTGATGGTAGTCTCTGATATCAACAAAGTCCCAGTAACCTGGTCCTTGAAATCCAAACTGTACTTACTGACAAACTTGGTAGCTCTTTTAATAACCATGTTGAGCATATCCACCATCCTAATAGTGCTTGGAGAGATTGGGTGAGTTGATGACATGATAGGCCTGTCAATTTAACAATCTGGTATAGAGGTTTGCACCCTACTGCTTTGCGTTGGCATGGATGATCGAACAGTGA
The DNA here is from genome assembly GCF_031143425.1 of Pleurodeles waltl. Lineage (NCBI taxonomy): Eukaryota > Metazoa > Chordata > Amphibia > Caudata > Salamandridae > Pleurodeles > Pleurodeles waltl. The sequence goes on along the minus strand of NC_090437.1, from coordinate 776,932,284 downwards.
TAGTGCATCTCCCATTGGCCCTAAAACGTACCTTGCACTTTATTTGCCTATTGTACTTTATTATGATATGCCTGGCAGCAATGTGTTCACCAAATTGGTCTCAAAACAGCGGAACAGTAAGTAAGACCCAAGGTTCATCTCCTTCTGCGCCCTATAATGCAACAGTTTGTGTATTTAGGATGCATGCAGTAGCATTGACAATGAGAAGATACACAAGAGTTTTATTTTGCTGCTAGGGCCTTGTCCCAAGGGTTTGCTTAATAAGTTGTTTATTTATCTTTTTTACGTGGTTTTATTAGCTTTAATCAAAGGGAAGCGCTAGGACTTCAGTGATGATAGGGTTCATATGGAGCAATGGAGGGCCAAACTGGTAGTTCAGTGGGAGGTTGTAATTAGCCTTCTTGCTTCGGGACCTTGCTGAAACCTTTGGCTATTAGGTTGAATATATGCAATGAATCTGTATGTATTTGTTTGTTTTAAAATGTAAAGTGATGTTTTTTATATGTATCTTATGTACTTTTACGATCCTGGTTGATCGATTAAAGTAAACTAAACTGAACAGAATAGTGCTGGGGTTGTGAAGTAACTGATGTCTATTTGTGCTCTGTTCCCGCACCTTCCATTAATTCCCTCATGTAACCGAAACAGAATTGTAACCAATCATATATTACTACACATGTAGGGGAACTGTCTCAATAGAAAACCTCAAGGAGTACATTTAAGACAATTTACTAAAATAATCTGTCACAAATATACTGTAATTGGAAATTACCTGGGTCTCTTGAATGAGACCCACCGTATCAATAGTAGATCCAAAACATGTAGGTACAATTAGTCATTATAGATGGTGGTTTCAAAGTTGCTTATTACTTGTCTACTGAGTTGCATATGGTGCTAGTGTTACCCCCATTATTACATGTATGTAAGTTTGTTTGTGACTGTCTCACTGGGATCCTGCTAGCCAGGACCCCAGTGCTCATAGTTTGTGGCCTGAATGTATGTACCCGTGTAGTGACTAACCATGTCACTGAGGCTCTGCTAACCAGAACATCAGTGCTTATGCTGTCTCTGCCTTTAAAATTGTCACTATAGGCTAGTGACCATTTTCACCAATTCTGATTGGCACACTGGAAAACCCTTATAATTCCCTAGTATATGGTACCTAGGTACCCAGGGTATTGGGGTTCCAGGAGATCCCTATGGGCTGAAGCATTTCTTTTGCCACCCATAGGGAGCTCAGACAAATTTTACACAGGACTGCCACTGCAGCCTGAGTGAAATAACTCACACATTATTTCACAGCCATTTTACACTGCACTTAAGTAACTTATAAGCCACCTCTATGTCCAACCTTCACTTAGTGAATGCTAGGTGCAAAGTTACTAAGTGTGAGGGCACCCTGGCACTAGCCAAGGTGCCCCCACATAGTTCAGGGCCATTTCCCCAGACTTTGTGAGTGGGGGGGGACACCATTACACGTGGGCACTAAATATAGGTCAATACCTATATGTAGCTTCACAATGGTAACTCTGAATATGGCCATGTAACATGTCTTTGATCATGGAATTGTCCCCCATGCCAAATCTGGTATTGGGGTGCCAATCCCATGCATCCCCGGGGCTCTACTATGGACCCCGGGTACTGCCAAACCAGCTCTCTGGGGTTTGCTCTTCAGCTACCGCTGCTGCCACCCCACAGACAGGGTTCTGCCCTCCTGGGGTCTGGGCAGAACAAAGAATTTTCTCTGAGAGAGGGTGTTACACCCTCTCCCTTTGGAAATAGGTGTTAAGGGCTAGAGAGGAGTAGCCTCCCCCAGCCTCTGGAAATGCTTTGAAGGGCACAGATGGTATCCTCCTTTCATAAGCCAGTCTACACCAGTTCAGCGAACCCCCAGTCCCTGCTCTGGTGCGAAACTGGACCACTCTCCTGTCCATCACCACCCCGGGGGGTGTTGCCCAGAGCTGCTCCAGTGTGTCTCTGACCTCTACCACTTTGAATCTGGAGGTGTGAGGGCACAATGGAGGCCTTTGAGTGGCCAGTGCCAGCAGATGACCTCAGAGACTCCTCCTGATAGGTGCTTACCTGACTAGGTGGCCAATCCTCCTCTGAGGGCTATTTAGGGTCTCTCCTGTGTGCTTTTCCTCAGTTAACGACTTGCAAGAATTCACCAGCGTTCCTCTGCACCTCTCTCTTCGACTTCTGCCAAGGATCAACCGCTGACTGCTCCAGGACGCCTGCAAAACTGCAACAAAGTAGCAAGAAGACTACCAGCAACATTGTAGCACCTAATCTTGCCAGCTTTCTCGATTGTTTCCTGGTGGTGCATGCTTTGGGGCTACCTGCCCTCATCCTGCACTGGAAGCCACAAACAAATCTCCCGTGGGTTGACGGAATCTTCCCCCGCTCCAGCAAGCACCAAACTTCAGCGTCACCTCTCTCATCCTGATGAGCGTGGCCCCTGGAACACAGGTGGTGGTCCCAGACTGTCCAGTGGTCCAACTGTCCAATTTGGAGGAGGTAAGTCCTTGCCTCCCCTCTCCAGACAGTAATCCTGTGCACAGCGTGAACTGCAGCTGCTAGGGCATTTTTGCAAGGAATCCTTTGTGCACAGCCTAGCCCAGGTCCCCAGCACTCCATCCTGCATTGCTCAGCTCCCTGAGTTGACCTCTGGCTTCGTGGGACCCTCTTTTGTAGTGTTGAGACAACCGCTGTGCTCAGTCTTCTTGAACCCGTGTTCAAAGACTTCTGTGGGTGCTGCCTTCATGTGTGTGGGCTCTCTCTGTGTTGCTGAGGGCCCCCTCTTTCTCCTCTCCCAAGTGGCGACATCCAGATCCTTCCTGGGCCCGGGCAGCACCCTCTTTCTTCAAAAGCGACCTTTGCAGCTAGCAAGGCTTGTTTGCAGTCTACTAATAAGGGATAACTGGACCTGGCACAAGGTGTAAGTACCATCAGGTACCCACTATAAGCCAGGCCAGCCTCCTACAGCTAGGCCCCTTGACTAAGCCTTTTACAACATCTTCACGTGATCAGCATGTCCAAATGTGTTAAGCAAAGTAGTAAGAGTTGTGGGTAGTTCTCACACACATTTCACAGCCCTGCCAACTTGACCAGGTCCATGCTTGATGGGTTGCGCAATTCCAGGTATTTTCTTTGAATTTTGGGACTTGTAGCCTTGTTTTTTCCATTATAAATCAGGACTACAACTCCCAGAATGCAAAGAAAAACCTGGAGTGAAATAGTACATCACGCATGGACCTAGGAAACTTGGCACCTATGATTTCACCTTATGTCAAACTGTCTACATTGACCCATGCTCCATTCATTGACAGGAAAACATTTCTGTTCCTTTCACAATTATTTTAATCTGCCTGGACTAATGATATAGAAATTAAGGCAATCAATGTGTACGCACTATCGGTCTTCTGTGTTAGAGAGACTCCCATCCCACTACACCAGCTTTCATCATTGATTGTAGTTTGTAACTTTTTCCAAGGCTTTTTTCCTGGAACTTTATTTCACTTCTCCTTCATTATTCTTGGAGCCAATTAGTTATATTGAATCTCTGCATACTCCATCAATGGCTTACAGATGTATACTCATAGATTGGATGGAAGAAGGTGAGTTTTTCATTGAGAGTTTGTGAACAACCACAAATACCTAAGGTTGTGAGCATTTGAAAACCTTCTAGGGATGGACTAAATTCCTTTCCAGGATAGAAAGGTAAGAGAATTTCCACAACGTTGTGGGAGTGTACCGAAAGGGGCTTTGTACTAAGGATTTTTATCCTAGATATCTCAAACTTGTGCAATTGTGCAGTAGCACTGCCTTTGGTGCTGTAAAAAGTCATTTAACTTTACCCAAGAGTAAATCTGTAAACATGCCAGTTGTGCAACCTTTCTGGTGTACCCTTTGGAAGGTGGCAATAATAGCATAAATTCTGAAAATGCATTAAATGAAGAAAGGAAATGTCTGAATCATACTAATTACAAGAAGCCAATTGCTACTATCATGTAGTGACTATGAAAAATAAGATATCAAGCACCGTGTTAACACCCTGCTTGAGCATCCTACCCCAGATTCTTCAGACAAGTTAATTCATAAATTAAGTACTATTAACATATTTTCAGTGAAAAAATACAGACAATGCAACAGCCGGCTTCTCCTCTTAGACCTACACTTTAGCTAACTGCAACAATCTTCCTTCAGAGCCTCATTCTTGTAAATCCCATCAACATACTCAACTACCTCAAAGCCAGCTCATGCAGAGATGGTTTTTTACCAATACTTTTCATCAAAGCCCTCTATCTAGAAGCTCTGTTACCCCATTCACCCTGTCATTACCTGGCTCACTCAATGCCTCTTCCGAGAAGCTCACAAGACAGGCCTTATCATCCCTTCTCTGAAGAAAACAACCCTTTCCCTAATGACCTGTCACTCACCTTCGCTTCATTGTCAAAATGACCCATCAAAAAGCAGTTTATGCTTAACTGCAAGATCTCATCAGTGCCAACCATCTCCTACATAACTACCAATTTGGCTTCACGTGATGCTGCAATATGGAGTTTCCTGACTCATAAATCTAAGCGTTTTCCTTTCACAGATAAAGATGACCCTGCCTACAGATATTGATGGACATATCAATCACCTTCAACACAGTGGATTATTTTGCTATCATCCACACTCTGAAGTCTCAAAGTGGATTCACTGGCACTGTCCTTCACATAATCTCCTTGCACCTTTCTAACCAACACCAGCTTATATACATGGGTACCTCCAGGTTCCAGAAGATTCCTATCATCTGCAAAGGCCACCAGGGTTCTGTCTTTCCCCCCGTTATCCTCAGCATCTACATGAAGCCCCCTTGGGCTCTACTCACTGATAACATCACAGTTTTTCAATATGCCATCAATATACAACTCTACATGAAAGACTGCTCTGTTTCCAACATCGTATCCCTCAAACACTGTCTGCACCTCATAGTGACCTGTTTGTCCAGCACCTTCCAAAAGCTCAGCCCTGTCAAGACAGAATTTCTGTCATTATGCTAAATCGACAAGCAACAACTAGTCTGAATGTGGCTCAATGACATTAATCTGGATGAATTTAAACTCTTACTTGGATTCACCCTGGACACAAACCTAACCCTCAAGAAACACATGAACAAGAAAACAAAGACTGGCTCGATCTATATTACAGAACTATTAATCCCAGAGCACAACTGTTGTTTAAGCCATTGGACTCTCACATCTGGATAGTGGCACCACCTTGTCGCATGACCTCCCAGACTCCACAGTGGCTTCTTTTGAGGGCATTTTACATGCCACATCAACCAGCCATTTTTTTAAGATAAACTTGCAGAAATAAATTCTTAAATCTAGAAATACAAATGTGAAAGTCACCTGAATAATTGACAAGGGTGATAATCTGATGCTTTCCAAATGGTCACTGGTAAAATAAAAAAAAATGCACAACCCTAAGATGTATTAGATCCCTATCAGATGAGAGTATCTGCAAGAAAAAAAAAAGATAAACGAAGGTTCATTTTCTCAATCCATGAGAACAGAAAGCCTTTAGTTATATTAATGTGATGCAAATTTAGCAGAATGTTACTATTACATTATTCAGAAATGCACCATGAAAGTAAACAGAGTAAAGAATTGTAATTTACAGTACAAACAGGTGATGAAATAATTATCAGTGATGACTCTAAATAAACAACAATTATGTTGCTTGGAGGGTAGCAGAGAAAGAGGACCAGCATTGCTCTGTAGGGCACAAGCTTTGCTGGTTGATTAAACATGCTTGTTTTCCATCAGTCCCATCTCACTTGTTGCTCAACTAATTGTATTTTCTTTTTTAATTTGATACTTGCATTGAAAAAGGCATGCAAATCCAGTTTGGCAATAACACTGCATAACCCATTGCATGCACAGCCAATGCTACCCTGCACAGAGTACAGCGATTAAAGAGGAAAAAGTGGCATAACTCATGGGCTTTAGCTTAATGTCCTCTCTACCATCTATTTTACTTCAATTTTATAAGTAGTGAGTGTGAATATGGAAAGCTTTTCACTTGTGAACGTCTTATCATTCTCGCAAATGCTATGAATGGCAATATTAGTTGACAATGTTTTCTGTGGGTGGCTATTTTCATTAATCTCAGGATTGTCACACTCCTAAATTGCTTAAGGAACAAAATGCACCATCATTTAGTTACAAAGATATGAGGTAAACAATTGTTAGAATGGGATCTCTGGTTGGAAGGCAGTTTGCACTCTGCCCAAGCAGGGACCCTCACTGTAGTCAGGGTAAGGGAGATAGACAGCTCAGATAAACCCTGCTCACCCCCTTGGTAGCTTGGCACAAGCAGTCAGGCTTATCGCAGAGGCAATGTGTAAAGTACCTGGTATGCATAAAAAATAAAGCTACAAGGGCAATGGTGCATCAGAAAAGTAAGCAATGAGTTGACTTCTTACTCGCCAGTGAGACCGTGTGTCAAATCTTTCCTCGCAAGGGAGGCATGCGTCGATTCTGGGTGTGCAACCTCGGGTCTGTGCGGGTATGTTGAAGACTTTGACGTCCATGGTCCATGCATGGAAATTTATGATGCGCTGATTGAAGAGTCCGCGTGAGAATAGGCACTGCGTCATTTCTCCAACTGTGAGGCAGGTGCTGCACCAAATTGTTTACCGCGGGACGGGTCGTGCATCGATTTTTCTGACACGAACACAGCTGCATGTGGATTTTCCCCTGCAGGTTACCAACTTGCACTTCCAAGGTCCCAGGTATTGGATTTGGCACCACTTAGCAAGTCAGGACTCCCAGCAGAAGAGCTCAGGCACTGGCAGATGACATCTTTTATGTCCCTGAGACTTCAGAACAGGGGGCAAGCTCAGCTTAAGCCCTTGGAGAAACTTCACAAGCAGGATTTCAGAAATCACAATCCAGTTCTTTCCCTCTCCAGGTAGAAGCAGCAGCAGCAGGCCAGCACAGAGTGGCAGGTCCTCCTCAACTATCAAGCTTTTCTCCTTGGCAGAGGTCCATCTTGATCCAGAAGTAATCTGAAAATCTGTGGTTTTGTGTCCACTATTTATACCCACTTCTGCCTTTGAAGTAGGCTAACCTCAAAGGAAAGTATTTGTTGTTCACAAGATCCTGCCTTGCTGAGGCCTGGCCCCAGACATACTTCAGGAGGTTGGAGTCTGCATTGTTTGAGGACAGACACAGCCCTTTCAGGTGTGTCAGCTCCTCCCTCCCCACTCTACCCCAGGAGACTTATCAGGATATGCAGGACACTCCCCAGCTCCCTTTGTGTCACTGTCTAGTGGGAATTTACAAACATCCCAACTGTCAGTCTAACCCAGATGTGGATTCCACAGGCAGGCAGAGGCACAGAATGGCTAAGCAAGAAAATACCCACTTTCTAAAAGTGGCGTTTTGAAATAGACAATCTTAAAACCAATTTTTTTTAAATTGTGAGTTCAGAGACACCTAACTCATATCTCTCTCTGCTCCGAACGGGAAACTGCAATTAAAAGATAATTGAAGGCAGTCCCCATGTTAACCTATGAGGGAGACAGGCCTTGCAATAGTGAAAGTCAATTTTAGCAGTATTTCACTATCAGGACATGTAGAACACCTCAGTACACGTCCTACCTTTTAAATACACGGTAGCCTTCTCACTGGGCTACCTAGGGCCTAACTTAAGGGTGCCTTACATGTAGTAAAAGAGAAGGTTTGGACCTGGCTAGTGGATGCACTTGCCTGGTCGAATTGGCAGTTTAAAACTGCACACACAGGCATTGCAGAGGCAGGTCTGAGGCTATGGTCTTTTCATTGTATATGAAGTCACATATGGATAGTTACAAATTGAATCAATAAAGATCAATCATAAGAAAGAAGGACGTGGTTGACGGAATATTGTTTTCACAGGATGTAATATAAGGATATAAAGACATTTAAGGAAACTCCTCCTCTTCTTTAACTTGGCATATATTGGTGCTGAGTCTTACTTTGTAAATATAGCATCGTTTCAGATGGTGGTTGAGGACTAGGGGGTCGGTCCTCTGGACTCGTGCACTTTGTCCTGCATATTTGATTTATTCAACCATAGGAAGAGGGGCGGCATTTTTTGCCTCGACTCCAGAGCTTTTGTGCAGCACGTCTGAGACATGTTTACAGGGCTACTCATGTAGGTGGCACAATCAGTGCTGCAGGCCCATAAGTAGTATTTGATTTATAGGACCCGTGGTCTTTAGTGCAGTTTACTAGGAACTTATTAGTAAATCACATATGCCAATCATGTATAATCAATCACCAATACAATTTAGACAGAGAGCACTTGCACTTTGGCAGTGGTTAGCACTGGTAAAGTGCCCAGAGTATCACAACCAGTTAAAACAAATTACAGCACAGGATCCAAAAACAGGGGGTCAAAAGCAAAAAGTACAGGAAAACCACACCAAGAACTTCCAAGTCTGACAACAATTTTAAAGTGAACTTATGAGAAAATGACAGCTCCATTCCCATTGCTGAGTTGCACTCACAAGGACATATCAACAGTTTTTTGTAGAACACTACACTAGGGCTTAACCATGGGAAAAGGAAAAAAAACTTCGCAAGACTTTGTGTAAGTGATAAAACATTGCACATCTCTAATCAAAAGACAGATTTGAAATGAGGTAGAATCTCACCTTTGATTAGTAAGCAACAAAATGTACTAGACATTGATTATCAGTCATGCATGGCTGCACTTTGAAAACGGTCTGAAAACGCAGTTCCTCGAAGAAATCTACATGTCACACCTTCTGAATGCCTTGAAACACTCTTCTGGTGTTATTAGCTGTGGAATACACTGTACTTGTAATAAACTTCAAAAGCACCCATTCTCAGTAGCCGAGATAAGATTACAGGTGGCTCAGTACTTCTGTACACACATCCTGCTAAAATCAGGTGGAAATATTCAGCAACACTGATCTCGACATGAAATAACTCCTAATGTCCAGGTAAACACAGCTGTATCACTAAATGATCAGTTTTTCCCGGGCTGCTTCTTATGCTACTGGTAATTAGATTATTGGTTGAGTAAAGTATATTTAGGTGTATGGGCCAATATCGCATAAAATGAGCACTGCATATTCTAATTCAAGTCAAATAGCTGGATTACAAAACACTTTTGACTTGCGCTATTTTATGGCTTTGGTGGTAAGTTAAGGCGGTCTTTGGTGCCAGCCCCTTTTTGCCACATTATGAAAATAGGTCTCTCGAGGTGGTAATGAATGCCAAAATGATTGTGCGTATTTGTTGTACAACATTTTGTTGTGGTTGTTATATGTTATGTTGTTTTTGTGCTTTTGTGTTTATGTAGTTCATTATTGCAATGTTAAGTTCTTGTGCTGGACTGTGGTTGTTGTGTTGCATTTCGTTTTGACTGCCATGGTGTGTTGTGCCTTGTTATTTTTTAATTGTGGCATGCTGGTTTGCATATGATTTTTGGGTATGTTCTGTTGTGTACTTTAAAAGTGTCATAAAATGCTTCTCCAGTTCAAACAGTACGTGACTTTAAAGTTCCTTTGATAATCTACAATTAAATACTGTTAGAGCCCATACAATAGTGCTGCTGCAACTCTTCTAACTACTTACCACACCAGTTAAACTAAAACAGTGGCAACCAGATCACAAAACATTATTTTCGGGTGCTCTTTCATGTACTTGGTGATAAGCTAGAGCGGTGCTTGCTCCAAAATACCTTTACCACCATATTATGAAAACAGGATTCTGGAACTGATAATATGTGACAAGAACTTATCTGCATGTTTGATGTGTGGCATTTCTTTGAGGGGCCATGTGTTCTGTTTTTGTTTCTGCTGCTTGTTTATGTGCTGAGTTATAACAGTGTAATTTTGTGTTCTGATGTAGTGTTGCATTCTGTTTTGGCAGTTACGTTGCTTTGTATATTATTGTGTTTTGTTGAGTTGTTTACTTCATGTTTGTCAACAACAGGTTTCTAGCCAAAAGCAGCACAATTATTTACCACCTACCGGTGAGAATGAACCATTACCACTGTCTGTGGTGGTAAAATAGTCTCCTCCAGCTCAACTAATTAAAACAAATATCAGCTCACAATTGTGGCTGAGACTGTTTTGTCTAAACTTAGTGCCGTATTGCTCACTTTTTTGTGACATAGCATTGGGTCTTAAATTAGCACTTGCCGTGCTCACCTTTATGTGACACGGCCCCATGTCCTTAATTGGCTTTTGCAGTGCTCACTTTGTGATTCAGCCACACATTTTGGTATGTTATTCTGTTCTTTCTGTGAAAGTAACTTTGACATTACAATGCAATTTCATGCTCTGTATTTCTTCTGTTACTGATTTATAATGTTTCCCATTCTTACTGAGGGTAAAAATATGCATATAGGTGCATTACCTGTCAACACATCAGTTTTTTTTTATCATCAAGGCAAATCTTTCTGATCTTGCCACCCCATGTGGTAGTTTGTAATTGCTTCCTCCCTTGGTCTACCCTCCTTCATGTGTTGTGAAGTCATTTATTGTAGGTTGCTTGTTTATCTGCTATCCATTTTACAGCGATTTGGCGAAACCAAGAGTCCCCTCCCCCTCGCCACTCTGACATTCTTGGGGATGGTTGTTTTCTCTTGTCTTTTATAACTAAACATGTTGAATAAAACATGTACTAAATCTCTTTATAAACTATGTTGGAATTTTTCAAGTTATACGGAAAATGTATCTGGAAAAAATCTGCCACTAATGTAACCATTTTCTCCAAGTTAGATTGAGTCTATGGATCTAGATGCATAACATGGTTATTGTTATTTGTTTTCCAAATGAGTTATTTTATTTGTTCACCCCATCAGGGGACGCAAAGGGAATTGTGCCCGCTTTGTGTGCCCCCCAGCACACTTTGATATTAAAGAAGGGGCCACATGCGCTTGTGCGGCCACTTCTAGAATCTGATAGCATTGGCACACATGTAGCACCAACATTATCTTGAGAGGGCATTCCCTCATTTGCATGGGGGCATGGTCCCATTCAAATGAGAGAATCTGTTTGCCTCCACTCCCATACCGTTTATGGATGCGGGTGCAAAGGCAAAGAAGCCGTCAGTTAGTACTGATAGTGCACCACAAAAAGGTGGCACACTGTCTGTGCACCCCCAGAAAGCAACTTTCAGGTGGGAGTAAAAGGGCTCCATTCACCCCGCAGAAACACCTCTGCAGGCAGGTACAGTCACTTACTGAACCTGCCTACAAGGGGATCTCCCTTCCATTTCGAAAGTGCAGGTGGGTTGTCACCTGCACAGTGAAACATGGAGCAGCTAGTAAATAGCCGCTGCGTATTTCACTTGAATTCACTGCCCCCAGGACATTGAGTGTTCGCTGCTGGCCCGAGGGTGGAACCTTCACCAAAATAGGGCACACTTTACCTGATTGCGCAGGCGCACTTTTTGAAAGGTGCACCATAATGCAAACAAGGAAATGCACCCTGTGCCTAATACAGCCCCTGGTGAGATTACTATGCAACTTCAAGTAATTTGATAATTAAAAAAATAGTTATTATTATATTATAAATATGTACTCCTATTAATAATGGTAAAACTTATTTTTATGTACTACTTCAGATCACAATTTTGTTTTTCCTGAGTATGGTGGAATGTTTGAATGCTTAGTTTGCCTTCCTGAATGCAAACTCTTGACTTGTTGATCACTGCATATTTAAGGAGAAGGCATTTACCTCACTAAGGGGCAGATGTAGGAAGCATTTTGCATGGTGCAAACTGCGAAAATCGCAGTTTGCGCCATGCAAAATGCTCATCCTGATGCACATTCACATTCTGCGAGTCGGTAGCGACTTGCAAAATGTGAATGCGACTCTCAAATAGGAAGGGGTGTCCCCTTCCTATATGCGACTCGCATCGCAATGCTAAATTGCTTTGTGACCGCGAACGCGGTCGCAAAGCAATTTGCAGTTACCACCAGTGTCACACTGGTGGTAACCCATTCGCATAAGGGAAGGGGTCCCCATGGGACTCCTTCCCCTTTGTGAATGTTGCCCCAAAAAAAATTTCAGAGCAGGCAGTGGTCCAATGGACCACTGCCTACTCTGAAAAAACGAAACCAAATGGTTTCGTTTTTTTTTTTTTGTATTGCACCTCGTTTTCCTTTAAGGAAAACGGGCTGCAATACAAAAAAAACACTGCTTTATTTAAAAAGCAGTCACAGACATGGAGGTCTGCTGTCTTCAGCAGGCCACCATCCCTGTGAGTGCAAGGACTCGCTATGGGGTCGGAAAATGCGACCCACCTCATTAATATTAATGAGATGGGTCTTTGCGAGCCCATAGCGATTCGCAGACGGTGTCTGAGACACCGTTCTGCATCCAAATTTGCGATTTGGAAATTGCGAGTCGGACCGACTCGCAATTTCCGAATTGCAAATTCGGATATTGCTACATCTGGCCCTTAGTTATCCTACTGGTCTATGTGTGCTGATCTGAGTATGGTTCTTGCTACTGACCGTCAGTAATGACTCCAGAGAGTCCAGGTTTTAATAACATTGGATCAGGAAATAATTACATAATGAAATCTGAGACTACATGCTGCAGAATGAGAGGGACAGTTATCACTCTTCTTTTAACAATACCTTAATGCACACAAAAATGCGGATTTGAAACTTGTTTCTACTGTGAAACTAATACTCAAAAGGGATGGGGAGACCTTCCTAGAGACTAAAAGAAAACAAATATTCACAGTGTGTTTTCTATTAAATAATGTTCTTTCTAACCTTTACAAATGATTTGGTTAGTAACATATATATGAGTATCAGTTGGTAACTGGTTTCGAGTTGTCCTTTGCTTTCAAATACAAACTAACTATTAGTAGCAGGCCAGTTTACTTTAAATGCGAACTGGTTCATCATTGATAAAGCAGTTCTGGGTCACCATCATGCCAGTAGTCTCTTAGTACCACTTTTAAGTTTAAGTAAAAGAGCATCTTTATTCTTTGGTGATCCATTCTTTCAATTAATTTATACTCTTTACTTGCTCAAATTTCAATATCAAAAATTGTTTTTGCAAAGACATTAGCTAAATGGAAAGCTGGTGACTTTATTGAGGTTTTCCCATGTGTGCACAGCTGAGTGCACCGATAACCATAGGCTCAAATCTGAAAAGGCTCCCATTTTAAAAGCATGCATTTACAAAAGGTCCCCGATATATTATGGTAATGGCTATAGGATTTAGAGTAACTATGTTGTTAAAAGTAGAGCTGTGTGTATGGGTTAATACGCAAGTAAGATCAATTGAATAAACTTAATTTGGAGTAAATAGATTGACATCTTTTTTTACATACTAAGCATTTTTTGTAGCGGGTGTGATCTTTTTGGAAATCTAAGTGATATGTAGTCTAAATGTAAGAGAATGGTCTTAATACCAGTTGTTGAAAGAAATACATTAAAGTAAGAGAAACCAGAATTGTCCTTGCAGCTCAATCTAGATATCTAGAAGATTCCACAGCGCTTGGAAAATGATGTACTGCACCAGTGTAAACATGTATGTGCAGGTGAACTATAATTTGGAGATGAAGAAACAGTTTGGGGCTCTTTAACATTATAACTGAAGTATTTTTTGATTGGTCTACACATTTTATTAATATATAAAAAGCTGTAGCGGACTTCTTGGCCTCCAAACAGGATGTAGAAAGTTCACCATCAAACAGGACAATGGCCCTCATTATGACATTGGCAGTGTACTGACCGTCACTGTTAAAGTGGCGGTAATACCGGCAATAGGCTGGCAGTAATTACCGCCAAACTATGACCATGGCGGTGAGACCTCCCATAGACAGCCAATGTACCACCCCAACTGCCAGGGCGCTATCACCACCGACAACGGCGGTAGCCACCTACAGCCAGGTGGAAGTCAAGGTACCGCCCACCATATTATGACATAGCAAACCGTTAGGATTTCAGGGGTGTTAGCAATGCCATCAAAAGCCTGGCGGGAACACATTACAGAAAAGGAAAGACTCACCTTCAGAGTCACAGAGGACTCCTCGGCCGCCATGGAACTGGAGCTCCAAGTCTTTCCGATGCACTACCACGCCATGGCCGTCCTGGAGCACCAACGCCGACGAAGACGGTGAGTACAGCCACCTAGCACACAAGGCAGGGAGGGAGGAAAAGGAGAGTGACACACACACATACGCACAACACACACCATACACACACACACACACACACACAACCAGCTGCACAGTACATCGACAGTTACAGGACCCATGGGCAAAGGACATATATCTGTAGTACAACCACTGTAATCTGCTGCCAAAAGCCACCATAATGAATAAATAAATAACTATATACTTTTCAATGTAAAGATTGGGCCAATGGCCACTCTAAAGTATTAAAGGGCCACATGGCCACAGGGCATCGTCCAAGCCCCAACTTGACTCTTGACATCATCCAGACTCCACTGTTCAGGGTCATCATGTTGGAAATGGGCAGACACCTCAGGGGAAAGGGGGGTTGAAGGGGCACCTCAGCTGGAGTGGGTTTTATGCCCACTGGTTCTGCAGGGGGCTCCTGGCCCACTGTCCCAGGAGGGGAGTCTTAGGCCACAGTCCCTGGAGTGGGTATCATGCCCAGTGGTTCTGGAGGGGGCTCCTTGCCCACTGGTTCTTGATGAGAGTCTTAGGTCACAGTCCCTGGAGTGGGTATCATGCCCACTGGTTCTGGAGGGGCTCCATGCCCACTGTCCCTGGAGGGGAGTCTTAGGCCACAGACCCTGGAGGGGGGCTACATGGCCTCTGGTGGTGGAGGGAGATCCTTGCCCTCAGGTGGTGGATGGGCATCCTTGGGTTCATTCCTGTGAGAGCCCCCCTTGGCCTTTGTCATGTGACTTATGTCCTTTCCTCCAGGTTTAGGAGGTGCCTCCACTGACCCTGTCCTCCGTCTCTTTGGTTCCGCCACCCTCGACCTCCATATCTGAGGCTTAGGTGTGTCCTTGCTGGGAGTGACTGCCTTCCCACTCAGAGGCCCCTTAGTTGCAGCAGCAGATTTTTGGGTGGGATCAGTGGCAGACTGGTTGGCTGAGGTGCTTGACTGGTAGTTGGGACCTTGCACTTATGGAAAGGACGGGGGAAGGGGTAGGGAAGAGATCAAGATGGGCAGGGAAAACCTTCTTAGGGACATTGTGGCAGGATGTGGGAGGTGGGATGGGAGTGGAGGTAGAGGGAGTCTTAGTAGGAAGAGTAGGTGTGCTGGACTTTGGTGCAGGTGCATGGACAGTGTGAGTTGTGAGGTGTATGGCTGTTGGGGGTCTGATGGGGAGTGTTTATGTTTCTTTGGAGGGGCAGACAGGCTGGGAGAGGACAAGCAGGATGTGTGGATGCATGTTGTGGTGGTGTCTGCAAGTGAGGTGGGCGTGTGCTGCATGAGGTGGTGAAGGTGATGGTTGTGGTGGCTGCACATGTGGTGTGTGTAGTGCATGTCTGCGGGTCTGCTCTTGTGGTGTCTGTCAGTAGGGGTGTATAGTTGGCAGGGTCTGGGACTGTTGATGCAGTGCATGCAGGTGTGAGTGCAGATGTGACTGTGAGGGAGGAGGAGGAGGAGGGGAGACAGTGAAGGCAGTGGATGTTGTTGTGTGTGCATCTGTCTCTTGTTTGTGTGAGTGTGTATAGCTTGACTTTTGCTGCCTGTGCTTATCTGTGCCACTCATGTGTGATGTTTTGGGTGCATGCTTGTCTGTATGTGTGCATGGGATGAGTTGGGGTTGAGAAGACTGGGACTGGGAAGTGGTAGTTGGAAGGAGGAGGGTAGAACCAGGGACACTGGCTGCCATCAGAGAGGAGGCCAGAGCCTGAAACGATCTCTGTAGGGCCTCCAAGCCACCGTAAATGCCCTCCAGGAAGGTTTTGAATTGTTGCACCTGGGATGCCAGCCCCTGGATGGCATTCACTATGTTGACTGCCCAACAGAGATGGATCTCAGGAGGTCAATAGCCTCCTCACTGAGGGCAGCAGGGCTCACTGGGGCAGGGCCTTAGGTGACTCAGGTGAAGGAGATGCCCACATTCCTGGGTGAGCGGGCACGGGCAACTCTGTGAGGGACCACTGGGAGGGCAGTGCTGGTACGGGGGTGGTGGCTGTACCCGTAGCTGGGATGGTTCCAGAGTATCCACCACCACCATGGAGCTCCCATCAGAAGAGGTTTCAGAGTCAGTTTTGACACCTCCTGTCCTCGCCATGTTTCTCCCCTCCCCCTCCGCCCACTGGTCCCCTCTGAGTTGTTGGACTCTGCCTCCTGGGTCCCGTGGGCTGCAGCTCCCTCACTCGCTGGTGCCCTTGTTCCTTCACCAGATGATGCTAATGCACACATGGACAGGATGACAGAAGAAAATAGGGGGGAGAAAGAGAGGGAGCACTGAGTCAATTACAGCGCCAACACCACAGAAGGCATACACATCATAATCACACACAGGGACCAAGATTGAGCAGTATGCACCGTACTGGCATACCATTGGTTAGGTACCACAGCAGGATAAGAGCCAAACACTGCCATCGGCACCCCTCATGGGACCTACTAAGCCCTGTCTGACATGGAAAACCACCTAGCTAGCTATCCAGATTTAGCTATTCGCCCAATAACCCTGGGCTGGACCACGCAGCAATGTCTGAGGTGGCATAAAGGGGCATCTACTGACTAAAACCCACCACCAGAATTCCATGCCAGGCAACAAGGATGGTTGTCACACACTAGACTTACCCCCTTGTGGCTGCTGTGATGCCCTCAAGCACCCATCCAGCTCTGGATAAGCCACTGTAAGTATGTGGGCCATCAGCAGGGTGAGGTTACTATGGGCACCCCATCCTTGTTGGGAGGCCATCCACAGCTGGGCCTCCGCAGTCTTCCTGGCCCAGCATCTCCTCCCATTGTTTCCTGCAGTGGGTGCTCCGCTGCCTATAAAGCCCCAGGGTCCACACCTCCTTGGCGATGGAATGCCACAGACCCTTCTTCTGATGGGCGCTGACCTGCAGGAAGCACAAACAGAGGGACACCATAAATCCGAATTTCCAGCCTGTCACACATATGGCATTCAGACATCATTTGCCCCTCAAATGGCCCTACAAGTACACTACCACCAGCCATACCACCCACTCAAATGACACACTGCCAGCACACACGCACATCTCCATGCAGCCTTGTCCCATGCAACGTCCCCATGGTGTACTCACCTGTTGGCCTGGAGGCCTATAGAGCTGTCCATACAGGGGTAGGACCCCATCCTCCAGGCGCTCTAACTCCTCCGAAGGAAGGCAGGATCCCTTTCCCCTGTTGCACGGGCCATGGCAGGTTCCAGACACAGGTCACAGCAGCACACACACTGGAGGTGTTGTCCTGTGGAAAGTCAGGAATCAAGTGAAGGTATTGTCAGAAAATGGCGGTCACATCCGTGGCGGTGATCCTCATTGGATACTGTACTCCATAGAGCCCCATGTTAGCCAATGAGGAATTGCACAGTGGTGCAGACCACCTTCCGCCATGACGCCCAACAGCAGCGGAGTGAGATCACTTCTACCCATCCCTTCATACAGGACATTCGGTTGCCATGTTACAGTACTGGTACACAATTTAGAATAAAAACTGCATCATTGGTGTTGATTGTACATACATAGCCATTTACAGTGTCCAGTTACATACATGCTCTATGTACACTGAAGTGGTGGATCCATTTTTCATGTTGTCACTCCCTTCTCACTCTTCTGTCCCTTAGGTACCTACCACTGTGGAGAAATAGGAGGAGGAGGCACTCCCCCGTATACAGCCCCCTTGTGGACTTGGCTACACTGGAGGACAGGCATGTAATACTCAATTGGAGCCTGATCTGATATCTGATATCTGTCATCCCACTGGGATACCCCTTCTTGTGCAGGTCCTATATGTGCTCCATTTCCTGGCGACAGGCCCTTTCCAATAGTGCTGGCAAGGGTTTTGGCTGCCTTACTCAAACACACATGCATCTACATCGCTTTCCCCCAAGTAGAAGATTTGGCCACTGTGAAGGCCGGATTCTGTTCAATGGCACATATTCCAAATGTTATTGGGGCAATTGATGGAACACATATTGCCTTAGTACCCCCTCCCCCCACCCCCTGGGCCAATGAACAGGTCTTCAGGAATAGGAAGAGTTTCTACTCACTCAATGTCCAGACGGTGTGCCTTGCTGACCAGTACATCTCCCACGTCACTGCCAAGTATCCTGGATTGGTGCATGATGCCTTCGTCCTGAGGAATAGCAGCATCCCACAAGTGATGGTACAACTACAGAGGCACAGAGTGTGGCTTATAGGTGAGCCTGAGTCCCCACCCAATGTATGTAAGTGTATGCCTTCAGGAGTCATCCCCCATGCCATTGTGCAAGGCTAATTGTTGTCCTTCACTTCTTGCAGGTGACTCTGGCTACGCAAACCTGTCCTGGCTCTTGACCCCTGTAAGGAATCCGAGGACAGGGGCTCAGAATAGGTATAATGATGCTCATGGGCATACCAGGAGGATTATTGAAAGGACATTCGGTCACCTATAGGCCAGGTTCAGGTGCCTCCATCTGACAGGTGGATCCCTCTACTACTCCCCTGAGAAGGTCTGCTAGATAGTTGTTGTATGCTGCATTTTGCACAACCTGGCCATCAGACGACAAGTGCTTTATCTGCAGGAGGAGGAGGGCTAAATGCTCCAGTGGCAGCAGTGGACCTTGAGGACAGTGAGGATGAGAAGGCAGAGGATGAGGATGTGGACAACAGGACATCCGTTATATATCAGTACTTTCAATGACACACAGATAAGACAGTAGAACTGACCATTCCTCTAATAAATTATTTTTCTTTGTGGTTGTAGCATGATGGAAGTAACTTCCTTAGCATCCCAACTGACTGTCACCTATGCCTTCCCATTTTGCAGATGGTGGTGTGGTTACAACTGTGTACTGATGCGATGCCTACAAACTGCTACTGGCCATTTGTTGGATGGAATCACAAAGTTCTGGACAGTTGCACTGGATGATAAAGTTCAATACATTGCACAATTCGGTCAGATAAAGCACTATTATTCCAGTTGTGTTCAAGGGTGTTTATTGAAGTAAAGATTATGAAGGAATAGTGCAATGGATTGGGGTGATGATAGAGGAAAGTGCACTGTAGTGATCCAGTCTCTTTGTAGCACAGGTCCAGTGTGCAAGTGGCCGTAGTAAGCGGAGCAATGGCAGTTCAAAGTGGACAAGGTGGCACAGTGGAACACAAGGGAGACATTCAGGAGGGTCTCATTTCCTGGTGGTGGTTTTGGTCTTGGCAAGTGTCTCTGGTGTCTGTCTGGGTCACAGGGACCGTTTGCAGGGTGGTTCACCTTCTGCAGGGGGTGGGGTGCAGGTGGCCTCTGGGTCCTGTGGCAGGGCCTCCTGTCCACTAGCTGCAGCAGATGTGGAGGGCTGGTCAGTTGACTGGCTAGTGGAAGAGGCCCGCTGGTGTGATGTGTACTCCCTCATGATCTTGGCCATATCATCCAGCACCCCTGCTATGGAGACCATGGTGTTGTTGAGGGCCTGCAATTCTTTCTTGATCTCCTGGTGGTGTTCCTCCTGCAGCCATTGGTTCTCCTGCATGATGCCTATCACCAGACCCATCTTGTCCTGGGATTGTTGGTAAGCCCCCAGGACATTAGTGAGTGCCTCCTGGCCAGTCAGTTCCCTGGGCCTGTCCTTCCCCTGGTGCACAGCTGTCCTCCGAGTGTCCCTGGCCCCCCTGAACGGTGTGCCCACTGCCACTGACCCCAGGACCCTGATTGTCTTGCCTGTGAGGTGTGGACTGGGGTCCCTGGACAGGTGGGCGCACTGCTGATTGACGTGTCTTGGGGACAGAAGTCTGGGGATGTTGGGTGGTTGC
This sequence comes from Pleurodeles waltl, assembly GCF_031143425.1. Lineage (NCBI taxonomy): Eukaryota > Metazoa > Chordata > Amphibia > Caudata > Salamandridae > Pleurodeles > Pleurodeles waltl. The sequence goes on along the minus strand of NC_090437.1, from coordinate 776,912,335 downwards.
TGTGGTGTTGGATACTGAGCAGGGAGGCTCTGTGGTGGACTGCATGTGGGCTGGGGTATCTGACTGACCAGTGGTCCCTGATGGGCCATGGAGTTCATCCAGATCCAGAAGTTCAGAGTTGCTGTCATCACTGGGGACATCTTCTGGTGGAGGACTGGGTAGCCGTGGCACCTCCTCGCCACTGAGATTGGCTGGGGCACCTTTGGGGATGTAAGTGATGTATTACGCTACATGTCTGTGACATATTCTGCATCCCTAGCTTCACATTTAGTATTGCTGTTGCCCTGCCACCTTTGTTTGTGTATGGTGATGTATTGTGGGATTGTTAGTTCTCCATGCTGTGCATGCATTGGTGGTGGGTGTACATGCAGGGCTGGGAGGGATGTGCATGCAGTGGGTATGGCATGCAGGGCTTGGCATATAGGTTAGTTAATTGTGGTGGTGCACTGTGTGGGATGGAGTGGAGTGATGGGGGTCAGGGTGAGGGGTGGTCATGGCATGCAGGTATGGGGGGATATAAGTAGTAAATATTGAATCACCAGTGTCCAGTCCTCCGGCAACTACAGTGAGTACCTCAGGATGCAGGGTGGCCAAGACTTGCTCCTCCCATGCTTTCAGCTGTGGGGGAGGAGCTGGGGGTCCACCGCCAGTCCTCTGGATAGCAAGCTGGTGCCTTGCTGCTATGGTACGTACCTTCCCCCCTAGCACAGTTGCTCCTCTTCCTGATATCGTCCCTTGCTCGTGGATGCTGTCCCATGGAATTCACCTGGTCCTCAAATCTCCGCCATAGTTCCATCTTCCTGGCAATGGAGATCTGCTGGATCTGTGCTCCAAACAGCTGTAGCTCTACCCTGACTATTTCCTCGACCATGACCTGCAACGCCTCATCTGTGAAAGGGGGGTGCCTTTGTAGGGACATGAGTGTTGTGTGATGTGTGTTTGCAGAGGGTGTTGAGTAATGTGGTGGGGTGTAGGGTGTGTGACGGATGAATGGGTGGTTGTGGTGTGTGTGTGCAGCTGTCTCTGTGATTTGCGCGGCTAGCTATTGCAGTCTATTAGTGTTGGCAAAGGCTTGTGGTTAATGTGGGTGGGTGTTTTATAGTGGTGTTGGTGGGTGGGCATGGTGTGTGTATTAGTGTCAGGTGTGTGTTTTTGGTATTGGCCAATTTTGTGTTGTTTTGTATTCGGGTGGCCATTGTGACCGCACTGGTGTGTATCGCCAATGGCTTACCGCCGTTGAATGTCTGCTGTGGTGATTTGTGGGTCATAGTGTGGAGGGCATTGTTTTGTTGGTGTAACGGTATGGATGTTCATACCAACAGTTTTACACTAACCTTTGGTCTGGCGGATTTGTATTTGTGGCAGTATTCTGTCGGTTTAGTGTGTGTGTCTCATAATATGGTGTACAGATGTTCACCTCCGCGACGATGTGTTGGCAGCCGTCACCATGGCGGTAAGCAGGATTTACCGTCAATTTCATAATAAGGGCCAATATGTATTATGAAATTGGGAAAGAGAGAGTTTTTGGAAGAGTGTTTTGACTACAGGAAAGAATTTCTGATACCTATTATCTGTGAGTATGTCTAAATCTTCTAATGTCAAATGATAGGAGTGTATTAATAGCATGCAGATTGATCCTTCCACAAAGGAAGAAATCACCTATCTTGAACACTGACATTTGTCTAATGTGAAAGAAAAGGCAAGCTGAAATGGAATGTATATCTTTTAACATGAGAATTGTGCTATACATGCATATTGATGGCTGGTTACCCTCCTTGGAAGTTATTAACTAAATTGTTTTGATAGTATATCTGAGTAATGTCACGCGGCCATTATTTTAATACTGGTACAATTTTGTTATTCTCTGTGATGTATTGTGCTATATTTTTATAATTTTTTTTTGTACCTTGTACAATGTCACTAGCACCTTATAAGATATTATCTTGCATTAAACTGCAATAAAAAAGTGCAATTCAAAAGTATGAAACAGCTTCTCTACTTTGATGCTCTACTAAGACCCTGATTAAATGTATGGTTCATGTATCGGTGGAAATCGTATATCCACTAAATATGCTACTAGAGGTTGCAACAATTAACTGGTGTGCAGTTTGCACCCACTTCTAAGCGTGACAGCTTCGAATGGAGAATTGCTCACAAATTGTGCGTGGATTCACCTGTTCCATGAGTCCAAACTGGCATTGTGTGCCAGTTTCCCCTCGATTTCCAGATGGTTTGCCCTTGTCTTGAAGTGGGGTTAGGCTTCCATCATAAGCATAGTCTATACCTGTTAGTATAATTGCAAACATTCTGCACGCTATATTAGAACACCAAAGCAGAGACCGTGTTAGCACGATATTTGTCATATATGTGTGGCACTTTAATCTCTAGAAAGATGTTAACATTTAGAAAGGTTCACTGACACACAAACATATATATAAAGATGTCCTCGTCCTAACTGCCCAGCACCTGCATAAAACGTTGCTCTACTAAGGTATACATCTCAGTTGATGGACTATTAATCATCCTTCATTTTTGAAGACTCGATAAATCAATGAAGGGTACTGAATAAGCCCTAAATACTAGACAGCCCATCAAGTATTTTTCAATACTAGTAGTGGTTGTTATATACGCAAGGGTGGTGTAAAATGGCTAAAAATATTTCCACCCTGGATAATTATCTGGTTAAAATGGTGAGCAAGATAAACACTGATAGAAGGAAATCCTTAGGGAAGGAGTCCACCTCAGAAATCATATCTTCTGTAGACAATGGTAGCGGTTCTAATATGGTGGATCCCCCTAATATTGAAGCTTTGCCTTTGGAAAACTTAGCCATTCCACCCTTAGTTTTAGAACCACCAGCTCAAGACACATTGGACCCCCCGAGTGAGCCTGCATTGTCTCACTCTCCTCCTAAGAGAGCTGTTAGAAAATGCAGAAAAACGCAAATTAAGCGGGGGAACATACATACTAAACCAACGATAGAATATGGTCATAGAAGTAATGTAGCTAATAACGAGATTATAATTAATAAGGACGATGTGAGCTGTGATCTCTTGGGTCACATCGCTAAGCTTCTCGAGGAAACACTAGACCATATGACTAAACCTCTTATGGAAAAAATTGAATTACTATCTAGATTGGGTGGTCTTTTAGACAAAATATGTAAGGAACAGACTATGAAACAGCCTGAGCTACCCATCCAACCCGGTAACTCTGCACAATTGGTTATAGCACAGAGGTCATGTTTACCAGAACCTAGGGAGCCACCGTGTATGGTGGAAAGTACCTCTCATATGAAAACAGCTGCACCTAATATCGCGAGATACACTACTCCCGTGAACAGACCAAATCACATTGATCTCCCACCTGATTGTGAACCATATGTCATAGTCCTTTCGAATGTCCCTCCCTTAGACCCAGCAGCAATGAATTTCCGTGAGGAACCACATGATTCTCTCAAACGAAAATCAGTTGCTTGGTTAAACAAAAATTGTGGTTTCCCCCCACATCTATCCGATCATATACTGTCTACCAGACGGGTACCATGGATCGGAAACGCAAGAAAAAAATGTAAGGGGGATTGTGTAATTGTTAATTTTAGGCACCCTCAACATGTTGCGACTGTTCTTCTTAGAGCAGCTTCTTTGAATGCAGAGGAGTCTGACGTGGGTGTGCACCCTCTGGGTTATTTTTATAGACATTTAGCCAGTACACCAGAACTTTCTAAAAAAGACAGACTCTCGACTAATAGAAGAAACACAAATCTGTATATTCCAATCGAAAATAGATTTTCGGTACTAAGTACTTTGGATGAAAACGATTGACTCCCGCGAACAGGGGATTCTATCACAGAAATGTTAGTATATACCCAGACGTGGGAACAAAAGCAGAGTATAGAATACTTAGAACCGAAACTTATACCACCTCCGAGCCCCAGAAACTCACGGACAGTTAAATTGGCAAATAGCGTTAAATCCCCTTATTCTATTTTTAGTAAGGTAATCGGTTTGGGCGTACCCGATAAGTGCCTCACAGTGACTATGGAGGTTAACGACGTTAGTATAGACTATAATCAAGTCAAAGAGCTAAATCCTTTAGTTGAGATAGAAGATGTTACAGAAAAAGACAACTTACCTATACTATTAAATTTACCCTGTGTAAAAGGGAAAACAAATATTAGACTGATATCTTGGAATATAGCTGGCTTAGCCAGGAACCTTGAGGATGTGGTATGGTGTTCCTATATTGAGAATTACGATATCATATTCTTACAGGAAACTTGGCTGGTAGAAACCCCCCATAGGTTGGGGTATAAAACATACTGTTCTTATGCTATTCCATCAACTAGAGGTAGAGCCTCAGGGAGGCTGGTTATCTGGGTTAAAGTGACTCTAGAAATAGATGTCACCCAGTTATCCATACCCTCCCCGGACCTATTAGGCCTTAAAATTGACACAAGAGGGAAAGATACCATATATTTAATAAATATATATAATAGACCGTCCCCATCTAACAAGGAATCAGAGGTGATAGAACTCTTGGATGCCTTTTTAGATTCATTAGGAGATAATGTAAAGGTGTTAGTTGGTGGGGATTTTAACTGTAAATATGAGCCTGTCTTAGGGTTGGAAAAATTATTTGATGAACAAGATGCTGCTAATGATATTTTACCCTTAGAATCTGAAAGTTCAGCTAAAAGCACAAAAGCCGCCCTACAGATTTTACAGTTGACTGTGGTACATGATCTAAGGGCTTGTAATGGTCGATTTCGATCAGACAGACCAGCAGCCCCAACTTATTTTAAGGGAAAATCCAGGTCACATATAGATTTTGTAATGGCTACCCGGAATATATGGGACCAAATAACTGATTTCAAGATAGACCATAGGACGGAGAGTGATCATTTCCCTCTCCAACTATGGCTAGACTCTCAATCATTTATTATTAGATCCGTAGAAGAGACCCTATTAAATACCACGGTCACGGAGTTAGAGGTAACCAATAACAGGCGTGCTCTAAGATGGCCATATATCTTGGGATCAGAAAAGACGCTGGAAAATATTTATAATGTATTTACTGAAACGGTAGGAGACTTACAGCCAGCATTAGTGGGAACACAAGATGTTCTTGATTTACATCTTAAGCTGGTAGATGCACTAACTCCACTACTGAGTAAAATATACAAAAAAGATGGTAAAAGGATAAGGAACCATCTTGAGGCAGCGAACCCATGGTATAATAAAGATTGTCGAATGGCAAAATCAAGACTGGTCCAGGCAGTAAAATCCGGGAACTGTTTGGATATAAAAAGCGGTAAACTAGCCTACAAAAACACCATGGCCCAAGCTAAAAAAGTATGGGATGAAAGTCTTTGGGAGGATCTCTTGAATGCAGCTAAGTTACGGGATCAGAGCATGTTCTGGAATTTAATCACTAAGGGAAATAAGCAGGGTAGATCAACAAAGGAAATTTTCCTAGATGAAAATACTTGGTGTAATCACTTCACTAAGCTCTATGCTAACAAAAAGGAGAGTTTGCCCTTCGAGGACTATGAGCCAAACTTAGAAATGAGTATTGCTCCATTAACTTTTAGTTTAGAAGAAACTAATAAGGCTTTATTAGCTGTGAAAATGGGCAAAGCCCCAGGCCCTGATAAAATCCCCGGCGATCTACTAAAATATGATGTGGATGTGTGGGGGCCTTATATAAATTACCTGAGTAATTCCATTGTGGCAGGCACACCAATCCCCGATTCATGGAAAGGGGCAGAAATCATAACAATTTTTAAAAAAGGTGATCGCTATGATCCAAGTAATTACCTGCCAATAAGTTTAATAGATACTTTTCAAAAGATATATGCCAGACATATTTTAAATAGGCTTTTAGATTGGATTGAAGAGACTAAAATACTTACCAAATATCAGGCTGGTTTTAGAATAAAAATCAGCACGGTTGACCAGGTGTTTAGGTTTATGTGCATCTGTTGGAAGTATATAAACATAAGGAAGGGTAGTCTCTATGTGGCATTCATGGACCTAAGGGCCGCCTTTGATCTTGTTCCGCGCGATTTGTTGTGGATTACATTAAGGAACATGGCGGTCCCTGGGGAACTACTTAAAGAACTTATCAAGCTTCACACAGGGAACTACGCGAAAATAAGATGGGGAAAAGAAGGTGAAACCTCAAGGGCCATACCTGTAGACCGTGGTGTGCGCCAAGGTTGCGTGTTAGCACCTACACTCTTCTCATTATATGTTAATGATATTCCGAGCTATCTAAGGAATTGTGTACATGACTCCCCGAAGCTAGGTGGTGAGCCGGTTACGGCATTATTATTTGCCGATGATACCATCCTTATTTCTCAAACTCCGAGAGGTTTGCAAAACTTAGTGGATTCTTTCCAGAAGTATTGTGTGGGGAAGGGGCTAGAAATAAATCCCACCAAAACTAAGTATATGTCCATAAACCCCAAGAAATCCCTCAGGAATAATCTGTCCTTGGAGAATCAAAAACTGGAGCAGGTAGGGAGTTTTAATTATTTGGGGTTAACACTGGATAGGAATCTGTCCTGGAAAGGACAGATGGATAAAAGCATCTTATCCCTCAAACAAAACTCAATGCCTATCCTAAAAGTACACGGAGCTAGTTATTCTAAAGCAATCTCACCAGCACTTGAAGTATATAAAGCGAAGGCCCAATCGACCGCCCTTTATGGTGCTGAACTCTGGGGTTACTACTGTAACAATCATCTTGGAAAAACGGAAAACCACTTTGTACGAAGGCTACTTAAAATACCGACAAGAACTCCTTTAGCCCCTGTTTTCCTTGATACTAACCTTAAAAGAGCAGACTATCAAGCATTATTAAGGCCACTGCTGTATTGGGTTAGGTTATGGGTAACCCCGGAGTTGAGTGATTACAAGAGTGGATTGACTGAATTAATTCAGATAGATGGTCATATGAATACCCCTTGGTTAAAATATGTATCTAAGTGGTACGAGAAATTAGGTTTATCACACCTATGGGAAGTTCCTCAGAATATGACAATTTGTACCAGGAAATATGTAAAGGACACCTTCTGGTCTTATGTCAACGGAGTGCTATTGCATAGCTCATCGATTGGTACTCTGACTTTGCACTTTTTGAACATAAAAGATACACCTAATTTCGAACAATTTTTGGATGAGATCGGTCCTCCACTGGCAAAAGCACTATATCTACAGTTTAGGTATGGTGTCTTACAGATTAATGCGTACACATGCAATTGGGGAGGGGTAAAAGGTTGTGAATTGTGCACTCTCTGTACTTTAGGGGCTAAAGAAGATAATGTTCATCTACTCTTCTTTTGCCCAATATACAAGAAACCAAGGGATCGTTGGATCAAACCCGTTTGTAAATATGTTGGGGTCAGATCCTGCAAAGAAGCAGAGCGCATTTTTCAATCTAATACTTCACAATTAGTGGTGTTTGGCACGAGTAGATTTTTATTTAATGTGTACCTTATCAGAAAACGACTTGGCCACAAACTGTAATATTTTGTTAGGTGGCCCGCTCTCTCCCTCCCTTCCTTGTATAGGTATATGATGCACTGTTCCTTCGATCCAAGTTATCAAATTTTTTAGTTCTGGCTTTTAAATAATTTATAAGTTGTTATTTATATTTTTATATGCGGTACTGCTTAATCATGGAGACATCTATATATTTCTTGCCAACTGTATGTATTGTATCTTATATTTAATTGTGAAATGTATATACGTATGTTGTATTTATCTCTTGTCTTGACTTTTATGGCAATATTTGCCGAAATAAAGTTTAACGAACGAATAAGCCAACTGTTGTTTCCTCTTCGAATAGCTACAGAAAAGCTTACATAAATAATTTTAAGGTGCATGGTTTCCGTATCTCTGAGTTGAGATGGGCCTTTTTGTTAGCAGTTACAGGTGTATTTTAAAAGACAGCTTTTCCACTCAGATTTCACTGCAGGAGATCTTCAATAACGTGGTTTGATGATCACATCTTCCTTCTCTATTCAGCATCAGCTAGCTGCCTCTCATTCAGGTAGTGATACCACTAAATGCAGATGTAGTCAGTAAACATATTGGCTGTGTTAACTGTTAGTGGAAGGATTGATATCTCAAAACTGATGGCCCACGTTAATATTAAGGCCTTGTGCTTAAGAATAACAGCATCATGTGTAAACATAGAACAGGAAGGCGGAGGAAAGGAACTTAAACTGTGTCCTATTGGAACTGTTTAGAGCCATACTAGTAGGAGGAGGATTTATGAGAGCACCGGATTAGTTAATGTGCAAATGAAAACTTTAAGAATGCATTTGTTGCACATACTCATGGGTAGAATTTCTGTCACAGGGAGAAGTGCTTGACCCGAAGTTGTACGGATGCTGGAACTCAGATTATGTTGTATTCATCAGCTAGTATGGGGTGTAATACTGAAGAGAGGAAACCAGTATTAAATACATCATATGATACAAACTTAGCACTGGTTGAAATAAAAAAGCTCAATTCGATTTGCATCATTTTTAGTGATTGTGTATAACGGAATAGAGCAAATAGATTTTGCAGGACTTTGACTACTTAGGCTAAAAAATAGAAACCATGCTTTGAATATTTACATAGTGCCATCTTTCTCATTCCATAGTACATCAGCTATGCAAGACTAATCATGAAGTCCAAATAAAAGAACAAGAAGCATGGTGTTCAATCCAACAAAGAAAAGGGTAAACAACTGTTGGACACTTTGAATCCATCTAGAAAGGGTTTTCCTCAGTGTCACAATATTTAAAAAAGTTTTGTAGACCACCTGTTTCAGGAGGCTTTTTACCTGCAACCACAGCCTATCCGCAGCACACATACCCTCATTGTAAGTGAACAGCTGCAATGCAGCATGCACCCCATGTTGTCAAGATTGGCTTATGAACTGATTTAAAGATTATTGGATAGGTTATTCTATTAAAACATGGAGAATATTCTATCTGCCTTATTACAATTGCATTATGTGCCATGGCACTTATTTATGATGGGGTAACCGATTCACCAAGCTCTATCTGGCCCTTAGTTATCCAAGTTTGGGTCCAAAGCCGAGGTCAGACGCATCAACATCTCACTCGGTGATTTGGTGTATGTGAAAAGGTAGTGAGCTACATAAGTAATAGATTTATCAAACATATTCACATTGATTGTGTTCATTGAAGTTTTCAGGTTTGGATTCACATGTAAACCAATTATTGCTGAATCTAGTTTTTTGTTGATATTGTCTTTAGGGGTGCATTTTATATAATTTGGTAATGGTATGTGTCACAGCTCGTCTTGTATGTTAACATAATCCATCAAATTCCTCCCTGGTGGGCTCTAACTAGAGGGCCAAGAGGTTTTGCTGGGTGTCAGCACAACCTTCATTATTAATTTTTAATGGAGGGAATGTGTGCCAATTTCACCACTTTAACCCACGGTGACTTTATCCTTAGGGGCCAATCCAAAAGAAAACTCTCCTGGGGAACCGCATCTCCCCAGGACAGTAAGATATAAAGGGGAGTGCCACTGCCCTCCGCGGATGGTAGTGTGCCATCCCCACTACCTGTGTCTGTGTTCGCGGGGTGCAGAGAAAGCACAACACCTTGTCCCCTGCAGGGATGCAGGCGGGAGAAACAAATAGAATGCTTGGTCCGTGCAGCACACCAGCTGTGATGGGAGCCATCTCCTCGTGTAACCCCATAAAGAATGCTGGCCATGTGCTCCATTAAAAGGACATGGGCCCCTAGCCTCAACAAAAATTGAAAAAAATGGTGTTAGGCTATTTTTGTCACAAAAAATGTTGAGTAAAAGCAAAAATGGCAAAGCCATAATAAGATATGCATGTTCTCCATAAGCCCCCGCTAGGGCTCTTCATAGGCATAAATTGTTCCTCGTGGTGTTTGAGGAAGGGCAGGGTCACCACCAACGAATTAAAGAATGTGTTTAGGAGGGGCTTCAAGAGGAACAGCAGCCCTCCCTGAGTAGGTTTTACAAATGTTGACCTATGACTTCCAGGTTAGTAAATCCCTCACCCAAGGACAGGTTTTTCATGTTTCTAAACACTCCTGGAGCCCACACCATTGTATAGGGGTTATAGAGTGCCGAGACCTATGTTGGCTGGCCCTAAAGCTGCAGTAGCAGCATAGTTAAGATAATTAAAAGTATTGGTGGCTCATGTAATTCAATACAATACTTTAATGACAATGTTAACGCTTGACAAAGTCAAGATCTTTTACTAGAATGAATACACTTGCATGTTGGTACTATCATCGTTGATTTCAGTGGCGTTGCAGTTGTGAATGATAAGATATAGTTTGCTTTCACCAATGTGGTTAGACCCTGAAAAAGACAGTAGACCTGCCCTGTTGATACATCCTGCTATAGGCAGGGGGATAATGATGATGGGCTCAAGGCTTCCTTGGGTTATATCACTGACTGGACAACTATTTATTGATTGTTGTTGTTGCATACTAATGATTTTAGGGTACCAACCCTCCCCACCTCACAAGACTAGGTCTTGAACTGCTTGCCTTGCTACCCTGAGATGGTAAAGTACTACACTGTGGAACTAGTGAAGAGGAAATTGCAGACGTATTATTTGTGACTGAACCACTTCCTTACACTGGTTTCCAGAACTACCATTAATAGTGTCCAGTTCCAGGATGCACTAATTACATTTAATAGGTTCAGTTTTGGCTACATTATCTATACGTAAATACACAAGTATCAGAGTGCAAGACTGTTATAGGGGTTCAAAGGTTTAGTTGTGTGAACTTGAGATGTGGGAAAGGAAAGCCTGATATATATATTCCATTGTGAAGACATTGATAGTTGATGTATTAACTTTGTTTAATATGAACGTTTTTCATTTTGAAAGTCTGAGAAAGAGAGGTGGGCTTTCATAGAACTGTTTCTTTTTAGAGTGATTCCAAACACTAGTGTCCTTTGAACTGCAGCACTTCACACAGTAGGACTGATTGAGGAAGGAGCTTCTGGATAGGATTAGGGACTGCAGCAAGTTACCCCCACCATAGACGGGAAAGAAGAGTTAGGTCCTGTTTCTTGGGTTTATAGGAGATGATTAGAGGGGAGTCCAAGAATTTCCCAGACTTGTCATGGGTAAGAATCCTACATTGAGTCATTCCTATTGCAGAGATTTTCCTGCCATTGGTGCAGACCAAAAATCACTAGCATAGTTGGGGGAATTGTACCAGAAAGATAGTAGCACCTTATGGATTCCCACCAGCAGGGTGAGGTGGTCCCCAATAAATTCCCCCACTATGGGGGTGTGAGAAAAAGTGTGTTCCTCAAGGTCCCCATAGATTATGTGCTGAGGTGGGAAGCTGTCAAAGTGTGTCCCATGGTGCTGGGTGGCCCACTAAAGGGAAAGCTTCCAAAGTAGGAGGGACAGTGGAGCTGGAATGAGGAGGGTGCTGCTGGTTATTCCTGTGGGAGACACCAGACATCCAGAGGCCCAGCGCAGTTTGGGAGTTCCTTGGACCCTGTTCTTGCGGAGGATAGGGGCATCTCATTTCCCAGAGTGATTACCATTGGTGGAGCTACCAGATGAGAGTATGCTGCCAGTTTTCCAGATGGAAGACTCTGGCCCTTCTAAAACTGCCAGATGGAGGTGAGTACCTTTGGCTTGACCACAGAGGTCACAGGACTAGAATCTGATGCCCCAGAAAGGAACTAGAACAGGCCCGGGGGTGCTTCTTGTCAAGAGAGTACCCTTATTTTTGAGTGGAATGTTCTTCAAGTGTGGAAGATTCACTAATCACACAAGGATTGGTGGCAGCTATAGACCACAGGAATGTGCTGTGGGTGAAGATTAACAGTCCTGCAAGAGGACGGGCCTCTGCATCTGGTATAGTGACCCAGATGAGGTAAGGTACTGGTGTTGTGTATTCTCCAGAATGGAGAACAACCAGTGGCTAGAGGGGAACTTCACAGCCTCAGTGCTGAGACACTGAATCCTTGCCAGAGAGAGAGAAGTGGGTGGATAATTTCATGACCATTGGTAATGATATACCTAGCCCCGATCAAACCATGTAGGCACTGAGGGGCCTGAATGTATCTGACATAGAATCAGGAGGGCTGCTAGTGCATTTTCAGCTCCATGTTGGGAGAGGTAGCCTAATCGTTGAGTTAGGTGGGTGGTCTTTGGTATAGGAGGGTCTGTTTAAGATATGTGTATGTGGAGGATAAATGGTGAATAGATTGTCTGATTGAATCCAATGGCACTTGTTGCAGCTTACTAGGAAAGGGTACCCTGAGGCAATGGTTACCTTCTTTTCCAAGTTTAAACCGATGGGTGTTTGTCGAAGAGTGGGTTCTGCCAACTTAACCCTCCTCGTTTTTTTGCTTATGGACCTTTACTGTGAGGGAGTCTCACCGAATGTAAATTCTGTGACATACGTCTGAGAGTGCTAACATTCAGTGTCTGCCTTTGAAGATAAGCCTGAAGCTGCACAGCTATGGTAAGAGGCTTTAGGCTAGTTGCATGCAAAAACTTGAATACATGTGTGTGTGCATACATGTGCAGGATGAGTGTGTGAGACTACTGTCTAGATCACCCCAGTATTTGTGTATAGGAGGCCTCTCACAGAAAGGACCCTTCAGGGATTTGTGCTGACTCTTGGGTCTTCTAATGTGGGTAGACCTTCATAATGTAGGTCTATATTTTTTCCTAACAAGGTTGTGATCTCACTGCATTATATCTCATGTGCATAAATCTGGGCTACCAAAGTTTCATCATGCCTATGCCTAGAGATACCTGTCAGATATCAGTTTTAGGGTAAACGTGCACACCAAGTGTAGATCCCCTGTTGTATGTGGTAACTGTATTCCTTTTGGTACTTTAAGAATTGACATACTTTCCTTGCTCAGGCATAATTGGATCCCAGGCCTCTGTCCCTCTATCGTGACATGTTAATTACCCTGCAGGTCTGCAAGAATATCAAATGCCTTCCCGCACAATAGAGTAATTAACAGTGGTAGGCCCAATTCCTTGGAAAAGAAGCAGTAGGGAGCAAATCTGCATATACTATTTAACTTTTCATACTACACATGGGCTGCATAAGCCCAAGGGCACAGACACAAAGGAGGAGACCCGGACTTCTGGAGTCAAACACAGAAGGGGCTGCCCTTTGAAGTTTTGGTGGCTTCTAGACTTACTACCCCCAATTAAAAATCACTGCATAAGGAGGAGACACTTGAGAAGACACCGGACCTGGGAGTGACAACGGCCAATCATTGTCCAGCTGGAAGAAGAAGTCATCTGACCCCAGAGAAAATAGATTGAAGGACCTTAACTCCAAGTGACACCAAGGACTAGGATAGGTGTCTCCAAGGCCTGTGGCATTGACGCATGTTTGCTACCTAAGGAACAGTTAAGGGAGTGGATCTTCCAGAGAACCCTGGATAGTTCCCCTGGAATTTCTGTGGACAAGTCCTTGACTCTGCTGACACACAGGCACCCTGCAAGTAGCCAGCAGGCTGTGGAGATGAAGAGTGAGAAGGGAGGGTGATCTTCTTGTTGATTGAAGAGTGGTTGTGGAAGACACCTCCAAGGTACAAGAGAGCATCAGGAGCTGAGGCGGAAGACAGTCCTGGCAATATAGAAGTAAATTCAAGATCCCCATCAAACATAGGCCTGACAAAAATGTTCACTGAACTAGAGCTGGTCCCTAGGACTGAATAATCACCTTTCAAAGGACAATTGGCACAAGAGAGCTGGAGAAAATATCATCCGAGGCTCACTTTTCTGATGAGAAACTGGGCACACAATGCTCTGCTATAATTTTTCAAATTACCCCGGGCGACCAAGCCCCTGGAGGTCAGTGCTACTTTCATTATTGATTTTTAATGCAGCAAGGGCATGCATGGGGTCACCTAACCAGAGGCACTTGTGCTCCCACTTACCTCATCCAACTACAATGTTAGCAGGACCCCAGGTTGTGAGTTTATTTTCTCCCCATTCTGTGCTCTGTTTGTCTATTTATGTTGTGGGAGTCCTTCTCCATACTTTTTTCCTTGCCAAGACACTTTCACTACACTGCATCTCTCTTTCTTTGTTTTCTTAGTGCATTCTTCTCTTCTGTATTTAAACTATGTTCTCTAAAGAGAATTGAATGTGTCAGTCAACATTTGGTCCTATAAAAACATGTTTAACTTACTTTTTATTTGAGTAAATTGTTTTTTTTTTCAATTTATCTTGTTTTTTCTATTAATTTCAATCACAATTTTTATATTATTATCCTATATGTGTTTTCTCCTAAAGTATGCTATCTTTTGTCTCTGTGTACCAGTGCTTATATCATCATTGCTAGGTTCTGTTTACTGTACTTGTGGTGCTCTTACAAAGCAGGCTAAGCATATCAACTTACTTTTAGCCTCTAATTTCAAATTACTTCACATTTACTGAGCATTTTTAAATGCTCAATATAACATTTTGATACACACACACACACACATTTTCACTTAAAAAAACAAAGGCTACGAGGATGTTAATAGTTAGGTTCTCAATTTACTCGCACAAAACCAAAGGAAATCAGTATTTATAGTTATGGTTAATTGAAGTAACTATAGTATCACATCCCCGACATGCACAGGTTTCACATAAATAATTTTGTTGCAAATGTTGTGGTGATATTATTAATGTTGTCATAAAGGATGGCGTGACTGAATGATGGTGGGATAATTAGCATTGCATGGCAAGGGTGCGAATTATAGTTACCTGTGGGCAGGAAAAATGATGAAATCACTGCTTCCAGCATGTGGGAGCATTTTCAAAGCTCCTGCTCGCTGGAAGCAGAGTGTTTGCTTTTGCTTGGCGGGAGCTGTCACAGCTTGGGCCAAACAAAAGCAAACTGCTACCTCCCGAGGATGGGCGCCAATGCAGTGCTAAAAAAGTATAAATATGGGCCTTGATTCCCATTATTCATCCCTTTGCCACTATGAGATTTTACCAGCTTGAAGTTGGTGAAATGTGCAGCTGGGGTTAAGTATGAAATTAGCATCTTCAGTAATTCCTGATTCAGATGGCTGAACAAGTTACTTTGCACAAAACCTGTGAAGATGGTCTGTGTTTTTCGATAAACATGACTCCCCTCAGCAATGACGAAAAAATCTACTGAGCTCTTCTGATGCATAACTGTGTTTTGTTCAACTTGTTTCATGTTTTTTGCAGTTTGTGAAGCCAACAATTATCAGAGCAACGAAAGCGCTGGCTAAATGAATAAAAAATATGGTTCTGAGTACAAAAAGCTACAATGTTTCTATCCTGAAATTGCCATTAAACTAAAGAAGTACGTAAATAACTCACCAAATAAATATATTACACAGTAAGCGCAGCCAATGAAAGAAATGCCCCAAGAGAAAAATGTGCACAACGCCCCATCTGCTTTTAAAGTACTTTATTTTGTTTGGTAGTGGTTAATGGCTTTTCTTTGTCCTGTTTAATATGCATACATTATCGGTTTTACGGGATGCAACATAACTGTGAATTGGCAATAAAAGTCCTGGTTTAGATAAATGAACACCCTTAAGAGCCTGCTAATAATTGCTCAACAATGTTGCCCCCCTGGAAACATGTTATCCACTCTGGATACTTCCTCATTTCCACAGTTCTCTCTCTCTAGTTCTTCCCTACTGAGGACATTTTATTTGAAAGATGGCGTTGTGTTAAAGCGATTCACTTCAGTAGTGTTCTCATCTCATTTATCCTTGTCTCTACATTTTTCTCACTTTCACATCGATTTATGCCATCAGGGAAACATCTATACTATCATCAAGGAATTTGAAGTGCATTGACTGAGTGAGTTGCAAAGGTACTAACGTGCAGTATCAAAAGAGACTTTGCCAAGGCCGTGCCAGTTTAAAATAAAGCTTGTCAAATTTGCAAATTTCGAATTACACCATTATGTGTTATTTTTTGGTCATGGACGATTGTTTCCAGCAGATGCTTTCTAGCCAAAACATTTTCTTCTTGAACTAGACTCTTGCTGGTACCCTGTGTGACATTATTTGAACTAGCTTTACAGCAGAGTTTATTTGGTGAACAAAAAAAGAGCTGTCAGAGTACTACTGAGAGAGGGTCTTACTTTCCATCCCCTTTTTGATTTCTCTAACTACAGGAAGCATACAAAAAGTTGTATGCTTCCAGTAAAAAGAGGACTCATTTTCGCACTTTTTGGTTTATGGCAAAGCTTATACTCAATATACCAGGACTGAGGCGGTTATGGTGGCAAGCCAATGATCATGTTTGTAGGCCTAATCTTTTCATTATGCAAAGGTGTGAAAAAAGCAATAAGCCTGATGTATTTATTGTGAATGTATATGTTAACATCAACTCAAGTAAGGGTGGATTGTTAATTACTCTAGGAAAGAGTAGTTGTGTCGGTGCCACCCAAACACACGATGGTGATTGAAAGTGTGCATTATAATAATGCTTATTATGCTCTCTCTCTTTTGACAACTGAAATTTTGTTGTTTGAATTGTTTTTCTCATTGTATTTCACATACAACACCTAATGGTTGCTTTGTTGTAAATATTATACCTAACACAGTAAGGTAGATGGTTACAGCGTCAATCAATGATAAAGGTTGTAGGCCTGGTTGTTCTGAAAAGTTATGATAAAGGCAGCAGGCACAGCATATTCATTGTGAAAAGCATATGTTAAAGCAAGCAGGCATTTACGGGTGGCTTGTTATTGCTCTATTTTAAACCCTAGATATAGGTATTTTTTATATGGAATTTCACAGATTACTGTAGCCGGCAATGGCTTTGATGTGGGTTTTCCAGTCTAACTGTGGATATAGAAGATTTCCACTGCTAGAGTCCTTGTAGAAGCTCCTCGGAAAAGTGGTATTTTACTTGGCTGATTTTAATTTTGTGTACTTTTGTAATTTTATTAGTGTATGCCTATCAGTTGACATGTGGGAAAGCTCATAATCAGTACAGTAGGCCTCTTTTGGTTATGGTGATTAGCCAACATTAACTGCTACACGCCTCATAGGTGTGATAGGAAATGTTATGCCAGATGGCATAGGTCAGGTCTGTTTATTATGAAATATTTTGACAAAGGCAGTAGGCCTGGCTTATTTATTGTGTAAAGCATTTATTGAAGCCAAAAGGGCTCTAACAGTAGAAAGTGACCACATTATGTTACAGGCTGTAGATAGGTATTATTTTATACGTAACCTTACAGGGTACTGTAGTAGGCAAACGTATTGGCATTGGTTACCTACTTTGACATAATCTGCAAGAGAGTAACTTGGTCAGTTTATAGGATAAGCAGGGTCCCTGAGAGGGGCATTCATTGGTAGGGGTACAAAGTGAGAGAAAACCCAATATTTTGTAAAATAAGCAACATTTTGAAGACTTTCAAAACAGAGAGGGAGACTGTTTGTGTGTTTTTGTCTGTGTGTATGTAAAAATTCCTGATGAAATCCGACAGGCACCTCACCATACTGAGTGAAAGTACCTCTAATCAACTATTTACCAGAAAATACTTTTTTTAGAGGGGTATAACACCCCAAACACCCCGCTGAAGCTACTTCCCTGATAACCTGGGAGTAAAAGATTTTCACTTGCTTTGCTTTGGCCTTTTTGAGAGGAGTTGTGTATTGTTTTGCTGACTAGTTTTGTACATATTTATAATTTTGTACCTGCATGCATGATGGTTGGCAATTTATGTACACGTCTGTAGGCCTCTGTAGGGTATAGTACCAGATCTCATCAGTTCTCTGAAACAAATAGGTCAGACTCCTTAGGTGTGATCCATTTCTAAGGGATAGTTATCACAAAACAAGCACACCTGACTCAATTATTGTGAAAAGCATGTGTTAAAGGCAATATGTCTTTAAGGGTGGATTTTTTATTACACTGTGCTAAAGGGCAGGTAATTTGTTATACAGAACTGGAACAGTTGTCCTGGTAGGCAAAAGTTTTGATGTTGGTGACCCACTCAACAAATCAGAGGTAAAGAAGATTTGCACTATTTTAATTCTTAGTAGGCTCTATTAGGAGGGATTTTATATTGTATTGACAACTGAATTTCTGTTCATATTTGTAATTTTACTATGGTAAACTTGAAAGTTGCCTTGTCTGAAAGCTTATACCAAACACAGTAGGTATGAGCTGACTATAGTGACAAGCCAATTATCAACATTAAAGTCCTGATTGCTTATTATTAAACATCATGATTGCAGGTAGTAGGCTATATATATGTGTGTGTGTGAGTGAGTGTGTGTGTGTGTGTGTATATATATGTGTGTGTGTGTGTGTGTATATATATATATATATATATATATAAATATATACATATATATATATATATATAAAAACTACTGCTGTTCGCCGGTAGGTACTTATAGTTAGGATCTAATCTAGTAGGTACTTATAGTTAGGACCTAGTTACATTGAAAATGTTTTGTTTGACTTGGCTAAATCTTTGACATCGTTTGATGAATCGTTATGAAATTTTCCCCCAAAAAGTGTGCCTAAGGGTCTTGTTGTACAAGGAAAGTTTTGGGGTGATCAGTGAGGGCAGAGAAAAAGGGAGGTGGCGGTGTAAAAGCCCTAGGAGGCTGGGCATGCACCCCCTCCTTTTATTGCCCCTGTAATGCCCCAGGACCTGGCCCACCGGGTGGCAACAGCATTGTTAAATGCAGGAGACCACTTTTTTTTTTATTCATGGCAGAATTTGCAAGTAGTCATGAAGTTGTGTGAATATATATATATATATATATATATATATATATATATATATATATATATATATATATATATATATATATATATATATATATTCACATTTTTTTTGTACTTTGTTGGTCCCTTGTTCAGTGGAATCCCTTTTTCCCACAGCCTGTAAATTAAATGCTACTAGTGGGCATGCAGTGCAGCTTACGCCACCCACAGAAGTAGCCTTTCAAACCTGTCTCAGGCCTGCCACCCCAGTTTACTGCCACAGGGACTAGCATCTAAATTTACTTGTCAGGCATGGAACTCTCCTTTTACTACATATGTCACCCCCAGGTAGGCCCTAGCTTGCCCTATGGGCAGGGTGCAGTGTAGGTATGAGGTAGGACATGTGTAGTCTGTTCTAGTAGTGGGAAACAACCTAATTGGTTTCTCACTGCTGTGAGTGCTGCCTCTCTCATAGGATTGCATTGGAAATGCCCTTTCATATGGCTAAGCGGTAATATCGGATCTATGAGGGTTGGCGTAGGCATGTTTGGCATGGTAGGAATGGTAGTGAGAAATGCTGCTTACTGGTGCAGATGGATTTTTTATTACTATTGTAGAAATGCCACTTTACAAAGTGAGCGTTTCTCTGTGCTTATAACTCTGATGCTTTTGCAGCTTGACTCAATCCATGTCCTGGGTAGAGTGACAGCTGGGCTTTGTGAATACTTTCCACACAGCCATCACACAGGGAGTGTTGATGTGTAACAGGAGTGCATCTGCACACTGAGTGGTCTTCCTGAGCTGGAAGAGGTAGAGGCGGGCACACATTAATCTGTGAAGGCTGTGCCCGGGCCTCACACAAAGGGCTTGTTTACCCCCTACTGGTATCTGGGGCCAGTGCTGGAGGAGAAGAGGACATTCTTGGAACCGGTTGGTGCTGGTTGGAAGCTGAGCAGAATTAGTACAGGGGGTTGTCCCCCGCATTTTTAGACACCGATAGACTTTGATGGACTGGACACTAGATGCTGGATGGACTCACCAGGAACTGCCTGGGGATTGTCCTACTGTTGTGGTGACCTGAAACCTGCTAGGTCACTAAGAGGTACTGCCACTGCTTTCTCTGGACCCTCGTGCTGGCCTTTTTACCTGGGTCCTGCATCCTTGTGCCCTCACAGCTGTCTCCAAGGACTTTGTGGTGTGCCCCCTCTTTTCCCCTGTGCTTAGATTTCTCTGGTGCTGCTTTACAAGAGTGCTTCATGTTCTTCTTTTGTCAAGTGTGTGAGAAGCTATTTTATTAATTTCTGCCCAAACAGTGCATGAAGAGCGTGCCCCATCCTGCATGGGTTTAATGTGCCCCCTCTCCCTGGTGAGAGGAGTGACGAGGAGCCCATTGGCAACCTCGAGAGAGCAGGACCAAATATGTTTTGTGTAGTGCCCTGGGGGCACCAGCACGCACTTCTTCTGGAGGGGATTTCACTGCTGCGATTCAGGTGGGTGCAGAGGAATGGCCACACTGCTGTGGATGAGGAGAACTCAACGGGGGCCCCATCCTGCGGGGAGGGAGTCCCACAGAGAATTACTGCATTCACTATATTAGGAGCGCAGGAGCTCCTGTAGCAGGCCGGGGTGGCAACCATTTACGGAGGTCCCCAGTCATGCCAGTCACATTTTTAGAATTGCTGCAGGCTCTGTATTTGGAGCGTAGGAGCTCCTGGACTGGGACAAGTGTGTCCCTGGTTGCCTTCATGATATATGTTGCAGTTCCCTTCTCTCTACAAGCTGATTCTGTGACTTGTTGTGGAGTTTTCTTTGTGATGTATTTATTGTGCCACATGTGTTGTGTGTGTTGTGCAAACACTTAACACAGTGCATATGGTATAAGTGTGACTGTTCGTGCCAAGCTACCAAAGGGATGAGCAGGGGTTATCTTGGGTGTATAGCTCCCCTGTCCTGTCTAGAGTGGTGGTCCCTGCTTAGCTAAGTTGCCTACCCTAGCAAACCAGGCACCCCATTTCTAACAGGGGTTACCAGGGGTGCCCCTGCATCAAGGCTAGGGTGGTTAATGTTAATGTACCCAGCTCCTTTTTCTTTTTTTTCATTTGTTTTTGAAAAATGGCTGCCAACATTTCCTGGTTGAAGTGTTGGCAGCCAGTTAGATCTCTGCACAAGATTATCAGTATTCGCAAATTTGTTGCGACCCTATATATACAAATTTTAATTTCCTTTTATTTCTCTTACATTACAGCATGGATTTAAACCAAATACAAATAAGGGTCATCTGTGGACCAAAAGCTACATTTCTGCCAAATTTGGTGTATTTCCGTCCATCGGTTAGGGCTGCAGGCATGTCTAAAGAATCTTTCGGAATTAACATGGGAAACACCAATGCTTTTTCTCTGGAAACTAGGTCCTAACTATAACTACCTACTGGAGACTGTCATATATGTGTGTGTGTGTAGGTAGTTATAGTTAGGACCTAGTAATAGTAAATTATGAAATAAGCCACAGATATCTCTGTTAACTCAACCCCTGGAAATAATCTGTGAAATGTTCATATGGAGGCTCCTAATTCATCATACAAGAAAAGGGGGGTCCCACAAGGTCACAACAGTCTCTAGCGTATAATATTATTGGTCCATACCATGATAAATAAATTCTATATTAATGTATGCTAACCTATCCTAAGTGTACTGCCATTTCTTTCTCACTATTCAAACCTAAAGGTACCTTTGTTTGCAGATCTACAAGGTAACAGGACTCCAGTCAATAGGCATACAAGGGTGAATTTCTATTACTCTGTATTGAAGCTTACAGATAAATATTTTGTAATGTGGAATCTCACAGGTTAGCATAGTAGACAACGGTGTTGGTGTTGATCACTCCTCTGAGAAACCGTGGGTATGGAAGATTTGCACATTGACAATCCTTGTTAGACCCTATTAGGAGACATAGCATTTTGCTTTGCCAACTGTATGCCTGCTGGTTGCCTTATGGAAAAAAGCACACTCAAATCAGTTTGCCTGATATGGTTATTGTCATAATTCAAGGGTAACACCAATAGGCCCTATTGGTTCACTAGGAAATGGTATTTCAGATGTCATCTGTCTGATTATTCAAAGGCTACACCAATGATAGTAGTTCTTATTTAGTATGTAGCAACATAGCATACATATTGAAACCATTAGACCTTTATGGGGTGAATATTTTGCAATTTGTCAAAGCTTGCACTCAGGTATTTTGTTACATGAAATCACACAGATGTTTATAGTAGTAAAGGATATTGGTGTTAGTGACCCTCTTGAGAAAACCTCAGGTAGATGATTTGCCCTGTAATAATTCTTGCTGGAATCCCTTTAGAAGGTACAACACACTTAGCTGTGTGCCAGGCTCTTTTAATAAAGAAGTCATTAAATAATACATACAGCCATATAAATAAATGTATAACCATGTGCACACAAAGTGGACTTTGGGTCGAACCTTTTCTGCCTTTGTCCTGTCTATGTGATAACTTTGCATCCACACATAACATGTAGATACATAGTGGACCTTTGGGTCAGGCCTTTTCTGCTTGTATACTGTCTATGTGCTCACTTTGCTTCCATACATAACAGCATACTTCATTGGATAATGGTTCAGTCCACATCAGTCTCTTGCACTGTGAATGATGCATTTTCTGATCACATATGCACATTCACCTGAAAAAAAGTGTGCTTCAGTGTCAGGGTGGCTTGGCCAATCCATTAGTTTTAAATTTTCTCTTTTTATAATTACGCTATAGTTTCTTTGCTTTTTTTGCATCCCCTCTATTTTTATTGTAACTTTTTTTAAGCGGCTTCTTCTGCTCACCAGGCAATGCTAATGGGCCACTTGCTTGCCACTGATTTCATCTGCAGTGTACTGCATCCCAGGTAATTACTACCTCTAAACCAGACAACCATTATGCAATGTTGTTGCCCATGGGGTGTCATGTTTTTACCATTCCAAGATGGCCAACATGTTTGTTATAAACAAGAGGGCTATGTTGGAACTTTAAAACATCTATGGGACTATGTACAGTACCACTACAAGACAGATCCCTGTTGCTATGTCTAGTTTTTTTTTATTGCAAGACTACTTTGTTTAGGCAGCAGCCTGTTTTCTTTTTTCTATCTATATGCTTTAAATTTGTGTTGCATATGGCATATGGAATTGAGTTGGTGTGTTTCATTCTTGTTGTAATAATAAGTCAATAGATGGATAAATATATCCATGAGTGCAACGATGAGTTACAGAGAAAATGAATGATGACTTATTGAGTGCCTAAACCCATCACTGGCACAAAAATCGCATTTATTTATAAGCCATACATTTGGCATTGCCAGTGCTTGTTTTACGAAATGAATGTCACCAATCAAAATTTCACATAAAATAACTGCAACCATATACCTACCCATTCCTTTATTTACATGCAATTTCACAATATGAAATTGTGCAAAGTTTCCTAAATACAATTAGGCAATTTCATACACCATTAAATATGATCCTTGATGAAGAGGACCTTTGCACATAATTTATCAGGGAGACCAAATTGGTGTTATTACCAAAGGTCTCTATCACGTTCCCATATAGATATCGGACTCAACATTATCTCCCTTTCTTTGATTTACATCCACCTTCGTCACCAGCAGTTGCGGCTCATGGGAGAGAAAATGGGCGAGGCGGTGCGGCCCATGGCAGGGGGATGACAAAAAAATATATATAATGATAAAAAAAGTACCTCTTTCGCCATGCTGCCACTCTGATCTGCTCTGATCCTGCATTGCAAGCACAGGCTTCCAGCCTGCCCTGCGTCCAAACTGAATGTTGCTTTCATGCAGCTGGGAGCATGAAAGCAGTGTTAGAATTGGACTGAGCACCCAGCCAGGGTTCTCCGAAGAAGAGTGGGAGCCTCTGTCTGCTCTCTCGAACCTGGCAGTACGTTGCCAGGTTGGAGAGAGCCTATTGCGCATGTATGTTTAGATCGCCCGAGACAGCACTCCCCCTCTGTCCCTGTCATGTCCATGGCCGCAAAACTTTTACTGTAGAACCATAATATACATAGGCCCTCATTATGACATTGGCGGTAAGTGCCGCTTACCGCCATGCTGACTGCCGCCAACATACCGCGACGGGTATTATGACCCACACATAGAAATCCGCCACTATACAGACACACACATAAGTCCGCCAGCCCAAAGGTCAGTGATGAACTGGCGGTACCAAAACCCACACCGTTACACCAACAGAAATACGCCCACAGCATCATGGCCCATGAATCACCGCTGCGGTCATTCAACTGCAGTAAACCATTGGCGGTACAGACCACTGCGCTCAAAATACACACACACTTACCAAACAACACCACATTGGACAATTCAAACTACACACACCTGACACATATACACACACCACACCCACACAACACTATAAAACACACACCCACACTACCCACAACCCTTTATGACCCAAAGAATTTGACAACTGAGAGAGAGACAACTCAGGAGCACCCACTAAATCTGAGCCACAAAACACCATCACACATACACCATCCACACACCTCACAGCACACACCCCAACACATCACCCCACACACCCTCACACACACCACTCACACTACACCCATGGCACCACTGCGAAACCCCAGATTCTCTGAGGAGGAGCTAAGGGTCATGGTGGAGGAAATCATCCGGGTAGAGCCACAGCTATTCAGATCGCAGGTGCAGCAGACGTCCATTGCTAGGAAGATGGAGCTATGGCGGAGAGTCGTGGACAGGGTCAACGCCGTGGGACAGCACCCTATAACAAGGGATGACATCAGGAGGAGGTGGTATGACCTACGGGGAAAAGGTGCGTTCCATGGTAGCAAGACACCAGATAGCTGTACAGAGTACTGGTGGTGGACCCCCACCTCCTCACCCACAACTAACAACATGGGAGGAGCAAGTATTGGCGAGAATGCATCCTGAGGGCCTGGCAGGAGTAGCAGGAGGACTAAACTCTGGTAAGTCAAATGTTTACTATTTTATCCCCCCCCACCTGCATGCCATCACAAACTCCTACCCCTACCCCTACCCTCACGCCATCACTCCACCACCTCACATATACCCCACCATCACAACCCACCCATCCTAATACCAAGTCCTGCATGCAACACCAATCCATGGACCCCCATCACAGACCTGCATGGACACCCATCACCACAGCATGCACACTAGTGACAATCACTTAGCCAACAAAATCACAACTCACACAAGCCAAAGCTGCCTTGGTAATAACAACCATAGAGGGAAACATACCCATTCTCAAGATGTCACACAAACAAACAATAACACTGCATTTACATCCCCACAGGCCCCCCACACAACGTCACTGAGGAGAGGTGCCAGCAACATCCAGTCCCCCTCCAGAAGAGGCCCACAGTGATGACAGCAGCTCTGCACGCCTGGATCAGGATGACCAATCTGGCTCATCAGGGACCTCTGGACAGTCGGTGGCCCAGCCACAGTCCCAAACCACCACAGAGCCTCCCCACTCAGGAAACAGCAGCACAGCACCCACCCAGCGGGCCCGTCCCTCTGTCTCCGGGACACGTCAATCAGCAGTGTGTCCACCACTACAGAGAACCCAGGCAACCCCCCAAACACAGGACGATCAGGACCTGGGGTCAGTGGCAGTGGGCACACGGTTCAGGGAACAGAGGCACAAGACAACAGGGAAGCTGGGAGGACTGCTGTGCGACAGGGGGAGGACAGGCCCAGGGAACCGACTCTCCATGAGACACTCACCAACATCCTGGGAGCATACCACCATTTCCAGGAGACCATGGGCCAGATACTGGTTGAGTTGCAGGGGACCCAGCGGCTGCAGGAAGGACAGTACTTGGGGATCAGGGAGGACCTCAAACACAACTACACCATCCTGGTCACCTTTGCAGAGGTGCTGGCAGACATGGCCAACACCATGAGGGAGGCAGTGGCACACCAACGGGCCCCTGACACTAGCCACACCGAAGAACATCCCTCCACCTCCGCCAACACTAGTGGACAGGAGGCCCCTCCACTGGAACAACAGGCCACCAGCACCCCACCCCCTGCAGAAGGAGAACCACCACACAAAAGGTCCCTGAAGTCAGAGAACATTGCCAAGACCCCCACCAGGAAATAGGACTCACCTAATTGTCACCCTTGTGTCCCACTCTGTCACCCTGTCCACCTTGAACTGACATTGCTACACTTCCTATGCTCCCTTGGACAATGCACCTGTGATACCAATAGACTGGATTCTATCCTGGACATTTCTCCGCCATCAACCCAGCCCATTGCAATACCCCCTACTCATATAATCACAGAAATAAACACCCTTGGAACAAATACAAGTATGGAGTCTGTCAATTGATTGAAATATGTATTATTTAAACAAGCTGTCAACATTGCAATTCAAATGTACAATTATATTTAAATAGGTATGACCTGTAGTGGGCAGCAGTAAACACACCAGGAGCCAGAGTGGGGCACAGATATGTGAAAATAGAGATGCCAAAGGGTACAGTAAGTGGCCATAGAAGTAGGGAAATCAGGCTGCCATGTACAATGTACGACACAAAACTTCAATGGAAGGTGAAATTACAGTGTCTTACCTGTGTTTTCACAGGATGTACTGTGGATTATTGTAGTTCGGTTGTCCACATCTTCTTCCTCTGCCTCCTCTTTGTCACTGTCCACAGGCTCCTCCGCTGCCACACGACCATCCCCAGGCTCATCCTCCTGCAGAAAAGGCACCTGGTGTCTCAAGGCCAGTTTGTGCAACATGCAACATGCAGCAATGATCTGGCATACCTTCTTGGGTGAGTAGTACAGAGATCCACCTGTCAGATGGAGGCACCTGAATCTGGCCTTCAGGAGGCAAAAGGTGCGCTCAATGATCCTCCTTGTTCGCCCATGTGCCTCATTGTAATGTTCCTCTGCCCTTGTCCTGGCTTTCCTCACTGGTATCAGTAGCCATGAGAGGTTGGGGTAACCAGAGTCACCTGTAAATATCGAGGGATACCTGTTAGCCACACACTCACCCTTAGGAACAACCCCACACCCATATACCTACATCAACTGGGTGGGGACCATGGGTTCACCTATTAGCGACACCCGTTGCCTCTGGAGTTGAGCCATCACATATGGGATGCTGATATTCCTCAAGATAAAGGCATAATGCACAGAGCCAGGATACTTTGCATTGACATGGGAGATGTACTGGTCCGCCAAACACACCATCTGCACATTCAGAGAGTGAAAGCTCTTTCGATTTCTAAACACCTGTTCATTTCTCCGGGGGGGACAAAGGCAATATGTGTACCATCAATAGCACCAATGAAGTTGGGGATATCTCCCAGTGCATAGAAGTCAGCCTTCACTGTGGCCAAATCCTCCACCTGGGGGAATACGATGTAGCTGCACATGTTTTTTTTCAGCAGGGCAGACAACACCCTGGTCAGCACGTTTGAGAACATAGGCTGTGACATCCCTGATACCATGGCCACAGTCGCTTGGAAGGAACCACTTGCCAAGAAATGGAGCACTGACAGGACCTGCACTAGAGGGGGGATACCTATGGGGTGGGGGATAGCTGAAATCAGGTCTGGCTCCAATTGGGCACACAGCTCTTGGATTGTGGCCCTATCAAGTCTGTAGGTTAGGATAATGTGCCTGTCTTCCATTGTCAGGAATAAGACCATGCGCGGTGCAGGTCCCGCCCGAAACTCCGCTGCGCGGCTCTGCGGCTCTTTCTGCGCACCACTTGTCATCCCCTCTTGCTCCAAAGGTGGCCATCAGCGTTGTCTGCCCTGTGGCAAAGCTCATAGAGCTGCAGGTTCAGGACATTGGTGGACAAGACGCACTTATCAGTGCCATTCCATGAAAGGACTACAATTCTCATGTTTTTAGAGGCAGCAGTCTTCTTGGGGTGTGGCAGGCCTATAAAGCCCGGCCACATCCAAGCACGTTGCTCACTATTTTGAAGACTTCGATGCAGTAAGACCTCGTGGAGGATTCTCTGAAAAAGAGCAGAGTTCCTGCATGGCAGAGTGGCATCCGATCGAAGTATCCTTGTTTCCATGGTGAATTCAAAAACAAGTAGGTCATACTTGTAGCGGTAAGGCCTTGATGACTTCAATTTTGGAGGAAGTCATTACTTACAGAAGTAAAGCGCCCCTTAGCACAACGAGCAGGTGTAAAGTGCTCTTGGCACGGCAATTCAAGCGCTTCAGTCCACAGATGTAAAGCGCTCTTGGCATGGCAGTTTAGGTGCTTCAGTTCACAGGTGTAAAACGCTCTTGGCACGGCAGTTCAGGCGCTTCAGTTCACAGGTGTAAAGCGCTCTTGGCACGGCAGTTCAAGCGATTCAGTCCACAGTTGTAAAGCGCTCTTGGCACGGCAGTTCAAGTGCTTCAGTCCACAGATGTAAAGTGCTCTTGGCATGACAATTCAGGCCCTTCAGTCCACAGATGTAAAGCGCTCTTGGCATGGCAGTTCAGGTACTTAAGTCCACAGGTGTAAAGCGCTCTTGGCACAGCAATTCAAGTGCTTCAGTTCACAGATGAAAAGCGCTACTGGCACGGCAATCAAAGCGCTTCAGTCCACAGGAGTAAAAGGCTCTTAGTACAACAATCAAAGTGATTCAGGCCACATGAGTGAAGCGCCCCCTTAGCATAACTTGTGTAGCGCTTCGGGCAAGACAAGTAAGAGCGCTTTCTGGTGTTATAAGTAAAGCGCTTCAAGTTCAATGAGTGAAAACCTTTCGGCCTTTATAGTTGTGAATGTGAAAGTATTTGTGGAGATAAGCAAATCATAGTTTTCATTGTTTTTTGGAAAGCATAATATGTGAAAAGCATATTTAAATCATTGAGATTTTCTAGGTCATGATCAAAGGTTTATATTATGAATGCATAGATGTTACAGGATTGATATTCTGAGTATAATCATAGTCCGAAGCTCTTGCCATCTTTTGGTTCTGAGGTCGTAGTTTATTCTTGTTCCATAATGATCATAGTCTAAAGCTCTTGCCATCTCTTGGTTCTGAGGTCGTAGTTTATTCTTGTCCCATGATTCAAAGAAGGGGCTTTGCCCTCATTTCAAAAGGGGTCTCCATCAGATATCGGAGACGCATTGAGTCAAGAGTCTATTGATGAGTTATATTTCTATGAATGAGTAAATGCATATTTGTTCTATCCTTTTTTTTTCAGATCTCTCTCCCTGCTGTTCCCTTCCCTAATTCCCTTTCTGAGTTGGTGACGCCGGAAGGTGGGCCTTTTGTTCAGCAACGTGCAGATCCCGAGGAAAGGACACTGTGACACCATTGTCGCCAGGTCCACCAGGGGCCTGTACACGGGGGACGTCTCCATCTCCTAGTCATCCTCAGTGGTTGAACTCTAGAGTGAAAAACTGTGAAAAGAATGTCATATTCAAACATGTACTCAGATTAATATGTAATTTTGTTTTACAGAAACAGTATGTGAACTTGTAAATCGGTTGATGTGCCTATGTCTGCTGTGACGAAGTTAGGTGCCATGGCCTGTGCCCCCCTGAAATGGTTGCTGCCTGACCTGTGAGGAGGGACAAGTGGAAATGAGGTAATTCCGCTGGCGTTGTGCATCGTTGGGGTCGGCGGTCGACGACCGGCGTGCAACACCGCATTGGTTATCATTGGGGCCTACGGGATTCAGGAACCAATTGCAATGTATGCCAGCGGTGAAGGTACGACCCGTTGTGGACGTGACCACAATTTTCTATCTGTTCACTTTCTTGCTACCTGACCTTCATCAGGACAGGACCTACACTGCAAGTGCTGCTGTGACCGGTGTCTGGAAGCGACCATGGCTCGAGTGTCTGGGGAAAAGGCCCCTGCCTTCACTTCAGAGGAGTTGGAGGGACTGGTTGGAGGGTCCTACCCCAGTACCCTTTACTTTATGGTCCTCCAGAACAACAGGTGAGTACACTGTGAGCATGATGCGTGGAGCATGAATGTATGGAGTGCTGTGTGTGTACGCCTCATCTAGGGGGTAGGCTGAGGGGTCCTGGGCAGAGTGCTCCATGTATGGTGGTCAATGTCTGTGCGTAAGGGGATCGTAGGGTTATGGTGGGCCATGACTATGACAGTCCTGATGGTATGACTAATACCTTTTCTGCTGTATTTTTCCTGCAGGTCAGTGATCATCAAAAAAAGGGTATTTGGCGTGCCATTGCTGAGGAAGTGCGGACCCTGGGGGTCTTTGACAGGCGGAGCACCCACTGCCGCAAACTGTGGGATGACCTGCGCCGCTGGGCAAGGAAGACGTCGGAGGCCCAGCTGGGGCTGGCCTCCCAACGAGGAAGGGGTGCCCATTGTACCCTGAACCCCTGATGTTCCGCATCCTGGCGGTGGCCTATCCAGAGTTGGATGGGTGCTTGAAGGCATCACAGCAGCCACAAGGGAGTGAATACAGATTCAGAGTCTTGACTTTGCACGCGTTAAGGTGTTACCTGGGTGGGGGATGTGGGCTGTGGGTGCCCCTAGGCCAGGGCGAACATGGCAGGGTAGGTTCCATGATGGGCAAGCTCAGATGCACTCCAACCGCAATAATGTTGGTGGGCATCTACTACTGGGCAGGGTCCTGTGGGTTTCTGGTGTGCAGCTAATGGGGTTAGGCATTTTACCTCATGGGCTGGTGACTAGTGTTGTAACTGGTTGTGCAGGGCCTAGTGCATAGGGCTGTTCCCTGTGAGTTGTGTATGCCAACCATAGTGTTGTTGTTGGCATTGACCAAGTGTATCATCTGTCTCCCCCCTTTTTGTTTTGTTACCCTGTTCTTGTGTGCATTAGCATCATCTGGAGGAGGAGCAGAGGCACCGGTGATGGAGGGAGCTGCATCCCACATTGGTCTGGAGGCCAAATCCACCGACGGTGAGGGCACCAGTGGGATGGAGGGTGAGGGGAGCACCACGACGGAGACAGAAGGGGACAGTACTGACAGTGATTCCTCCTCTGATGGAAGCTCCCTGGCGGTGGCGGACACCTTTGTGCCCACCCCAACTACAGGTACAGCCGCCACCCTCTGTACCCTCACCGCCCTCCCAGCAGTCCTCCAGCGTTTTTCCTGTGCCTGCTCACCCAGGAGCGTGGGCATCTCCTTCGCCACAGGCACCTCAGGCCCTGCCCCAGTCAGTCCTGATGCCCTCAGTAAGGAGGCTATTGACCTCCTGAGATCCCTCTCTGTTGGGCGTCAACCATACTGCATGCCATCCAGGGTCTAGCAGGGCATTAGCAACAAACAAATGCATACCTGGAGGGCATTCATTCTGGCGTGGCGGCCCAACAGAGAGCATTCGAGGCTCTGGCCAGCACACTGATGGCAGCCATTGTCCCTGTCTCCAGCCTCCCCCCTCCAACTTCCTCTACCCAGTCCCAATCCCCTCAACCCCAACCTATCCCAAGCACACATTCAGACCAGCATTCACCTAAATCAACACACAGAAGTGGCTCAGGCAAAAACAAGCACCACACTTCATCTCACAGGCACTCACATAAGTATCATCCACATGCAGACACACCAACATCCACTGCCTCCACTGTGTCCCCCTCCTCCTCATCATCCACCTCCCTCCCCGTAGCGTCTCCACTCACACCTGCATGCACTACATCCTCATCCACTACCTCCATCACCAGCATGTTTCTCACTACATGCTCCTCACTGGTAGTCACCACTCCCACATCCATACACACGTCCCCTGTGTCCTCTTCCACTGTGTCTGTGCCCCCTCCTCCCAAAGTACACAAACACAAGCACACAGACACCCAACAGCCATCCACGTCATAACAGCATACATCCCATGCACCTGCACCCAAACACAGCAGACTGACACCTCCTACAACCACTCCCTCTTCCTCCACTCCCAAACCTTCACCTCTTCCTGCCTCAGTGTCCCTAAGAAGCTTTTCCTCACCACCATTGACCTATTCCCTACCCCTCCCCACCATCCTTCACTTCGGGCCAGGGTGGCCAGAACCCAGCCCAGTACCTCAGCCACCCAGTCCACATCCACTGTGGTTACTGCAGGTGTGAGAGGCTCCAAGCAGGCACCCATCAGCACAGCCAGTGTGCCATCACCACCTGCCAAGGCCAAAAAGGGTCCACCACCTAGTAAGGGCAGGAAGGGGACACCAGCCAGCAAGGGGAAGGAGGCACCACCAGCCAGCAAGAAAAAAACACCAGCTGGCAGAAGCAAGGAGGCTCCAACATCTGCCAAGGGCAGGAAGTGGCACACAACACCAGCCGTGGCACTTCAGCTGTCCGAGGTTGCAGGTGAAGGGATGGAGCCTACCGTAACCGCGGCCAGCACCGCCACCTGCTCCACCGCCAGCAGCACCACTGCCAGCAGCAGCCCGAGTGGGCTGGCATCTGAGGCTGCAGTTGTGAAAGGCTGGAGCCTACCACCACCGCGGCCAGCACCGCCACCTGCACCGCGACCAGCACCGCCACCTGCCCCGCCACCAGCAGCACCACTGCCAGCAGCAGCAGCCCCAGAAGGCAGCCGTCTGAGGCTGCAGGTGAAGGGCTGGAGCCTACCACCACCACAGCCAGCACCGCTACCTGCACTGCGGCCAGCACCTCTACCTGCACCATGGCTAGCACCGCTATCTGCACTGCAGCCAGCACCGCCACCTGCCCCACCGCCAACAGCACCACTGCCAGCAGCAGCAGCCCCAGTGGCCAGCCATCCGAGGCTGCAGGTGAAGGATTGGAGCCTACCACCACCGTGGCCAACACCGCTACCTGCACCGCGGCCAGCACCGCCACATGCCCCGCCACCAGCAGCACCACTGCCAGCAGCAGCAGCCCCAGTGGGCAGCCGTCCAAGGCTGTAGGTGAAGGGCTGGAGCCTACCACTACCACTGACAGCACCACCACCTGCAGCGCAACTGCCATCCACTGAGCAGCCGTCACCACCGGCGAGCAGTGTGTAGTAGTGACTATATGGGCTGCAGTGCATCCCAGCCCCTGCAACACCTGTTGGTGTGACACCCAGGTGAGATCCCCATCCAGGATGAAGCACACTGGGCACAAAGCCCCCTCCAGAACCAGTGGAAGAAGGCATCCACTCACCCCCTCCTTGGCAGGATGAAGCACATTGGGCACAAAGTCCCCTTCAGAACCAGTGGAAGAAGGCATCCACTCACCCCCTCCTTGGCAGGGTGAAGCACACTGGGCACAAAGCCCCCTCCAGAACCAGTGGAAGAAGGCATCCACTCACCCCTTCCTTCGCAGGGTGAAGCACACTGGGCACAAAGCCACCTCCAGAACCAGTGGAAGAAGGCATCCACTCTCCCCCTCCTTGGCAGGGTGAAGCACACTGGGCACAAAGCCCCCTCCAGAACCATTGGAAGAAGGCATCCACTCACCCCTTCCTTCGCAGGGTGAAGCACACTGGGCACAAAGCCACCTCCAGAACCAGTGGGCAAACCACCCACTTGAAAGACTGTGGCTTTGCACTCCCCAGGACCAAGCAGTGGGCAAACCACCCACTTGAGAGACTGTGGCTTTGCACTCCCCAGGACGGGCCAAGCAGTAGGCAAACCACCCATTTGAGAGACTGTGGCTTTGCACTCTACAGGACCAAGCAGTGGGCAAACCACCCACTGGAGAGACTGTGGCTTTGCACTTCCCAGAACCAAGCAGTGGGCCTGGAGTCCCCTCCACGCCAGTGGTGTTGTACCATCTTCTGGTTGAGGTGCCCCCCCATTCCTCGTCCCCCTGAGGTGCCTGTCTTTTTTCAACCTGATGCCCCTGCAGTGTTCTCTCTGTATTGAGAATGTATGTGTTATGACCCCATGGGCCACGGACATTTTGGACTAGGCGTTGTCCCTCCTTTTGTATGTAATGTACATACTGTTTATTGTTTAAGGACGTATTTATCTAAAACTGTACTATTACTCTCATTTTAATCCATTCCTTTTGCCCTTGCGTTATTCCTGAGGGTTACGGGGTGTATATGTAATATTGTTGTATCTGTTTGTGTGTATGGTGTTGGGGGTGGGGGTGTTGCATGTATGTGTCACTCACTTTTTCCTCCCCCCCTCCCTTGTGTGCTAGGTGCAGTACTCACCGTGGTCGTCTTCGCCAGTGTTCGTGTTCCTGGTGTATGAAAGGTACACCAGCATTGGAAAAAAGTGCAGTTCGGGCTCCATGGCGTCGTGGTTCTTTCTTGAGTGGTGAGAGGTGAGACGTTTCCCTTCGGTGTACTGTTTCTGCCGTGCTTTTGATGGCGTTGGTACCACCCCAGAAAAGATGGCGGATAGGCCTGTTGTAATTCTGTGGGCGGTTCATTGTCTTCCGCCTGGCTGTTGGCGGTTACCGCAGTGGTGTTTGTTGCTACCGCCGTGGCGGTTGGTGTGTTAAATTAGCTGTATGTGTTAGCAGTTTCCGCAGTGGTCATGATTACATTTTTTTTACCGCCGGCCTGTTGGCGGTGTTACTGCCGCTTTATCACCGACCGCCAGGGTTGTAATGGGGGCCATAGTGTATTTACTATAAAGGTTTTGCTGCTGCTGCTGCTGGCGTGCCCCTGTTCACAAGTGCATTTATTTGCAAACATTCTTCGCCTTTAAATGGGAGAATGAGGGTTTGGCTTGTTTGGTACATTCCTGACGTTCAACAGGCTTAATTTACTGAAAAATATTTATATAGAGACTAGGCCCCTCATTACGAGTCTGGTCATCCTGGGAACGCCAGAATCGCAGTGGAGGTCGGACCGCGCCGAGCAGAGCTGCCACGGTCCGACCACCGGCACCGCCGGTTGACAGCCTGGCGGTGCTGGTGGTCTTAATTCTCCAGGACAGCGCTGCAAGCAGTGCTGCCCTTTGGATTACGAGTCCAATCTCTGCCGGCTTTTGCATTGTGTTTCCACCACCATGCAAAGGCTGGCGGAGACAGGGTGCTGGGGGCTCCATGGGGGATGAATTACAGGCAGTGAAAAGCGCGATGGGTGCTGTCGCACCCGATGCACAGCAGCATTGCCACCGGCTCGATTACGACCTGGCATCAATGTTGCGGCCTGTTTCCCCCTGGCCCAGCAGAAAACTCGTAATATGGGTAGCGGGCAGTAAACCGGAGTGCCAGTTTTCTCTCCGAAAGAGTTTGGCAGGTGGCCTCGTCTGCCCACCAAACTCGAAATGAGGCCCTAGGTACCAGAGCTACATGCGTCAGGTTTACCAGTATCATTGCTTCTGGCGCAGAGGCATAAACTTATCATTTTGGAGATGAGAAATGCCTGAACGAATTGGAGCTCTTACTGCATCCTGAGTCCATAGTTTGGCTCTTGCAGCTAACCTAACAAGAAGGGATCAAGCACTATGAAGATGACCATAACACCAGGAAGTCCCTGCAGACATAAACATACACTTCCAGACAGTCCATACTCAACCAATTTGATACTATCAATCTATTTGCATTTGTGTAGTGTCAACGTTGCCACAAATTTGCTTCATGTTGATTTGTTATGTTAAGTTCAATAACTTGCCTACCATATTCCTCTGCAGAATGTCTGTGTCGCTTGCAGCGTTTGACCAAATGGGCTCTGATGGCAGCACACTGGTGTCTGCTTTGGGGCTAAAGAATCTTAGTGGTGAATTTAAGAAAAGAGGCGCTGCATCCAATGCAGCGCCACTTTTCTTGCACCCCTTAGCACCCCCCATAATGCCACCATGTGGCAAAAACAGGGATGCAAGCAAGTTTTCCATAGCAACAACAGCAGCAACAAGGAAACATGTGCTTGCAGAACCAGTCTAAAGGTAGAGGTTAAGGTTGAATGGGAAATGTGAATCGTCGTCCAGATTTGTTGTACAGAACGATGTGCAAGGAATGAAGAGATTGTTACTGTGTCACGCTTGCAGAGGCCTCAGACATTGGAAACGGGAGTGTCCGATGTTAGATCAGGAAGGTATTGTTCATCAAACGAATGAAAGCAATTCTTTCCCAAATATGAGAGGAGCAAGAATGAGAGGTCAAAATCCGAATTTCCAGAGTAATGAGAACCCGTTGCAACATTTTCAGCCAGTGCAACAGGTACAAATGCCACATTTGCAGATACCCCAGTCACAGTAAATGCAACCTCAAATGCAAATGGTACATAGGTAACAAATCCAATTACCTCAAGCCCCAATGGAGCGGCAGCAAGTGATACTTCCTCAGCAGGTCACGAGTCAAAAGTTTAACCAGAGTAATAACACAGAACGCTAATTCCCACTACATAGTGCGTATGAACCGAATGATGATTGGGTGAGAAAGAGTTCGGATGAGGAGGAATGTGTGCTAGCAACTTCATTAGAACTAGATCAGAAAGGTCCTTATGTGAAAGGAAAGGTGATGGGCCACAAAGTCTCATTCTTAGTCAACACAGGAGCTACACGCTCAACAGTGAGAACTGCAGAAGTTCCAAACTTACCACTTTCAGGAAAGACAGAGCAGATTGTAGGAGTTGCAAATCAATATTTGACAAACCCATTTAGAGAACCAATCCAGGTTAGAATTGGCAATTTTGAGGGATTACACAAATTCGTAGTTTGTGATTCGAGTCCAGTATTCCCACTGGGAAGAGATTTGTTATGCAAAACTAGGTGTTCAATTACTTGCTCGAATGATGGAGTTGCCATTCAGACAAATAGCGATGATGAAGATGACTTGTCAGCAAAAACAGATTGTAACACAGTGAATGAAGAGTACCCTTTGATCAGTTTCTTCTCAGTTTTCACAGTGAGAGATCTTCCTTCCGACTTAGAGGGAACAGTTAAAATGAAACTGTGGGATTTTACAGGAAAAGATATTGGTATAATCAAAGGAGTTGAGCCAGTTAAAATCCCAGTCAAGCAAAATGTGATTTTTCCCCAGATACCCCAATATCACATGACTCAGGACACAATTGAGGGGATTGCTTCCATAATTGCAGAATTTGTTAACCAAGGTGTTCTAAAAGAAGTGCTGAGCAGCCCATGTAATTCACCGATAATGAGTTTGGGAAAGCCATGTGGGAAATTTGGGATTGTTCAGGATTTGAGAAAAAGTAAATGACACTGTGATTAAATGTTGCCCGTAGTGCCAAATCCAGCAGTGATTTTGTTTCAGATCCCATGCAGTGCTGAATAGTTCACCATAGTTTACCTGTCACAAGCATACTTTTCTGTACCTCTTCATGAGGATAGGCAATTTCTCTTCTGCTTTAAATTTTTGGATCGAGTCTACTGTTGGTGCAGAATTCCTCAAGGGTTTTCAAAGTCACCATCCTTTTTCAAGCAGATCCTGAAAAAGAACATCAAGTCATAGGAAATGCCTTTCCAATTGACATTGGTCCAATACATTGATGATCTATTTGCTGTGTCAAAGACAAAAGAGGCATGTAAGTACAATACTATTGCCTTATTGAATCACTTAGGGAAGAATAGACATAAAGTGCCCCCAGCCACATTGCAATACTGCCAGAAAGAAGTGAAATACTTGGGACACCAAATTGAGAAAGGAACTAGAAGGATTTCCAGAGAAAGGGTTACAGCCATGTTGCAGATTAATCCTCCAGCCACACAAAGAGATGGTAGGATTTTTCTAGGAATGGTGAACTATTATCACCAACAGATTCACAGCTTTTCAATTATTTCAAAGCCCTTGCAGAAATTGATACACAATTAAGTTGCTGATCCCTAAACATTAGATCAAGCCTTTATGAAAGCCTTTACGGAATTGAGAGAGAGTTTGTGCAAAGCTCCAGCTTTGGGTCTGCCTTACTACCCTTCATGCTGTTTTGTCATGAGCGTCTTGCATGTTCTTTGTCCGTCCTGACCCATACATTGTGTCATGTTGGGATTCTCCCCTCCTTCAGGAAACCCAACAATGCAAATATTGCTGCACCTTACTCATTCTTCTGCATCATCTGCTCTTCCTTCCAGGAATCTGATCTAGTAGCTGTGTTCCTGAACCTGTTCCTGATGCTTCACTCTTCCAGGATAGAGCTCCTGCTGAGTGATCTGACTGTGCTGGACTCTCTCTGAAAGTCTACGCTGCTCTTCCACAGGTGGTCCCAGGTCCAGCACACTGAATCTACTTTTACTCACAAAGTATTTCTAGTCTGCATTATTGCTTCCATCAGTACCCTGTTGGGTCCCTGTTTAATTACTGGGCAGCACTGTGTCCCCCTTGACTTATCCCTCTTAGAGTTGTGGAGATTTTATGTTGGTTCTGAATTTCCCCATTGTCCAAGCGGTAGGTTACCACAGCTGATTCTGGTCAGCACTGTCAACAATGAGTCGCACCAAGTCAACCATGGCAGTATGTGAGGATTTGGGAGTACTATATGGTATGGCTGGCAGGCCTCACCTTGCAGTATACTCACAAATACTGTCTTGGGTCCAGTCAGGTATGTTTACTTAACCTTAAGGTAAACCCTGCTTTGCTGTGGCTGCGAGCAATAAGGCTTAGTAGAGGAACAATGAATAAAGCATTTAACAGCACAAAACAACAGAATAGGAAAGTCATTTAACACAGAAGACACAGGACACCAAAGTATAACCCTAAGCATCAAAATCCACAGGAGGGTTCCAGAGATACAGATTTTAAAAGTAATAAATAACTTTTGTATCAACCGCAATCAAGCATTGACCAACAAAATAGTTTGGAAACTTTTGAAAAGTTAGTTCGACAACTCTGGCCCAGGTTGAGTGACCATACCAGCAGGACAGAGGTCTAGGGGGCCAGAAAGGATACTTTGAACAGTAATCAGGCCACCAGAGCATTTTTAAAGCAAGCACCAAATCTTGCAGGATGACTGCATCAATGGAGTGTTTGTGGTGCTAAGGGATGCAGACAAACAAAATGCTCAAAGGATGCTCCAGTTGTGGTATGGTCAACAGGAGTGCCTTTGTGCTGATTCCTTGGTCCTGGGGTGCAGTGGGGCAAACTTGACCACAGAGATCAGGGTCCTTCAAAGTCCTCTGTTGCAGTAGCCAGCTAGTAAGTGCTGGGCTACTGGTCAGTCTGCACCCAGTTGGAGAAAACTCTATTGGTGAGGTCTAGTGTCCCTTGGGTATGATGAATCCAGTCCTGGATATCACTCCTGGGGTCAGCAAACATGAGTGCAGGTTTTGGCTATCTTGGACTTGTCCTCTTGGGTGCTCAGTGACTGACAGTGGCAAAACGTCTGCAGTGGCTACCAACTTTGTGACTCGGGCAACTTCAGCTCTTGAATTCCTGGAGCTGGCTCCAGGAGATCAGCTGGCTGTTTGGTGTCAGGAATCAACTTTTCTCCAAGTCATGAGCCATAGACACAGTCCAATTTTGCTAGCCCAAAGTGCAATAGGGGCAGTTCTTCTGAGAATGCGGACTCTCTTTTTGTGGGTCCAAGTGCAACTGGGCATTCCTTCTTCAGTTCTCTCTCTGATCTGAGGGTCAGGGTGCCATATTTATCCCAGAAAAATGGTGTGAGGGTGCCGCACAGTCACTAGCCAATTGGCTACTGGGTCCCCACCTACCTAGTGATGACGTTCCTCTGATATGTGGCATCTGACTATCCCAGAATGCCATATTCTTGTTTCTTTCAAGATGGCATGGCCCTTTTTCGGTCCTCAGGAGTTTGATAGCCCAACCTAGAGCTGTGGCTACTTGACAGCTACACACCCATGGTAGAACTGGTTTGGAGGTGATTTTCCCCTCTCTGGCCTTGTCTGTATACTGTCTACAGGAGCAAAAAGCATCCTTCTCAGGGGTGCATGGGCAGGGTGGCCCATGAAAGGCAGCTTCCACTTTGAAGCTCATCCCTGGGCTAGCCCCCCAAGTGGCTATCCTTGCAGAGGTGATGACACCTGCCACCACCAGGTGGTCAGAAAACTGTCTTTGTGTATGTGCTTTTGAGAGGCCACTGGAAAAGCAGAGCACAGAGAGACAATTTTCTAAAAGTTGCCTACTTTTAATAGTGACATTCATTTTATCCTAGCTTAATGTCATATGTAGTGCCATGAGTAATTTAATATCTGACAGGACCCAGTTTGGTAGTACCAGTCAAAAGTTAGCCTGGTTCGGATGCCACCTAGTAACCCTGTGTCGGCCAACGGGGCTATTAACTTTACCCACAGCAAAGCGACAATTTGGAAGTGTTGCTGTTAATACATATCAGAAAACCTGTGCCTTACTTAACAAAATACAGCTTCCTGCTGTAGGATGTCATAGGCCTTCTGTTAGACCTGGCATTCTTGACGTGGTTTCCCCTGTCTTTTAGCCTCTGCTTTCAGTGTTTTTGACTGTGTGCTGGACTTAGTTTTTGCTGGTTTTGGTACTCTGGGCACTTTACCACTGCTCCCTGTGTAAATTGTAATTCTAATTGGCTTTTCCATGATTGGCATATTTGATTTATGAGTAAGTCCCTAGTAGAGTGCACTAGAGGTGCCCAGGGTCTGTAAATCAAATGCTACTAGTGGGCCTGCAGCACTGATTGTGCCACTCACATGAGTAATCCTGTAAACATGACTCAAACTGCCAATTCGATCTGGCACCTATACCCAGACCCTAACCTTCCCTTTTAATGCATGTAAGGCACCCCTAAGGTAGGCCCTAGGTAGTCCCATGGGCAGGGTGCAGTGTGTTTAAAAGGTAGAACAGTTACTGGTGTGTTCAACATGTCCTAATAGTGAAATACTGCCTAACTCGTTTTTCACTATTGCAAGGCCTACTTCTCCCATGGCATAACATGGGGACTGCCTTTAAATATCTTTTGAGTGCACTTTCCCATTGGGAGCAGATAGAGATGGGAGTTTGGGGTCTCTTAACTCACAATTTAAAAAGGCATCTTTTTATAAAATTGTTTTTTATATTGTCAGTTGAAAATGCCACTTTTAGAAAGTGGGCCTTTTCTTGCTTAACAATTCTGTGCCTCCGCCTGCCTGTGGAATCCACGTCTGGGTCCGACTGACAGTTGGGCTGTTTGTGAATTCCCTCTAGACAGTGGCACAAAGGGAGCTGAGGAGTGTCCTGCATTTCCTTATGAGTTTCCTGGGCTAGAGTGGGGAGGGAGGAGCTGACACTTACACCTAAAAGGGCTGTGCCTGTCCTCACACAATGCGGTCTCCAAACCCCTGGTGTGTGTCTGGGGCCAGGCCTGTGCAAGGCAAGATCCTGTCAAAAACAGAGACTTTCCTTTTAAGTTTGCCTACTTCAAAGGCAGAAATGAGTATAACGAATGGACCCAACCCCCCCAAACTTTTAGATTACTTCTGGATCAAGAGAAACCTCAACCAAGGAGAAGCACTGCCCCGTTGCTTGTGAGTGAGCTTTGCTGGGTTGGCCTGCAATTGATGCTGCTACCTTAGAGAGGACAAAGACTGGACTTTGTTGTATTTTCCTGCTTGTGAAGTGTCTCCAAGTGTTTAGATTGTTCTTGCCCCCTGTTTTGAAGTCTCAGGGCCGTCAAAGTCTGCCTCTGACACCACCTGGACTTTCTTGCTGAGACTCATACCCTTCCAAGTGGTGCCCTATCCAGTCCCTGGGCCCTTGAAAGGAAAAGCTGGTGGAATCAAGGGTGAAATCCATACACCAGAGCCGAGCAGAAGAAAAATTGATGCAGCACTTGTCTCGCGTCTGAAAAATCAACGCACCACCTGCGTTGCGACTGTAAAATCAAAGCAATACCAGCTTGCGACTGCCGAAATTGACGCACCCCACCCACGCAATGTGGCTCTTTGCCATCTTGCATCAGGATTTCTCACTCATCATCGCTGGGCTTCAAAACCACAGTGAACCTGCACAGAACCGAGGTTGCCCGTCCAGAAATCGATGCATCACTCTTCTGCAGGAGAGAGAACACATCACCTACCCAACCGGAGAAGAATCAATGCACAGCCTTTCTTGTGAGTCAGGAATTGACGCATTGCTTACTTTCCTGGCGCCTGCTCGCCGGTGCAGATTTATTTTTGACAGTACTTTGTATAAAAACAATGCATCCATTGATTTCTACTAATTAAGAATCTTTCTAATTTAAAAATTCCTATCTTTGCTTGTGTATGTTGGCTTTTTGTAGTTCTGGTCTTGTTTGATTTAGATAAATATTGGCTATTTTTTTAATCTGGTGCTGCATCCCTTTTGTAGTGTTTTCACTGTATTTCTTTGTGTGTTGGTACAAATACTTTACACATTGCCTCTGAGATAAGCCTGACTACTTGTGCCAAGCTCCCAAGAGGATGAGCAGGGGTTGTCTGAGGAGCGTAATTCCCTTACCCTGACTAGAGTGAGGGTTCCTGCTTGGACAAAGTGCAAACTGACTGCCAACCAGAGACCCCATTTCTAACACCTTCCCATTGGATATATATATATATATATATATATATATATATATATATATATATATATATATATATAGGGATAAGGGGGGTTTCCATTGGTTTGAGTGGCAAATTCGAACTGGCAGTGACCAGACTCTGTCTTACATGCCTTGGGAACCCTTGGCACCATTTACTAGGGACTTATAAGTATGTCTGGCCTTGCCAAATGAGTGTATCCAATTCGATATGTACTTTGTATGGGGTTAAAACACTGGCACTGAGGTCTTCTT
Organism: Pleurodeles waltl; assembly: GCF_031143425.1. Classification (NCBI taxonomy): domain Eukaryota; kingdom Metazoa; phylum Chordata; class Amphibia; order Caudata; family Salamandridae; genus Pleurodeles; species Pleurodeles waltl. The sequence continues at coordinate 776,869,988 of NC_090437.1, read as the reverse complement.
AGCAGGCATCAGTGCACTCTTAGGGTAGAAAAACCAAGAGCATCAGTCCACAAATGTAGAAGTGAACATGCAAAAACAAGCACTTCCTTACACAGTATATTGAAACACTTTCCAGACACATGGACACAGAGACAGAACAGTCACAGTAGCATTAATGTGGACGGCCAGAGAACATTATCCAAACAACATGGTCTACCCAGTATGCTCCTGGTTGTCTCTGTCACAGAGAAACTATACCTCCGATCCCATCTCCCAAAAACCTGTAGCAAATATCTCCTCAAACCTCCAGCTCCACTGCACAAGTTCTTCTGCTTTTGTCCACTGCATGACATCCTAAATCCATTGGTCCGCCATGGGGGCCCGCACTCCAAACCAGGTAATGGCAACCCTCTTCTTAGCCAACACCAGGGCCAACTGCAAGAGGCAGTACACCATCTTGGATTTCTTGGGTCCAGCGATATTTCCCAACAAGCACTGCTGAGGGACTAATTCAAATGCTAGGGCTGTGGCACCTTCAGCCAGGTCACCACATCTGACCAGAAGACAACCACTCAGAGACAGACCAAGTCAAATGCATGAAGTCGGCATCCACGGAACCACACCTTGGGCAAGCCGACGATCGCTCTGAGTTAATCCTATGCAATGCCACTGCAATCATGTACAGTGCATGAAAAGTGAATCAAACTAAAAGTGTGCGTTTCCAGATAAAAACTATAATAACACACAATACTAGCCCATTCTGCATCCGAAAATGGGACTCCCATATCTTTCTCCCAGGCGTGACAAGCATGTAATTGCCCATGCACCACCTCAGCCTGCAGCGCCTTATAAATCATGGAGACAAGGTTATGCTGAGAGCCCATAGTGAACAGTGCCCCCCAACCACCTAATCCAGTGGAGCCTCAAGAAAAGACACCCACATCTGCTTGGCCACCTCCATCAGATCTGCATATTGCAGAAATTGGCCAGGGTGCAATCCGAACTGCAGCTGCGTATTCTCAAAGGATATGAATATATTATTGGGATACAAATCCCCGCTCTGCTCACAGCCTCCTGCATGTCAGGCCTGAAACGGAATGGACTTTTCCAACCGACGGAACGGGACGGTTAAAATATTGGGTCTCTAGGTGGCAAAGCTAAGCACCCTGTCCAACTAGGTACCACAATCCTGGTCACGGTAAGTAAGTTACATTCCACAAATTAACCTGTGCTCACCCCCAGGTAACTTGGCACAGAGCAGGCAGACTTAATGTAGGAGAAAATGTGTAAAGTATATGTGCCATACTTGAAACAAAAACATTAACACAGTGAAAACACCACAAAAAGACTCCACAACAGGTTAGAAAAACATATAATATTTTTCCCAAGTAAAATAAGACCCAAACAACAAAAAAATCAAAGAAGTAGAAGTCCACATATGAATGTTAAAGAATATCAGCAAATATAGTGCCTAGAAGCTTAAAGTGCCAACCGGTGCTATTTGGTCATTCTAGACTGGGTTAAATCTGAAGAGTCAAACCAACCACGACGATGGAGTATGGGTTGGATACAGGGACCAACCTTGTCCCGCGAAAAAAGTAGCTTTGGTTGCAAGGGGCATCAATGTCAAAGACCGGGTGCGAGGAGCAGAGGAGGCGATGCATTGCCATTGATCCCTTTGGAAGCAGATGATGCGTCATTTAGAATCTGCGAAGGCAATCTATAATGATCAAGCTACATAGCTGGCAATGCGCAGTCCTCGACCAGTGATGCAGCAGCGTCAAAGGAGAGGAATTGGTCCAGTTCTTATATCCAGTGATGCCTTTGAAGTGGGGGTGACTTCAAAGAGGGGTCTTTGAAGTGCACAGAGGTTCTCCCTTCCTGCCTTGACGTCAGACCCACTACAGAGGGGTTAAGCAGTCCTTTGTGTGGGAGCAGGAGTATTCAGTGGTAAGTGTCTGTTTCTCCCTCCAACCCTGCCCAGGATGACCCATCAACATGAAGACGTCCACTCTGTCACACCTGTCCCTTCTTTGTGTGAAGCTGTCTAGAGAGAATGCAGGAAAACAGCTGTCACCCCAATCTAGTCATGTATTGGCAACAGGCTGAAGGCACACAGGGCCAGGAGCAGGAAAATTCCAACTTTCTAACAGTGGCATTTTCAAAATTATAATAGTAAATCCAAATTTACCAATAAAGAGGATTTATCATTACAGTTCCACAGGTACTAAACATGAGATGTCTACTCCTTTCCAATCAGGAATCACAATGTATTACATATAATAAGGAATCCCCAATGTTGACCTATGAGAGAGGTGGGCCTTGCAGTACTGAAAAAATAATTTGGGAGTTTTTCACTACCAGGACATGTAAAATGTAAAAGCATATCTCTTGCCTTTCAATTATATAGCACCCTGCCCTGTGGGATACCCAGGGCCTACCTGAGGGTGACATATATCTAATAAAAGAGGGGCTTAAGGCTTGGCAAGGTGTTTTAAATGCCAAGTCAAACTGCTCATAAAGGCTCTGCAATGGCAGGCCAGAGACATGTTTAGAGGGCTAACTAAGTGGATGGCACAATCAGTGCTGCAGGCCAACCAGTATTATTAATTTTAATTTACAGGCCTTGGGCACATATAGTGCATTTTACTAGGGACTTATAATTTTAATTAAGTATGTCTATTAAGTTTAGACCAATCAAACAATGTTCTAAGGAGAAAACACATATACTTTAGCACTGGCCAGTAGTCGTAAAGTGCTTTGAGTCCTATGGCCAACATAACAGGAAACAGGCAAAATGTTTTGGGGAGACTCTGCAGAAAGAGCCATTTTGAACATGGATCAACATCCAAAGCAGTAATTCCCTGTGAAAGGGAGCCCTCTTGATCTCTACCTGATCTAATCTCTGCTACATAGCAGCAGACGCATTATGTGAGAAGGGCTAAGCCGGTACTCGGACCATGCCATCAATGTGTCCAGGAGCTTATCTTCTTCTACCATATCTGTTTCAATGCCTTCCACCAGTTATTGCCTTCTGCATTCCATTGTGCTGCAGGCTGTAAGCAAGACACGTAGCAATAAAACTTCAGATTGGGCACCGCAAGCCCACCATCCTCATATCCCCACATCAGCATCACTTGAGCCACCCTACTCCATCTACCACCCAAAAGGAGGGAAGTGAGAAGTGTATTAATCCGGTGAAAGATTCCTGGCTGCAAGGGGCACTGTACGTTTTGGCTAGAGTACAGGCAATGGGGTAGCTGGACCATCTTGGACACTGCTATTTTTCCCATAAGAGACAGCAGCAAAGTATTCCAGAACTGTACTAATTCATGAAGGGAATCAAAAACCATTCCCACACTGAATTGTAATTGTTTTTCCTCAGTGTGGGTCACCATCACCACAACTATCAAAAGCGCTCAGTTTTCCACTTCAGCCCTAGTTCCAGCAGCTGCTCTGCAGATACTACCACCAGCACTTCCAATTGGAACAGCAATTACTTCTTCGTAGTGACCCTAAATCCAGACACTACAGCAAAGACCTCCAACAACTGCAGCAGTACTCCCAGGGATTCTCTTGGGGCTTGCAGATGAAGCAAGTCATCAGCATGAAGGGAGACAATGTGTCTTTACCACCTATGGTCTATTCCTCAGTCATACATAACCTGCCAAGCCTGTGTAGCCAGTGGCTTGATAGCCAAAGCAAAGAAGAGAGGCTACAGTGGACAGCCCTGCCTGGTACCATGTTTGATCTCCTATCGTGCAGGACAATGCTGCCCTAGCCAAACTCTTGCATATGTACCTGTATACAACAAGCATATCCAGGCCTGAAACTGAGGACCGAATTCCATAGCCCCATAGCCTACATCACAACCAAAAGATACCCCCAGTCAACCATGTTAAAAGCCTTCTCAATGTCAATAGAGACCAACGCCATTTCTTCTTTGCCATCCTCCACCTTGTGCAGCATGTGCATCAGCCTTTGCAGGTTCATACACCCAGGGATGAAACTGCACTGCTCCGCCTACACAAGACCTGTCGTGACTAGGCACATTCTGTTGGCCAACAACTTGCATAGAACCTTAACATCTGTGTTGCTCATTGTCAGTGGGTGGGCCAACACCCATCTCACTGGCCTCCAAAAAGACCTCAAGAATATTTTGAGCAAATCGCCCCAGCTGATTCTTAAGGATGATGCTGTCTGGAGAAGCTACATCAAGCTTGTCTTTGTTTCCTGGATGTGTTGATATCTGGATTACAAAAAATTCCTAAGCCTGCACCCCTTGGCATCTCCCATTCTAGCAAATACCCTGCTTCAGTGCCCATCTTGTATGGTGGTATTGACTTATACATAAATTCTTATGTTTTATGTGGTGGTCCACTTTCTGACCAGCCTACAATGGATATTAAACCTTCTATTTGTTTCCTGTGTGAAGGAGTGTGCAGCAGTGTCCAACCAATTGTGACAAGCCAAAACTGAGCCCAGCGTGGTCTGTGACCTAGAATTCGAATACAAATACACTTCAATGTATGTTACTGACTGTTTCAACTCTACTATCTCTAGTCGTCACATGGATCTATTATAAAGCAGACAATATTTCAACAGAAAAGACGAGTGGTTAAACGCATTGATTTGCCTTTTGTGTCTGAACATCTATCATCTGTCTGTTGGCTGTAACATAAAATGGCTACAAAGTTCTAACGGGATACTTTAGGAACCACACGGTGAGCAGCGCTGGGTGTAAAATGCCTTTTCATTTTTTAACGGTATATTCACAAGAAGGTTGTCCAACTCATGACGATACATGCGCAATGAAACCAAAGTACATTTAGAATTGAGAAGAAGGGTGGTGAGAGCATAATATTTAATGCCACTTATATCTGACCTTTGTGGTACAAACTGTTAGCATTTCAAAGTTAGAAAGGATTGTTTTTTCGGTGTGTGTGTGTGCGTCTGTGTGTGAACTAGTGCCAGAATATCTAGCCTTGAATATAATGCCACAAATAATGTGTGGGGGGGAGAAGGGCTCACTAGCATCTCAATTTTTCCATTTAAATATTGTCATCCTCAACATGGCCCAAATAAATGGGCAGAACATGAGAGGTAGGCTCAGATCCATTTGTTCCATCCCTGTCTCTAAATTTAATAACACATTTAAAAAATCAAAGAAAGAATAACAAATAAACAATTTTATAAGCTAAACATTTAGAGACAACGATTACTAAATGAATATGCACCAGGACAGCATCAGCAAAGAATGAAGAAATTAAAGATGTCCAAGTTATCTAAGTTGACATAAGAATACATAAATAAGGAATAATAAAAACAAGTTATGGGGCATGGCAACACCTTCAATCATGATGGACACACTTAAAGCTGCCAACCCCCGTCCTAACAATCTCTCTGCTAAGGGCATGGGGTGCATATTTGAGAAGGTAAGGTCTTCTGACATTGCATTCAGGCCCTGTCCTGTGCGTGCAGACACACTGAACTGTGCAACACAAGAGTGTGGCACTGACAAAATCAAGAACACCCAAGACTTTCTAGGGCCACATAGGAGAGACAACAGCCTGCTGGGCGACATTAGGGGTTGCATTATCTCCCCCCACTGTAATCTTGTGAAATGTCGACCGATTATGGAAGTGTATTGGCAATTTGATTTGCCCTGAAATCTCCCTAAAACTGGATGAACAGTGACGAGGAATTAATGACCAATAATATTGTCTGATTTCCTCGTTATGGTAGTTCCTGCCAATATACTTTCAGTCACTCTCTAATTGAAAATTACTGGAAGTGCTTGGTACTAATACTTTTAGGTTAACATCTTACAGTACCAGACGAGCCACATCTTTAAAAAAATACGTACAAATATGTTTTCAATATGTGAGGCATGTACACCACCGTGATTTTGGTGCAGATAAAATCAAACTCAAAGTCTGGTATAAATTATTTTAGTTCATACTTCATTATCCATATTTCATAGTTGTCCAAAGCAACACACTATGGGCCATATGTACGAACACTTTTTTCCATAGACACAGAATGGGTAAAAGCCTTTGCTACATCTGGCCCTATGTTTTTAATTGGTATCAGGCTAATTGTTCTCATTAGTGACTCCTTCCTTGAATACTTATTATATTTGGCATGCTCTTGGAAATAGACTGTGACTTAGCAAGTGTTTTTAATGAAGAAAAGGATATGTAAACCAATCTCTTATTACCGTTACCATTCACATTTAAAGCAATGCAAGGTACAAACATTTTCTTTGATTATTTATTTTTAGAAACTCATTCACATTTAGCTAACTTGCATACTCACACAAAGGTATCAAAGAAATATGCAATTATTGAAAGCGTGATAAAACCAAGCTTCCTAAAATCAATACCATGATCATAAATATTACCTATTAGCTGAGTTCCCCTGTGTTTTGGGTTATCAATCTCAATTCGTCTATCACCCTTCAAAGTGATGTAGCATAGTTTTCATGAAAGCATATTTTATACAAGTAATCCATTCACAAAGCAGCTTTCCTGAATTTGTAAGCACCTGTAAGGACTCTAGTCTCATGGTCAGACCCTTTCTATATGAGTCATCATCATTTGCCTGAAAAAAGGAGATGACATTGCAGAGATCATGAATATTATTGGTAATTCAGAACCTATTTTAATTCACACAATACTCTGCCTTAAAAACAGTGGTCATCATCACATAGGTTCATTTGAAGACTAGAAATATGATATCTTTTGAAATAACAAATTGGGTACTTCTGAAATTATACTCTCAGCAACATTAATACAAATATAAGAAGATGACGGATAGATTCATATTCCTTGACTTCATCAATATATCAGCAGTGATGTTTTCAGGAAGCAGTACTCACAAAATATGGTTATTAAGCTCACTTGACTACAAATATCCATAAAAAACAATTACATTGCTTACTTTTTTCAAAGATCTTACTTACTCCAGCAGTTGGAATCTCCAAGCTGTAGTATAACAATACTTGAAAAAAGCTATCAGTCTTTATTATTTCTAAAGTTCATGGCATTCGCCACTTTGTAAACCCCTCCTGCCCTTGAAGCCTTTTGATATCTTTGACTCTTTTAGATTCACGAGTCCTGATGCCTACATTCTATTAGAACATTGGAATGTTCGGATCTCCATTGCAGGCAATGGAGTGCTCCGGGCTTTTAGTTCTCTTTGTTCACAGCAACAGCTGTGAACAAAGTGTCACGGAGCCCGAGGGGATTTTAATCCCCTTGGGCTTTTTGAGGAATTTGTTTTATTTAATAGAACATTCTGCCCCCGAGTGGCAGAATGTTCTAATAGCCTTAGAACCCGCCGTAGTGGTCTCTACCGGCCATTAAAGGCCTGCTCCCTTGTTAAAGGCCCTCGCCTCGGCCCTTTAACGTGGGAGCGGGCCATTAATTGCCATTAGAGACCGCTACGGTGGGTTCTAAGGCTTTATATTACTGACTGATATCATAAAGTTGTTTAATAAAGCAAACCAGCACTGCTTTTCTGGTTCGTTGCAAGTACTGAAGTTCAAAAACGAGTGTCTATTTGTTTAGCTACATGCCTCTAATAGATGAGGCACATGGCATATCCTCAGACGTTATACAATTACATTTGTATGTCTTAGAAAAACTAACTTTTTTGATCCATATACCTGGTCACCCATCTCTACCCAGCTATTTCCTTCAAAGATCTTGATATGGTGAGGTAATGTGGCAGCTCTATATACCTTACAATCAACTACTGTAACCTTATTTCTAACACAAAACTTGCAGGGAGTTCACATTTTCAGTTATTAAGAAGCATTTACTCCTGATTGGGTGAGAGGTAGATTGTTGTTCTCATTTCTTTGAACCAATTAGCTGTTTTGAATGCCATATAATATGGACTTCATAGGGTTATTTGCTAAACACGGTGAGTGCAAGAAATCATACCCCACTGTGCAGTAAATACTTTCAAATAATTCATAGACATGGTTCAACCATTTCTACTGCCCTTATAATGGTTATTGCATAAACAACTCTATAGTGGTAGAAATATTTCCCAGAGGAAGGATATCTGGGATTACCAGACACAGAAACACTGGGACACCAGGGGGCTGAGACATAACATCAACCTGGTCCCAACCAGTCCCATTACCACCATAGGGGGGAGAACACAATTCCCCTATGAGCCAGGCCATACACTGCCATGCCATCCCACACACTTTCAAACTCCAGCTCTGTGCTCTTCTGTTGCACCCTTGCTGACGCTTGTTATCTGCTTATAGGAGGTGATATATGTCACTGAATCTGTCCACGGAACCATGAATATCTCCCAGAGAATGAACGCCATGTCAGTATTTGACAGAGATACTGGCCAGACTTGTTAATTCCAGCCATTAAATCACCAGGCCATAAATATGCCATCATTTAGGTTTTAGCCACTATACCCGGGTGACATTTACATTACACCAGCGTAATTTTGTGAATTTTGCACTATTCTTGTTATGCTCCACTTGTTCATGCTATTTATTACCACAAACTGCATCATCGCATCAAAAAGTCAAGGAATTACTTGGTGTGCCACTGGTAGGATCAAATGAAGACGGACTGACATAAAACATTGTGCTTAATTTATGCCCAGATTTACCGAAAGACTCCATGCCTCAATCTAAATCAACTTTCAACTGTATCCAGCACCTGCCCAGACTGCTCACGCTTCTTTTTGTCCAGACAGGCAGTGCCTGTAGCTGTTTTAAGTGAGAATGTGCACTGCTCTGCCTGTATGCCTCAATACTGCAGCGCTCTCTATTTAGCCACAAAAACTGCTTTGACTTCTCTATTCAAGGTTAAACTGGGAAATGTTCGTCATGCAAATAAAGGCTTTAAGTAAGCATAATTTCTACAACTAAACAATTCAAACCCACTAAGGTGCACTCAAACCCTTTCCCACTGTGCCAGCTTTAAGCTGAAAAAGGTACCACCATTTGAATGGCTATGTGCAGTTGTACCACAAATTAGTTGTCATGTCGGATTAATAGGTTGGGGGGCCCAGAAATATTTACCAGAGGCCAATACTGGCAATCACCGGCACAAATTGAGCACCGAAGATGGAAAGCCAATGAAGCTGGAAGTGAAGAGGAGGAGGAGGCAACAATGTCTAATGCTCGTGCTAGCCGCTGGCACTTGTTCAGGCTTGGATAATACACAGCCCTGAGTTCAGCTCTGTAAATCAATGTCTTTACTATGTGTATCTCAATGAAATAAACATTTTGCACAAAATGATTGTGTAACAACCCCTTTTAAATAAATAGGTGAATATAAACACCAAGTAACAGGCTTCAGTTGAAGGGTGCACTTGTTCTTATTCATACTTTAAGCCCTGATAGGTTTTGCAACTCGCAAATTGCGAGTCGCTCTGAATCGCAATTTGCAAGTCGCAAACCCAACGTACCTACATCTGGCCCTTAGTAACCTATTTTTAATTGTAAAAATAACATAACAATATTTGTCATTAATGGTGCATTATTTTTTTAATTTAAAATAGGTTATTAAATATGTCATAATTAAATATACCCTGAGGACTTTAACAAGGAATCAGCAGTACATCATTTTTGATGCTGAATTAAAGCATTGGTCTACAAAGAAAATGAGGTCAGAAACAGTTTTTTGATATTAAGTATGAAATCTTCAGTATTGGTTCCTTGGATAAGAGTTTCTAAAGGCTCTACACGCATTCCGTTCAGGTTCCTAAGAAAATTTCTAGTGATTGACTGGCTTTCTCTGCAGTAGCAACAGCTTCTCTGTTCACAGAAACTTTATAACCCTACAACCAGAGGGAGAATTTCCCTATGAGCAAACAAAGGACATGTCCAATGATACCTTACCACTGATTTACTTCCGTGTGGGCAACTAACCCCTCATGACATGATCTTCTGTGCCCCCAGTAACAGGAGGGATGTTCCACAGAAGCAAGAAAGATTCACTGATATGGTCTAGATTTATTTACCTTTTAAGTTGTTAGTACTCCTAGCAATGAAGCAGCTTTTTGAACCCAGAGATTCAAGGCAGAGTTGAACACAATTCTCTGCACAGGTCATGCAGGGATTAATTATTTAGTTCAGCGAGTAGGTATGTCCTATTTTCCTCTTTTTTCAGGTGGCTTTCTGCTGAGTGAGGCATTTTCTAGGGTACTTTCGGACAGCTGCTCCGAGTATCTAGTGAGTGACCAGGGTTAACATTTAGGCCTGTCCTTCCTATGTTTTAAAGAAATGCAACTCAGTTCATATTCTAGAGGTAAGTCTGTAAAACTTGCCATTCTACTACTTTCAAGTAGCATATAAAAGCACATTCTCCAAGTTCTAACCTGCTGTAGACCCACATGAGGTCTGGCTCCATCACCCTGTTTATATTCCTGAGACTCAAACGAGGGGAGAGCTGAAAGACCCATGCACAGGCAGCCAGGCTGAGGAAAGCATGGAGGTTAATGTTTCCTCCCATGCCGGACTATTTTGTGACTTCTGTTTGAGGTAGTTACTGTGGGCAAGTGTGAATGCAAAGATGCCAGCCTGGAATGTGAATGCCCTTTCATTAAGCAATACAGCTCAGCTTAAGCAGACTATATTGATATTTAAAGTGTGTTAGCAATTGCTGTTTGTTAGAAATGGGGTCTTTGGTTGACAGTCAGGTTACCCCCTGTCCAAGCAAGGACCTTCACTCTTGTCAGGGTAAAGGAGAATCACCCTCAGCTAATCCCCTCTCACCCCCTTGGTAGCTTGCCACGAGCAGGCAGGCTCAACTTCAGAGTCTAGCTATAAAGGATTTGTGCCAACACACACAGTAACTCAGTGAAAACACTACAAAATGACACAACACAGGTTTAGAAAAATAGGAAATATTTAATTAAACAAAACAAGACCAAAACAACAAAAATCCAACATACACGAATCAAGTTATTAATTTTAAAAGCAAAAGAGTCTTAAATCCTTGAGAAAACAGTAAAATCACTGCTAGCATTGAAAAGTACCAGGGTAGCGCCAAAATAACATGCACAGGTGAGTGTGCTTCAGAAAAGGTTAGCGATGCGTTGATTTCTCACCCGCAAGCAAGACCATGCATTGTTTTTCCTCCTCTGGTCGGGTCGACATGCTTCGTTTTTCCTCTCTGCAGGAGAGTGATGCGTCAATCAGGGCAAGCAGGCTTTGCGTCCTTTTTCCACGGCCAGCGAGGTTTGCATCAAAAATCCTGCCACACGGTATCAGCAAAACCGCGCTATGTGGGTTGCGACATTATCAGCCTCCGTCAGCGGGTGCTGCGTGTCGTTTCTCCTGCTGCGTGCGTCGATCTTCCAGACACGATGCCAGTGGAACGCGATTTCTGCTGCAAAGCTGGCGGCGCATCGTTTTTCAGCCATGTCTCAGAGGGTGCGTCAATATTTTCCCCGCATGGTGGTCTATGCGTGGATCTTCAATCTTAGTCTGGAGGCTTCACCTGTCAAGGCCCCAGGGACTGGATAGGGCACCAGTTGGCAGGGCAGGAGTCTCAGCAGAGAGTCCAGGTGCTGGCAGGGGAAGTCTTTGATGGCCCTGAGACTTCAACAACAGGAGGCAAGCTCAGGACAAGCCCTTGGAGATTTCTTCACAAGCAGGAATACACAACAAAGTCCAGACTTTGTCCCCTTTCACCAGGCAGAAGCCACAACTGCAGGACAGCTCCACAAAGCACAGTCACAGGCAGGACAGCACTTCTCCTCAGCTCTTCAGCTCTTCTCCAGGCAGAGGTTCCTCTTGATGTCCAGAAGTGATCTGATTTTCAGGGGTGCCCTTCTTATACCCAGTTCTGCCTTTGAAGTAGGCCAACTTCAAAGGAAAGTCTCTCTTGTTTGTTAAATCCTGCCTTGCCCAGGCCAGGCCCCAGACTCACAACAGGGGGCTGGAGACTGCATTGTGTGAGGGCAGGCACAGCCCTTTCAGGTGTAAGGGACCACTCCTCGCTTCCCTCCTAGCACAGATGGTTCATCAGGATATGCAGGCTAAACCCCAGGTCTCTTTGTGTCACTGTCTAGAGAGAGGTGCCAACCAGCCCAACTGTCAAACTGACCCAGACAGGGAATCCACAAACAGTCAGAATCACAGAATGGTTTAAGCAAGAAAATGCCCACTTTCTAAAAGTGGCATTTTCAAACACAAAATCTCAAAACCAACTTTACTAAAAGATGTATTTTTAAATTGTGAGCTCAGAGATCCCAAACTCCACACGTCTATCTGCTCCCAAAGGGAATCTATGCTTTAATCATTTTTAAAGACACCCCCATGTTAACCTATGAGAGAGATAGGCCTTGTAACAATCAAAACTGAATGTGGCAGTATTTCACTATTAGGACATGTAAAACACATTAGTATATGTCCTACCTTAAGCATACACTGCACCCTGCCCATGGGCCTACCTAGGGCCTACCTTGGGGGTGTCTTACATGTAAGAAAAGGGAAAGTTTATTCCTGTTAAGTGGGTACACTTGCCAAGTCGAATTGGCAGTTTAAAACTGCACACACAGACACTGCAGTGGCAGGTCTGAGCCCTGTCTACAGGGCTACTTATGTGGGTGACACAACCAGTGCTGCAGGCCCACTAGTAGCATTTTATTTACAGGCCCTGGGCACCTCTAGTGCACTGTACTAGGGACTTACTAGTAAATAAAATATGCCAATCATGGATAAACCAATCAACAGTACAATTTACACAGAGAGCATATGCACTTTAGCACTGGTTAGCAGTGGTAAAGTGGTCAGAATTAAAAAACTAACAACAACAGGTCAGAAAAAATAGGAGGCAGGAGGCAAAAAGATTGGAGATGACCCTGTAAAAGGAAAAAAGTCCAACATTGTTAAAATAAATCTAACTACTCTTATAATCTTTTCAGACTAGTTTACCTATGTGCTGCAAGTCCTTACTTTAAACAAATGAGCACATCTTTTGAAAAAGTTATATTTATTGACTTGTCACAAAAACATAAATGGCACCCTTTTTAACAAGTACAGTTCTCCTTTCTAACACCGCTCATGCATTTGAGGTCTTCTGACCAAGTCTTAACTACAGATCTATAGAAAACGTCATTAATCCATAGTGACAAGATGGAGGGAACATGACAACCAATAGGTTTCTTCCAAGGATGTATAAAATCACATGATTATTCAAAGTAATAATAGAGAGTGTGTCTTGGTTCAACTTTGATATTACAATAATACTCTTATCTATGCGCACTCACTTTGTATCAACAGTGTAAGACGTTTGAGCAGCATTACCTCAAAGCTCATCTTGCAGAGGCCAGGGAAAGCAATCACAGCTAGGTCAGGGAAAGTGGTCACAGCATAATAAAAACGTTGATAGGTTTTTATGCTTTCTGATTCTTCCAAAACCCAGGTGCAATGTTTCTTGCTCTGAAATTAGCATTGCCCGTCAGAGATTGTCAATTTCTGTGCCAAGTCTTTAGGTGAAATGAGATGCATCACCATAGATGCTAAACATGCAGTTTTAAAATACACCTTGTCAAAATGTATGGCAAATAAGGGACAGGGAAATAAGCCTGAATTAGAGAAGCCCGTAAATCAAGGGAACCCCTGCATAAAGGACTGCTTTTAGCAGGGTAACTTCAATTTTGGAACTGACAGAAGGAGTCCCCATATTCGAGAGAAGCATCAGGTTCCCCAATTGTCTTAGTAGATATTCGCTCCATTTGTAATAGCCTTTGGTGTGCGTGTCCAAATTAATATAATTTTATAGGATGAATCCAACTATTTCTTTTATTTTCCACAGCAGTAGTGGATATTTTCATAAGGACAAAGGACATTATTCTTTTGTCAATAGATAAAAATAAGGTAGAAGAATCTAATGCACGATTAAAATTAACTCTTTGGGGGGGGGATAATGGTTTACAGTAGAAGGGTGAAATCTGGCTGTGAACTTCAGTAAGTTATTGAGCTAGCAGCAAGGTTTCAGGGGATTTAGCTTTTGTAGAAATATGAGTATTATCAATGTAGATTGCCTAGAGCGTATCTTACTTTTTAAAGATTCATAGAGCCGTAATCCTACCCAGGTCTGCCTGAGAGGGACCCAAGATAGGGAAAAACATTCCTCGCTCATTAGTTGTTGTAAGCGACTATTCAGACATGATGTGAAGCACATAGGAACATCTCCACCAATGCCTTGCAGTGGCACAGTGGCCTTTAGAAAGATGACATGGTGATACGATCTGAGTGCCACAAAAAGTTCTAGCAGAAAGAGTAGACAGAAGCCATCCAGCATTATCTACAACATTCAAAGTAGCCTTTTTTGTGCTATGTCTAGGCATGAAGCATAGTTGATAGTCTCCTACCATATGGCCCACATGTTGCCCATGTATGCCTGATTTCTTTCAGAATGTGTAAGGTGCTTTGATAAGGGTGGAAAACGCCCATTACAATAAGAATATCAAATTTCTAACAAACATGCAAATTGTCTGTGTACAGTGTATGCATGATGTGCCCGCTTTTAAACATTGCGAATTTCACATACGATATTCATGCTTACATTTCTATGGGCTCACCACACAATTTTACAGTTCAAAAGTAAACTCTGAGCCTTTGCAACCACAAAATGGAATTGTTAAATGAATGAAATCCTAAATTGTGATTCGGTAACTATTTAGGATTGCTAGAAAATAGCAAACCATTATCTGTAAGGGGTGTGTAAAGAGCGTCCCTTCCAAATACCGATTCCTTAAGTTACATGGAAATGTTTTGTAACCAAAATCCAGTCAAAAACACTAATATTTTACCACCAAGTCAACTATACACAAACAGAAAGGGGTCCCCAAAGGAACTCTTCCCCTTTGTGAATATGGACTAAAACATTTTTTAGGTGCAAGTAGGTGCCCTTGGGGCCACTCCACATGCCTGAAAAATGGTTGTTAAAAATGTTCATTTTTATTTTTAAGTGCATCCCTTTTTCCATTTAGGAAAACAAGCTGCATGAAAAAAAGATTGATTTATTTTAAAATAATCACAGACGAAGTCTGCTGACCATAGCAGGCCACCATGGCTGTGAATCTAGCCAATCATAGTGGGTCACAATTTGTGGCCTACCTCATGCTTACTAATGAAGTACAGTGAATTGGGATCCATTAATAGGTGTTATTTTGTGAACCATTAATATCCATTAATAAATAGGTTCACAAAATACCAAACCGTTTGGTAGAAGTTGGTGTGAAAATTCTACGGAATACATTTTTGTACATTCCAATTACGAAATAACAAATTCGTGAATCCTTATTACTCACAATTTATGATTTTTCTTTTGCTATATTAATAGCAGGCCCATGGTGAGGTGAGTGTGACCTTCTCTGAGGTGCTGCGCAAACTGAATTCTTTAAACATGAAAAGGATATAGTAAGTCTAATCAGAGCACTAATTAGTCATGCATGTGATGCAGACTTTAATTGAACATTGCCTATCTTTAAAACAGGCAAAATATCTATTTATCATATGAAAAAGCAACAGCTCTTGCTTCGTTTACCAAAGTGACATCTTAGTGTAATTCACAGCAGAGACCTAAGCCCTATTCAGAAACCTGACATAGGTTTTCACAACATCTCTTTTTACAAACCAAATCTAGTGAACAAAAATGCATGTCGCCTAATTTTGCAGGAAGTATCACTTTCATGTGCTATAGGAGGAGTTGGCTTGTCGCTGTCAACAACAATTTACTAGAGCTTCAAGGATGACATAGAAAATCGCCTAAAAAAGCCATGTTGGTTATCGTTAATAGGTTTTGTCTCTTCCATCTTTCTTCATAAGTGCTTTCATGAGTGCACTCATCAGAGCTACGTGGTTTAATGGGTCAATCAAGATGATAAGGCACGATTGTCAGACAGATATACTGCTTCTTGGCGTGACAGCAATTATCTTGAACCAGACATCTCATGCCACTAGAACGTTGTTTCTAAGAAAACGGACACATATTTCAAATCAGAAAATTCTGCAATACTGCTGGATATAGGAGTATCGTTTACGTGTTAGTGTCATCTCTGCACAGTGTTGGTAGCTAACGCCTTATTTAGAAAGTGTTAACTACAGTTAATTGCCCACCCGCCTTGAGCCAATTGCATGCAAGTGCACATTTTGAGAGGAAAGGCAATTAGCAGCTGTTAATTAGTGGCTACAAACGATATTAGCTCCTATACCCCTAATCCTAACAAACTCAGGAAAATCAACTTGTCTACTCTCTCTTTGTGTGCGTGCCTCTGACAACAGAATGCAGACAGAAAAAAGAAGTCCGTACCAGAATCCAAATGGGCTGAGGAAGCCACGGCTCTCTATATCGGGTGACAAGATATCATATGTTATCTAGACGTACTTCATAAAAGTCATGTAGGGATGCTCTTAACGTTATCTCTGTATTTGAAGTTTAGGTTGATACCATCCACTTCTTCATCATAAGTTGTTTCTTGCATGGTGTATCCTATTATAAAAGCACTAATGTCCTCAATGTAAAAAAGTAACTGACATTCCGTAATAGTGCATATGACTTTTAATATGATGGTAAATGTTTTGCTGGATCTAAGTTCAAATATCTCCATCATATTTGATCTCATTAGGGTACATTAAAATGGATTTGCCTTTCTAAAATTACCAGGAAATAGGGAAATAATTGCCGCTGGCGTTTATTAAGTATAACTTGCACACTTGTATTGTTCTAGAAGATATACTGAAAACCTGATAAGGTTTAACTGCCTCTTTTTTTTTTTTTTTTAAAGCCAGTCCTACTTTTCAGCTACATCTCCCTAAATGGGGTATGAGCGGATGTGCACCGCTTAGAGTCGATGCTCAAAGTCTCAGCCACACTTGCATGATAGGCTAGTCACTTTAGGGCAGAACTGACTTGATTTGCTGAACGTTCGTCCCATTACAAAATGCACAGATTTCCACTGCGCTTTTTTTTTTATTTGTCTTTTTTTACTAATGTAATCGCCCTACACCCATTCATTTCTTTATGCATTTTATACAGTACTGGAACAATCAGGAGAATACTCCAGAAGGCAGGAATAGCACATACAAGAATCCTTGGAGCTTATAAAGGAGGAATAACTTGTTTCTAAAGATAGTTAGCACCTGTTGTGTAACTAACCTAATTAATGGCTTCAAAATGTCATACTATCTGAGAGAGAGAGCACGCTGAGGAGCCACATAATCTGAACCTTCAAATATGATCAAAGGAAGATTGGCAGAGCCTAAGTAGGAAGATATTATAAGCTTATTTAGTGATGTTCCAGCAAAATTGTCATCTGCGAGTGTGGAGACAAATGTACTTCTTCATAGTGGTGGATGAAATACTGTTGCATTTTGAACTTTGCATCACAGTTGCTGAGAGTTCTCCTGCAAAGAGGATGCCTTCCTCAAGGCAGTCACTTCGGGAAGTGTAATCTTGCAGAAATTCTGTTAAAATCTGTGTTGGTTGGCAGGATTGTTGCCACTAATTTGGCCTTTTAAATATAACCCCGATGTGGAGGTGCAGTATCTGTGCCCACATATTGTATTTCCATTTTATATCAAGGTTGGTGCTTAGCGTGTTAGGAACATAATAATCACCTACTCATGAAAGACTGTCATATACCAAACGTTTTGACTAAACTGACACGACATGGGGCAGCAGTACTGCCCCCTTCTTTGGCAGTATTATCACTGCACCATAGTAGACACCATGAAAATAAAGGTGGTGTTGAGGCAAGGGGAACATCCGCGTTGAAAGTAGCTCTATGATGGCTTTTCAATGGTCAGATGCACTGATAGATCATTTTCTGTTTCTTTGTTTTTTTGTGTTTTTCTAATGGATTACCGTAGTTCTCTTAATCACTCCCTTTGCCTTAGAGGCTAACGGTAAAGCTAATTCTGATGTATCCAGTTTGACTGCATGTTAAAACATCAAATACTGTGGTCTGTGGCATCCTTGACTATCCTGGTCCTAATATGGATGCTGTCAGTGTACATAAGGTATATGGCATATACATGTTTTGCTTACACTGTCACTTGGTGCTTCAGACCCAGTTAGAGGGTGTAGGTTTAATTGTTAGCGTATTTTAAGTCACAAGAGACATTTCAGCTGGTAGTTCCATTCATATAGGCTTGTGACCTAAGTATTTCATAGGACATACTATCAGCGACTAATGACTGTTTCTCTAAGAGTAATACACGACCAGACAGTCAGTAACAGTAAATAATTACAGTTAAAAATAACTAAAGTAAAAATTCCAATCCAATTTAGTTACAAAGGTAAAATGTACTGATTAAAAAAACACCAAAACGAATATAATAATATATAGGGACCTGGAGTTATTACAAAAACAAAAAACATCCCATAGGAAACAATATAACTCAAAGGCCCTGTAAGTCAGCCAGAAGCAATTCACCGGGACTTGGGCCAACAAGCAACAGAGCAGTCTAGGTAGAACAAGTTGTGGAAAGTGTATTTGCAACTCCCAGTCAGGTTCACAGCAGACTATCCAGTTGCGAGTTGTCCTTCAAAGTAGCTCCAACTATATAATTCTGTAGGGTCTTCTCTGCTTCCCAGAAACAGGGAGAAGTCTGAAGTGGGCTTCATGAATAAATGCTCACAGGACTACGTGTTCTTTTACAGATGGGAACAATTCCCTCTGTTTCCATTACTTCTTTTCTCTGCTTGAGATTCAACATAAAGCTGTAGATAAATCTCTAACCTAGTCGTCTATCAGGCATGTCAGAATTCTTTCAGCAAGGCGCAGAAAAGTTGCCTTTTTGTTGACTTTTCCAGTCAGCCGACATTCTCCATGAGAGAGTGCTTGTAGCAGTTTTTGGAATGTGAATTCAGTTCATAATCAGCTACAAACCGAAATAAATCATGCTACATTTTTCAGTTTCCTGAACAGCATTTTACCAGTGTGACCTTGGCCCAGGTTCAGGTTTTTCAAGTATGCTGCGACTTCTGATAAATGGAGGCATATGGAAGTGTAAGCCAAAGCTGATCTTTGAATGCGAAGGAGGTAACAAGTAATATCTTGTAGTTCTAGTTTGAAAGGATCGATGTGTTTGAGAAGGCGCTATTGGAGAAAACATTCCCACTTGCCAAATAGCAGGCATGTGTGATGGGTCTACGTTATTCTTTGAAGATAAGACATGCATTCTCCAGGGATATTCAGGTAACTAACCTCCAGGATGTTAGGAGCCAGATTGCAAGATTGAGCTGCTAGGGGGTTTGGACAGCTAATGGAGCCTTGGGTCTGCTTGAGGAGATCTGGCTGATGGGACTGACAAGATCTTATATGAAAGCATTCAGCAGATTAATCTCATAGAGTTTGGGGAAACCCTTAGCAGCTCCTATGGAAAAGGAGCACTGTGTGTTTCTTTGTGTTAAAAGCACAAGCCTTGGCATCTAACTTGGCCCATTGGAAACTATGACAAAATTACAGTATTACCACACGTCAATGAAAGCAGGGAATAGAACAAGGAGCACCAAAACAGAAACTGGGCTCAGGGAAAACATGATTGAAATCAAGGTCAGGAGAAGAACTGAAATACAGGTCAGGTCTAGGACTAAATTACAAAGTCTTAAGGCAAGCAGGCACAGGAAGTGGACTAAAAAAAGCAGGACTGGTATAAAGGTACCAGGTTTAGGACTGGAATACACAGAACATCAGGCAAGGAACTTACATGTAACAGGGTAGATCAGAAACAGTACAGACCAGACTAGGAACTATGGCAATCACAGAATCAAGGAGACAGGAACACAAACGACAGAAAATGAACCAAAAAGCAAGCTAGGTATCACAACAGCAAGGATGCAACAGAGTGCGAGGCGACTCAATGATCAAGTCAGTTGCAAGCCGCTGAAGTCTGCAGTCACAGGGCTGAAATACCTAGAGGCTCACGGGAGGAGTACAGGTGCAGCAAGCGGGTGATGCATGGAATAAAACAAGTAAAAGGAATGAGTAAACCACTAGTGAAGGGAAGGGAAACCAGGAGACACAAGACAGGGAATAGGAAAACCTGGAACGGAGTATGGATTGGAGGTAACAAGTAATATCTTGTAGTTCTAGTTTGAAAGGATCGATGTGTTTGAGAAGGCGCTATTGGAGAAAACATTCCCACTTGCCAAATAGCAGGCATGTGTGATGGGTCTACGTTATTCTTTGAAGATAAGACATGCATTCTCCAGGGATATTCAGGTAACTAACCTCCAGGATGTTAGGAGCCAGATTGCAAGATTGAGCTGCTAGGGGGTTTGGACAGCTAATGGAGCCTTGGGTCTGCTTGAGGAGATCTGGCTGATGGGACTGACAAGATCTTATATGAAAGCATTCAGCAGATTAATCTCATAGAGTTTGGGGAAACCCTTAGCAGCTCCTATGGAAAAGGAGCACTGTGTGTTTCTTTGTGTTAAAAGCACAAGCCTTGGCATCTAACTTGGCCCATTGGAAACTATGACAAAATTACAGTATTACCACACGTCAATGAAAGCAGGGAATAGAACAAGGAGCACCAAAACAGAAACTGGGCTCAGGGAAAACATGATTGAAATCAAGGTCAGGAGAAGAACTGAAATACAGGTCAGGTCTAGGACTAAATTACAAAGTCTTAAGGCAAGCAGGCACAGGAAGTGGACTAAAAAAAGCAGGACTGGTATAAAGGTACCAGGTTTAGGACTGGAATACACAGAACATCAGGCAAGGAACTTACATGTAACAGGGTAGATCAGAAACAGTACAGACCAGACTAGGAACTATGGCAATCACAGAATCAAGGAGACAGGAACACAAACGACAGAAAATGAACCAAAAAGCAAGCTAGGTATCACAACAGCAAGGATGCAACAGAGTGCGAGGTGACTCAATGATCAAGTCAGTTGCAAGCCGCGGAAGTCTGCAGTCACAGGGCTGAAATACCTAGAGGCTCACGGGAGGAGTACAGGAGCAGCAAGCGGGTGATGCATGGAATAAAACAAGTAAAAGGAATGAGTAAACCACTAGTGAAGGGAAGGGAAACCAGGAGACACAAGACAGGGAATAGGAAAGCCTGGAACGGAGTATGGATTGGAGCCAAGAAAGAGCAAAGTCCAGACTGTAGCTATTGAGGTGTCAGAATGGATGTAGGATCCAGGAATCAAACTAGTGAACGAGAAACCACAACCAGTACGTGATCTAGGAAGGGTCTGAAGACCTTTTTGGTAGTTGCTGTCACCTCATAAATGCGTCTTTAAAAGAGAGCTTCTTTCCTGATCCAAGACCAGACAAATCACTCCACTTTTGCAGAAATGCCAGCATGATCCTAACCAACCTTCTAACTACTGTTGTGTAACTACGCTACCACGGTTGGGAAAAGTTATTGAGAAATATGTTGCTGTCCCGCTTGCCAAATGTGTTGACCAAGAAAAACAGCTGGTATCATGCCAATCCAGTTTTGACAAAGAATGTAGCCCAGAAACTGATACATTTAAAATTCTAAATACCATTCACTGCATTCTGAATAGTAGTGATGTCTCCCTTCTCATCCTTTTCAATTTATGGGTGGAGTTCAATATGAATGGCCACAATCAGTGCGTCACTTTCCTTGAATCACACATGGGTGTTAGAGGTGGTGATTTTGGGTGGGTTTCCTCATTCCCAACCAACTGTAAACAAATGGTGAGGTTGGTCACTTGTGTGGTTCCTCAGGGGTTTTATCATTGTTCCTATACCAGATACTAAACTGTACCTACAAATATATTCACTGCATGGCATCAGTATGGCAAGAAATTATGTAAAAAAATCCACAATTGGATGTAATTGAACCTTCTTAAAGAAAATCTCGAAACAATATTATCTTCTGGTTATCTGAGCTCACTATCAATGGTTTCTCACCAGCTCTGGGAGTGGATTGACAGATACGTGTCTATGAGCACACAGATTCCTGACACTGCTTCAGCACCAACAGCTTCTTTCTACTGCCTATAAAACCCAAGTCCCCGCTTGATCCTAAGGCCTTCCCTGCCATTGTTCAGGCTGTTCTATCTCATCTGGATATGACAACTCCACTCTAGCATGCATGCTGAGTGTACAGTTTGCAGCAATTAAAACTATTGTACATTTTGTTGTTAGTATGCATCTGGAACCAGAATGCTTGACCACATATCTCCTATACTAACAGAACTTCACTGGCATGTTGTAAATTTACATTAATAAATGTTACAAAGAAGATAATTCATAAATAATATATGTAATACTTAAAAGCCTCTCTTAAAATATTTAATCACATAGAGACTTTGAAGAGTATTTGTACGCTTAGTCCGGTATTCAAAAGACTGAACTACCTAAAGCTGCCACATAATACTTCTTTGATTCCTCCTGCTTCTCATTTTCTATTTTAGGCCCCATTATACCCCCATCATCAGCTCTGCCTTTCTCCACAACCCAATTTACTTCTGCCCTTTCTCTTCACACACTAAGGGCCAGATGTAGCAAAAAGAAAATTTGCGAGTTGCAAATTGCGAGTCCATGCGACTTGCAATTTGCAACTCGCAAATTGGTATGCAGTACGGTGTCTCAGACACCGTCTGCGAGTCGCTATGGGGTCGCAATGACCCACCTCATTAATATCCCGACTCGCAATATGCATTTCTGCATAGCAAAGAGGCATTTGCGCTTCGCAAATGGCGATTTTCGCCGTTTGCGACGCGCAAATCCTTTGCTACATCTGGCCCTAACTCACTCCTTTTTCTCCCCTATTTGCTGACCTCCTACTTATTATAGTTGTACCTTTGTCTTCCTTTACCCACTCTCATCCTTGTCTGGAATTCCATAGACCCTTTCTCCTGTCTTTTGTATCTCTCCCACTCTTTGTAGCCATCTTCACATCTGCTTTGCGTCTTCAACAAAACTCTTAGCTTCTTTCAACTTGAGATCCCACATCTACAAAATGTTCGCCAAGGAATTAGTCCTTTTTTAACTGACCTACATAATGCAATACTAGAGGGTGAATGTTAGAAATGGGGTCTTTGGTTGGCAGTCAGGTTACCCCCTGTCCAAGTAAGGACCCTCACTCTAGTCAGGGTAAGTCACACACAATCCAAATTATCCTGTGCCCACCCTCTGGTAGCTTGGCACTGAGCAGTCAGGCTTAACTTAGAAGGCAATGTGTAAAGTATTTGTGCAATAAATGATACAATAACACAATATAGCACCACAAAAATACACCACACAGTGTTTAGAAAAATATATAATATTTATCTGGATATTTGCAGGTCAAAACGATAAAAGATGCAATAAGAAAATGTAAAGATATCACTGGAAAGTGATATACCGTGTCTTAAGTCTTTTAAAAGCAAACAAAGTCTCTTTCAAGCACAAAGTACCTGGTTTGAGTGAAAAATCTCCGCAACGGGCCGCAGAGGAGGAGATGCGTGGAAAATGGTGTGTGCGTCGGTTTCGCCCCTTCACACACGAACTTGCGTCGTTATTTTCCATGCAGGGAAGACCTTGCGTCGATTGCCGGCGCGCGGACGGGCCTCCTCTTCCGGTTGCGGGGTTTTCAGGCGCCCCGGGGTCTGTGCGTGGAATCCTGGGCTTGTTGGCAAGCTCTGGGTCGTTCCAGTGGGCGATGCAGGGACAATTCTCCCTGCGTCGATTTCCTCTCTGGGAATCGGGCATCGTCATCTCAGGTCGGCTGTGCATCGATCTGATGGGCCGTGCATCGAAGTTCTGCTCGCACCGCAGGCGCCGCGTCGATCTTTTCCTTGCGAAGTCGAGCAGCGTCGTCCCGGGTCGGCGTGCGGTTAATTTTTCACCGAGGAACAAGCTGTGCGTCGAATTTATCACCGCACAAGTAGTCCAGTTGCAAGAGAGAAGTCTTTTTGGTCCTGAGACTTCAGGGAACAGGTGGCAAGCTCTATCCAAGCCCATGGAGAGCACTTCTGCAGCAAAGCAAGAGAGCAGCAAGGCAGCAGGGCAACAGCAATGCAGCAGTCCTCTGTAGAAAGCAGTCGGGTGAGTCCTTTAGGCAGCCAGGCAGTTCTTCTTGTCAGGGTGCAGGTTCTGGTTCAGGTTTCTTCTCCAGGAAGTGTCTGAGGTGGTAGGGCAGAGGCCCTATTTTTATACCGAAATGTGCCTTTGAAGTGGGGGAGACTTCAAAGAGTGGCTTAGAAGTGGACCAGGCCCCCTTTCAGTTCACTCCTGTCTGCCAGGGTCCCAGTAGGGGGTGTGGCAGTCCTTTGTGTGAGAGCAGGCCCTCCACCCTCCCAGTCCAGGAAGACCCATTCAAAATGCAGATGTATGCAAGTGAGGCTGAGTACCCTGTGTTTGGGGTGTGTCTGAGTGAATGCACAAGGAACTGTCAACTAAACCCAGCCAGACGTGGATTGTAAGGCACAGAAAGATTTAAGTGCAGAGAAATACTCACTTTTTAAAAGTGGCATTTCTAAAATAGTAATATTAAATCCAACGTCACCAGTATTACCATTCTGGCCATACTAAATATGACTTTCCTACCCCTTTTAGATCAGCAGCTACTACTTCAACAATGTATGAGGGAAGCCCCAATGCTAGCCTATGAAGGGAGCAGGCCTAACAGTAGTGTAAAAACGAATTTAGGAGTTTTACACTACCAGGACATGTAAACTACACAGGTACATGTCTCCTGCCTTTTACCCACACAGCACCCTGCTCTAGGGGTTACCTAGGGCACACATTAGGGGTGACTTATTTGTAGAAAAAGGGGAGTTTTAGGCTTGGCATGTACTTTTAAATGCCAAGTCAAGGTGACAGTGAAACTGCACACACAGGCCTTGCAATGGCAGGCCTGAGACAAGGTAAAGGGGCTACTAAAGTGGGTGGCACACCCAGTGCTGCAGGCCCACTAGAAACATTTAATCTACAGGCCCTGGGCACAATTAGTGCACTCTACTGGGGACTTATAAGTAAATCAAATAGTCCAATTTGGTGTGATCCAAGGTTACCATGTTTAAAGGGAGAGAGCATATGCACTTTAGCACTGGTTAGCAGTGGTAAAGTGTACAGAGTCTAAAAACCAGCAAAAACAGTGTCCAACAAGTGGAGGGATGCAGGCAAAACATTAGGGGTGACCACCCTAAGGCTGTCAGATCTAACAGTGAAGAAATAGCCCGGACATTTGAATAATCAATAATAGTGAGCTTTTTAAAAAAGGAGAAAAGTGTGCTGAAGCCTGATTCATATCGCCCAATCAATCTTCTCAATGCAGACTATAAAATCTTAACAAAGATTTAGGCAATCAGGATTACCCCAGCTGCACAACAATTAATAAATAGAGTTCAAAGTGGCTTTGTAACTAATAGACTAATGTCATCAAATACTAATTTCTTAATTTAGGCAGTCAATTGCCTTTCGTCCAATACAGTCCTCGCAGTATTGGTAATGTTCGACACAGAGAAAGCCTTTGATCTGGTTAACTGGGACACTTTACTATAGAGTCTGACACAATTCGGATTCCCCTCACAATTCACATCAATAATAAGGGCATTCAAAATGCCATAATTATAATAAATTCAAAGATTAGAGACTCATTCCCAATTAGGAGAGTCACTCGTCAGGGCTGTCCTCCCTCCCCCATATTATTTGCTTTTTTCATTGAGCCGCTGGCTTGGAAAATTCACAGTTTGAGGGAGATCATGTCACCCATAGTAGGCATGCCTAAAATAAAACTCTTTGCTGAATATATTATTTGATATCTAAAACCAGAGCCTGATAATATACAAAGAGTATTGATTGCAATTATTGAGTTCACTCAAATAGGAAGGTATAAGATCAATGAAAGTAAAACAGAGATTCTCCTATTTTACGAAGGAATATAGAATCTCCCTCCCTGTTTGCAGCAGCAAGCAAATTCATCCCAGCCCATTAGATATTTGGAAATATGTTACAGAGAGTTATGGTCAATTGTTTGACTTAAACTATGTGAGGATGATAAAAAACTTACAAGCATTTTTGAAAAGATGGATGGTTCTCCCTCTGACTTTAATAGGGAGAGTCACCCTAAATAAGATATCAATACTGCCACTTTTCTTTTTTTTTATTTAATAATGTCCTGATTAGAATTAATAGGTCCTATTTCGTGAACTGGATTCCTTGGTGTGAGGTTTTATATGGAGGAATACAACACCAAGGGTAAGGTACTCAATCTTACAGTTTAATAGAACCTAAGGGGGCTTGGCACTTCCCAGTTTTCAAATCTACTTCCAGACCGCATTGCAGAATATGTTAGCACATTATTTTGATGGCAAAGCCAGCTTTTGAATATTACTTTTAGATTGGATGATTGTGGAATCAGTGATAAATCTCCCAGCATTTATTAAAACTACCAAACTAACTGTAAGTACATCTGTGAGCTTAGTAGGAGGATAGAACTCTTTTTTTGATATGTATCAAATACCACCAGGCTATACCTTTCTTAAATTACAGGAGTGTCATTTTTTTCGTCCCAACCTTTCAGGTTCTGTGATAGAGCTGTGGAATAGTAAAGGTGATTTCGTAGTCAGAGACAGATACATGACATAGGAAGAGGTCTCAATACATTTGGAGGGTCAGGGACTTAGTCTGTTTTTTATTTGTTTTCCAGATCATCCATTTGCCAAGTACTAATATACCAACCAGTAGTATTCAAGAACACCCAGCATGGAGGGCTCTAATCAGGAGTACATTAGTTGGTACAGAAAACTGGTATAGATTACTAGGAGATCAATCAGCTTGTGAATTTATTACAGATTTTAGGGAAACAAATTCCAAGACAACACAATGTACAATCTTGAAAGAGGATTGGAGGTTAATCTCTGAACTAGGATATACATCTTTAAGTGCAGTTAACTATAAAAGAATGCCATTCCTCTCCAGATGGATGGCATGCTATGCTCCTGAGGTTCTATATAAAATGTTCCCATCAGTGGATGGATCAATGTTTTTGTTGTCATCAGAAGGGGAAGGGGAATTGGCTTCATATTTTTTCGGATTGTCCCAAATTGATATTGTTCTGGTGGGAGTTAAATAAGGCAATACACCATAGTTTAAATTCTCGGATTGAGGTTGAGACAAGTTTAGTCTTGTTTGGAGTGTCAAAAAGATCAGGGCAACTAAGTAAATAGGAGCAATATTTTATTATTGTGGCTTTCACAATAGCTCGATCTTTAATATTGCAAAATTGGCAAACTCAAATGGTTTCAATGTTTCAAAACTGGTGGAATAAGATGTTAAAAGCTAAGAAGTACGAGGAAGCATACGCAAATAGATTTGGGAATGTAAAAAGGTTTACAACCATTTGGCAGCATTTTGAAGTAGACAACTAAAGAGTAGCTACAGTGCAAGCATTTGAACCTGTGGTCAAGACATGTGCAATATACTTTTATATTATTATATAGCATGATTAAGTACATTTTGTAACTCTCTCGGACCGATTTAAGTGATGGGAACAAGCCATAAGGATATGATTAGACAAAGTAAATAATGAACAATTTTGAATCATGTTGCACTATTTAATCTTATCTTTTCATATTACTTGATTATAATTTTTATTCCTGAAATTAAAAAAAGAGATCCCACACCTCCAGTCCCTCTTTAGTCTTAATTTCCAAAACCTATTACTTTATTGTTCTCATTTATATAAACTCCATATTTCTCTATCTTATTCCTTCTCTCCTCTCTTACTCCCCTGTAGGATTCACCCTGCTGGGGTTTTCTTCCAGGCACAGTTATTCCTCTTCATATCGTTATGTCTCGTTGGGAGACTTGTTTTGAACTGTTATTACCTGTATTATTACCTGTACCTTTGAAACTCACCGCTCATTGCTTAATTTTCCGTTCTTTGTAAGGAGTATACTTCAACAGCTTGTGGTTCGGTGCTGCAGGACACTAATATCACCTCGTTTGTTCTACACTTTATAAAAATATGAAATAAATGAATACAAATTGTACTTGCCAGGCCTAAAACTTCCCTTTTCTTACATCTAAGGCACCCCTAAGGTAGGCCCTAGGTAGCCCCAAGGGCAGGGTGCAGTGTATGGATAAGGTAGGACATATAGTAATGTGGTTTATATGTCCTGACAGTGAAATACTGCCAACTTCGTTTTTCACTGTTGCAAGGCCTGTCTCTCTCATGGGATAACATGGGGGCTACCTTTAAATATGATTAAAGTGTAGATTCCCCTAGAGAGTAGATGGACATGTGGAGTTTGGGGTCCCTGAACTCACAATTTAAAAATACATCTTTTAGTAAAGTTGATTTTAAGATTGTGCGTTTGAAAATGCCACTTTTAGAAAGTGAGCATTTTCTTGCTTAAACCATTCTGTGACTCTGCCGTTTTTGTGGATTCCCTGTCTGGGTCAGTTTGACAGTTGGGTTGTTCTTCACCTCGCACTAGACAGAGACACAAAGGGGCCTGGGGTGTAACCTGCATTTCCTGATTAGCCATCTCTGCTAGGAGGGAGGGGTGGAGTGGTCACTCTCATCTGAAAGGACTGTGCCTGCCTCTGACAATGCCGGCCCCGACCCCCTGGTGTGTGTCTTAGGCCTTGCCTGGGCAAGGCAGGATTTCACAAGTAGGTGTGAGTCTCCTTTGAAGAAAGGTGACTTCAAAGACTAAAATGGGTATAAGAAGGTCACCCAAATCTACAGACTTTAGAGAAACACTTCTGGAACCAAGAGGAACCTCTGCCTGGAGAAGAGCTGATAGCTGAGAAAGAAGTGCTGCCCTGCCTGTGACTGTGCTTTGTGGAGCTTTCCTGCAGTGCTGCTTCTGCCAGAGAAAGAGGGCAAAGACTGGACGTTGTGTGCCTTCCATCTTGTGAAGAAATCTCCAAGGGCTTGAGTTAGAGCTTGCCTCCTGTTGTTTGAAGTCTCAGGGACAGCAAAGACTTCTCTCTGCCAGCACCTGGAGTCTCTGGAGAGACTCCTGCCCCGACAAGCGATGCCCTATCCAGTCCCTGGGCCCTTGAAAGGGAAGCTGGTGGAAATCCAAGGAAATCGACTCTGGACCGACCCCGCTGCTGAATCCGGTGACGCCGCCTGCACCCGAGGCCGTGACCTTCGTTGGAACGCGACGCTCTTCGCAGGCCCGATGCCGTAGCAGCCCCGCTGAAGTCCGCGACTCCGTGGAAGTCGCCGCACCATGTCGTGACCGACGCCTCTCGAAGTGCACGGATTCAACGTTTCGCACAGACGCCGCGATCCCCGACTTCGCGCATCAGATTGTTTTCACTCTTCACCAAAGGTACTGTACTTGGGGGTCTACACGACTCAGTGTCCGGTGCCGCTGGTGTCGGCTTGTTGGGAACGACTCCGTCACGACGCCGTGTTAACATCTCATCAAAGCATTTTTGTTTCTAAGCGCTATTTGTGAGTTTAATTTAAAAATTCATAACTTGACTTGTGTATGTCGGATTTTTGTCGTTTTGGTCTTGTTTTGTTTAGATAAATATTTCCTATTTTTCTAAACCGGTGTTGTGTCATTTTGTAGTGTTTACATGAAGTTACTGTGTGTGTTGGTACAAATACTTTACACCTAGCGCTCTGAAGTTAAGCCTACTGGTCTGTCAAGCTACCAGGGGGGTAAGCAGGGGTTAGCTGAGGGTGATTCTCTTTTACCCTGACTAGAGTGAGGGTCCTTGCTTGAACAGGGGGTAACCTGACTGTCAACCAAAGACCCCATTTCTAACAACCTTTTTTTGGTTCTTTTTATGATTTTGCATTATTTTAGCTAAAAAAGTGTTTAAAGGAAGGCTTAGAGACATTATGGTTTTATTTAAAAAAAAAAATGTCTCAGAGTCTTTCTTTTAACATTTTTAGCCTTCAAAATGCAATATTAAAATATATTTGAAAAGAACGACTCACAGATTTTTTTTAATCAAAACTTTATTAAACATTTTATCATGCTCACTGTTATTAAACATTGCATTCTTTGAATGACTTATTAGGTACTCGCATGGCTCTGACTGCTGAGGAGATGCTGGCTCTCTTATCCCTTCGGAGGGTAGCCCACGTTCAAGGAACCCTAACACCTTAATTCATGCACAGCCATCGATGGGAAGGGGTGGGACAAAATAAGAAAAGATAGACTTGCAGCATCTATCCTTCCCTGCTGCCTTGTAATACTGCATAAGAGGTTCTGCACTCCCTGGACCCTTTGTGTTGGTGTGGATGAAATCCACTGGAAAAAACAAGAATAGTTTACCAATAGTTTTCAGCATACAAAGATTACGTAGTTATTCAAATATTGTACACTTACACGCTTCACTAGAAGTACTGCATGAGAGCAGGTAATAAAGATTAATGCTGGGGTTTCTGGCAATCACAAGAATCAGTTTAAATTCAGTTCTCTGTGCAAGTTTGTATACATATATAGTGTGCTACAATAAGTCCTTTCTCGTTCTTATTACAACAATTTGTCAAGAATTATTGGTGGGTGGCCCACTCTGTAAAGAAGTTCAGAGCTCTAAAGCTGTTGAAACAAAGGTGGTGTTGTCCTAGTTTGGACTCTTGCTCTGAGCAAGACTGCTGGTCTCAGGATGACAGTACTTTCGTTTGTAGGTGACTAAGGCCCTCATTCCAACCGTGGCGGTCAATGACCGCCGGGTTGGTGGACCGCGGGAGCACCGCCGACAAGCCGGCGGTGCTCCAATGGGCATTCCGACCGCGGCGGTAAAGCCGCGGTCGGACCGGCAACACTGGCGGTCTCCCGCCAGTGTACCGCCGCCCATTGGAATCCTCCAAGGCGGCGCAGCTAGCTGCGCCGCCGAGGGGATTCCGACCCCCCCTACCGCCATCCAGTTCCCGGCGGTTCTCCCGCCGGGAACCGGATGGCGGTAGGGGGGGTCGCAGGGGCCCCCTTAAGAGGGCTCCGCTAGTATTTCACTGTCTGCATAGCAGACAGTGAAATACGCGACGGGTGCCGTAGCACCCGTCGCACCTTCCCACTCCGCCGGCTCGATTACGAGCCGGCTTCATGGTGGGAAGGTCGTTTTCCCCTGGGCTGGCGGGCGGCCTTTCGGCGGCCGCCCGTCAGCCCAGGGGAAAAGTCAAAATACCCGCCACGGTCTTGCGACCGCGGTACGGTATTTTGACGGCGGGACTTTGGCGGGCGGCCTCCGCCGCCCGCCAAGGTCCGAATGAGGGCCTAAGTCTCTTCCTACAAATATTTGTAACTGTTGTCCAAACCTTACCGGCTTACTAGCAGTACCCCACCAAAAACACAATAGTAAAAGGTGATTTGTAGCAGTCGCTTACACATGGACTCAAAATACAATATCTCAGGGTTGTCGTGGTTAAACGGAAATTACCCTTTTCTCACAGATTTATTATGTCTCATACAAACAAAGGCAATAACACAGATGCAGTAAGGTTATAATAGTTTTTATTCAACATAACTGCAATTTGTGATAAGTTGCATGAACTGCAATTATTAGGATAATGAATATACCAAGCAACAGTATTGTGAAGAGGAGAGTCATTGTTATAAAGACCCCCACCATTATGCAATATATGAAAGAAATATATGTATATGTAAAAGATGGAATAAGCCCTAATACCCTAAGGAGAGTAGGTCTAACCTCCTACCTAAAAAGGAAGAGCTGGGTTCGTTAAACCTAATCTGCCAAAACCGTGTCAATGAGAGGAGCCCCCAACCCTCGTTACCTTGGAATGAGGTCTCTATCTCAGACTCCGCAGGGACACGAAGACTGGATCAGTGTCAAGATGACTGCAGCATCGGTATCAGCGATGGTGGCGATGCCCTCTGGTCGGAATCCCTCTGATATCTGTCTAAAAGTGTGTTGTATTTTGTACAGATCTACAAGGTCCCCTGACATAAGTGTTATTCATAACAATAGATAACAGGCATGCTTGGGACGGCAATTAATATCAACAATCCCTCGAAAGTATAGAGAGGGAAAATTCCTAAGTGTGAATGCCTACTGTATGTTTGTCTTTCGTGCTTGATTTTGACGCCTTGGCGCAGTGACACTGATAATAGAACCCATAACAAGTGGCCTAACTATAAACAAGGCCGCCATTTTAAAGGAAATAAATAATTAAATGGACTAAGCCAGAGCAAGCTAAGTAGGTTAAAAGTCACTGGGTGACGGGGGCACGAGTTTACAAGCCTACGGCTAAGCTAACTCCTGCTAACCCGTAAAAACAAATTAGGATTCACTACAGTGTCCCATTTCCAGAAAGCAAGTCTTCAATATTCAGAACTCAGTTTTATAGATAGTCTTAGACTTAAACTAAGGCCCATATTTATACTTTTTTAGTAAGTTTGCACCGCTTTTGCGTCAAAAAGCGGTGCAAATGCGGCACCTAAAAGGTATAAATATGGGCCTAAGTGTGCACTAACCTGTGATCAAGTAGTAAGGCCTTATCTCTCCTACTTGAAACTGTAATCCAGCGGAAGTCTTTGTAGCTGTAACGCAGGGAACCAAAGACGAATCGCCAGACTGGCAACAAAGACAACAGAAGTGCTGATTGCGTCCGGATCACAGAAGCTGCAATGAGGCCTGGGCGGAGGAAGGTTAGAGCACTGAAGGAATTCAGTTGACTCAGGAGGTGAGTGCAGGAATGAAGCTTGCTTAGGACAGGATGACCAAACCGACATGCACACCGAGATTTCTCCAAACCAGCTGTGTTGCCAGGTTGGAGATAGTAGGCAAAACCTCCCAGTCCCCGTTGGAGTGCAAATCCATCCTGCTCAGGCCAATTCCAGAGCAGCACAAGAGCAGCATCTGGATTTGCCACTGGGGAGTCTGGGCTCTGTGCTGCAGTGGAGCCAGAGGAGAACAGGAGTGATGCAAAGGGTGGCAGGTACATTCAGTTTTTTCTTTTTGTACTATTATTGTCGCCCCCCGGTAGGGTAGTATGGGAGCCTGTACTGCAGTGGAGCCAGAGGAGCAGAAGAGTGGTAATGCGGCAGTTGGCAGGTAAGTATTTTTTTTTCTTTTTGTATTGTTTTTGTTGCCTCTCCTTCCCCCACTGCCACTTTTCCCTGATACCAGCCGCTGATGAATGAATTAACATTAACTGGTGAAGTCAGTAGGTCATTGGAGCTGGAACCAATAAACGGAAGCAGGTGGAACCAGTCAACAATAGCAGATTGAGTTAATAGGTCATGCCAGTTTAAACTAATGAACAGAAAACACATGTCTATTCCTTGTAGGTTTGCAAACCGAATATCTAATTGAAGAACAGTATCAGGTTGTGCTAATGGTCTGGGAAGCGGTCCGCCAAGGGTTAAGTGTAGTCGGACCACGGGGCGTGAGGGGTGTTTATCCTAGTGTAACAGGAGGCCATGAAGTGCCACAGGGGAAATACAACATAAGCCCTAAATGCTAGAACCACTGTACAGAGGTCAAAAGAGGGTGGGTCATGACACTTATACATACATTAGAATGAAAATATTGGTGATTTTTGGAGAAGGATGACAGATATTTATTTATTTCAATATGATTACCCCTTGATAAAGCAAATAGGCCCACGTTTTATATTTTGTTGCTGTGACACTTTGACAAAGCCACTAGGGGCCAGATGTATCAAGCGTTGTTGCATTCGCAAACGGTGCGAATGCCCATTTGCGAAAGCAAAAATGCCTTTCAGTATGCATGAAAGGCATTCACTATGCAATTTTAAGGAATCGCTAAAGTAGCCCTGCTTGTGGTAACAATGCTGGCTTCCATACGATGTGGGGAGCCGGCTAGGACTGCGGGGCATTCAGGCTACCCCCACCGTCCTGTCACTCTTTCGCTTTCATCCCTTAAAGGGATGGAAGAGAGAGAGATTGTCATTGCAACGGTTTATCCATGCAATGACTTCAAAGCACCAAACTAGCAATATGTTTGGTACGAATGTTATAGTTACATTTCGATGCAGAGCAGAAAAGAGCCACTTCTGGCCTAATGGTCAAGTTCTTGTGTTGTCACTCAGTAGACTGAAGGTTCACATCCTAGTATCGCTTGGCAGTGTGTTTCTTTATTTACTAGTGTTTTGACTGTCAACCCTGACTTTTCTTTCCATTCACATGCTTGGGTTGACTGTCATAGGTATGTCTGTAAAGCATCATAGTAAGGAATAACCTATGGCCTAAAGGTTAAGGTCACAGACTGTCACACTGAAAACTGAGGGGTCTACTCCAGGTGTGTCCCTGGTCATTTTCCTTCTTCAATTTCTTTTAAACTTAAATAGTTTAAAAGGTTCAGACTGGAAGGTGATCTCACTCTTTTTAATTGACAAATGCATTTTTCTTTTCAATTTGTCCAGAAACATTTCATTCTAAGTAAATTATTTCTCTCTCTAGCTCAATTTCTCTTTTGCAAACTCTTTGTCCCACTCACACACTCCCACTCCCACTCAGACCCTTAACCACCACTCACAGACCCATTCAGGCACTCGCGCACCCACTCAGAGACGCACTCAGACCCTCGTGCACCCACTTAAAGATCCACAGACTCTGACGCACCCACTAACACAGTGATGCACCTACTTTCACACCCAAACAGACACTCTCACTGCCGCCCTCACCCCAATACACCCTTTTACACCTATTATCACAGAGAGAGAGAGAGAGAGAGAGAGACAGGTCGCGGCCAACCCCTGCCACCCACGGCCAAAGGGCCATACGCAGCATGGGTTTGGCAGCAAGGTCTGGCCGAAACCCTGGCCTTGCAGCCAACCCCTGCTGTGCACAGCTGCTTATAGGGGGTTGCCTCAGGGCTTGGTTACAGGCTATGCCCTGTGGCCAACCACTGCCATGCATTGCCAAGGGCCACGAGCAGCGATGGCTGGATTAACGTACAGTAATGAAAATTATTATATGTTTAAAAAAATTGAAATTTACTGAAAAAAACAAAGGTTACAATGAAGCTATAGTTAGGAAATAGAATTAAAAAACAACATAGAAATTCACTTAAAAAAACCAAAGGTTACAGGGACATTATAGTTAGGCTCACATTTTTCACATACAAAACCATAGAAATTCACCTGTTATAGTTAGAGTTAACTCAAGTAACTATAACTCATGTCCTAAGGTAACTATAACTCACATCCTCACCATGCATTGCTACTTACCCCACAAATTACAGCACTTATGACACCTTTGATAGCATCATTGATAATATCAATGTAATGTTTGCAGTCAAATATTTGATGGAAAAACTGTGCATGGCGGGGGCGCGAGTTATAGTTACCTTATGGAATGAGCTATAGTTACTTGAGATAACTCTAACCATAATAGGTAAATGTCTATGGTTTTGTATGTTTAAAATGTAAGCCTAATTATAACCTCCCTGTAATCTTTGTTTTTTAAGTGAATATATATTACCTAGTGTCGGTTGCGTTTTTTGACTTGCCTATATCTTTAGCACAGTTTGATGAATTTTCATGTAACTTTTTTTTTAAAAAGTGTGCCGATGATTCTTGTTGCACATGGAAACTGCTGGGGCGATTCATCAACTGGGGGGCAAGAAAAAGGGGGGGGTCAAAAAAGTAGTTTTTCCCATGTTAATTCCCATAGGACCTTTGAACACGACTATAGTCCGAATCACTGGACAGAATTCCATGAAGGTTGTAAGAAAGGTAGCTTTCGGTACACAGATCATGCTCTCCCTTATTTGGTGTATATCCATTCAGTAGTTTTTGAGATATTAAAGGAAATCCAAATTTGTATATCATTGACTGCAATGATTTTGCGAATATTTCACAATCCAAGAAGAAGCACAGTAATAGACTGACCGCAACCTGACTATAAAGTTGTGGCTGCCATTTTATTTTACGGGGCACGGTCCCCAGGGACGGAAATCTAAATTGAAAATGGCACAGGGGATCAGGGTGAAGGCATCCTTACTCCAGGGATGTGATATAGGTGTGTTTTAGGGGCAAATTGTGGGTTTAAAAGAATTTTTCATCACCATGCGCAATATTCATAAAAATTAGTTAATTTTCATGAAAAATTTAAAGAAAAACCACAGACTTATTCATGCACTAATTTTATGCACTCATACATGAACTCAGGGACTCATTCGCCCACTCACACACCCACTCATAGACTCACACACCCACTTTCAGATCCACTGACAGAGACAGGCCCTCTGGCTAACCCCCACTCCACACTGCCAAAGGCTGTGCATGTGTTTGGGTGGTTATAAGGGCTTCACTGCTAAATCTACATAGCACAGCTTTGAAAGGGGACCACATTTTTTCAGCATAGGACTTGGTTGCTGAATGTGTTCCCATTTTGCAAGAATTTTCAAAGGAAGGGGCACCCTGCACTGTCAACACTGAGCAAGGGAGCCCTGTTCAGAATGATATAATTGCCAACGGTAATACACACTTTGCAGACCTACCGGTTTGTACTCTGCCCCTCCTTATTGGCAGCCTCTAGACCATGTTCACAGCCTTCCTGTGGGGTAAGAGGCCCAACTGGTCTCCTTTGCGAAGTGTCACCAAGAAGTGTATGAGACAGATCTAGGATGGGCGAATATCAGACTCTACGCCTGGGCCTCACACTTGATCCCAGTTGTTGACTGGCTCTGTGGAAACAGGCAAGACACTACACTGTAGCTAGAATTATATGTTTTAGAACAGTATGCTTTGTTGGGGTTCCTATATGGTAATAGCAATGCCTTACACATTACTTATAGTTACCAGACACCCACTCTTGTGCTCAGAAGAGGCATTAAGAGATATGAAGTGGCATGGCATCCTGACAGAGGCAACCCCCCTTTGAAAGGGCACATAGTTGACACAGGTGGCTCGACTGTTGCTTTTCCATAAATGTAACTTGATCAGAATAACTCATTTGAGTGATGTCTGGTCTGGGGACCATACAAAGCAATATGATACATTGACAAATAACTTCTCACCGAATGAATACAAATTCTTCTGCTACCTCCAGTTATAGCATGCTCTTGATTTTTACCACAACAAAATGGTGGCAGTTCCAGAGGACATCCCTCTCAAGGCCAACCTGATGATGGAAGAGCTAGGTCTAAAAATAAAATGAAAGGAAGATCGGCTAAATAGATGATGATGATTGGATAAAGGCCAAAATGGTGGAAAGATCTTAGCAATTCCATTTTCCCTCTATTTGATTCAATTCTGAATAGATTTTAATATTACCCGGTGCACCTGTGGAAAATGGGCCAAACTCCAGACCCAATGTTGTCAAGGGTGCAAAACGGCACTGAGTACCTAAGATTTGGGATTGCCATATAGAGTAAAATCTTACGAGAGGATAACTGGCCTGCTAGGGCAAGTGGTGGGTCACTCGATTACATTAGATCCAAAGTTGAAACTGTTGTGAATTATGGATTGAAGAAGTGGCCCATGGCTCACTAGAATACTTGTAGATCTGGGCTTGCTTATAGCCAGGTGGGACCTTGCTAGTCACTGGCTGCTCGAGCAGGCCTCCAAAAAGGTGAATGGTTCAGGGTTATGGACTTCTGTGCTATAACTGAAGAAAGGGTTTATCATGCCAGTGGCTGCCAAATAAGACACACATAAATGAGGCAGAAATGGGAGAAATCCAGAATACCATTTGATGCATGAAAATATTTTATGTTGTTTGATGTCAGATTGGTCTCTCCTATTGGAATTTCCATTCTATTAAGTCCACAACTTGGATTACCATGTACACTTTATTTAATGGATGATATACTGTACTGTACCTGTGATCATCATTGTACAGTGAGTTTATGATGATTAGAATACTTGTGGAGAACATGAATGCCCGGGGGCGTCTTGGTGCTGAAAGTACACAAAAAAGGAGGTACCCACTATTTCCTGTATAACCAAGTTTTGAGGGATTTTCTAAGTGACAAAAGAAAGTGCATGGATTTCAAGTCTGGTAGAAGACTGTTCCAATTCTCAGCAGTACACCTACAAAAACTCCTGCCCCTCCACTACAAGCGTTTATAGGAGGGGACAACTAGGTTGTTTGCTGAGGTAGACCGCAGAGTTCTGCTGGGTAGAAAGCATTTAAAGCTGATTTTTCAAGTATTCCGGACCTTGACCATGCAGTGCTCAAACACAATACAAAGAGCTTTAAAAAACAATTTGTTGTTTCATGGGAAGCCAGTTTAGCCTACTTACCGCTTGACGGAGTGAGATCTGGGTACATTCAGGAGCAACCATTCTGCCTAATTTAGCAGAACCTGGAGTTTATTCAAAACACTTTTTTGCAGGCTCTGGTAGAGATGATTTCAATAGTCTAGTCTAGAAAGTATAAGCGCAGTCTCAAGCATTTTAAAAAGGGCTGGGGGAATACACTTAGCAATTTTCTTTATGATTAATAGGAAGCAGAGGTAAGTGAATAAACTTGATCTCTAAAAGTTAGTTTTCATTCACTGCGATGCCTAGATTTTTTAACTTTTTAATGGGCGAAGGGAGCAGCTCTAGCTCTAGAGGCCACTAGGACATGGACCTCAAGGAGACACTGTTGCCAAATAGAATAACCTCAGTCTTCAAGGACTTAAGGCAATTTCCTTCTATCCATTTGCCAACAGCACTCATGCAGGACCAAAATGATTCCCTTCTATTCTGGCTACTGTCAGATAGTGACACTGCTATCTGTATGTCATCAGCATAAGATACTAACAACAGGCCAAAGGACTTAACCAGGCTAGCGAGAGGGGTAATGTATTAGTTAAATAGGGTCAGGCTTAACTATGATCCCTGAGGGATCCCACAAGGCTGTTCAAAAGGATCAGGGGCATGGCCAAGATGGCAGACAGTTGAGACATGGGAATTAGTCTCTCTGTCCCCGCCAAAGTATAGCCATGACTACTACCCTGCCTGCCCACCGTGATTACTTCTGGGCTGTCAGATGAATGGTCGGAGCCCACCGGGGAGCAGCCTGGTGTGAGTGTTTGGGTCGAGTGCACCCCCAGGATTGATGGCCTGCCTCTGGGCCTGGGCTGCGTGGCAGGCCAGGCGTAGTGGGCCCAGTGCCCGGCGACCGAAGGATCAACAGGCCACAGGTAAAGGGCACCCCCTCCTAGACCTATCTGGCACGTAATCAGAACCTACCACCAACTACGCTGATTGAGAGAACCCCCAGTGGCCCAGCTTGAGGAACCCAAACAGTGGGACGTAGCTGCGATCAGGACCCCTCCCCTGGCCTTTCCCACACTTTTCAGTGCTGTCGACCTGTGGAGATCCTCACAACATGTGTGACTTGGTGTGGCGAGGGCCTCCTACTTGAGCACATGCAATTTGGGCTGACTTAAAGCCGGTCCTTTACTCTCCTGCAACCTGGATGTGATGGAGGAGAGTCATCTCAATTGCGGCAAATTGTGCTGGCATGATGCAGAGCCTCTTACCAGCTACCTGATACATTGGGGGGACCCTTTCTGTGCCTTAAGACCAGTGGTAGTGCTGACAGAGTTGGACTAAGGGCTGTGTGGTACGCTGATTTGCAGTGTATGCCGCAGCGAAGCAACTGATTTGACCCCTCTTTCTTCCTTTGTTCTGGATGCACCTTGGGAACCTTCAGGGGCAAACCAGGTATAAGCAACTAGCAGCCAAAAATATGATGTCTAAGACCAAGAGGAACAGATCCTTGAGGAATATGCTGACAAAGACAACTGGGACCCACCAAGAGCTGGGAGGATGCATGGAGGAACCTGTGGGCTCAGTCATACGCACTTTTTTGGAGGCCTTGTTCTCTTCATTGCAAGAGGACCTACAGGAGGATAAGAGAGACCTCTCCTCGGAACTGCGAGAAGTATGCCGAGACCTAGACGAGGTGGGAGAGAGAGTAGTGTCGCTAGAACATAAGGATGATGACCAGCATGAAGAACTTGAATGGATGCAGCAAGAAATCCTTCGCCTTCAAGATCAACAAATTGAGCTCCAGGCCCATGCTGAAGATTTGAAAAACCGCTCTAGGCGGAATAACATTTGCATATGGGTTCCCCACTGCTATGGAGGGATCTGACCTTTAAACTTATGTGACGGTCCTATTTAGCTACATCTTGGGGGACGTAGCACCTTTGTCCATGAAGCTTGACTGATGCCAACAAGTGGGGCTGCCGTGTCAGGATCTGACCCCTCCCGCTGACATCCTGGTGTTGTACATGATTTTGGCCTCACAGAAAGAATCCGTGGCAGGGCAGACAAGTCACACCCCCTCCACTTCCGAGATCACTCGCCCCTGCTGTACCGGGACCTTGCTGATGTCGCTTTCCAAAAACCAAGGGAATTTAGATCAGTAACAGCTCACTTGTGGAACATTGGGATCGCCAACTCATGGGGGCATCCTTTCAGGATCATCTTCCGTTATAACAGAAAACTGCATCAACTGCAATCCCTGGGTGAGGCCTGCAAAGTGCTGGGCATAGAGTCATCTGAGGCAGGGGAGGCCCCAACAAGGTCTCAGCCGCACTGCCAACTAAAATGCCACAGGAAGCAGAAAACACAGAAGCCTCCAGTAAGACACCATCCGGACCAGGCTACTATGACACTTGCGAGAAAGGCAGTTTTGCCCACCTTGTCTAGCGACTCAGGCCAGGACAACTGTCTCATGGAATGGGGACCTGTACTGATTCTTCCTACAAGCAGACGTTGGTGGGGATGGAGAGTGAATTTTTGTGTAGAGAGCTAGACTCTCCCACTTTGGAAAGATGGCATTGTGTTTGTCTCGAATTGGTGAAGTTGGCCCTCACACCCCATTCCTTTTTGTGAACCAGCTGTTGTTTTTTACTTATTTTCTTGGTTTCTAGACTTATACTGGTTAAGTGGGTCTGGGATATTAGTTTATGACCTATCACTGTGCTTTTGCCACACTCTCCACACAATGACAATATGGCCCTTTGAGGATGGCAGGGACCTTGGTGGCACTCCACACTGGCAAACAGGGCCCTTCTGCACTCCTATTCCACAAATAATGCAAGATGGATCTCAAAATCATTAGTCTTAATGTGTGGGGGCCTAACAGCCCAACCAAGCGCCTAGCTGTCCCTTCCCTCCTAGAGCAAACTGAAGCAGATGTGTGCCTCCTACATAAAACACATTTACTCTTGGAAGACATGCACAAAATGCACTCAGGAGAGGTGTGGTGGCTATACTCTTTTCCCAGGGTTTTTGAGGTGAGGTCGTGTCAACTCCTAGGGAGATCAGGGGATGTCTGATTACAATTTGCATTAGATACATGTTTGAGCTGACATTAGCAAATGTTTTTGTCCCAAATGAACGACAAGAAACCTTTCTGACTTCATCACTCGCCCCAATTCTGCAGACACCAGACAAAGCTATTTTAGTGAGGGGCAATTTTAATCTGGTTATGGACTCGACGCTAGATAGGTCAGGGCAATGCTTCAGGCAGACAGGCACTCTCTCTTCTGCAGGCCACCAGTGGCTTTCTGACTGTGGACTGCAGGATGTCTGATAGTGTCTACACCCAGTGTTTGTGAGACAAAAAAAAAATCTAATCTGGGTATATTTACTAAAAAAAAACAAAAGTTAAAGTTACTTTATCGTTGAGAACTGTAATAATATCTTACTTTTAAAAAAAAACAGAGATTTACAGGGAAATTTTTTTTTTAAAGGGATGTTATGGTTAGGTGAAAATGCCTGTTAAAACACACAGTTTTAAACAACGAAAACCACTGAATTTCACTTGTTATAGTTATTTCAAGTAACTACAACTTGAGCCCTAAAGTAACTATAACTGATGCCCCCATGTGCAATGTTGTCATCATTGATGTAATTTCAGATGTTGCAGTGATGTTATCAATCATGTTGTATAACATGAGCAATGTAATACATGAACTGATTGGCAGTGCACTGGGTAGTTATAGTTTGAGCCACATTTCTATAGGAAATAGTTTTTTTGGTTTCCTAATACATTTGGTGCTATTTCACAAATCTTAATTTTAAGTAAGGCAGACCTACTGACTTTATCAAATACTTACTGACTTTGTCAAAGGGTCAGAACACCAAAATATAAAAAGCTGGGCTGGTGCCTTCATTAAGGGGTCAGAACATCAATATATATAAAGCAGAACTGATGTCTTTGTCAAAAAGTCACCAACAACATCAATCAATCAGATGCATATTACATTCTCTCTTGGTATCAATCAACATGTTTTGATCTCTGTAGTAGAGTGTATATGTTATTTTCAGGATGTCTTTGTCAGGGCTAGGATTATCCTCAACAATCCATGGTCTCCTCCAGTAGTGGCCGATGTCAGGGAAAAGTGGTGGGTCATCGGGGTTAGGGTGGTGACAATAACAACACAAAAATAAGAGAAATTGCCTGCCTCCCAACACATTGCTGCTCTTCTCCTGCTCTGGCTCCACTGCAGCGCAGGCCCCAAAACTCCCCTATGGTCAATCCAGGTGCTGGTCTAATGCCACTGGCAGCATGACAGAAGTGCTGGGATTGGCCTGAGTGGGATGGGTTTGTGCTCCCACAGGGACTGGGGTCTTGCGCTTGCTATTTCCAAGCCGGCAACACAGCTGGGTTGGAGACATCTCAGTGCGCATGTCGGTTTGGCCGTCTTAAGATGGCCGGCCAAGCACACATACACACTTGCAGCAGTGCCACCATTCCACCTACATGCCTGTCATCAGGACGATGACCCCCCCTCCCCAAGACTCAGCCTGGTGAACAAAAATAAAATGATAATAAACTTGTTTTATTATAATTTTTGTTAGAAATGGGGTCCCTGGTTGGCAGTCAGTTTGAACTCTGTCCAAGCAGGGACCCTCACTCTAATCAGGGTAAGGGAGTTACACTCCTCAGCCAGCTCCTGCTTACCCCCTTGGTAGCTTGCCACAAACAATCGGGCTTATATCAGAGACAATTTGTAAAGTAGTTGTACCAACACCCACAGTAATACAGTGAAAACACTACAAAAGAGACATAACAACAGTTTAGAAAATAGCCAATATTTATCTAAATCAAACAAGATCAAAACGACAAAAATCCAACATTCCAAAGCAAAGTTGAGACTTTTTTTCAATTAAAAAGAGTCTTAATCCATAGAAATCGATGGATGTGTTGTTTTTACACAAAGTATCTGATTTGCGTAAAAAATTAAAGCCTCACGGGCAAGCGTGCGTCGGAAAACTCAGCAATGCATTGATTTCTGGCTCGCAAGTGAGGCCCTGTGGTAGGCGATGCGTCATTTTTCTCTCCCCTAGAATCGCGGTGTGTCGATTTACAGATGGGCAACCTCGGGTCCATGCAGGTTCACTGTGGTTTTGACGCCCAGCAACGATATGTGCAAAATTCTGGTGCACAGTGGTGAAGAGCCATGCTGCGTGGGTGATGCGTCATTTTTGGCAGCTACAAGCGGGTGCTG
Source organism: Pleurodeles waltl (assembly GCF_031143425.1). Lineage (NCBI taxonomy): Eukaryota > Metazoa > Chordata > Amphibia > Caudata > Salamandridae > Pleurodeles > Pleurodeles waltl. The sequence continues at coordinate 776,826,668 of NC_090437.1, read as the reverse complement.
TGTCAAATTTTCAGCCTCAATGCAGGTGGTGCATTGATTTTTCAACTACAAGACAAGTGCTGCGTCGATTTTTCTACTGCTCGGCTCCCATGCAGGGGTTTCAGTCTTGGTTCCATCAACTTCTCCTTTCAAAGGCCCAGGGACTGGATTGGGCACCACTTAGCAGGGTAGGAGTCTCAGCAAGAGAGTCCAGGTGCTGGCATTTAAAGTCTTTGATGGCCCTGAGACTTCTAAACAGGGGCAAGCTCAGTCCAAGCCCTTGGAGACACTTCACAAGCGAGGAAACACAACAAAGTCCATTCTTTGTCCTCTATCAGGTAGAAGCAGCAACTGGAGACCAATCCAGCAAAGCACACTCACAGGTAAAGGGGCATTACTCCTCCTGAAGCTTTTCTCCTTGGCAGAGGTTCCTCTTGGTCCAGAAGTAATATAAAAGCCTAGGCCTGGTCCCAGACACACACCAGGGGGTCAGGGACTGCATTGTGTGAGGACAGGCACAACCCTTCCAGGCGCAAGTGTCATCTCCTCCCTCCCCACTCTAGCCCAGGAGAATCATCAGGATAGGCAGGACACTCCCCAGCTTCCTTTGTGTCACTGTCTAGAGGGAATTCACAAACAGACATCGTCTGTCAGTCTGACCCAGAAGTGGATTCCACAGGCAGGCAGAGGCACAGAATGGTCAAGCAAGAAAATTCCCACTTTCTAAAAGTGGCATTTTCAAACAGACAATCTAAAAACCAACTCTACAAAAAGATGTATTTTTAGATTGTGAGTTCAGAGACCCAAAACTCCAGATCTCTATCTGCTCCCCATGGGAAATTGCACTTAAAATATATTTAAAGTCAGTCCCTATGTTAACCTAAGGGAAAGAAAGGACTTGCAATGTTAAAAACTGAATTTGGCAGTATTTCTCAATGAGGACATGTAAAACACACCAGTACATGTCCTACCTTTTAAATATACTGCACCCTGCTCATGGGGCTACTTAGGAACTACCTTATGGGTGACTTACATGTAGCAAAAGGGAAGATTTGAGCCTGGCAAGTGGGTACATTTGCCAGGTCAAATTGGCAGTGCAAGACTGCAGACACAGACACTGCAGTGCCAGGTCTGAAACAAGTTTACAGGGCTACTCATGTGGATGGCACAATCAGTGCTGCAGGCCCACTAGTAGCATTTGATTTACAGGCCTTGGGCACCTGTAGTGCACTTTACTAGGGACTTACTAGTAAATCAAATATTCCAATTATGAATAAACGAGTCACTAATACAATTTACACTCATATGCACTTTAGCTCTGGCTAGCAGTCCTAAAGCCAAAATAAACAGGTCATCAAAAAATAGGAGGAAGGAGGCAAAACATTGGGAGATGACCCTGCAAAAAGGGCCAGGTCCAACATTTTTTATTTTCAACTTTTGCCTATGCTGGTGGAGGGGGGGGGGTGATGCTCCTCTGCCTTAGTGGAGGAGCCGCCTCTGGTCTCCTCTCTGTAGATAGTATGCTCTCTCCCACAAGGACAGCAACCAACAGAGGCTACTGACAGCTGTCAGTGTCAAGAGCCAGGCCGAAGGCCATCCAGGTTTGCCTGACCTCTGAGGTTTCTCAAAGTGGGGGGTGGGCAACTGCGCTGGGCGTTAGACACCCTTCTTTTACTCCCCTTCACACCAGTCCATTGTCGTACCCTGGGGCTCAACAGGTGCTTAGCAAGCCACGACTTCCAGGAGGCCACCACACCCCTCAAAGATGACACACTGACTGTGTCATGCAGGAGTCTGCCTGGTGCATGTCTCTGTCACTCTGTCTCCATGACAGCACAGGGAGCAACCCAATATCAGAAGTGATCTCACCAGTGTCAGTCTTAGGGTGCTCTGGTCTCAGAGCTGGCAACCCCTGATCCGCTGGTCCACTTACTGTGGACTGTTTCTACCTCCTGCCCCTCCAGGGGGCATCTGCACTTTCCCTTTGGGAGTGGTACCCCCAGAAAACTAAACTGTCCGGGAGCCAAAGGGCAGCCGCCCTTCTCAGCTATTCTGACACCAGGGCAAAGCATTACCCAGAATACAGTCTGTGGGCATCTGGGGTCTAACTATGACCCTTTTCTAGGTCACCTTCCACGCCTCTCTAGGGATAACAGGGCCAGAATACAGTCTGTGGGCATCTGGGGTCTAACTATGACCCTTTTCTAGGTCACCTTCCTCGCCTCTCTAGGGATAACAGGGCCATAGGTGGAAAAAGTCCTGCCTCCTGCTTCCCTACACATCCGGCTGGTGTACTTCTCTGGAGTAACCAGCCTTTCCATTGTCATGGTGTGGCTAGACCTGGTGTACCTCAGAGAAGTGACAGGGATCCCAATTACTTCAACCCAATAGAAGTTACTCCCACCCTAAGGGATCACAAGCTCACCCTCTGAGTATACCTCCCAGCTAAGGGAGATCATGGAATGGTCTATGGCCAGCCCACGGGGACTACGTATCCCTAAAGTCATATTGGCCACCCCTGTCCTATCTGTGGATGATTTTTTACGTCCGTCTGCTTGTGTCCTAGCTGGGAACACTCAAAGCAGCGGTGTTGGAAATGGGCTGCCCCAGACCACCATCCACGAAACTACCTCCCTTTTTCTAAGAAGGGGCTTGGGAACACTTTCCTCCCACTTCACTCTGGGGCTTGTCTGTGTCACCTTTGACCTCCCCCTCACTCTGCTGGGGGGACCCTGAACCATTCTTCTAAGGGTCAGTCTTGGGTACTTTCTTATGGATCCTGGTACTGAGCCAGAGGTCCACCTCATTAGCAATCTCCCTGGGACCAATGAGCTTTCTATAAAAAATGTTGCCACAAATCTGCAAAACTAAGAATTAACATGCGCTTTCTAGCAATCGAATTGTACAGCCCCTGAGAACCCTTCACATCACTGCCTTTCACTAAGCCATCCAGTGCCTTGCAAAAGAAATATACACAATCTATCCAGGACTTATGGGCCAGCGTCTGGCTGTCCCTAAACGTTTGCCTATACTTTTCAAGGGTGAAAGCATATTTCCTAAAGAGGAGTTTCCTTCATGGCGAGATACCACATCCTATCCCCCTTCTCTAGGGCCAGTAGGCCATCCTTCCCCTCACTAGGTATATGTCTACAGCGGCTAGCATCCCAATCCTCCTCAGGAATGCTATTAATCTCTAGAGCTATTTCATATGCTGCAAAACAACTGTCAATGTTGGCTCCCACAACAAAGTCAGGCACCAAACGTTTAGGAATGTGGTCTCCTGAGGGCACTGTAACATATACTGCCACCATCCCTGCTCAAACCTGGCTGCCTGACCTTGATGTCCAGCTCCTTAAGACTCATTTCATGAGTCAAAAATATTATTCTATCCTCTAAGGCTCTCTTAGCTTTCTTTTGCTCTGCCTCCATGGCCAATATCTTTTCTTCCATTTTGAACTGGACCATCTGCATCCTAAACTCCCTTCCAACCTTCATGTCTGCCAGCTTCTCTGGGGACAGTCCTTGAGAAGACACACTGCTATCTGCTGTGGCAGGGAACTCCAACGTTGGGGACAAGTCTTTCCACTCAGCTAACACATGCATCTCAGGGCCCCATCCAGGCCCCACTCTTGCCTCTCCACATTATCCTCTTCACCCTGGTCATTTGTCATGACTGGGAACTGGTGGATCTCCACACATGCTCTCCAAGTCTTTTGGAGCTCTGCCTTTCTGGTGCTCCTTTCGGCAGTCAGCCCCCTCTCCTTACAAAATTCCTTGAGCTCAGCCACAGTGTAGCTCTCTAGAATCAGTAGCTCAAATTCAATCCTTGCAGGTAAACCCATAGACACAGGCAGGTGGAGTAAGGGTGAATTTGCAAAAAAAAAAAGAAAAACGTCCAACCAAGGAGAATTTTGAAACTCAAATTGGTCTCAGACTATTTATCTGGGTTATTAGTTTAGCACATAATCACTGTATGGCACTGCACAAACACAAGCCCTGTGTTGATAATGAAACTCCATGCATATGTGATCCAAGATCCGGGTGAGGAGATACATCAGGAGCTGTAAAGTGCAATGCATTTCAGCCAGGAGTGGCTCCTTCGCAATGTTGAAAGAGCGTCCGCCCCCTTGCTAAGCCAGGCGATAAAAGATAAAATGATATTTAAGTATTGTTTTATATTTTGTCTGCTGGCTCAGCCAGTAGCGTGTTTAGGGTGGCGCTGGGCTGGGCCTTGGAAAGCAGGAGGAAGGAGGAGAGGAGTGCACCTAAGTGTGCATGTGTGTTTGGACAGCCGTAGCAGGCCGGCCAAGCACACATGCGCACTTAGGCTTCTACAGCCCGGCTGTGTACATAGCCGGGCTGGAGAAACTGCACAGATCCCAGGGTTATGTCTCAGTGGCAGTCCAAGCCGCTCAGACCATTCCTGGTGATGGTTTCACACTAGGTTTAGCAAGAAAGCAGCACCAGGATTGCTGGAGAGCCTGTGCCGGTGTCCCAGCAAATGCTGGGACACCACAAGAAGACCAGAGGAGCAACGCGGCAGGAGGTGGCAATGGGAAAGGGTAAATAAAAAAAAAAACAATTGGTAGAATATTTTATTCATTTGATCCCTCTTTAAAGTTCAGGCGGGTTGCCACCTGCACACTCAAACACAGAGCAGCTTTGAAGCAGCCACTCCATGTTTCACTTGAATGTGCTGTCCCAGGGCAGCAATAGTTTGAGGCTGCACCTTGGGGCATCGCATTCTCTGCAATAGAGCGCACTTTCCTTGTTTGCACGCAGTGCACTTATTTAAAGGGCACCATGGCGCGAAGGAAAAGTGTGCCCTATGTGTAATAGGGCCCCTGAATGTCATAGTGGGTAAAGTTCCTTTTCTGTAACACACTCCTCTTCTGGCTCCGCCGCCTTCTTGATATGCATTTCAGGGCAAATGTTGGCTGCTTGTGCTAACCTTTCATCTTACATTAGGAAGTTGTTTGCTGTGCAAGAGTTGATCCAAGTCAATTCATACATTGGTGTTTTGAGGGGTGCCGGGAGGTTAGCTTTGAAGATGTCCAAATATGTTTTCTACAGGCATCTGTGTTTCTCCCTGTGAACACTTTTGTGACTGAACCAGAGACATATCTTCACCAGTATGCAGGTGGCTTGGCATTTGTATTTGTATTCTTCCTGGAAGACTTGCTTCTAATGTGTGTTATGGGTTGTCTATAAAACTGATGCGCCAAAGATGTGATGATATGCAGCATGTTTATGTTTTAATAATTAAATGTGTGTAATGTATCCATGGCTGAATGGCATTGTCATGATAACAGGACGAAGTGAATGAATGAGGGTTTTCTTTATTGTGATCAGTGCATTTCTCGGATGACTCGATTTATGCAGTGTCACAGACTTGCACGTCAAGGGTTTATTACGCCACCTAATGTGTTGTGGGTGATTCAGCCTTGGCTCACTGCATTTCTTCCGATTATCAGAAGTAAAGAGCCACAGGACTGGTGCATGAGGTTCTTGGTTAATTGTACTAATGTGGTAATACAATTAGTCACCGATAATTTCTCTTTGGGTGAATGTTTTACTGTAGGTGACATATGTCTCATGGTTGTACTCAACTTTATGGACTGTTTATTGTGAAAGCATTTAATATGTTGTCAGGCTGATGTCACCCTCTGAGCTGATAAGTTAAATAACTCAACGGATGTGTGGGCAACTTTGCTGAGAACATTGCTACTAACACAAGATGCCCTCTACTATCAGTCGATGAAAATGGACACTTAGATCAAACTGCTTAATACATTGGCATTTTTCATTTCTCGAAATGATATAAAGCTATTCAAGCTCAACTGTCTCATAACTAAAGCTCAAAAAGCAGCAGAAGTCACAGAGCTGGCAGGCCCCTGTGCCTGATCCCCAATACTAGCCAAACTGTAATCAATCCCTGCAATCTTGGGCGACATTCTCTGTGACAGCAAGGAGGCTTCTAGGCCTGTAACCTCAGCAATAGACCTTACATCACAGGCCTCTAACAGTTCCACTCAGCCCACAAAGACAAAGAAGGAGTTCACCCTGCGACTGCTAGGGCAAAACGCCCCAGGTTCCACCAACAGTGGCAATATCCCCGTGAAACAATCGTGGAAGTCTCAGCCAACTGCCTGCCCAAGAACAAGCCTATCTCTGGACCTAACTACAACTCCTCTGACACAAACCTAGAAACTCAGCCTGCCTCGGACCAAATGTCAGATGAGACCCCTGGAGAAAGAACAGGTGTAAAGCATGCAAACACAAGGGAAAAGGAGAATGAAGAAGAGCATCTACTCCTTCTTCAGCAACCCAAGCTGCAACCCACACCTGCACAACAGAAAAACACCACAGGAAGAAGAAACAGAAACCAGCCTTGCCAACCAAATGGTGCTTGAAGTTGCTAATCCAGATACAGCAACTTCTCAGGAAATAACTGCTCCAGGCATTGAGCATTGTCAGGCGGCATCTCAAGCTGACAGTTAAAATCCTGCAAGTCCTCAGATGGGAGCACCTGAAAAAAGTAGGGTTGAGTAACCTCCTAGTGCAGGCCATCAAGCTTACTCCATTGCTGAAGGCTACGGCCATGACCGCAAGTGCCATGAAAAAGGAAGCACTTGCCTAGCGCCAATCTCAGTTACATATCAGTCAACCATGATGCAAACCATCAAACCTGTACAGGGCACAGTAAACTCAGACCAAGAAAATTAAGGATTCCAGGACACCACCAAGCTAGACTCAATAGCTATTGTAGCAAGGTTTATAGATCCACCAGTTACTAGGACATCGCTCCTAGAATAGAGGCTCTGCAACCTTGCTATTGACTCCACGATCACACACCCTTGGCACAATGTGCGGTCTTGTAGCCCTTATGAATCCTGAGTGCCAATCAAGAGGTAATTACGACTTTCTCAACTGCAGTAACAGCCTTTGACTACTAAGCCTAATTCCAGAAACCATGAACCTGACCACATCTGATATCATCTCGGTTGAATTCGTGGCTCCTACATTAGGGTGAACAGATGAAGCCACCAAGGTGACCTGGTTATCTTCTGCATCTGCCAAGCAGTTACTAGGGGCCGCTGTGACCTTCAAAAATGGGGGATTCTGGTGTCACCCAATAAAGAATTGGCATACTCCCACGTCCTAATAACAAGATGAACCGGACATCCTCCATCTTACACAATCACTCTAGCTTGAATCTGAGAAGCACACTGAGCAAATCTCCAATGCCCCCCAGCTCTCACACCCTTCTGCAGCCCGTGAGCATCCCCAGATGGCGATTGCAAGACCATGACTGGAGCCAGATTTCAGCAGCCTTGAACCAACCAAAAAGCCAAATGTGGATTTGTCCTACACCACCAGTATCGCCTGGTCGGATAGGCCAGCTTCAAATCTGCTTATGGAACATCAGAGGTCTGTTAGACAAACTAGCAGACAATGAGACACTGAAATACCTGCTCTCCTTTAAGATAATCATACTACAAGAGACATGGACCAAAAAAGTTCAATCATGCAGCAAGAGGCATGGGCCGAAAATTTGCATGTGATCCCAGACCATATTAATTACACATTCCCTGCACCAAGATGCCATCAATGGCTGCTGAGTGGCGGCCTAGCAATTTACATCAAAACTGCTCTAAAAGACAACCACAACATGAAACAAACAGTAACTACTCTAAAACAGGGCTCACTGAGACTTAACTGGACACTCATGAACATCAACATACACCCAAAAGCGAAATTCGAACAGCTGGCTAAAGATAAATGAAGTTTCCGGCCTGCGAGATGGAGCACGCCCTTTTGAAATAATTATTTTTGGGGAATTCAACACGAACCTATTAAGGCCATCGCAAGACGAGGAGCTGTTGACAGTTAAGAAACATTTTAGGCTAGTCCAGATGAAGCTCAAAACTCCATCTTGAGGCACAATGAAAAGGGCAGTGAGCACATCAGAGGACTAGAGTCCCTGAACCTATGAGCAATTAATGGACACTTCCATAATAACCATCCTACACTTTTTACAACATAAGGCTTCCTCTCTAATAGACCTCACAGTGCTTTCAGCCCCACTCATTCACTTGGTCTCCAGTTTTTCAATAAAGCCAAGGGATGAAAGCAACCACATTCCACAAGAGCTAAGCCTTGCACTCTCCCTGGACAGCCACAAAGCAATAGACACACTTCAAGGCAGCACCTGTATGGTAGACAACAAGAAACCTAAATGGTCATCTAGAACATTCCATGATCTATCGGAAGTAGCTAAACATTCACTGACAGCTCTCTTGGACATCAAGAGTACCACTCACACAATTTGGGAGCAATTTACAAGAGAATTTGTCGGCAACCAGGCAGTCACAGGAGGTAGATCAGAAATGTGCACAATGTCACTTGACTGACAGCTAATAAAAAGACAACAGCGTTAAAATGAAGCCTTAACCAAGCTCTCAATGCGTATAACAAAATCCCTAGCAATAGCGCATTGAAAATGAAAATATCAAAGTCCAGGCTCATGAATAGAAAGCACTTGTTCACCCTAAAAAGAGATGTAATCGATAACCTATCCACCAAACTTTTGAGAGATCTTAACACCAACAGGCATAGCAAATTTTGGAAGACAGTGAACAATCTAAGTGACCTATCCCACTGAAGACAGGCAGTCAGCTTCCCAGAAGAAAACTGGTACCAATATCATTCAAAACACTTTGGTCATTCAGGTGCAGCACAAGAATGGAGAAGGTCATCGAACATCAAGTGACAGCCTCTCCCGACCCTACTACCACCTCAACTGGACACTTGACCTTAAGCCCGCTGTCCATTTGGGAAGCAAAAATTGAGCAACAGATCTTAAAAAAACTAAAGAGAAGGATCACTCAACCCAAATGGCATTCTAACTCTTTACAAAGGAGAGAGCGATTCTATTCTGCAAACTATCATCTCATATTACTCTTGGTCGTGGAATCCAAATACTTTGTTGGCTATCCTCTCAAGGAACTTGTGTCTTCAGAAACAAAAATGGGCCTGATCCTGTTCAACCAAACAGGGTTTGCTGAAGGAGTGGGCACAACAACACATCTAATGGTCATATCCTAATTGTTTGACCAAAGCTGGGCTACTAAGCAGCCCCTTTACCTCTCTTTTATAGCTAACAAGATTACTTTGGATCGAGTGGATAGAGGAAAGCTGTGGAAAAGGTTGACCAGTTGGAATATACTCAACCCTCCACTGAAATTCTCCTCCATACTGACACCTGGTTCGGAATTAAGCTAGGAGATGCCCCCCTCTTATCGAGGAAGATTCCAACCCACCAAGGGCTACAACAAGGGTGTGTGCTCGCCCCTACTTTCTTCAATCTCTTCTTAGCTGACCTGCACACCAGCCTAGCATAGATTAATTCACATGTCCCTGAACTGGGCAATACCCTGCTTTCATGTCTAATGTATGACAACAATTTAGTACTACTTAGCTGAACTAAAATTGGCCTCCACAGGCTTCTGATGGATTCAGCACTACACCGTGACACAAACACAATGGAGATCAATTTAAAGAAATCTAAAAAAAAATATTGTGGGAAAATTGCCACAGTGGCCTAACCAGTGGCACATGGGCAAGGAGAAAGTAGAGAAGGTACAAGAATATAAATACCTGGATAGGCGTCCAGACAGAAGGGCTCCTTTAAACAACACCTGGAACCCATGCTACAGAAATCAATTGCTCTAACCCCAGCCTTTAATTGCAATAAAGCAACTACAGCATCCTCTACATTTCTACCCCTTCTGAAAATGACTCAGGCCAAATTAGTTTAAACTATCGCCTACAGAAGTGAAGAGGGGCAGAGACATCGCAACTCACCTGGATTAAGCCATCATCAAACTTTTTAAGTCACTTTTCTCCCTGCTGGTATACTTGTCTCCAGCCAAGCTGTGTCATGAGTTAGGCCTAGTCAGGCAATCTATAGCAAGACAGGTAGCCTTCATTAAACTCTGTTATAAGCTAAAGGAAGCCAGCAATGGGACCCTACCACCATCTCCGGGTAGAAATCAGCAGAAGAGAGCACTCCCTGGCCAGAGATTATCTCACCAGCTCCTTAGCAATGCTTGGATTAACAGAACAATAGGAGAATCTTTCCACCTACTCCCAAGTTCAGATCATGGACAACAAGAATGTCTAAACCTGCTTGCTGTTGGTCTTTAAAGAGGCATTAGCACTGAGATGGCATGCCTGGCTTACCTTGGTTTTGTATTGCCATTAAGACCCAGATCAAAACATCATTCCTGAGGAATCAATTGGGCTGCCTACACATTTACCACCATGGAATTGAGCCTGCATGACAGAGCTCTGCGGACTGTCTGGAAAAGCTCCTGAGACTTTGGTCCATCAAATCTGCAGATGAGGCAAACATAAAAGACTGACAAACTATTTTAAGACCAGCATGGAACTAGAGGGGGATACGCCAAAGCAGGCCCGCAATCCAGCTTCTTTTAATTTGATGGACATACAGCTCAGCTGCAGGTTTCCAAAATACCTGATTGGACTTGACAAAAAATGAACCATTTACCAGATGCTGTAAGCCACTCAATCCCCCAGAGCAGTCCTTACACATGTAACTAGTGCTGCACTGCCACTTTAACGCAAACAGGTAGTCTGGAACGAAAGCTGTATTTTATTTTATGGACAAATTTGTGGCCAAAGCACTTTAAACTTGTAACATCCTGCAACATATTTTACTCATTGTCACTAACCTAAGTGACTTTTTTAGGTTTCTATTTTAAAGGTTTTATGTATGCACTCAGTACATTGTTTTAATTAACTGAGCACTTAAAAAAAAATCATACTTGAAACTTGAACTCGATTTGTATTACATGTGTTAGCGTGCCTGACCTTAATAATTAAACTTACAAGGGGACGCGAATAGGTCAATGAACCTTTTGACGTGCAATTAAGCTCCAGTACATAATCAATAATCAATACACAATAATAAAAAATCAATATAATCAATAATTATTGGAGTCAGTAATTGTCATGCACCATGACCTTTCAGTGATGATTAACCACACCTTTAGTAAAGTTTACAATGATTATTTCTCTAATTTAACAATGCTATGGTCATGTAGATTAATCTCAATATCAAATGAAACACATACAGAAACAATACTGGTTGTCCGAAACGGCGGAAGAAACGTAATCTAATCAAAGATTGAACAATAACACATTCTAAAGTTATGGTGCAAATCAGTAGCAAAGTCAACTGCTTCAATTAAATGAAGTACATGAAGTTTAGCAGAGAAATTCATCAAGCATTAGTCATTAGTGAAAATCCTTAGCTAACATCAGATTAGCATCAGCATGTTGGGCTTCATGCAAAACAAGTTAGTAACACAAACTTGGACAAACATCTAACTATGGCTCTATCAAAACAGCTCAGTTGGTACCGAGAAAGAAAAAGCAAATATGCATAATAAACCCAATTTGGAAATACCTATCCTCAGAGTGGATCAGCAAAGCAGAATCAGTATTCGTCCTCAGGACATCAGTTGATCAGCAAGGCATCAGGATTCAGCCTCAGAATTTAAAAATGGCAAAGTGTTTAAGCATTGGAGTTTAGCACATCTCCTGTCAAGACGCAAAAGAAAGTAATACCCTCTCGGTCAGGAAAAATGGGCAGTAATCTGTCTTCTCTCAGAATGAACTCTCTTCCCTCAGTGCAGTGTCGTTAAGTCAAAGTCACCTAAACTACCCCACCAATCCCTATTAGCAAGTAGGCCAAGACACTCGCTAAGTTAAGGCCTACAATTAATAAAGCTAAAGCTTATTGCATAATCCTCAATATGACATATTACTACCTTATTCAAACATATATTCAACATTTCATATTATTAAATCATTGATCAGTACATTTCATTAACATTGGTGGCCATTCTTCGTAATCACATTTTCAAATGCGTACATTATTTTTCTACGTTATTATTTTTCTTCATAAACTTATTATTGAAAATACATAAACACTCAATAATTTTTATTAAGACACCTGTGCTAGCACATGTTTGGGTTGCAGCAACAACACATTGCTTCTCTGGTGACTGGTGTGTTGGATTCAAAGGTGGCAGTTCTGCTACGAAGATTATGTATTGATGTGATAAATATGCATGAACTACTTACAACTTTACTGTATTCTGCATATTAATACATATTGTACCCAAGTGCAACATACACAAATGTGTGAGACGTTGTGTCACATGTAGCACCTGTCTGACGAGCTATTTAGCATATGTGAGTATTCTGAGATCGGGTGTTTAAATTACACAGTCAAACTGTATTGACTCTCTTGTTTTTCCACGTACAAGTGAAGCATAACTGTGTTTATTGTCTAACATGGTATTGCGCTCCAAAAGTACACACTGGTGTCTGTACTACAGTAGTATTACCCTTTGACAAGCTGAGGTCTGCAAACAATTGCATGCAACACTAGAGAGACATGAGTCATCTTTAATGTCTACTCCACAGCAGAGATGATAATCTATTCATGTTTCATTCCACATAACTAATGAGCATATTTGTGTACTTGCAATAATACCATGGATAATTGTTTTGCACTAAAGTTAATTTAAATTAACTGTTCTAAATAATTTAATGTTTCAATGGAAGGTCATACTCATGCCCTCCACATCTCTTAATTATCTAAAAGTTATTTTTCATTTAGATTGTTTTTTCCATCATTAAAACTGACCTTTCTCTTAATAACAAAGTTTATATAAAGTCACGGTAGAGTAGGGAAAAGCGTGCTTAACACAGGCGAATAAATGCGATCTAGTTGACTGCTTCTCTTGATGAGAGGAGCATGTGCAAGATGTTCCCCTGGCTGACTTATGCTGTCATAGAGTGAACAGTAGCACTCTCGACTTCAGTCCAATACAGAGGCACAGTACCTGCATCTGGATTTCAATGGCCGACTTCAATACATGGCTTGCTTTAGATCACAATCAGTAACGTGTACACAACCATGGTAACTGTGCATAAGTAAGAGCTCATCACTTGCTTTGTAAATACTTCAGCAACCGTTCTTCTAGACAGATGTCATTCTGACACACACAAAGGAGGCAGACTTTGAACATAGATTCCAACAGTTCATGTAGTTCAGCTCTTAAATAAGTATGAGTGACACGGCATTTTCGGGATTCACTTTTAGTGAAGTAATAATCCGTGGTGTCTGAAAAGGTTCCTGGGAGCCTTGTCAAGTGAAAAACAGATTTGATCCATTTCACATTTACTACGCTGCAGTCCTCAAAGCACACTGTCTGCACCTAGATGCAAGCATCCCAACATTTACACTTTAACTTTTACTCTGTACAGCAACGGATTCTCAACATAATGTCCTACAGGTTTCCAGGTACTCGGATAGGAGTCCACTGTCTTACCCCGCTCTACATTCTTTCTCTTCACTGGCCTGACTGGATTCCTAGCAGCCTCTAAAAGACACACCCTTGCTCCCCACTGAGGGAGGAGATGTTTTTCAAGCACAAGATGGATTGCTCTTATGGCCAAGTGCATCTTCCAGGCCCAGCTGCTGACAATAAAAATATAACAGGACTCCAAAATATAATATAGTAAGGATTATTTTGTGATACTTTAAGCAAGACGGTTGTGAGGAATTGGTCTGTTGGTTGACGGGTGCGCTAGCCCTGGTCAACAGTAGTCACAGTTCCTGGCAGGGTGAGCCACAAAAAGTCATTAAATTGACCTGTGCTTGACCCTGGATAGCTTGGCCCAAAAAGCAGTCAGGCTTAACTCAGAGGAAAGGTGTAAAGTATTTATTCAGTACATAAACAGTAATAGAGAGAAAACACAACACAAGAAAAATCCCACATCTATTTTGAAAAAATAGAGCAAAATTTAATAAATTATTTTACACCAAAAGAGCAAAAATCTAATCAGTAGAAATGAAGTTAGGAATTTTTAGGTAAAACTAGCACCTAAAAGATCAAAGCACCAACTGCGGACATCTACTCATGCATGGGACATCTACTCATGCATGGCTGGGTCAAATTTGAAAAGTGTGGCCTAACATAATTGAACACATACAAGAACTAGATTGGGCCTGGTTGGTGCTTTGGACTTAGAATAAATTCTGAAGAAAACTTTCTGAGAAGGTAAAGTTCAGCGGGGCAAAACTGAAGGCTGTGTTCAATGAGGGAGCATCACCGTCAGGGAAAAAAATACTGTTCTTCATCAAGGTCTCTAGTAGTAAAATAACAGACTTTTTAAATGTAATTGTGACATAATCATGTGGACATGAGAGGATGTCTTTAGAGCAAAGTAGTGGCAGTCAAAAAGAAATTGATTTGAGATTTTTGTTCAATTATGTACAGTTTTGCACGTGATCATACAGCTTTTTGGAAAATTACTGATTTCTAAGTATTGAAAATCATTTGCTTTTAGTAATATTTGGTCTAAAATCAGAACCCCTTCCAGCCCCTGCCCTGTCCCATCCATCAAACACAAAATTATCCTTGCTAGTATGAGCAGTTTGTCACTCAAGTGGTACCCCATCACCATTAAATGAGACATACAGAACGTTCAGATGCCACATAATTGTGAGGGTATTGGAAATGTAAACATTTTAGATTTGTTGTCTAATCTGTATTTGAAATGCAGCCTAAATTTCTGCATACACCCAACATTTCAGGCTCTGAAGTTATACTAACAAGTAGACCGTCCTCCAACGACAGTGTGGAAAGAAAAGAATACAGCCTTTGCAGCCAGTGTAATGCACCCCAAATCCCTGTTGCCTCGTCCTGAGAACGTGACTAAAACTAAAACATTAAAATTTTTAGCAGGAAAAGGCTTTTAATTAAGCCTGGATGGAGTTTTTTTAATTTGTGGATTCATCCTCTCCCTGATATTGCTATATGTGATTTGTGTTATGCCTTCCCACCACCATTTACTTTGATTCTTTTCCACCCTCTTTTGAGATCAAGGACCATATTCTGAGTTGGTCAGATGTGACAAATCTGCAAAAAAACAGCGATCTTCCCGTCTGCAAAATTAAAGTTGAATTGACGCCTTTGGCATTTTAAACACATAGAATGGGATGTCTGCCACTTTTTGGCTAAACTGTCAAACTTTAAATAACACCCTAATTTTAAATAACTTCTGCTCGGTCAGCAGTATAGCTAGCACCTTACCTGTTCCAATGCTTCAAGAGAGGAATTTAAGCCAGACCCTGTTCCACTCATTTCTTTAGCAGCTTTGCTCCAGGATCTATATATAAAAATTGCTAATCTGATTAGAAGAAACCTACACCACATGCTGTATTACTCCACTGGGGCACTCTGGTATCGTAGAAGGGACCACAGATGCTTGTACGGCTCCTTCTATAACATGGTCTTGTCCTAGCATGGTGATGCAGGACATTTTGTCATTTGCTTGGGGATGTGGCCCCATGCAAATGAGGGAACACTTTACCTTTGCATCCACACCAACTTACATTGAGCACAAAGAAGCTACTTGAAGGCCCACTGAATTAAGACACGTAGCAGTGGAGCGCAGTGTGTGCACTATGTGAGGATACCCTCTTAAGAGGTGTAAAAAAGGTTTCCGGAGACTCCCCCAGACACTCCTCTTTAGGCGGGTAGTCACAGCACCCACCTGCAGGGGAATCTATCTCCTCCTTTGAATGCAGTCTGGGCTTCTGTCTTCAGTGAAAGAAAGGCCGACGCAGTCAAATAACTTATCCACCTTTCACTAATGCTCTGTTCCGAGTGCAGATGCAAGTTTGTGCATGCACTCTGCACAGACTCGCTGTAATAGGGAGCATTATCCTGGTGTGCGTCCAGCACACACACATTTAAAGGTACCCACAAAGTGGGACAATGCACCCTATCAATAATGCAGTCCCTGTTAGCAAAAACAAAAGCGCTATTTGGGCTGTATTGACCATGTTCATGTTCTCCCCATAGCAGCATCTTCATGAATGAAGGTTTCTCTTACCTTTCGCATCCATTTCTACATGCAGACAATCATTGTAGTCATGCTTGCTTGTGGTTCATTATTTTGCCTATTTAGATCATTTCAGTTTTTCTGAAGGTTTTAGTATATATCTAATAAAAACAATTGGATGTGGGTACATGCCATTTGCTATTGCATAATTTTATTTTACTATTGTTTTAATCGCCCAAATAAACTATACAATAAGCTTCAGTGTTTTTCCCGAGAATGATTTGCTCTCAGGGACCTTCTTGGGGAGACTTGTGAGTAGATGGTGGCAGTTGCAAGTAATTTGACCAGCCTGGCACACTTTATGAAATTGACACGACTTAGGAGAGCAGCTCTAAGTAGGTACGGATTGTCACACAAACTCCTCAAACAAAACTTTTGCGCAGAATCTCAATGGAGCACCAATATCCCACGGCATTTGAAAGATTAGTTTGCCCGAATCAGCTCACCCACGTCAAGCTGTAAAATGTATGGTTAGCAGCATATTGTACAGTATATATCGGTGTAAATTCCAGATATGTGTCTTTAGTTTAATTTTATTTGTTGTTTTGTTGAAACTGCTGGAATCAATAAACTTCCTCTCTGCTCATTGCATTTCACTGTTCCTTCTATTTAACAAGTCAGTCAATCAGGGTTTGTCTTCCCCGATGTGCGTCTCCCCTTTTTAGAATACATATTGCCTCTGAAAAAGAATATCTTAACTCCCGACTGTAATTTCAAAAATCGTGAATTAAAATGGTAATATCAAAGAAATCAATATGGGAAAATAGTGCACGGCACCGTAGGAAAAGGCAAATCAGATATGGTTCCTCTTCCACTGACAGTAAGCCTACGTGCTCGAGGGAGCGAAAAATCAATTTATAAAATGTTATTATTCCAAGTCATGAGAAGGAAAGGTTCTGCACATAAATCCTGCAATATTTATGAGCTGGTATTTGCTCGAAAGGTGATGCTGCTGGATAATTGCTCGCTGGATACAGCCAATGTCCAGGGAAAAGGTGAAGCACCTCACAGGAGACCAGGCCAATTATCCCTTGACAGAGGACGCTGTCATGGGTCCTGATGGGTAAATGCATTCGAGGTGTTTAGTAAACACTGCCAGGAGGAAAATGCATGTGTAAAGCTACTATTCTTATCCATTTCCAACCTTTATTACTGTGTGCTTTAAATCTCGTTCTACAAATCATCATGGAATGTATCTTAAACGAGCTTTCCGACTAGTGGAATATGTCAAATGAAGAGTGGAAGGTAACATATCTGTGGTAAATTAATCAGTAGCTTTAAAATTGGAGAAAAGTGTGTGTGAGCTGCACGCAATAGTTTCAAATTCCATCAAGGCCGATTCAGACTTTCTTCTCTACATTGTATTCACGATTAATGTAAGTAACTTAGGTGACAGAAAGACCTGCTCTTTACAGTGATGTATATAGCTACACAACAGCCACATCAAACGCTGCTGGCAGAATGAAATATTCTTGCTGCCAAGCAGGTATAGAATTATGAGTCTAAACTCAACTGTATGCAGGAAAATACTCTGGAACAAAGTGGTGAAGTCATGGAAATATACCCAGTCACCCTCAAGTAGCACTTAAGGCCTCATTACGAGTGCTGCAGTCTTGCCAGCTCCACCAGGATCTTGGATCCCGGCGGTCTGGCGGTGGCGGAGATCCTAATCCACTAGGCTGGTGGAGAACAGGTGCCGTGTCACACAGGGGGGCCCCTGCACTGACCATGCACTTGCCATGGGCAGTGCAGGGGGCACCCTTCCCAGCACCCTCTCAATGTTCACTGTCTACTTTGCAGACAGTGAACATTGCAAGGGTGCTGGCACACCCTGCTGGCTACAGCAGTTCTGCAGGCTCAATTACGAGCCGGAGACAATGCTGTAGCCTGTTTCTCGCTAGGCCGGTGGGTGAAAACTGAGGTTTCCACCTGCCAACCTAGCGGGAAACTCGTAATTACTCTGGCGGGGAGGTCTCTATGTAGGCGGCCACCATATCGGGAGTTTGGCAGACAGGCTTTTCAGTCTGCCAAACTCGAAATGAAGCCCTTAATGTGTACTTGTCATACTACTAAGTGCTGTTGCATAATGCACAAAATATCTGACTAGCAAATTAGTGTGACATCATAACTGAGAAGGGGCGAAAAGCTTTCATTGGGGTTCTGCAGAGGCAAGGGTCAACATTAACTGTGTTTTCTGCTCAAATGTGCTATAGTCAACACACCTGAGTATCAGCAGGAGGCAGCAGTGAATTTGTGCCAGTGGTTGCAGGAAGTGGGCCCGTACTTATCTCGGATTGTCAGGTGACAGAGGGGATAACACACGTAAGAAAATAATCTTTCAGAGTTGTTAGACCTGTCAGCCTTAGGGTGGTCTTCCCCCAAACTTTTTACCTTCACCCGTCCAGTTTTGCTCAATTCGTTTATGTTGGCTTTAGGACTCTGCACCCTTTACCACTGCTGATCAGCTCTAAAGTGCTTGTGATCTCTCCTTTAAACATGGAGAAAGTGGCGTATACCTGATTGGCACATTTACTTGAAAGTCCCTAGGGAAGTGGTAAAGCAGGTAACCACGGCCTTTAAATTAAATACTTCTAGTGGGACTGCAGCACAGAGTGTGTCACCCACTCAAACATGCTCAAGGCAATTGCAGCCTATGTGTGCAGTTTCCAACTGCCGTTTTGACCTGGCAAAATAAACCTTCTGCCAGGCCTAAGCTTTCCTTGTTAGAGTGTATAAGTCACCCCTAGGATAGGCCCATAGTGCAGGGTACAGAGTCTTTAAAAAGTTGAACATGTACTTTTAACTTTTATATGTTGTGGTAGTGAAACACTCTTAAATGTGTTTTTCCCTACTGCAAGGCC
The DNA here is from genome assembly GCF_031143425.1 of Pleurodeles waltl. Classification (NCBI taxonomy): domain Eukaryota; kingdom Metazoa; phylum Chordata; class Amphibia; order Caudata; family Salamandridae; genus Pleurodeles; species Pleurodeles waltl. Next base: position 776,807,817 of record NC_090437.1, on the reverse strand, counting down.
TATCCCATAGGATAACATTGAGTTACATTATTACCTCTTCTAATTCCATTGGAAGCAGGTTGGAATGTGGCATTTTGTGATTAAAGAATTGTAATTTAAAACTATTTTTAATAGTTAAGTCAGATTTGTAGTCACAATTTTGAAAATGCCACTTTTGGAAAGTTTACATTTTCTTACCCCCGCCAAATTATGCCATCCCTGTCCTGGATCCTTGGTACTGGGCCTGAAAGTGCTTTGTCAACCCAGCTGTGGTCCTGTGGACAGAACCCATAGTGCTTAAACAATCTCAATGCAGGCTCTCGCAGCCTTCTGCAAATCAGGGGCCATATTTATACTTTTTGACGCTAAACTGCGCTAACGCAGTTTAGCGTCAAAAAATTTTGCGCCGTCTAACGCCATTCTGAAGCGCAATGCGGGCGCCGTATTTATGGAATGGCGTTAGCCGGCGCAAGCAGACCGGCGCTGCCTGGTGTGCGTGGAAAAAAACCACGTAGACCAGGCAGCGCCGGCGTTGGGCAAAAATGACGTTAGGGCGTCTTAAAATGGGGCAAGTCAGGTTGAGGCAAAAAAATCGTCTTAACCCGACTTGCGCCATTTTTTAACGACGCCCATCCCCCATCAACATGACTCCTATCATTGTAAAGATAGGAGTCATGCCCCCTTGCCCAATGGCCATGCCCAGGGGACTTCTGTCCCCTGGGCATGGTCATTGGGCATAGTGGCATGTAGGGGGGCACAAATCAGGCCCCCCTATGCCAAAAAAAATTATTTAAAAAAAAAAAAAAAATACTTACCTGAACTTACCTGAATGTCCCTGGTGTGGGTCCCTCCGTCCTTGGGTGTCCTCCTGGGGTGGGCAAGGGTGGCAGGGGGGGTCCCTGGGGGCAGGGGAGGGCATTCTGGGCTCATTTTGAGCCCACTTGTCCCTTAACGCCATGCCTGACCCAGGCGTTAAAAAGCGGCGCAAATGCGCCGTTTTTGGCCACGCCCACTCCCGGGCGTCATTTTTGCCCGGGAGTATAAATACCACGTAAAGGCCTGGGAGTCATTTTTTAAGACGGGAACGCCTCCCTTGCATATCATTAACGCAAGGAAGGGGTTCACGCTAAAAAATGACGCCCACTCCGGGCACTTTGGCGCCCGAAGCGTCTAACGCCATAGTATAAATATGGCGTTAGTTTGCGTTAGTTTAGCGTTGAATTTGCGTCGAAAAAAACGACGCAAATTCGGCGCAACCAGAGTATAAATACGGCCCCAGGTTTTATGGTACTTTGTTCAGCAGGCCTAATTTGGTCCCTGTATCTGACCAATGCTCCATCATGGTTGGCCTGAACTTGTGCCTTTGACCCAGTCCGGAATGACCAGGTAACCGCTGTTTGTACTTTGTGCTTCTACACACTATTTTCACTTAAGACTTTAAAACTGAATATATCCAGGTTCTACTAATTGGAATTTAGTCATTTTGGTCTGAAACTATTTATTAACTTTTACTGTATTTTTCTAAGTTGGTGTGGAATTGTTCTTGTGTTGTGTTTTCACTTTATTACAGTTTGAGGTGCTGCATTAATACTTTACACATTACCTCTAAGTTAAGCCTGACTGCTTATGTGCCAAGCTACTAGAGTGTTAAGCACAGGTTACTTTGGGTTTGCTTGAGTTTCACCCTGACAAGAATTGTGGTTGCTGCTTGAGTAGGGTTTCATCCCCCTCAACCGATATTCCAATTTCTAAAAGGGACACATAGCTTTAATTTCCCATTAATGTCCTTGTTATGAGTTACCTAAAAGGAGGGCTTCTTTTGACTTACCTGTTATGAGGACGTCACACTATGTTGGTGCAAACTCGTAGAGGTTAGAATAGACTAATGGTGATCAAGGCAGAGAGTGGGGGTGGGGTTAGTTCAAATAAAAACCTACACTTGTACAAAATGTGTCCTGAAGCTGACTAGAAAACTTTGTACTGTTAAATGTTCACGTATGCTGAAAATTGTGATGTGATTGGAAAATCCTAGTGCTTTTTGGACTTTGAAGCGCCACAGATTTCCATCCCCAAAGGTAAGCCAGTGTGTGTCAGTCCATGATAGAGTTAGCCCAGAGCTGGTAATTATATCCAACTCATCAGTTGATCTACCATACCCTAGCAGCTTATGAATGGACTATCTAATATGGTTTTGGCAGTGATAAGGAGCTTAGCAGCCCATAACCTTCTATGCACAAGCACAACTGGTGTCTTTACGATTCATTGGCACAACCCCACACAACTAAGCAACTAAGAATGAACCAGATAACATGAATATTTTACATTCAGTAAATGCGTGAGCCATAGTGAAAAACTGCATTGTGCAAAATATGATCAGCCCACTATTTATGAATGATTTATTGAACAATGAGAGCCTCATTATGAGTCTGGTGGTCCATGGACTGCCAGGCTCACGGTGGCCCTAGGACCACCACCAACAGGGGCGGTCCGACCACCATATTATGACCGTGGCAGAGCCGCTACGGTCTGACTGCTGGCACTGCCATGTTGCTGCCCACCGATGGCCTGGCGACGCTGGCAGTCTCAATCTGCCAGGGCAGCGCTGCCCTCCGGATTATGACCACCGTTTTTGCCAGCCTTAGCATGGCGGTCCCACCGACATGCAAAGGCTGGCAGAAAGAGGGTGCAGGGGGCCCCATGGGGGCCTGTGCACTGCCTATTCACTTGGCATGGGCAGTGCAGGGGCCCCCATAGACAGCCCCATCATGCTTTTCACTGCCTGAATTACAGGCAGTGCAAAGAGCGACGGGTGCTGTCACATCTGACGCACCGCAACATTGCCGCTGGCTCGATTACGGGCCAGTGTCAATGTTGTGGTGTGTTTCCCGTTGGCCCCGCAGAAAGCACGTAATAGGGACCACGGAAGGACGGCCACAGATGCCGCCCGCTAAAGTCTTAATGAGGGCCTGAGTGCTGTGTTTCATTACTCTCACGTCTGTGCCATGGTATATAATCTTTCAACAGGACCACCTTGTGAAGAGAGGTGAATGTGTAAGATTGATTCAGAAAGAATCCACTAATATTCTTTCCATGCTAAGTGAGCATATTAACTGACTTGAACTTCTATTAATTGATGGTGAAATCATTAGTTACATTTCTGAACACTTCACAGTGACTTTGAACCTATCCTCAAACATCCTATCGACTGAAAAGATAATTATCAAAGGGTACGTATAACCTTCAACTTAACATCCAACACAATTTTAGCTGCCTTTAATATATGTTAAGGGACACTATACTTTTTTAAAGGAAGGTGTGCCTCAAAACTCTGGAATTTAAATCACATAGAATGGAGTTCTGGCCATTACAAGGGCCACGTTGCTTTAATACCAACCTGTATGCAAAGACGTGCTACTCAGCTAATTTCAGAAGAGATTGTTTAGGATGACTTTGCCTTGAGGCTTGAAGCAATCCCTGATAGTTGTATTCCACATAAAATGGTGACATTGACAAATGGGAACCACATTTCTTCATCTCCCTTACCTATTCAAAACCATAAAAAATGGACATCTGCCAAAAACCGTCTTTAGAAGCTGGGGGTGATTTGTGGAATGGGAACGTCATGGGATGTGTTCAACCTAGTGATGAAATTTAAAAGGCTCTTTGGTTCAACTACTTTTTAGAGCTCACACACTCACAGTGTTGGTGTCTCCAGTTCTGTAGTGAGATTCCTGCCTTTGCCTACAGAAGGGAGTGAACTGTACACCTGAAGTGTAATGCATAGTGGTCTAAATTATTTTCTGTGAATGGAACTGGGACTAGGAGACAGCTCTACCTCGATTATTTAAAATTCCACCATGTTGAATTTCTCTTGAAAGGTTCTCCAGGCAGTCATTAGCGCCACAGGTAAATCACCAATGATAACCTAGAATGTCCTTTTTTTGATAACCATTGCTCAGCTAATGCTTTTGGATTCGAGCCTTGCAGAAGGGAACCACAGAAGCAAGAAGACCTTAATGCATCTGCAAAGGAAATGGCATATACACTGCATAACCTTCAAATTGAAATATTCTGCTGGTTATGCATCACTTTAGTGATGTTATAGAGCACTTTCCTTACTTAAGCTCCAGACACAGAGGGGTTGAGCCACCTTCAACTGTGAATAAACAGTTTTGCTTGCTTGGGCAACTGAGTGCAATTTACAGTGAACAGATGTGCTTAGTGGAATTTGCTGGTCTTTGTGGGAAATCCCTCAACAATGTTTCTAGAAGCATATTGTTTTGCAGTATGATCTTTCATTTTTGAGGGACCAAAGTGCTACAATGTCAGCCAGAATCAGCCAGTAGACGGATGTCTGATAGAAAATTGGAACAACAAATATTGAGACACACAAACATAGAGTCAAAAATATTGATTATAAAGTATTGTTTACCAACACTTATAATGATAAGTTTAAAAATATTGGAACAAAAATATTGTTTACACTAACATTGATTGTCATTATATGTACAGTATAAAATAGTAAATCTTAAATATTTTAACATAACATTAATATATTGCAAATTTATTACTCATAAACACACACGCATATGCATATATATAATAATGTAACACAATAAAAAAATATATTTTCATTAATATTACGTTTTTTGAATGTGTTTCAATTTCAATTTACTACTATAAAAAGCATAAACACACATATATTTATATATATTTAAATGAAACTTTATAATATTAGAACATAAGTACAAAACATTCAAATAAATTACCAAAGTATTACATGTTAAAAAACAATAGAATTAAAAATATATTTACTTAAAATAATACAAAAGATATAAAATATATCTATATATAAACAGATAATACAGAAGTAAACAAACAATTTAAATATATTTAAACAATATTAAAAATAAGTATTTAAGTCGGAAAATAATAGATACACTATTCCCACTACAATCTGTGTAGCAATAGGGAAAACGGTGGACTTCGTAGAGATAAGTTTTACTATTCCCACTGCAGTCTGTGCAACAGTAGGGAAAGCATTGGAATTCATAGGGGAAAAATGTGCCATTCCCACTTCAGCCTGTGCAGCAGTAGGGTACGTACATCACTACTTCACTTCAAACACATAACATATTTTTAAAACCCTATTAGTTGACCAGCAATATAAAAATATAAAACTCTTTTTGGGAAAATGATATATATATATCTATATATATATATATATATATATATATATATATATAGATATATATATATACATATAAAATTCAAAAAGCAGTGAAAGGTTTTTTAATCACCGAACGGCTGCACAATGTCCCAAGGATCGTGTGTAATTGAGAGAAAAAATATTCAAAATAATTTATATATAAAGTTCGTCGACTGTTCATTGTAGAAAATATATATATATATCTAGAGTTCAAAACAAAACAATGAATCTCAATCACGCTGTCCCGGCCAAATGTCAACGCGTTTCGGCAAACGCCTTCAACTGGACATTGGCTGACATTTTTGCACACATCTATTTAACTAGTATAGTCCTTCTTTGATTACACCAACACCATATATATTTAAAAAAAGTGGCGGCCATCTTGAAACGTTGTTACTTTCTATCATAGTAGCTAAAGAACAACCATATATGAGTATCGAAACCATGTCATTGTAACCATATATATCTACTGATGATTAAATTTACCTTCCTAATATAAGAATATCAATTATGGGATACATATTTTTTATATATTAGATAAATATTTTTAAAATAAATATTTTCAACACATTCCATATGAGATGCTTATATAGAAATAAATATCAATGTTTGAATAAATATTTAGGAAAATATGATTTTACAATTATTTAGAATATTCATCTCCACATCAATTTCAAATCAATTTTTCAATTAACAATCATTAAAAATCAATCAATTCCAAATTCAATTGTATCCCTGCAGAGTGAGTATGGTCCATCTATAATCACAATAATAACCACAATAGGTACAGATCAGAGCAGTAACATATCTATTTCATGAATGAATCTAATGGCCATTACTAAATATAATCATCTCATAAATATAAAAAACATCATATAGGCCCATACGAATATCCATATAAAGGGGAAAAGGATGTTTTTTTTATATAAAAATACCATCAGACCACCAATGATCATAAAGTGCTAAATAAAGTGCAATCAGTGCTAATCTATAAAGTGCTAAATCTAATGTGCAAAGCTAAGCAATTAAAAATGAAAATTATTCATGAAATCTGGTTATACTGCTCCCGGCCTAAATCTGGAGCCTTATTTGACATGTCTATGCCACAATGTATGAAAAATCTGCTAAGAATAAATCGGATGCATAAGTCAAAAGAGAATATCACAAATGGACATAGAGTTCCGCATCTAAGTTGTGCCCCCACGGATTTTCAGAACCAAGTAATAGAATCATCTCTGATTCCATTTGTCTCAACTCAGCTGTTCTGTTCCCTCCTCTTGGATTAACGGTGATAGTTTTGATCCCATAAAAATACAGAGAGCTGCAATCTCCATTATGGATTTCCCAGAAGTGTTTGCCTGATGGATATGATCTATCCTGATTTTAGATTTTTCTAAGATGTTGTACAAATTTCACTTTCAATTTATGAATGGTGCTGCCAACATATTTTTTGTGGCAGACACATTCTATAACATAAACAACATAATCAGTCTCACAAGTTATGCGGTCAGTCATTTTGCAAACCCTGCCATCAAATGTAACATAACAATGTGTGTTGTGAGCAAATTTACAAGATTTGCAGCGACCACATTTCCAGAAGCCCAAGCTTTTCTTGGATAGCCATGATCGATTGACCTTAGGACAAAACAAACTCCTTGGGAGATGATCTCCCAAAGACTGTGTTTTGCGATATGTAATCTGAGGGTATAACCCAATAGTCTCTTTAATATGTGGATCATGTCGCAAAACATGCCAATTTTTGCGAATAATGTTGTTAAGTTCTGTATGCTGTTGGTTAAATTAAAAAAACTATCTGGGTGGGGATCTGTGTCCTTGTGAAATCTCTTCTGTGATTTCCGGTTTGAAGAGTAATTTTTCTCTAGCCATATTCATCACTCTATACTGAGCATCGTTTAAAATCTTTAAAGGATATCCTCTATTCAAAAATCTTTGGATCATAGTGGCAATTTCAATTTTAAAGCTTTCATTATCCGAGCAAATTCTGCAAGCCCGCAAGAATTGACTGTAAGGAATATTCCATTTTAGAGCTTTCGGATGACCACTATTTCCATGCAAAATAGAATTGCATGCAGTTGGTTTATGATAAATAGTTGTCTGCAAAGTCTCATTTTTAACAGTTAGTAAAACATCCAAGAATTCAATAGTATGTGTACTGTATTTTAAATCGAAATGGATATTAAACTCATTGTTGTTGAGTGCATTAACATATTCTAAAAGGGACTGTTCATCACCATCCCAGATAAGAAAAAGGTCATCAATATATCTGACCCACAATACAACTAGTTCCATGTAATTCTTGTAAGAGTCTGACCAAGCTATTTCCTTTTCCCACCACCCCATATACAGATTGGCATATGTGGGAGCAAATGATTCTCCCATAGCTGTCCCCTGTTTCTGAAGATAATATTTGTTATCAAACAGGAAAACATTATGGGTGAGGCAGAATCTCAACATAGTCAAAAGCATATTAGTGTGTTGAAGAAATTCAATCTTGAATGCCAAACTCATGCATGATGGAGGTATATAGTGAGGTCACATCCATGGTAACCAGAAAAAAACTGGATTGCCAACGAATGTTATGTATCTTTGATAAAAAATCATTGGTATCCCGCAAATAGGAGGGCAGTTCGGTTACATAAGGACACAGAAAAAGATCCAAATAACGTGAAGTATTTTCTAAAAGGGAAATGTTCATACTCACAATGGGTCGACCAGGAGGATTTTTCTTGTTTTTATGAATTTTAGGTAAAAAATAAATACAAGGAATTTTTGGAAATTCAACTTTCAAATAAGAATACTCTTCTTGATCAATGAGGCAACTAACACGCCATGTATCCAACATCTCCCAATAGATGGTCTTGTATTCAATAGTGGGATTAGCACGTAATTTCTCATAGTGCTCCCTATTGGATAGTTGGTGGTATGCTTCTTTGGTATAACTTGCTATTTTTAGACTATGCACATAATTAATAATCAAGTAAATATTTAATAATAAATATTTGTTAATTAAATATTACCTAACTTCCCCCCTATATTCTTACATACTCAACAACCTGCACCTAATATATAACTTACTAATATATAATTCTTATACAATTTACATGACCATTAAATAAAAATAAGTTAATAATTATTGCTTAGCTTCCCACCCTATACTCCTACAAACCCAGCCACCCGCACCTAACAAAAAATAAAAAATATAACTACACAATTTACATAATTAAAATTTAATGAAATAATAATACATTAATTATACTTAATTAACTTCCCACCCTGTACCCCTACAAATCTCATAGCCCACTACAACACTATAAATTACTATTAGCAATTAAATCAAAAATTGTAAATCACTCAAAATTAAAAACTATATTTAAAAATAATGTCAACAATTGTACAAACAATATTAAACATATAAAATGAATATATGAGCCAGAACACATAAAAATAAGTAAGACAAATGCTTATAACGATATTATTGAAAACAATATTAACAACACATATATTCTTGAAAACAATATTAATTACCTAAAATTCGATATTATTGCCAACGATAGTACTGTATCACAATATTTTTCTATCACAATACTTTTTTTCCTATATTTCTGTATCTCAATATTGTGTCCATATACCCCAATAGAGTCAATCTGATAAAAAGAAAATCTTGTGGGAGAGCAATAGAGCTTTGCCACACTCTGAGTTTGAAGTCTAAAAAAATATTAAACATTATAAATTTAAAGGTTACTCTGACCTTGGGTTGCTGCTCCCAGGTACAACCTTCTATATTCACCTATCAAACTATTTAGAGCAACATAAAAGTTAAAGCTCAAAACGTAAATGTCGAAAAGGAAAACAAAAAACATTAGATAAACCGTAGGTGCTTACAAGTAGTTTACTTTGCCACTTTCTGACTTTTTCAACCAGGTGACCGCAATTCACTGAGGGCTCCTTCAGCACACATTAGAACATCCAATCCGTGTTTAGCTATGATCTCATGTTCGTACCACTTGATATTCTTTTTCTCTATGAGTCTACTTTGAAAGTAAAATCCTAACTTGACATACTTAAACTCAAGCACTCATGAGTATAATGGATGCCTATTACCAATAAGTAATCTATGCATTCTTTTAGTGGGCTAGATAACTTTGAATGCAATAACTTTGTCTATTCATTTTTAATGCCCATAATTTCCTTTTGCTATGTGTGTTGTGCCATTAATCTGATCTGTTTCTTCATTTCATTTGTAATTTCATTTAAATAACTTTGATATAGACATAAACGTTATTTATTTGTTTTTTTAATTTATTTTAACTATATTGTTTGTTTGCATTAATGAATAAAACACATCATGCACATTCAATGGCAATTTCCTTGCTGGGTATGCCATACTATTAAACTTGAGGCAGTATTCTTTTTCCCTGTTCGTCTCTAGTCTTTGTATCAGTCTGCTTGGACAAAATGGGAGCTCAGTATCGGCTGACATCAATACCAGGGCATCTATTTCCTTTGCCTACTAATCCAATTTCTTAGTGAAAAATCTAAGAAAAGAGGATTTTTTTTGTTGAGATTTTTACTAATTTGTTTGATGCTAGTGTTGATAAGATGTAGTTTTTATTGTAATGTCTCCAGAGAAAGTGGCAAGATTTTACCCTTATAGTTTAGGGCATGATTCTTATTTCTTTAATTTTCACAGAACTGTATTCTATCTATCGTTTGTTTTAATTTAAATATTTTGTTGTTTCTACTTACTGTTCTTTTTCTTCTTTCTTCACTGGATTATTTTCTTATAAGCTGTCAGTTGGTCATATACAATTACATTTTGTGCAAACATAAATAACTCGGAAAGTTAAAATATAAGTTTAGTCTTTTGTGATCTCTCCGGCAGAATTGTGGGTGGTAACAATTCACAGTGGAAAAACATAGAGGCCAAAGGGTGAGAGGCAAACAGACACTTGGACAAAATGTTGACTAACAAAACCTTGCAGTGTCAAATGCACAGGTTTCATTTCAAACATAAAATATGTGGATTTGGATGTGGGGATAGTATGTTTTTGTGTTTTGTTTGTTTGAACCTTGTGTGCCTAGGATGACTAAATTTCTTATCTCAACCCTCCTTATCTGTAAAACAGATTTCAGATCAAAGGTCTACTTTTTGGGATGGAAAGTCATTCATTTTAGCAGAGTTTCCTTTGGAGTTCCAGGATAGAGGCTAGCTTTTGGTATTGGGAACAAATGTCAACAGCTTCTCTTCAGTCCTCAGAATTACTTTTTGATACTTGTGTTAACCCAGCCATACTGTTGGTTATCCTGCTGTCCCTATGAGCTTTAGTGAATTTAATGAATAAGGTCCAAAGCTCATGTCATATCTTCTCACAAGAACTGTGCTGGGTAGTTTTGAAATGGTTGCCAGATGCAAAGGGCCTAATCAAGAGTTTGGTGGATGGGAAAGCCTGTCTGCCAAACTCCAGATAGGGTGGCCGCTGCCTTTGTGATGACCACTCCTCTGGAGTTATTAAGAGTTTCCCGATAGGTCGACGGGTGGAAAACTCTGTTTCCACCCGCCAGCCTAGGGGAAACAGGATACAGCATTGTCTCTGGCTCGTAATTGAGCTGGCGACAGTGCTATAGCCTGCAGGGTGCACCAGCACCCTCGCAATGTTCACTGTCTGCACACAAGACAGTGAACATTGCAACTGTGCTGGGCGAGGGGGGGCTGCATTGCTCATGCCAAATACATGGGCAGTGCAGGGGCCTCCCTGTGGCACCCTGCACCTGTTCTCTGCCAGCCTTTTCATGGCGGTGTTACCCTCATGAAAAGGCCGGGGGAGAACAAGGTCATAATCCACAGGCCAGCATTGGATTGAGCGCTGCCCTGGCGGATTATGATCTCCGCCACCCCCAGGTTCCCTGGCAGTCTGACCACCAGGGTTAAATTTGGCGGTCGGACCACCACAACAGTGGTGGTACTGACCTTCACCGGGAGTGTGGCGGTCTGAAGACCACCACACTCATAATGAGGCCCAAAGTCTCTATCAACCATTATTCAAATGGGAGGCTGGTTATTGTTCCTCATAATCACACAAGAATTGCCAGGTGTTACTTGTCTTACCTGACTCAAATGTTTACCACTTGCAGTCACCGAGAGCAGAAGCCTGCCTGAGTCACAAAGACAGAAGGCTTCATTGGTTCTTCTGTAAAGGAAGGGAAAGTGGGACTCCGCTGCCTTCCCAGATAGCTGAGTCACCAGCTTTGGGTGCAAGTTCAGCACTGGAAGGCGATAACGGTGGAAGGCGCCCTGACATCAGCTCACCATGGGCAGTCATCATTACAACTTAATAATTTCCTTCTTGCTCAGCATCAAACATCATAGCCATGATAGTAACATCCCTAAGTTCTGGACTCACAGTATTCTGTATTCAATATTCATGTGGAATACTGATCTGTAGGTCATGTGTTATGATCCTGATAACGCCAAAGCAGCATTCCTTCCTTCAGAAGTCATAATATTGATTATCATTAAAATGAGTAATAAAAACATCTGTTCTTACAAGCATTAAAATGGCAGAGATGTTGTATAAAGTTATATACAAAAAGCAAGTTATTAATCGTTATCTTATGTATTAATTTTCAGCAGTATTCCTTTCTCTTTTAAATCATATATAATAGTAATATAAAAGATAATGCAACATTTCAGAAATTTACTTTAGCCTTTTGATTTTTTGAACATTTGTTCAATCTTCAGCTAAACCATAGAATCTTGCGTTCTGACTTCCCAATACACTGGTTTCCCATTTGCAAGAGGTGCTTCTTTGTTCAAAGTAAATAATTCAATTAATTTGAAATGACATTTATTTATGCCTGTGTTAAGGCTATTTCATCCCTTTAGAATTTAGCAATTTCCTCTGTGAATGTTTTTCAATCTTTTCTGAACACACCCATAGTATTATTAACCAAACACCATGTCTTTTTTCTTTAAACCTTTCATACCTTTCTTATTTCTATTGTTTAAGCTGCTTTTTCATGCGTATTTAACAGCAACATTTCAACTACAAAATGTACATAGAGTTGTGTGCGCACTGAACCACCAGTCAGTGTTTATCGGCAGCCGCATTATCTTTTCTGAACATAAGCAAAGTCTTCTCTTATTCAGTATTGTGTACAAAAATAGCAAAAGCAAAAAAGTGGGATCTGAGGAGCTGAAGTACAATGGAACTGTCTGGGTTTGTGGAAGTATATACAGAAAGGGAACCTGAAGAATAACCTCAAATGGAGATTACACTATCTCCAGTTCTTTCTAGAATGATTAATATTATACATTTTATGTTTATTTATATCATGCCTTTCAAGGTCGGGCTGAGAGAGAAAATGGTCCAGGGTACCAAAATAAAAGTGGCCCTAATTAGTGAATTAGGACGCTCAAAAAGTGTCCCTATGTTCACAAATTGGGGCAGTTTTTAACTTCTAAAGTCGGGCTATATAAGTGCTTTGCAAGGTATGGAAGACTGCATGGATGAGAGCTTGCTGCAAGCATGTTTGTCTTAATATCACAGAATTCAACAGTAAAAATTGGAATAGCAGCCCACTGAGGGAGATGGGGACATTATCAACCTGAAACACATGCTTAAGTGTGGAAAGGCCCCTTTATTGGTAAACAAGTGTGCTTACGTTGAAGACCTTGGCCTTTGATGTACAAAACTAACTGCCTCACTATACACATAATCACCTACATAAAACCTCCTTTCCCCTATCCTCCCCCTCCATCCTTGACCTTTCAATACTACATTCCTTATACAGTTTCAACTGTTTCTTCACTTCCACTGCCTTATACTTTGCTGGACACTAAACCTGTAACTAAGCTACATTCTTAACAAACATTTAACTTTGTGGCCTGCCATTGACTGCTGTTGTCAACCCTTTGTTAAGCACCTGGACTGCCACTAAACAACCCTAAAGTTCGGTAACCCTGGCAACTTGCCCTGCCTCCACCACCCAAAAAAAGCCCCAGACGTTTTCTAACCCACCCCCCCTGCCTTAATTAGGGCATGTTCAACAAGTCTTTCAACGTTTCCTTGACCCAAAAAATGTAAAGTTCCATGCCCATGAAGGACAGGTGCACGTCATCTCCGCTAAAGAACTCCTTCTCCTCAAATCTCAAATCCCTGAGTTCTAATACAGAAATGCCCTGCATCGTCTTGTTGACTTTACGGTGCGTCCATTCAGTAGCACCTGGTCAATGTGCCCCTGCCAAACCGGTCATGGAACAAACGCTGTCCACACCACGTGACAACCATTCTATTGCTTCAAAATCTCTTGTAAAACTTTCTTCATGGCTTTTATGACTGCTAAACCCTTTTGCACCACTAAATCATTTCCCCCTGGATGTACTACCAACGTGTCTGGAAACTGTCCCCTGACCTTGCATTTCTTTAGGCATGGAAGCAATTTGCCCCATCACAGACCCCCTTTTCCTTTTATTCGTACTCTGCAGACAGACTCATCCAAGCCAAGGTTTAACCCATAGTTGCTGCTTGTTGCATGCCTCAGAGCCCATTTTACAAATGATGGTATCACCAACTATATGATTATCCCAGGAAGCTCGGGACCCGTGTCGAATTTGCAAGACACAATGAACAACATCAGAAGCTTACTTGCATTCCAACCTCCTCACAAACTCCATACATAACACTGACTTCCATCTACCAAACGCATTAACCAGTCTCTAGACCTCCCTCCCTTGCCCCCTTCTGTAGCCCTACCAAGTCTAAAAGAATGTACGCCAAAGGCGGAAGCCTGAACCCCCAAATGGCACAAGCCTTTATCCAAAATGGACAACAAATGGAAGGTCGTGACTGGCTTCTTGTCCCCGTGCTGGAATACCAAGGCCCCCCACTGATGCCTGTAATTTACTTATTTGGCAGCCCAACCTCAGTGGACTTCGTTCTGGCATACTTCCTCATGCATATGGCTGCCCCTTTCCTGACCTGGTCTGTTTTGGACCCTGCTAAACAGATGCCCACTCACCCATCATGGGACTGTACATTGTGCTAAAGAACTTCCACCCTGCCTTTAGGTCCCAGCAGTTCCAACATGAGGAATGCTCCAAAGAACACCCAGGGCATTAGGGTCGTAAATGACAGTACCTCATTCATGTCAGTGCAGGTCTCTGGCAGATAGAGTGTGATTGGCCTCCTCCCTGTGACTGCTCTTGGTGCTTCCCTGGCCCACCCCTCTTGCACCCTTGGACCTAACTCACATGCAGACAGCACATAACGCCAACAAATTCTCCCCATGAAGGCAATGGCCGCTAGTTTAGCTGATATCATTACCTTGGACTGACCCCAATGCCAAGATATGCTGTACTATGTGCTCCACCCTTTCCCATTCTACCTTCCTTCTGCTCGCCCAGTGCTGCAAGAACTCCTGCCAGGCCTGTGTATAAGCATTCCTCATACAAACAGCTAAGGAGTGTGTTACCAATTGAAGCATCCTTTCTCTCATATGTTCCATAGATCTGGGGGCATTTGCATCTTGACTGGCTCCACGTTCGTGGTCAGCCCATGGAATCGCTCCCACTGTGAATGAGACAAAGCATCTCTGATGTCATTGCCCACACCCGGGACGTGTCTGGCTCGAAACACGCTATCATGGCGCAAACTTCCTAAGACGAAAGCAGTTGCAGAACATGTGGGTCCCTGGATGACTGGCGATTGACCACCTGAACCATGGACATATTATCCACCCTAAAAACTGCCTTCTTGTAGGCCAGCTAGTGCCCCCAGACCATCACCACTACCACTAGAGGGAAGAATTCTAAGAAAGCAATATTCAACCCACCCGCTCCCAACTCTGCAGCAATTCTTCAGCGCACCAACTTCTTTACCAATAGATGCCAAAACACATACCTATTACTGCGTCTGGAAATATCCATGCATCCCATTCCTGTTCCTGCCTAGACTTCAGCAGAATCCGATTAAAGGACTCCAAAAAGAGGTGCCACATGCACTGATCCTCTTTCACCTTCGTCGCTAGAGGTACGTGATAATGTGGTAGCCAATTACTTGCAAGTGTGAGACCGAGGTGTCTACAAAAAGTTCTGCCGGCCTGCACCTCCCGGCATGAAAAGTTTGAGCGGCCTAATAGGACCTGTATCTCCTTGACCGTCACTTTCTGTTTGCGCAACATGTTGTCCAACTATACAGTCATGTCCACCATCTGGGATGCACACCATCATTGCCTCCAAATCAATCTGTATGCCCAGAAAGGCCAGAGTTGTACTAGGACCCACAGTCTTTTCTGGTGTCAAAGGCACCCCTAGATCATCCATGATGACGTGAAATTCTCGTAATACTTCTTGGAGAGAACCTGATGTCACCACCAACAGGACGTATTCTAGGTAGTGCGGGATCTAGTTATGCCCCAGGTGTTTGTATAAAGACCCACTGTGGGAAGGTGCTAAATGCCTCGAAAAGCTGCACATTATGGAGCATTGAATGGGAAGGGATTTGTCCAGGTACCATTTCTCATCGTATTGAATCCACAACAGCTCCAAGTCTGCATGGTGTACTGGCTATAGACGAAAGGCAGACTTGATGTCACTCTTCACCATTAGTGTCCCCTTTCCGACTTCCTCTGCCAGTGCCACATCTACTGATGCATATGAATCCGACACCAGGTCCTCTGGAATGAAGTCATTTACCAAAGACCCCTCTGGCCATGAGAGGTGTTGTATGAGACAGACCTGTTCTATCTCTTTCGTCTGTACTACCCAATTGGGGGAGCAATAAGGTTCTGCACTGGCCAGTCTGTAAAAGGGCCTTCCATGTGACCTTCCCACACTTTTGTCCAGCTTAGCCTGCACTACCTGTTTGTGTATCCCTGCTAATTTAAGATTCGCCGCCCAGCGCCGTTCAAGTGGGCCCCCATAGCCCAGTCAAAAGCCCCAGGTAAAACAATCCAACAACATTGTCGATGCATCTGTCCTGTCATTCTGCCCCAACCAAAATTGTAGCCTATCTAACTTAATTAGGGTAGGAGCTCTTCCCCCAAGGGCCTTGAGCCCACCTACCAACGCTGAAAGACTGCTGTCAGTTGCCCTGCTGCTGACCTCCACTAGACTGTGGTGTGTGTCCTTGACCTCCTGCACCCCCTTCTCCATTCCCTGATCCAAAACTGTTGATTATTAGCTGTTTCCCCCCCCACTTGGAGTAATCTTGTCAGAACTTACAATACTCTCTTGTACACATTCCTTTGTTAAAGTCCCAGAATGCCCCAACTTGGCTGTTGTTACTCCCGTTCGTACCTGTCTGACTCCCTGATAACCCTACCCTGGGTGGGATGTCCCTGAACACTGTGGGGAGGTTGTTGGCTGTGAAAATTGTTTTCCCCAATTTAGCCAGCCCCATAGCGTGCAGCCAGAAGTCGAAGTTGATTTCTCCCCACTGACCCACTGGGTCTAACGCTTTGTCATATTGGACCCATGCATACCTGCCGTTATTAATCTGTGCCTTTCTAATGATATAGAAAACCACCACTGCTCTCTCCAGGTATTTTTCGCTGTACACACTTGTGAATATTAGAAAGGCTGCCGTCAAATTTTCAATACTGACTGGCAATAAGGATTTTTGGCCAACTCATATTCCTCCTCGTTCAATACCTTTTTTGATCTCAGTTCCCAATGTAGGAGCTTTAACATCTCCACGCACTCCCCTTTCCATATTTTTTCCATGCTCAACAAGATCAATTATGACCCTCACATCTAGCCGTTCACGTCTATGGGAGCGTTTTTACTTTCGACTCCTTACTCTCCTTTTTTCCCATCTGACTGTCAGTTTCCTGGCCTTTCTGTCCCATCTCCTCTTGTTGTGCTCCTTTTACTCCTTCTGTTTCCCGCGCCTTCTGCCCACTAGCACTCGTAGCTGACTGCACACCGTTGCTGTCTCCCTTCGTATCAGTCTCGTTCATCAATGCCATCTCAGTCCCCATCCCTGTATCCAGCACATAAGTACCTCTATATAAGTGGATCTCCCCACTATTAAGTGGCTCTTTGGCCTCTATTTCTACCAAAACCACCTGTTCGCTTTAGAGCACCTCAGGCTTACCTGGCTTCAAGGTCGGTGTCCATCCCAAAGCCTTCCCCTTGCCACTGGCCTCTGCTGTGGAGCATCCCTGTGCCCAACAGGCCTCCCTTGCCGCACTTGCTACCAGCAATGACTGAGGAACAGATGTGTAAGATGCCACTCCCACCCCTCCCCCTCTGTTTCGCCCTCATGTCTGATCTCCCCCTCTTCCATGCACACCTCTTCATAGTCCAACACTGTGTCATACTACTCCTCCTGAGCATACCTACCTGCCATCCCCAGACAAGCACCCTCTCTCCCTGCATGCTCCTTAGCAACCCACATGTTATCCTGGGATTGTGAACCACCTGCCACCTTGCTCCTGCGCTGCAAGGCTTCGGCAACACAACGTTGCTTCACCCTGGTTGTGACACTGGCGGGTGTACTAACCTGGCTGTCCCACGAGCATGAACGGGCTTCCATAGCCACCTCCTGTTGTGTGAGTGACCTTCATCTGCTGTTGTTCTGTCTAGCTGTCCCATGGCCCACCTTTTAGGCAAGACTAGGCTATCCCAAGTCTTCCACTGCCTGTGCTGCTCTGTCCTGCAAGAGAAAAAAGAGGTCCAGTGTACAGGTGCCACTCCCTGAACCCCTCTACCTATCTCAACCACATGCATGAAGGGTCATCCCTGAACTACTCCTGCTCAGGCACCCTCTCCCACACTGTGCCCCACTCTTCCAGCAGGACTGGGTTCATGTCTCCTCCCCTGACTTTGTCACATTCCACCCCCCACTGCAACCCAGATTCCTGTTGTCCCTGCCACAGACCCTCCCTAGGGGCTTCACCTTCATATTAATTACCTCCTGGTCCTCCAGGCCCGCCTCACCCTCTTCATCCTCACTCCACTCCAGATGCGCCAGTTCCAGTGTATTGGTGCCTGCACTTCCCCATCTGCCTGGAAGCCCTCTTGGGGAAGCAGGGCCTGAAAAAACCCTGCCTGCCTGCTTTACACCTGTTCTTTAGCGGTCCTCATCTAATGGCCCTGCCCCCTGGAAGGTGGGGTGGGAATAGTACCATCCAGCCTCTTTTCCCCACTTGCCCTGCTGCTGCTTCCTGGATGTCCTGTACTCCCCCCACAACCCCCTGTCAGTAACATTTGAACATTATATGGATGGCTTTTGGGAGGCTGTGCCCCTCTGCCACCCACTCCCTGAAGTGGCTCACGTGTTAGCATGTGCGTTAGCATGCACCCCACCCTGGCCCTTCGCTGCTGCCTGTGAGCTGACTTCGGCCAACTCACAGGGTGGGGACAACACTGCCTGCCTGCCTCCTCTGCCGCCGGACCGAACTTTCACCAAGGCCTGGGCCCACAGTAAGTCGAGGCGGCCAGCCTCTTTGAGCAGCTGCACCACCATCTCCACTCTCCTGTTCATGACTGTCCCACTTCCCCATTACAATTAGGACCACGTTTCCACACTGTTTTCTTTTATTTGCCTATATCTTTGGTACCATTTGACGAATCCTTGCGTTAATTTTCCAAAAAAGTGTCACAGTGATGTTTGTTGCACATGGAAAGTCTCAGGGTGATCCATCAATCAGGGGCCGAGAAAAAGGTGGCTCAAAAAACTTTGCGTTTCCTAAGTTAGTTTCCATAGGATTCTTTACACATGACTACAGGCCAAACCACTGGACGGAATTACACCAGATTTGACAGAAAGCTAGCTGTTGGTGTGCAGATTACACTTTCGCTTATTTGGAGTAAATCCATTCAGTAGTTTTTGAGAAATTTAGGGAAAATCAAATTTGTATATCTCTGGACACAAAGTATTTGCAAACAAAGATGAATTGTGCAGGGAAATGCACAGCTCTGATTGGCTTCTAACAATTCAGACCATGAAACGTTGGCAACCATCTTGGGACTAGGCTTGAGCTGAGTCCCAGAAAAAAAGTAAAAATAAAATAAAAGGGGCCAGGGCAGGGACACCCTGACCCCTTAGAACTGAGTGGGGGGGACCCCCATAAACACATTTTTTAAAGTATTTTTTTCCACAAGTTAGTGAGATTTGCGAATTTGTGGCAAAAAGCTGAAAAAAACAAGTGTGGGCTCCTGTGCTTGTTTTTTATAGCCCCCGTGTGAGCCAGGTCCTGGGGGTATGCAAAATTTTGTGTGTGGGGGGCTCCTGCCCCCCCCCCCCACACACTGCTCAGGGGACCAACACCTCCCCGGAGATTTCATTTTTAATATGCAGGGAGGGGCCACAGCCCCTGATGCCCTGGGGACCACCTCCTTCCCAGGGTTTTAATTTTTATATATGGGGACCACAAATCCGGGGCTTCTTTTGTATAATATGTGGGGGAACCGCCACCTCCCCAGGGCTGCCATATTTATAATATGTGGGGGGGGGCCTGCAGCTCCCAGCACCACAGGTACCACCACCTCCTGGGCAAAGTGTAAAAAAAAGAAAGGGGGTCCCTGTGGGATCCCTCACCCCGGGAACCACCAGCCCCCAGGGCTGTAGACCGCCACCCCCCAGGTCTTTCTCCTACTATGTCCCGGGGTGCCAAACCTCAGGACATATCTGTTTGCTGTGGCGTGGCTGCAGCCATGCCACAGAAAACACTTTGGGTTTTGGCAGCAGGACCTTAAAAGCACCTCCATGCTTACTGAAGCAGTGGCAATGCAAGAGAAGCCCTAAAGTTTCCCCCACAGTGCCAGGTATCCCATACAGAGCGTTTTATTTTACATTAAAAAATAATTAAAATATATATCGGGGACTGTGGGGGAGCCCTTAAGGCGTCCCCCTGCAGTGCCAGATAGCCCGTAAAGGGCTTGTGATTTTTTTTTTTTTTAAATTAATAGTTTGAAAGCACATAAAGGGCTAGGCAAAAAAAATAACCCCACATTGCCCAAGTGAAGGTCGCAGACCTTTACACTGAGCTATGGGTTTTCGAGTCCCGCTGGACTCATTTACGTTTTTTTTTATTTAAAAAAAGTATATACTAAAAAAAAACCACCACATTATTTTATTTTAAATTGGAGACAATTACCTCATTCTAAGTATATCAGACATCAAAGCCTAAAAAACTCTTCCTCTCACTTTCTTTCTCTCTCTCTATCTCTCTTCCAATGAATTATCTGACTCACACACCCACTCAGACACTTACGCACCCACTCACACACCGACTCAGACATGTAACCACTCACAGAACCACTCAGACCCTCGTGCACTCACTCATGGCCCCAGTCAAACCCTCATGCACCCACTCAGACACACTCAGACAGTTACGCACTCATTCACAAACCCACTCAGACATCACACACCCACTCACAGTCCCAGATGCACCCACTCACAGACCCATGCACATACTGACGCACCCATTAAAACCCTGATGTGCCCACTCTCATTCCCAGACAGACAGTCTGACATCCACTCTTAACCCCAGATACAGCATCTCACATCTATTTTCATACCCAGAGATGCCGTGGCTAACTTCTGCTGTGTATGTGCAAAAGGCCGTGCACAACATCAGCTTGGGTGGTTAAGGGAGTTGGCCGTAGGGACTGACTGCAAGCCAGCCCTTGCAGGCAACCCCTACGGGAGAAGGCAGTGCACAGTGAAAGGTTGGGTGCTTATAGGAGGTTGGCCTCAGGCCGTGCACGGCAGTGGTTGGATTCACGTATAGCAATTAAAATTACTATACGTTAAAAAAAAACATAGAAATTCACTGAAAAAAACAAAGGTTACAGGTTAAACTTGCACCCTAAGGTAACTATAACTTGCGTCTTTGCCATGCAGAGCTGTTTATTCCACATAATATATAATTGATGACATATTCTATGCCATCTTCTATCTCTCACTGCAACATTTGCAATAAACTTATTGATGAGACAACTGTGCATAGCGAGGGAGCAGGTTATAGTTACCTTAGGGAATTTCTATAGTTTTGTATGAGTCAATTCAGAACCTAACTATGACACCCCTGTTAAATTTGTTTTTTTCAGTGAATATATATATATATATTGCACGATCATTCAATGGTTGCCACTTGGTAGATACCAGCAAACAAACATACATGATCCTAACTATATCTTTGGCACATATTGACGACTCTATCATAAATAAATCCCCCCCAAAAGGTATTCCTTCTCAGGTCCTTGCTGAAATGTTTCAGGGTGATCCATGAAGTGGGGTTTGAGAAATAGGAAGGGTGCCAAAAAGCATTTTCTCTTTGCTAATTCCCAAAAGAACGTTAGACACAGCTACAGCCAAAACGACTGAATGGAATTAAACTAAATTTGATAGAAAGCTCAATCTTTACCTAAAAAGTGTGCTTTTTGTGAAGTGGTGTAAATCCATTCAGGAGTTTTTGAGAAAAGAAGGTTCAAATTGTATTAATACGTAGAGATGCAGGAGTACCACAGGACAGGCAGATCAAAAAATAAGATTTGATTTTCTGCCTCATATAAACAAACATGTTTGGCAGCCATTTTAAATACAGGGTTGCAGAGTAGGGATACCCTGACTCCCTAGACATTGGGGGTTCCAATGCACCTGAGGGGGTTTCAGTTGGAGGGGTGGGTAATGACCACCCTTTCAACTGAAACCCCCTCAGGTTGAGTCAGGGCACTGGGGGTTGATACAAATTATTTTATTAGGGAATGGGTGCATTGGGCCTGCCTCACTGAGCCATGTTATGACCCTGGGGACCACGTTCCCTGGGCCAACCACATATTTATTTAGGGAGGGTGTTGTGGGCCCCCCTCTGAGCCACTCTGTGGCCTTGACTTAAAACAGTTTTCGGGAACCCCATCTCTAAGGACACTGTTGTTCCATGCTCACGAGAGCAGGAACAGAAAGAAAAGCTGGTCCTAGTCAGGCAAAGCAGACTACTGAAGCTGGCTAGATGCTAGGCCCTGAGCCCAGCTACCCCGCCCTGCAAACTATTGCACTTTCTGTTAAAAAAAAAACATAGAAATTTACCGAAAAAAACAAAGGCTAAAGTGACAGTAATACCTAGCTGAAAATTTCAGTGAAATCATACCCATTTAAAAGAACAAAACCATTGAAATTTACCAGTTAAGGTTATCTCCAGTACCTTTAAATAATGCCCTAAAGGAACTATAGCTCCCGCCCTCACCAGGCACAACTAATTACCTCGCATATTGTATGACTCATTACTTATTCTATGCCATCATAGATTACATCACTGCAAAATCTGACATTAGATCATCTATGTCAGTACTATGCATGGTGGTGGAGCTAGTTATTGTAATTGTATCTATCTATCTATCTATCTATCTATCTATCTATCTATCTATCTATCTATCTATCTATCTATCTGTCTATCTATCTATTTATTTTCTTTTTTCACTGAAAAAATCAAAGGTTAAAGTGACATAGTTAGGTCTAGATCATGTTTAAAAAACTTTAAATTTAAAATTGACTGTAAAAACAGCCAAGCTGTTGTTATAGTTAGGTATAGTATTACGATTGTAGTGTATGTTAAAGTTTGAAATTCACTAAAAAAAATGAAAGTTAAAGAGACATTACATCTGAAATAAGATACAAATTAAAATAAAAAAGAACAAAGAAAAATCGAAATTAAAGCGTACTGAGCTAACTACAACTTGCCCAACCATCCTGCACTGCTTAGAACCTCACATACTTCAACATATATGACATGCTAAATAACATGATTGACGACATCCCTGATGACACTTAAATTGATATAATTGATTGACATCACCAATGACATCATACAAACATTGTGACTTCTGCCACGTGCAGTGGGTGTAGGGAGGTTGGCTGCTGAGCCTGGCCTCATTTATTTTGCCCTTCTGGTAAAGTCTCTCTAGTAAAACATTTTCAGGAGACAAGACTGATTCCTGTAATGACAGCTGTGACATTTTTCTCTGGTTTGCAACTAGCCAATCAGATCCCATGGTGCCAAAATGGCAAATAGGAGAAAAGGCACCCTGGCCCATCAAAAGGCCATATTTTTTAATTTACAGTACCATGGAAGACCCACAGGACCAACTGTTCAGCTATACCTAACTTTTTATCCTCTTGAAACCCACCTGTACACCTTTTAAAATGTGAACTCTTTAAAACGGTTGAACGAATTTTCACCAAATCACAAATAAAATATTTTCTGAGTAAATCCTCACTTTTTGACAAATTTGGTGTAACTCTATTCAGCTGTATTATCTGTATCTAAGAGCAAATGTTCATGTGTGATGTTATCAATGATGTCATTTGAGATGTCATCAGCGATGTCATAAATTATGTTATAGAACATGTCATGAGTGATGTAATATGTGAGGACATAAGCAGTGCTAACTAGAACTGGTAAATTGCTTTGTTTTTTTTTATTTCAAAATATTAATGTTGTCACTGACATATTAATCTAACTATAATATACCTTTAACCATTGTTTTTCTCAGTGAATTGATAAGGTTTTTTTTTAAACAAAACAATACTTTCAATCATATATACTATAATGTTACTCTAGCTTTGTTTTTTCTAGTGGATATATATACATATACACATATGTATTATGTGTATGTGTATATATATATATATATATATATATATATATATATATATGATATAAGCAGATATAAGTAGATGTGCAGAGTGTAACTTTATTATAATTAAGTATGGTGAGGGACTATGACTCACAGAGGTGAAGCCTCAAGTAAGAGATGATGCTTCTTCCCCTCCCTCAGCAACTGTAAAACATATCCTATTATACTCTGCTCACTTGCATTTATGTTTATGTCATGTCGTTTTTTCATGTGTACTTCTTTTAACAAACTTTGCAAAAGGGTAATTTTGTGCATCATGATAAAATCAGAATGAAGAAACCTCATGACAATTAGGAAAGTTGTTTCCCAGATTTTAACAATTGCTACATGGAGTATGTGAGGTAATCATATTTTATTTTTGCTATGTTAATTTTGCTGTTCTGTACAAATAGACACAAGTTTTATTTCTGAACTGTAGTAATAAATGTGTTAATTTGTATTTATTTGTGCAGTTGCTCTAAATACCATCTTATTGGGAAATTATTTTCATTGCCATGTCATCAATGAATCAATCAGTACTTGTAGAGCGCGGCTTTCTTAAAGGCGCTGTTGTGGGCATGCTGATCACTCGAAGAGCCAGGTCTTGAGATCCAAGTGATGCAGCCTGACTGAGGTTGAGTGGGAGAGTATTCCATGTCCGGGCAGTGAGTTAGGAGAAGGATGTGCCTCCAGCTGTGCTTTTCCTGATTCTGGGATGGAGGATGAGTTGCCTGGTGGGGGTGTAGAAGGTCAGGTGGTGGTTGACGTAGTCTGGTCCAATGTTGTGAAGTGCCTCATAGGTGTGAGTCAGTAGCTTGAAGTTGATGCGTTTGTCAACTGGGAGCCAGTTGAGGTCTCTGAGGTGGGAGGAGATATGGCTGAGGCGGTGGATGTCCGGGATGAATCTGGATGCTGCGTTTTGGATTCTCTGTAACCTTGCTTGTAGCTTCTTTGTGGTTTCAGCGTAGAGTGCATTGCCGTAGTCCAAATTGCTGCTGACCAGAGCATGGGTGACCATCCTTCTAGTCTTGGTGGGGATCCACTTGAAGATCTTCTGAAGGAGACGCAGGATGTGGAAGCAGGCTGATGGGACGTCATTGACTTAACGGATCATGGAAAGTGTGGAGTCCAGGATGATGCCAAGGTTGCATGCATGGTCAGTGGGGTTGGGGGCATTTCCTAGGGCAGCTGGCCACCAGGAGTCATCCTAGGCGGAAAGGGTTGACCTGAGTATGAGGATCTCTGTCTTGTCTGAGTGGAGCCTGAGGGAGCTGGCTTCCATCCAGGCTGCGACTGTACTCATGCCATTGTGGAAG
The DNA here is from genome assembly GCF_031143425.1 of Pleurodeles waltl. Taxonomy (NCBI): domain Eukaryota; kingdom Metazoa; phylum Chordata; class Amphibia; order Caudata; family Salamandridae; genus Pleurodeles; species Pleurodeles waltl. Next base: position 776,782,670 of record NC_090437.1, on the reverse strand, counting down.
TTTCTCTTTACTGTTGATGGGTCATTGGTCAGGGAGAGGATCAATTGTGTATCATGGGCAATGTTTAGTCTGTGCTGTCTGACGATTTTGAAGAGCAGGCTCATGTAGATGTTGAAGAGGGTCAGGCTTAGTGAGGATCCCTTGGGTACCACGCAGCAGGTTTCTTTGGGCCCCGAAGTGTGCAGTCAGTGTCTGACACTGTGTGTTCTTCCGGTCATGAATAGGTTCATGCCAGAGCAATGAAAATAAATGTGATCATAACAGGCAGTTGTAGAAAAAAACATTTATTTTCACCACAGTTTTTCAAATGTTCTATGTGGTAGACAATATTTCTTATTTTTGCGGTTTATACCTACTTGTAGTTTGTGGGGGGTAGGGGTGAAACCAGAAAGCTGTACATTTCAAAAAAGGAAACATTGTGAATTCAGCAAAGAGTAATTTGTGTAGATCATTATTGATTTTTACAAAGAAATTGACAATCTTTTCATTTGGAATTGTTTGCCCCAGTGTCTTGTAGTAACATATTGTTACATGAGGCACTCTTCTGTTTGCAGGGTAATCTAAAACAATTTGAAACCTAGAATCGTACAGCAGCCTATAATTAGTATTCATTGTGTACTAACCGTGCATCAGTTTGCAAGGTAATTTTGTATTTGGGCAGGGTCAGCTGCAGATCAGAGAAACCTGCCAACCATGGATATTTCTGATAACAAGACACTTGGAGGCATCCAGGGTGGCATGACTTTCATCACTGGCTTTCATCACTCCCACTATGTTTTCTCACTCAAAATACCCCGCAAATTTCAAAAGTGAGCTAGAATTACAGCTTTCCTTTATATTTCTGTGAGTGAAAGTTCTGGAATCTGTAGGGAAAGACAAATGTCCTACCACCCAGTGTTCCCACACTCCTCTCAATAAAAATGGTATCACATTTGTGTGGGAGGGCGTATCCCTCACTACAGGATCACGTCATTATTTGGACCATGTGTTGTCAAGGTGGTGACAATGAGGTCGTCACATAGTTACAGCTCTGATTGGTTCCAAGGATGTGCATTAGGTCTACCCACGCATGGGGGTAGTGTTTCAATCAGGAGAAGTGTGGGAAAGCACAGTGATAAAAGTTTGGCCACTGTCTAGAAGTGCCCAAGTTTTCTTTCATGGAAAGCACAGTGTTTTGACACATACTTTGATTTTCATAGGGCATTCTGGTACAGAATACACACGTCACAACACCTTGCATTGCCATCGGTTGCTAGATTTGAGAAATGTCCAGAGTCGGAAGGGTTCAGTTATTGGTGGCTGACCAAGAGACCAAACGCTGCAACCGTTCCCCATGGCATCTGAAAGGAACCTGGGATTTTTTTTAGTAGTTTTGACAGATGGCCTGTGCCTAAACGAATCCACATTTACTCTCACATGCACTGGAATGGCTGCTGCATTGGGGCTCAAGGCCACAGGGAGTCAGAAAGACTATTTGGGCTCCAGGGATGGGTCTGTGTGGCCGAACTCCAGAACAGAGTGGCATCCACACCATTAAGAAAAAAAGAAGGAAATTCAGTGTTTGAATTGCACGTCAGAAGCTAGGTGTGTCCAAGGCATACCAGGACAGTGTACCACATCACAAAGTGCTATTCTCAACTCAGGCACAAACTCTGACAGTTCGTGCCTGAACTGAGGAGACTGCATTAGTGAAAGATAAGGGCATGGGTGGAAGTCACAGCACCATCTTTCTATGCAGGTGGACTTGCCTCTCTTAGAAGAGCGGTGTGCCCTGGGACTACCTTGCCCTGTTCATAATGGGCACCCTCAGGGACTCATTGACTATATCCCACCTCTATGTGCTAAAAAGTTAGTCCATATTTTGTTTTCTATGTAGAAATCCCATTTTCGGAGTTGCTAAAGTTTTAGCAACTGGATACTAATTTTGAATTTGACTCTATACTAATTCAGAATTGGGAGCGGTCGTGTTTTGGTGGTACCTTCCAAATGGCAGTGGATGTTAAAGGAAACATGTGTGCCTGTGTTTATGTAGTGCCTGAACACAGCCATATTATGCTTGAAAAGAAAAACAGGGGTCTAGTGGGACTCCTTTCTGCGTGCTTGTACGTTCTCCTGCTCCTTCATGGACCTCGTGGAGTCCAGATTCGTGAAATTTGTGGGCTGGGTATGCTGATAAGATCTTGCCCCACCAACCCAGGTGTTGAGAAACTGCAAGCATATCACAAAGTGCAAAGATACACTTCGTGAATGGTTCAAAAGCCCATTTCAATCTTTTAACTTGATCTGCATTATGCAAACACATCGTCCAAGTTAAATACTCCATCTGAATAAGGAAGATGCAGCTTTCCTGCCTTGTTAATCCATCAATCCTGGAGCTACTTCATTGTAAGTGTATTCCAGCTATAATAAACAACAAATAAAATGCATTTCTAATGGTTGTGGGACTGCTGCTTTACTTGTGTGTGTCATACTTTGGATGGCAAGGATTTCGGAAAACAACTTTTGCTTTGTTATAAAAAAGAATCAATGTTTTGTAATTAACGTAGAATGACATTAAATGGACCAAAGATCACAGAGTTAGTCAATTGTTCATCATATTGTGTTTTCCAGAATGAAAAGTCTCCCAGGCGTTCCACAAGTCGATCGAGTAACATATCCAAGGTAGGAGGCACCCGCTCCTTTATATACCTCTGAATGGCTTTGAGCCTAGTGTTCTGAGTAATCCTTTATTTATGAACAGAATGTGTTGTTCTGCGATGCAGCTGTCTGGTACAAATCTAGCATTTTACTAACTAAAGAACATTTAAAGGAGCTCTACTGCATACAATTTTTAATTTCATCACCCGTTTTGCCTTTTTAATGCTACCCAAAGGTGCTAAATTCAATGCGTCTAAAACGAAAATCAACGTGTGAAAATATGGGATAACATTAAAATGATTTCAAAAGTGCAAAGCTTTTTGCACAGACCATCACAATGACCAGGCACATCAAAAATCCCATGTGCAAGAACCTTTCAAAAATAACATTTGCAATGCACTGATCGCCGGTGCACAAATTGCTTTATCATCCGGCCAGTCACTGCAAAGTTTGGTTTAGCTGCACTCTTTGGTGCCAACATCAGTGCAAAATTGTCCTGACACCTAGATCCCAAGAGCTAATGCTGTTAAAAACCTGATTAAATCGGCCTGATACAGTGCATCCCTGCTGTAGCTTAATTATATATTTGTTTCTATTCCTTATGCTCGTGAAGTCAATTTAAAATTCAAGCAATATCATTTCGTAATATATTGTTGTTAAGGTAAGATAAAATACCTGTATTGGCAAAGCCAAAAGTTAGCCTGCCAAAGAAGACTTTCCATCAAAAGAACGCGATGGCAGATAACAGGAGTGTGGAAAGAAACTGCTCAGTCGGTCCTATTTTAGAGGCCTATTTATTTCTCAGATGGAATGGCATAACTACCGTCAGATGCAGGTTAGAACTGACAGAGCAGAGACACTCAGGATGCACGTGTTCTGCAACACTATTTTCTGTACTTTCTAAAACGAATATCGCGTCTTGTAGGTTTGTTCACACTTCACTGCATGTTAGAATAGCACTTGAAGAGAGGCAGAAATCTCTAATTTCATAGGAACAATGCGCAAAAATCATATGGTGGGTGGTAGTTTTATTTGGAAGTAATTAGCGTAGCTCAGCCAGCGCTTGCACGTTGTCCAAATACCAGTTTGATAATTCTTAATTTGGGTTTGTGCCTATGCAACATCCCCTCGTGTCGTCCAGAAGGGTAAGAAAATGCTGACGCATTCAGCACAAAAATGTGAAGCTGATTAAAAGAAACCGACATCATGAAGGTAAGCAGAGTTAAAATACAGCCCTCCTTAAATACTTCCTTTCCCTGCTCGAAATGTGACCTAAAATATTATAGTTATCCGATGACTCAAGTAAGGAATCCATCAATAATGAACCCAGCACTTGTAACCTACTAAAACAAATAACTCTTGAGGCTGATTCCGATTGTGAAATCTCAAGAAGTGAATAAATACATTTAACAACTTTTCAATGTAATATTTCTAAACTCATGACCTATACAAAATACAGGGCAGTACTGTAACAAAAATGGTCTCAATGCAAAAACATCTACTTTCATTGTAAGTGTATATGTGCCACCGATAGTATTATGCTGTTTGCATTTCAAAAATATAAACGTGTAAAGATGCATTGATTGTGAGGTAGTATTTTCCCGGGCAAAATTATGTGAGAGCCTTAAATTGCATGGTTGTTTCTAACGTGTTCTGCTCCTGTTGCAAAGCAGCTGCATAAAAAATTAACTTCGAGGAAAAGTATGCCTGCTCATATGAATCCTAGTTTGCGGAGCGTTGCAGGGTTCTTCATCGAGGATGCGTTGTGCAACCCAGGTGAACTGTCATTTCTAATGTAATGCGGAGCTGTGATGTGAGTGAGGTCCTGCATCATCCTGCAGAGGATCCAGTTGAGGGCTTGCGTTGAGAAGTTCGGTGTTGAAGATGCATCATACAATCATGGCAATGTGTCGATTCTGAGGAGCTTTGAAGCTTCGGTGCAAGAACTTGCGTTGTCATCGAGGCTGCCGTTGGAGAGAGATGTGAGGGCCTGCGTCTGGAAAGCTTTGCACTCATGGTGGTTCTGATGTGGCTGCGGGGTTGATGGAGAGTGCTTTGCAGCAGACAAACCCTTGCAGCAGAGGTGATGCGTCACTTCCAAAGGCCATGCATTAGACAGCAAAGGTGATGTGCTGGTTCTGCTGAAAATGGGCTATGGAGGAGAAATGCGTCATTTCTGCTGGATCCACAGATGGGCTGGCAGAGCACCTCCAGGCCCACTTCCAAGGGTCCAGGACTGAGGTGGCACCCTATGGCAGGGTAAGACTCACTGCAGAGCCCAGCTGCTGGGTTGACAGTTTTTGGGAGATTTTTGTCCCTGAGACTTTGGTCAGGAGGCCAGTCAACTAGCCCTTGGAGTCACTTTGGGGTCCTTGCTTTCAAAAGATACAGGTCCAGTCCTTCTCGTCCAGGCAAGAGGGCAGCAGGTCAGCACAGCAGGGCAGCAGTTCCTTCAGGGCAGCAGTTTAGCAGAGTGGCAATCCTTTCAGCAGCACAGCAGTCCTCCTAACTGCTATTGACAGGTCCAAAAGTGTACTGAAGAGGTGATGTCTGAGGTCCAATTTTTAAAACTGGTGCCCTTCCTCTGGAAGGTGGGAGAAGATTTTAGTGGTTTCCCTTTGTAGTCTCCAAGCATCATGCTTTCCCTGTCTCCAGGCTAACTGCACTGGGTATGCAGCCCCTTGTGTGGAGGTAGGACAAAGCCTGTCCAAGTGTAAGTAGGGCTATACCCAGCTGCGCCTTCCCATCCTGCCAGTGATGGCCCATCCAGGCACACATGTGTTCTCTATTGTGTGTGTCGCTGTCTAGGAGGAATTCACAAAGCTTAACTGTCAGCTACACCCGGTCATGTGGCCTAGAGACAGGCTGATGGCTGAGGCAGGAAAATGCCAACTTTCTAAAAGTGGAATTTTCAAAATTGTAATTTAAAATCCGACTTTACCATGAGAGAGGATTTTTCATTACTATTCCAAAGAGACCAAAAATTAACTGGTCACCTGCTCCCAGTTTGAAATTACAGCTTATTAACTCTAATAAGGTAACTGTATAGCTATCCTCTGTGAGAGGTAGGCCTTGCATTAGTGAAAACATAATTTAGGAGATTTTGACTACAAGGACTTGTAAAGCTAAAAAAGTACATGTCCTACTTCTTAAACGTACTGCACTCTGTCCCATTGCCTGTTTTGGGCCTACACTAGGGGAGACTTATATGTATTAAAAAAGGAGGGTTTGGGCCAAGCAATAGGTTTATTTTGCCAAATCGAAGTGGCAGTCTAAAAACTACCCACACAGGCTGCAATGGCAGGAATACAGGTTTACATGAGCTATTTTAGTAGTTGGCACAATCAGTGCTGCAGGCCCAATAGTAGCATTTAATGTACAGGCCCTGGGTAAATGTAGTACCTATTTACTAGGTACTTATAAGTAAATTTAATCTGCCAATTGGGGATATGCCAACATTACCATGGTTTGAGGAGTAAGCACATGCATTTTAGCATTGGTCAGCAGTGATAATGTGTGCAGAGTCCTATGGGCAGCAAAAACACGATAAAAAAAATGTACAGGCGAGGCAAAAATCTTGTGGGGCAGACCTCCCTAAAGCTTGCAAATTGTAATCAGACACTATGGGGGTTATTCTAACTTTGGAGGAGGTGTTAATCCGTCCCAAAAGTGACGGAAAAGTGACGGATTTACCACCAGCCGTATTATGAGTCCATTATATCCTATGGAACTCGTAATACGGCTGGTGGTATATCCGTCACTTTACTGTCACTTTTGGGACGGATTAACACTCCTCCAAAGTTAGAATAACCCCCTATATATGCGTTTTGCAAGGTATGGGACATTGCATGTATTTGAGCTTTCTTGAGGCAAAGTTTGTTTCAATATTAGGAAAATCAATGGTAAGAGGAGGCCCAGCAGACCATAAAACAGGCCCACAAATTGCCAAACCAGCCCACATGCTGACTTGTCAGAGCAGCCCTTCGGTAACTTCCTAATTACTCTATAGGCCAGTCCAGTCCTGCGTCCCAGTCTACCTCCATTTCTCACATGTGTGCATTTTACCTTGACTCTCGTCCTACTGGTTGTTTCCATAATGCGCCATTTCTGGTAGCTATAACTGGGCTATGTTCAGTAATTCTTTACTTTTCACAGTTATGCTTTCAATACCTTTGCCTGAGGGACTTTGATGTGTTGAATTTATTTTAACATTTGTGTTATGAGAACATGTCACAGATATATTTTTGAAATAATAACACCATCTTGCCTACCTCAGTTGTAGCATGTGCTGTGGTGACACAAAACATTGAAAGTAGCATATTGTGGTTTAAAGCTGCCGAATCCTTTGACTATCGGGAGACTTTTTCAACTCATCTGTAAATTTAAACCAGAAGAGGTCTCACCAGTGGTATCAGAAACGTTGGTTATTAATTTGGGAAGGGGGTACACCTGCCTACTTAAACACACACACATTGGATAGGCCTCTGCACAGTTTTGCACCTTTGATAGCTGGGACACAAGCAACAGGCAGTTTTCCAGATAATTCTGTTCAATTCAGGCATTACCAACATTATTTACAACACCATAAAATTACACATTGATCAAAAATGGATTAGAAAGTCAGAGATATTATTTTTATTGTATTTTACAGTGAAGCACCATTAAACAATATCAATACACAATTGACTGTTACAGTAGGTGCAATTTAAAGCTGAACACAGTGGAGCTGAGATTGGCTGCACTAAGCTGGTTGCAGTGGTCAAAGATTTTACGTTGGGGGTTAGTCTAATTTTTGGACGTCAATGTCTTCTAGTAGCACAGTTTCCAAAAGGTGAAGTCCCTGAGTCTGACATGAAGTCTGATAATTGGTCAAACCAATGAATTTGCTGCTGAAGCTCTGAGCAGGACAAATCAGGATCTCATAGCCATCCAGGTCACGTCCCTATAGGAATGGTTTTGTTCTTGTGTCCATGGTCCCAGGTTTTAGCTTTGGACTTAGTAACATTTGGATCTCGAATTACATGAACAGGGCAATGCTGAAAGTTGAAATTGGGCAGGGCATAACTAGGTCAGATACTTCTACTGTGAGCTCACGCTGAACCAGTTTTCAGAGCATCATAAAACTCCACCCCAGACAAATCTGGTTTTCTTAAGGCCAAGGCCCACTCTGCTTGGTGAAGCCTCCACACCCTTTTCCATTCATCCAGTGGTAAAAGAAAATTAATAAGTTACACTTTTCACCACCTGCTAGTAAAGTTCCTCTTGAAGGCCCCAAGTCAGGATTCTGGACTTCAGGTCTCTTGTCACCTCAGTGGTGCCCTATCAGAGTCAGGAGTCTTCATTTTGTTTGTATCTCTGGAGCTGACAAGGAATACATTAACATATTGACCCCAAAGTAGTAGTTCCAGTCCATCGGTGCCAGCAGGAGTTTGGGAGTCTTTAGGTTTTTTCCCTCCAACAGTCAGGCGCAGTTTTCCTCCTTCGAGAATTTGTCTTCCTAGTTCCAGGAATATTCTGAGGAGATGATAAAGAGGTGCCAGCTTTATTCTCTTCACTACCCAGAGATGGGAGAGTTGCCTTCACCAATCTTAGCTCTTTTCTTGTCAATTTCCCACCTGTTACAACACTTCCTCTCTTGGTTTTGTGCAAAACTTCCCATGAGCCCTAAACAAGAAGGCTCCAATCATTTTCCACCTGGGGGAACCCTGGTCCTTCCTCTATTTTGATGAGGTGTCCCCCCCTCTGCCTGATCCAAAACTATTTTCTCTCTCGCTACAGCAGGAGCCAACAAATCCTCAGTAATAAATGGCAAGAGTATCTACCAGACACATTGGGCATCCCCAAGTTAAATGAAGACCTGTTAAGACCACCTGTTGCTCTGCTGTCCATTGTTACTGTTCCCCTCCCAGATGATTAATCCTGGATAACTGACCAATCCTTGGGAACCCCCTTCCTTTAATGGGCCTAGGGGGCAAGCCATTGTCTTTCAAGAGTGGAATCATTAAAAAACAGCCAAAGATGTGTGTTAGAACTCTGGAGAAAGGTTGAAATGCAAACTTGTTCTAAAGCAGTGTTCTCTCAGGAAGGCAGCACTGAGGACACTTTCTCAAATTTACTTTCCACTGGAGATATCAAAAAATCTATCTCTGCCATTGAATTCAGGTTTTTGAAACTGAAACTAAGAAATTGACCTTTAAATCAGCATTCTAGCACTTTCTCAGGTAAAAGATAAAATAATGATTTTTTTATAGCTTGAGCTGTTCTTGGAAACTACAGCTTTACCTACACAGTGAAAACAGCTTTTAGATAATTGTTCAATGTGAGAACATACTATACTTAGTGTGTAGCACGACACTTAGGGCCTGATTACAACTTTGGCGGAGGGGGTTAATCTGTCCCAAATGTGACGGATATCCCGCCCGCCATATTACGAGTCCATTATATCCTATGGAACTAGTAATACCGTGTGTGGGATATCCGTCACATATGGGACGGCTAAACCCCCTCCGCCAAAGTTGTAATCAGGCCCTTAGTAGATACTAAGCACACAGCCATGTGGGCTTACAAGACATATTTATAACGTATTTAATAACTAAAATTATGTTTTCCTACTCAGCAGTGGCACTTTCCCCACACATTTCTCACTGAGGTACTTTAAAACTGCAGCCCGGACAGAGCACTGGGGTGCTCACGGAAACCATACATTCCATTTTATATATTAGTGGTGTAAATACAGACTGCAGCCCACTCACACTATTTAACTTCCAAGCCATTGGTGCACATTTGCAGCAAGACATTATTAAAAACTTATGGCACATCATAAAGCAGAGTTGAGCCTCAAATGCAAGAAAGTTCCAAAATGCACAATCTCACATCCAAGGAAAAAAACCGGGAGCAGTTATTAATTCAAAATGTCTGTCAGTTTCGATATGGCCGGATCCACAGCCCAAAGGCATGTCAAGAAACAGGTCAGAATGAAAATTAAACGTCAGCCCTGCATACACAGTTCTATATATGCTCATGTCGTTACCAGTTAATTAAACCAATGCACATCAGGTCAGCTGGTAAATATATTCACGTAATAAATCTACAAAAGCTGCAAAGCAAAATCAGCAAAGCAGACATGTTCTCAGAAGGATCGTCAACAAATACACGTGCTTGGCACAATTCCCTTTGCCATTTCAACTGATCGATCAGGAAAACATTACAGAGTCACGCATTTCGTATAATTTCAACCCCCCACCAGCTAATATACCAATTTCTTACAGTGTTTAATTTAAAAACGAATAAAGCTCTTTGATGATGACTCTAATAGTCATTAATGTTGTCATAGACGTCTTTGAAGTTATCTGCCTGATGAGCATGAAGTGGATATTTATAGCCAGGAAATCACTTCATATAAGTGCTAATGGCAGGATTTAGATTTCTGCCGAGAGGTTACTCATTCACAATGGTTACGGATATCCTGTCCGCCGAATTCTAAATCCCTTAGGAAACAATGGGAGTTAGATTTTGGTGGATGGGATATCCGTCAACGTTTTGTTGGAGTAACACCTCCACCGAAATCTCAATCAGGCCCTATGTGTTAAATCGTTTTGCATATAAGTTTTTTTTAAACTACAAAAATGCTAAAATTAGATCTGCTGTACAAAAGACATGACTATATCAAAGAAAACCAGTTTGCTAAATATTGGATTGCAGATGGTAGATAGGACTCTGCTGGTGTCAAGAGGAAAGAGGTTTATTGAAGGTATGCTTTAGATCAGGTGTCTCCAACCTCTTCTGTAATGAGAACTACTTATATTCAAGGTCTTCAGTCCTGAGGTACTAATAAATATAGTGACTGTTACAATATTAACCAAATCAGACAAGATCATCAAATTGTCATTGATCGTGAATACTCACAGTCCGACTTTAACAAACTCAGACTCTAACTACCGTGCTCTTACTTCCAACAATATGAATGACAGGTCTGGGCTTAATTTACTACCATTCACCAGGTGCTTTGTTGCATGATCAATGGTCATTTTGCAGGCTATGTGCAGTCTGCCACACTGTATGCACAAGCAAGTGACGTTGCCATTGGTTGGCTGGATACTACTTCAGTGAACTTCCAAACAATGCCTACCTGCAGCTGGTGAGCTGCCAGTAGCTCCTAAATTACCATTTAGAGACTCCACCATTGTATGCTGACTTAATCACATCTGAAGAGGAATTGTAGTAAATAAATTTGTTCTAGCAAAATCAGAAATTGAATTTCTTCAATGAGGGCCATGATTTCTACATTTCAATGTAGTGCCTTGCAAAGGCAGCTGGTGGATGGCATGAAATGTAAAGATTAAGTTGTGGTTAGAATACTGGTTATTTTCAAAGAAACTCTGATCACTGTCTTTGGTTTCATAAAAACGTACATTTTCTTTTCAAAAAGATGTCTTGCACCAAGCCTTTTTGCTAAATGTGGAGCCTTCTGTTGTAAGTGATAGTACACGTAGCAGGAAAATGTTTACACACTCTTGAATGAATTCGCTCTCTGGGCTCACTTTATCGTTTGGATGTAGTGTTGTTTTTTTCAAATACTGGATGAAATTTTTGTTTTAATGTTTTTACAAGATAATTTTATTTTTGGATTAAGAAGTTTCCTTTGCACTATGCTACATTGAAATGAAACGAACAATTTACGATCTTTAACATTTGCAGAACTTTACTAATGCCATGTTTGCATTCAGAGTCAAACTATGTAGTGAATGATGGCTGAAGTAGCAAAGATAATTAACGCATAATCACTTAAGCTCATCAGTCCGATCTTGGCAATTATTGAAAACACCAAAACCAAGTTATTGCCATAGTGGGATAGAGATGTCACAATCTCAATGTCCCTCTATCACAACTCTTCTCATGTGAACGTCACTTGCTGCTCTAAACAGAACTTGCTGGGGATGGATGAGTTGGTTCTGTTGAACACATTCTTGTTGTTGTCCTAAATCATTTGATAATATGACAAGATCTTCATGCCCTCTTATGTTTTTTTAAGTAGTTAGAGCTCCCTTTGGAAGAGAGGAGTTTATCATTTTAAATTCCCAGGAAGGGATGCAGAAATTCTCTTGAAGCATACATCTGGGCATTAAGGCATGTGGGTTGGATGCGTATGCTTTTTTCAGTATTAGTTTATTGGAATTTCCAGCTAGTAAACAACCAAGCTTCATGTGTACCGGAGCTGTGTGTACACAGATGTCGACATAGCACTGACAGTCATATATGAATCATTGATTGTCAGCAAGAGTCAGATAACTGAAGTCTAGTGCCACCGCAGCTATAGGTGCCCTCTCCACAGCAGTACATAGAGTCCAAGCCCACCCCTTGTATCTCAGCATGTGGTAGTAACATAGGAGTGCTGTCTTCTGACTTCTCTGTGTAAGGCGCCTTCTGCTCCCCTTCATTCTGGCTCCCCCTCTATCCTCCATTCGCATCCTCACTCATTTCAACCTCTCTCAAGTCTGTACACCGGAGTACTGGCTTGTGCATCTGTATTATGAAATGCTGGGGAAACCCACCTTGCAGATGATAGCAGTGTAGAGCACCCGACGTGACGCTGCCCATCGCACCCCAGAAGGTATGAAAATATGAGAATGATGCAGTAAGTGCAGCCAGCCTCTCCTTGGAAAAGTGGGACTTGCATTCGAACGAGGTGAACTTTAAGGCAGAAAGGTAGGGGTAATGATAAAAAGGGAGTAGCAATCATGAGTTGGAAAAACGCATCATGTACACATAGGCATGGGCCAAGTGGCCATCCCTTGGAGCCTCTCACAGTTTAGTTTTACTTGCACGTGGAAGATCTATTCTGTCATCAATCGCTCCCATCTCAGGGTGTCAAGAATGGCTCCCATATCAGCAAGTAAATACCTAACTGATCATTCATTTTGTATATAATGCGCTTACAATCCTCTATTTTTGCCAGCTCCATTAGCCAGTCCCATTGGCTTAACAAAACTTGAGGAGGCTCCCTGCAAAATACATGAAGGGGGTCCCCCACGCAGGGCTGGCTTCAGAGCTGGTGGCGCCTGGAGCAACAGTCTTTTTGGGCACCCCCTCATGATGACCTCCTCCATGAATTTCATCACTACCATTTTCAAACAGTGCCATAATTAGTATGGCCAGAATGGTAATCCAAAATCCTGCTGACTGGTGAAGTTGGATTTAATATTACTATTTTAGAAATGCCACTTTTAGAAAGTGAGCATTTCTCTGCACTTAAATCTTTCTGTGCCTTACAATCCACGTCTGGCTGGGTTTAGTTGACAGCTCCTTGTGCATTCACTCAGACAAACCCCAAACACAGGGTACTCAGCCTCACTTGCATACATCTGCATTTTGAATGGGTCTTCCTTGGTTAGGAGGGTGGAGGGCCTGCTCTCACACAAAGGACTGCCACACCCCCTACTGGGACCCTGGCAGACAGGATTGAACTGAAAGGGGACCTTTTGCACTTCTAAGCCACTCTTTGAAGTCTCCCCCACTTCAAAGGCACATTTGGGTATAAAACAGGGCCTCTGCCCTACCACCTCAGACAATTCCTGGCGAAGAAACTTGTAACCAGAACCTGCATCCTGCCAAGAAGAACTGCCTGGCTGCCCAAAGGTCTCACCTGACTGATTTCTGTGAAGGACTGCTGCCTTGCTGTTGACCTGCTGCCTTACTGCTCCCTGGCTGTGGTGAAGAAGTGCTCTCCAAGGGCTTGGATAGAGCTTGCCTCCTGTTCCCTGAAGTCTCAGGACCAAAAATAATTCTCTCTTGCAACTGGATTCCTTGTGCAGCAAAAATTAGACGCACAGCTTGCTAAAAATCAGGCACAGCCTGTTCCGCGGTGAAAAATTCACTGCAGGCCGAACAGGGACAACGGCGCTCGACTTCGGAAGGAAAAGATCGACGAGGCGCCTGGGGTGCGACCGGAATTTTGACGCACGGCCCACCACATCGACGCACAGCCGACCTGGGACGACGCTGCCTGACTTCCAGAGGGGAAATCGCCTCAGCACCTGCAGCGAGGGAGAAACTTCCCCACACCACCCACCGGAACGACGCAGGGCTTGTCAACAAGCTCAGGATTCCACGCACAGACCCCGGGGCATCTGAAAACCCCGCAACCCCAAGAGGATCCACGACTGAGTGCCCGAAATCGACACACAGCTGTCCCTGCGTGGAAACTAAATGACGCATCGACCGTGTGCTGCCCGAGAAATCGACGCACACCCCTTTGTTTCCATGCTTCTTCTCCTCTGTGGCCCTTTGTGGAGATTTTTCACTCAAACCAGGTACTTTGTGCTTGAAAGAGACTTTGTTTGCTTTTAAAAGACTTAAGACACTTTATATCACTTCTCAGTGATATCTTTACATTTTCTTATTGCATCTTTGATCGTTTTGACCTGCAAATATCCAGAGAAATATCATATATTTTTCTAAACACTGTGTGGTGTATTTTTGTGGTGCTATATTGTGTTATTGTATGATTTATTGCACAAATACTTTACACATTGCCTTCTAAGTTAAGCCTGACTGCTCAGTGCCAAGCTACCAGAGGGTGGGCACAGGATAATTTGGATTGTGTGTGACTTACCCTGACTAGAGTGAAGGTCCTTGCTTGGACAGGGGGTAACCTGACTGCCAGGGGGTAACCAGACCCCATGCACTACTGGTGCCACAGTCGATTTGAAAATGAGGAGCGCCGGGTGGAGAAATGACTCCAAAAGCATGGATCTGTCAAACATGACCACAAGCTGGAAGAGCTGAACCACAATCGGCAGCCAAATGCCGGAAGAGTGAATACTCCATTAACACTGCAAGGCAGCACAGCTAACCGTTACTGTCAATAGCAGAGAATGCGATCTGCTTGAAGTGCATTCTACACCTTTGCTGAAAGGATAATGGTCCTGCGAGCATAGGGCTTTTACAGGACTAAGGGCCATATGTACGAACACTTTTTCCCATAGACACAGAATGGGTAAAAACCTTTGCTACATCTGGCCCTAAGTGAGCATTTCTAAATTGAAATGTGTACAAGTAACTAAGATAGTGCCAACCATCCTGCTTTAAAATGCTACTGTTGCACGCATTGAAATTATTGTGAATCTAATAGTTACAGAATGGAACTATTCAAATCCATGTTTTAAACTCTAATTTAGATTTAAATGTGCATTAACCTGTGTAATTTCTGCAAGCACAAATCAAGTGTTTATGAACAGGGATGAATCAGGCTACTGTGCTAAAGGAAATTCTCTGTCATGGTGTTCCCAGCTGCAGAAAGCCTCCTTTGGAAAAGGTAGCTACCCAGATTTGAATGGCTTGCCTCTCAGTGCAGATTCAGATACATTTTCAGGAATAGAATTTAGCCTACCCTAACTTTTAAGAGGTCTGGTCGATGTTAGGTTATTTTTTGCTCAGGTCTTCAAGTGGCTATAGTGATACATAACCGAGAAATCAATATCATCTATGTAGCACCAATGACTCTTTAAATAGTATTTGAGAAAGAAAGACAATTGGTAGGGATTTTACTTCTCTTAAGAATCATGGAGATTACGTTAAAAAGAGCCTGAAGCATAGGATTACTTACCACTTCACTGATCATAACAAATATGTCAATCTTGCTGCCTTTTCATTGAAAGCACTCACCATCTGTGTCAGAGAAAGCTGCCTCAAGCTCAACTCCGACAAGACAGAGCTCATCATCTTCAGAAACGTTACCTCAGCTTGAGATGACTCCTGGTGGCCCATATCCCTCAGCACCCCCGCACCGAACGAGCACGCCTGCAATTTAGGAATCATCCTCAACTCCTCCCAATCCATGACCCGCCAGGTTAACTTTGTCACCTCCTCCTGCTGGCACACAACTCTGGAAGATCTTGAGATGTATCCCAGCAGACTATCGCAGTACAGTTACCCATGCATTAGTCATGAGCAAGCTTGACTATGACAATGCCCTCTACGCCAGCACCTCAACTAGGTACATCAAAAAACTTCAACGCATCCAGAACGCCACCGCCAGACTCGTTCTGGACCTCCTTCGCCAAGAACACATCTCCCAACACCTGAGGACCCTCCACTGGTTACCGGTCGAGAAGTGAATCACCTTCAAGCTTCTCACCCACAAGTACAAGGCCATACACAATGCAGGACTCTGTACCAGGTCCAGTTATCCCTTATTAGTGTAGAAGAGGTGTTTCTAGCAGCTTAGGCTGATAGAAGGTAGCTATAGCAGAGCAGCTTAGGCTGAACTAGGAGACATGCAAAGCTCCTACTATACCACTGGTGTCATATGCACAATATCATAAGAAAACACAATACACAGATACACTAAAAATAAAGGTACTTTATTTTTATGACAATATGCCAAAAGTATGTCAGTGAGTACCCTCAGTATGAGGATGCCAAATATACACAAGATATATGTACACAAAACCAAAATTATGCAGAAATAGCAAAAGGAAGTAATGCAAGCAGTGTAAAGTTACAATAGATTGCAATAGGAGCAAATAGGTATAGGGGCAACACAAACCATATACTCCAAAAGTGGAATGCGAACCATGAATGGACCCCAAACCTATGTGAGCTTGTAGAGGGTCGATGGGACTGTAAGAAAACAGTGAGGGTTAGAAAAATAACCCACCCCAAGACCCTGAAAAGTGGGTGTAAAGTGCACCTATAACCCCCAGAGAGCACAGAAGTTGTGATGGGGGTTTCTGCAAGGAAGACCAACACCAACAAAGCAACAACAGTGGATTTACGGACCTGAGTACCTGTGAAACAAGGGGACCAAGTCCAAGAGTCGCGACAATGTCGAGAGTGGGCAGATGTCCAGGAAATGCCAGCTGAGAGTGCAAAGAAGATGCCACCGGATGGTAGAAGCTGTGGATTCTGCAAGAACGAAGAGGACTAGGAACTTCCCCTTTGGAGGATGGATGTCCCACGTCGTGAAGAAGCTTGCAGAGGTGTTCCCACGCAGAAAGACCGCAAACAAGCCTTGCTAGCTGCATGGATTGGTGTTAAGGTTTTTGGGTGCTGCTGTGGCCCAGGAGAGACCAGGATGTCGCCACTTGGATGAGGAGACAGAGGAGGCGCCCAGCAAGTCAGGGAGCCCTCACAGAAGCAGGCAGCACCCGCAGAAGTACCAGAACCGGCACTTGGGAGAGGAGTGAACCGGAGTCCACCCGAAGTCAGAGAAGGGAGTCCCATGACGCCGGAGGACAACTCAGAAGGTTGTGCACTGCAGGTTAGAGTGTCGGGGACCCAGGCTTGGCTGTGCACGAAGGAAATCCTGGAAGAGTGGACAGGAGCCGGAGCAGCTGCAAATCACGCGGTACCCAGCAATGCAGTCTAGCGTGGGGAGGCAAGGACTTACCTCCACCAAACTTGGACTGAAGAGTCACTGGACTGTGGGAGTCACTTGGACAGAGTTGCTGAGTTCCAGGGACCACGCTCGTCATGCTGAGAGGGGACCCAGAGGACCGGTGATGCAGTCTTTTGTTGCCTGCAGTTGCAGGGGGAAGATTCCATCGACCCACGGGAGATTTCTTCAGAGCTCCTGGTGCAAGAAGCAGGCAGGCTACCCCCAGAGCATGCACCACCAGGAAACAGTCGAGAAAGCCGGCAGGATGAAGCGATACAAGGTTGCAGTCGTCGTCTTTGCTACTTTGTTGCGGTTTTGCAGGCGTCCTGAGCAGTCAGCGGTCGATCCTTTGGCAGAAGGTGAAGAGAGAAGTGCAGAGGAACTCTGGTGAGCTCTTGCATTCGGTATCTGAAGAATTCCCCAAAGCAGAGACCCTAAATAGCCAGAAAAGGAGGTACCTAGGAAGGAGGATAGGTTAGAAACACAGGTAAGAGCCTATCAGAAGGAGTCTCTGACATCATCTGCTGGCCCTGGCCACTCAGAGCAGTCCAGTGTGCCAGCACACCTCTGAATCCAAGATGGCAGAGGTCCGGGGCACGCTGGAGGAGCTCTGGGCACCTCCCCTGGGAGGTGCAGGTCAGGGGAGTGGTCACTCCCCTTTCCTTTGTCCAGTTTTGCGCCAGAGCAGGGCTGGGGGACCCCTGAACCGGTGTAGACTGGCTTATGCAGAGATGGGCACCATCTGTGCCCATCAAAGCATTTCCAGAGGCTGGGGGAGGCTACTCCTCCCCGGCCCTGACACCTTTTTCCAAAGGGAGAGGGTGCAACACCCTCTCTTTGAGGAAGTCCTTTGTTCTGCCTTACTGAGCCAGGCCTGGCTGGACCCCAGGAAGGCAGAAACCTGTCTGAGGGGTTGGCAGCAGCTGCAGTGAATCCCCGGGAAAGGTAGTTTGGCAGTACCGGGTCTGTGCTAGAGACTTGGGGGATCATGGAATTGTCTCCCCAATGCCAGAATGGCATTGGGGTGACAATTCCATGATCTTAGACATGTTACATGGCCATGTTCGGAGTTATCATTGTGACGCTATACATAGGTAGTGACCTATGTATAGTGCATGCGTGAAATGGTGTCCCGCACTCACAAAGTCCGGGGAATTTGCCCTGAACGATGTGGGGGCACCTTGGCTAGTGCCAGGGTACCCACACACTAAGTAACTTAGCACCCAACCTTCACCAGGTGAAGGTTAGACATATAGGTGACTTATAAGTTACTTAAGTGCAGTGGTAAATGGCTGTGAAATAACGTGGACGTTATTATACTCAGGCTGCAGTGGCAGGCCTGTGTAAGAATTGTCAGAGCTCCCTATGGGTGGTAAAAGAAATGCTGCAGCCCATAGGGATCTCCTGGAACCCCAATACCCTGGGTACATCAGTACCATATACTAGGGAATTATAAGGGTGTTCCAGTATGCCAATGTGAATTGGTGAAATTTGTCACTAGCCTGTTAGTGACAATTTAGAAAGCAGAGAGAGCATAACCACTGAAGTTCTGGTTAGCAGAGCCTCAGTGAGACAGTTAGTCATCACACAGGGAACACATACAGGGCACACTTATGAGCACTGGGGCCCTGGCTAGCAGGGTCCCAGTGACACATACACTAAAACAACATATATACAGTTAAATATGGGGGTAACATGCCAGGCAAGATGGTACTTTCCTACACAAACTCCCCCCCAAACGAAGGACAATAAGACTAGCCATGACCTGATGAGTCTTCATTGTCTAAGTGGAAATATCTGGAGAGTCCATCTGCATTGGAGTGGGTACCCCCAGGTCTATGTTCCACTGTATAGTCCATTCCCTGTAGAGATATGGACCACCTCAACAATTTAGGGTTTTCACCTTTCATTTGTTTTAGCCAAAGTTGAGGTTTGTGGTCTGCCTGAGCAAAGAAGTGAGTGCCAAACAGGTATGGCCTCAACTTCTTCAGTGCCCAGACCACAGCAAAGGCCTCCCTCTCTATGGCAGACCAACGCTTTTCTCTAGGGGTCAACCTCCTGCTGATAAAAGCAACAGGTTGATCCTGGCCCTCAGAATTGAGTTGTGATAAGACTGCCCTTACCCCTAATTCAGATGCATTAGTTTGAACAATGAATTTCTTGGAGTAACATGGGCTTTTTAGGACAGGTGCAGTGCACATGGCCTGTTTCAGCTCCTCAAAAGCTTTCTGACAGCTAGCTGTCCACAATACCTTTTTAGGCATTTTCTTGGAAGTGAGATCATTAAGTGGGGCTGCAATGGAGCCATAGTTCTTAATGAACCTCCTATAATACCCAGTGAGGCCTAAGAAGGCTCTCACTTGGATCTGAGTTGTAGGGGGAACCCAATCCATGATAGTTTGGATTTTCCCCTGAAGTGGTGCAATCTGTTCTCCACCTACCAGGTGTCCCAGATAAACCACTTTCCCCTGCCCTATCTGGCACTTTGAAGCCTTGATAGTGAGGCCTGCCTTTTGCAGGGCCTCCAAAACTTTCCACAGGAGGACCAGGTGATCATCTCAGGTGGAGCTAAAGACAGCTATATCGTCCAGATATGCTGCACTAAAAGCCTCCAACCCTTGAAGGACTATATTCACCAACCTCTGAAAAGTGGCAGGTGCATTTTTCAAACCAAAGGGCCTTACTGTGAATTGGTAGTGCCCTCCAATAGTCGAAAATGCAGTTTTTGCTTTAGCATCCTCTGATAACATGATCTGCCAATACCCTGCAGTCAAATCAAAGGTGCTTAGATACTTGGCAGATGCCAGTGTATCTATGAGCTCATCTGCCCTGGGTATAGGGTGAGCATCAGTTTTAGTTACCTGGTTGAGACCTCTGTAATCTACACAAAACCTCATCTCTCTTTTCCCATCTTTTGAGTGAGGCTTTGGTACAAGCACCACAGGAGAGGCCCATGGGCTTTCCGAATGTTCAACCACTCCCAGTTCAAGCATTTTCTGAACTTCTTGTTTTATGCAGTCTCTGACATGGTCATGCTGCCTATAGATCTTACTTTTGACAGGCATGCTGTCTCCAGTATCTATAGTGTGCTCACACCAAGAAGTGGTGCCTGGCACAGTAGAAAAGAGTTCAGAAAACTGACCTAGGAGATTTATGCAGTTATCTTTCTGCTCAGCAGTAAGACAGTCTGCCAAAACTACACCTTCCACTAGAGCATCTTGTTCTGTGGAAGAGAAGAGATCAGGGAGAGGGTCACTCGCTTCTTCCTGTCCTTCATCTGTTGCCATGAGCAGGGTGAGATCAGCCCTGTCATAGTAGGGTTTTAGGCGATTGACATGGAGCACCCTAAGGGGACTCCTGGCAGTGCCCAGGTCAACCAAGTAGGTGATCTCTCCCTTCTTTTCAACAATGAGCTGGGGTCCACTCCATTTGTCTTGGAGTGCTCTTGGGGCCACAGGCTCCAATACCCACACCTTCTGTCCTGGTTGGTACTGAATCAGAACAGACTTCTGGTCACGCCATTGCTTTTGGAGCTCTTGGCTGGCCTGAAGGTTTTTACTGGCTTTTTTCGTGTACTCAGCCATTCTGGATCTTAGGCTGAGTACATAGTCCACTATGTCTTGCTTAGGAGCTTTTAAAGGTTGTTCCCAACCCTCCTTCACAAGTGTTAGGGGACCTTTTACAGGGTGTCGAAAGAGGAGTTCAAAGGGGCTGAAGCCCACTCCTTTCTGGGGTACCTCCCTGTAAGCAAAAAGGAGGCAAGGTAATAGGACATCCCATCTCCTCCTGAGTTTTTCAGGGAGTCCCATTATCATTCCTTTGAGAGTTTTATTAAACCTCTCTACCAGTCCATTTGTTTGTGGATGATAAGGTGTGGTGAATTTGTATGTTACACCACATTCCTTCCACATGGCCTTCAAGTATGCAGACATAAAGTTGCTACCCCTGTCTGATACAACCTCTTTTGGGAAACCCACCCTGGAAAAGATTACCAGGAGGGCTTTTGCCACTGCAGGAGCTGTAGTGGTCCTTAGAGGAATAGCTTCAGGATATCTTGTGGCATGGCCCACTACCACCAAGATAAACCTATTGCCTGAAGCAGTATGAGGATCAAGGGGGCCAACTATGTCAACCCCTACCCTTTCATAGGGAACCCCAACCACAGGCAGTGGAATAAGGGGAGCCTTTGGTGTGCCACCAGTCTTGCCACTGGCTTGGCAGGTCACGCAGGACTTACACAAATCTTTTGTGTCCTCTGACATCCTAGGCCAGTGAAACAGGGGGACAAGCCTTTCCCATGTTTTAATCTGACCCAAATGTCCAGCCAAGGGAATGTTGTGTGCCAGAGTTAGGAGGAACTCTCTGTACTGCAGGGGAATGACCAATCTCCTGGCTGCTCCAGGTTTTGGGTCCCTTGCCTCTGTGTACAAGAGGTTGTCCTCCCAGTAAACTCTATGTGAGTCACTGACATCCCCATTCTGCTGTTTGACAGCTTGCTGTCTTAGACCCTCTAATGTGGGACAGGTTTGCTGTGCCACACTCAGCTCCTCCCTGGCAGACCCCCCTCCACCCAAAAGCTCAGCAGTGTCTGCTGCCAGCTCCTCTGGTGAAGGTTCTGCACTGGGGGGAAATTCTTCTTCCTCAGAAGTTGAATCATCTGTAGAGGGAGGGGTAGTGGGTTGGGATTTACCCATACTAACCCTAGCTTTAGGGAGCACTTGGTCCATTGTTCCAGGATCCAAGTCACTCTGTCCTTTTTGCTTTTTGGCCTGAGCCCTTGTCAAAGCAAAAATATGCCCAGGAATGCCCAGCATTGCTGCATGAGCCTCCA
Source organism: Pleurodeles waltl (assembly GCF_031143425.1). Lineage (NCBI taxonomy): Eukaryota > Metazoa > Chordata > Amphibia > Caudata > Salamandridae > Pleurodeles > Pleurodeles waltl. The sequence continues at coordinate 776,760,825 of NC_090437.1, read as the reverse complement.
ACTCCACTTCTGCCCAAGCTGATGTCTCTAAATCATTCCCTAGTAGACAGTCTACAGGTAAATCTGAGGCAACCACAACTTTCTTTGGACCAGTACCCCCCCCCCAGTTGAGATTCACAACAGCCATGGGGTGGCTAAGAGTGTTGTTATGAGCGTCTGTCACTTGGTACTGGTGACCAAGTAGGTGTTGTTCAGGGTGTACCAGTTTCTCTATTACCATGGTAACACTGGCACCTGTGTCCCTGTAGGCCTGAACCTCAACACCATTTATTAGGGGAAGTTGCTTGTACATATCCATATTAAGGGGGCAAGCAACCAAGGTGGCCAAATCAATGGCACCTTCAGAGACAAGCACAGCCTCTGTGGTCTCCCTAACAAGACCAACCCCAACTAAATTACCAAAAGTGAGCCCAGCTACTCCCTTGGATTGGCTATTAGTAGGTTTGCTCCCACCACCACTGCTATTACTAAGGGCACTAGAGGTTGCAGTAGAGGTTGTGGTAGTGGGAGGCTTGGTGCTTTTCTTTGGACAACTGGCATCAGTTGTCCAATGGCCTTTTACTTTACATAAATAGCACCATGGTTCCTTTACTTGATTAGAAGAGGATTTGGACCCACTACCCCCACCAGAGTGTTTTTGTGGGCCTGATGAAGACTCATTTTTAGATTTGTCCCCACCCTTGTCTGAAGACTTACCATCCTTCTTCCTGCCATCCTTGTCACACCCTGTATGACCTTTTCTGTTCACTCTTGTTCTGACCCATTTGTCTGCCTTCTTTCCCAATTCTTGGGGAAAGGTCAGATCTGAGTCCACTAGATATTGGTGTAACAAATCAGACACACAGTTATTCAGAATATGCTCTCTCAGGATTAGATTGTACAGGCTTTCATAGTCAGAAACTTTACTACCATGTAACCACCCCTCCAAGGCCTTCACTGAATAGTCAACAAAGTCTACCCAGTCTTGTGAGGACTCTTTTCTGGTTTCTCTGAACTTAATCCTGTATTGTTCACTGGTTAAGCCAAATCCATTCAAGAGTTCATTCTTCAAAACTGTAAAATTATTGGCATCACTTTCCTTCACAGTAAGGAGCCTATCCTTACCCTTTCCACTGAAAGATAGCCATAAGATAGCAGCCCACCCCCTGTACCATACAGACCTTCTCAAGTGCAGCAAACCACTTGTTAATGTCATCCCCCTCCTTGTAAGGGGGAACTATCTTATGGAGATTCCTAGAATCATGCTCTCGCACAGGATTGCTATCAGGAATACTGCTGCTGCCACCATGGGGTCCAAACCCCAACATCTGTCTCTCTTTTTCTAAGTCTAGGGATTCCCTGTCTAGAGCCAGCTGTTGCTGTTTAAGCTTCAGCCTGGTCTCTTCCACTCTCAACTTATTGAGTTCCCTTTCTAACATCTTGTCATCAGGGTGGGTGGGTTGGGATATGTTTTGACACAGAAGTAAGATTTGAATAAGCAGAGGGAGACCTGTCCCTAACAGTTGGCACCCTAACAACCTGGCCTCCAGGAACAAAAACATCCCTACTGTGATGGGAGGTTCTATTACTACCAGCTATAGTAGGTGTTCTGCTAAGGGGCAGATTAGGAAGAGAACCCTGTACCACTACCTCAAGGGGCTCCCCTGAGTCAGAGTGTGAGCTGTCTACTAACTTTTCAGATGATGTGCCACCCTAGGCCTTACCATTCTCAATGAGCATGTTAGACAGTAATTCTCTAGAAGGGTTCTTTCCTACCACTAAACCTCTATCAATGCAGAGACTCCTTAGGCTCTTAAAGGTAAGATTGTCATAAGTTGTACTGGCCAAATTAAGAGGAGTTCCTACACCAGACATGATAGAAGAAGGTTTAGAGACAGATAGAAGAGAGAAAAAGTTTCAGGACTTTTTAAAGAACAGAAAAAAAAACTTTTTCAAACTTTTTGAAACTTTTAGAAAGTTTAGGAGTACTTTTCAGCACTAAGCAAATAGTGAAAGAGAAGAAAAGCAAAACTTTTTGGTTAGGTGTACATACACTGAACTTGTTTTGTATATTATTCTCTTATGAAAAGTACACAATGACAAAGTGGTAAGTAGTCGCAAGTACTTATCCCACCGCTGCACAACCAATGTAGGAGGCTGGCCTGGTTGTAGTGGGTACCAAGGGGTACTTACACTCTGTACCAAGTCCAGTTATCCCTTATTAGTGTAAAAGAGGTGTTTCTAGCAGCTTAGGCTGATAGAAGGTAGCTATAGCAGAGCAGCTTAGGCTGAACTAGGAGACATGCAAAGCTCCTACTATACCACTGGTGTCATATGCACAATATCATAAGAAAACACAATACACAGATATACTAAAAATAAAGGTACTTTATTTTTATGACAATATGCCAAAAGTATCTCAGTGAGTACCCTCAGTATGAGGATGCCAAATATACACAAGATATATGTACACAAAACCAAAATTATGCAGTAATAGCAAAAGGAAGTAATGCAAGCAGTGTAAAGTTGCAATAGATTGCAATAGGTGCACATAGGTATAGGGGCAACACAAACCATATACTCCAAAAGTGGAATGCGAACCACGAATGGACCCCAAACCTATCTGAGCTTGTAGAGGGTCGCTGGGACTGTAAGAAAACAGTGAGGGTTATTAAAGTAGCCCACCCCAAGACCCTGAAAAGTAGGTGTAAAGTGCACCTATAACCCCCAGAGAGCACAGAAGTCGTGATAGGGGGTTTCTGCAAGGAAGACCAACACCAGCAAAGCAACAACAGTGGATTTCCGGACCTGAGTACCTGTGAAACAAGGGGACAAAGTCCAAGAGTCGCGACAATGTCGAGATTGGGCTGATGCCCAGGAAATGCCAGCTGAGGGTGCAAAGAAGCTGCCACCGGATGGTAGAAGCTGTGGATTCTGCAAGAACGAAGAGGACTAGGAACTTTCCCTTTGGAGGATGGATGTCCCACGTCGTGAAGAAGCTTGCAGAGGTGTTCCCACGCAGAAAGACAGCAAACAAGCCTTGCTAGCTGCAAGGGTCGCAGTTAGGGTTTTTGGGTGCTGTTGTGGCCCAGGAGGGACCAGGATGTCGCTACTTGCATGAGAAGACAGAGGGGGCACCCAGCAAGTCAGGGAGCCCTCACAGAAGCAGGCAGCACCCTCAGAAGTACCGGAACAGGCACTTGGAAGAGGAGTGAACCAGAGTCCACCCGAAGTCAGAGAAGGGAGTCCCACGATGCCGAGGACAACTCAGAAGGTTGTGCACTGCAGGTTAGTGTGTCGGGGACCCAGGCTTGACTGTGCACAAAGGAAATCCTGGAAGAGTGCACAGGAGCCGGAGCAGCTGCAAATCACGCGGTACCCAGCAATGCAGTCTAGCGTGGGGAGGCAAGGACTTACCTCCACCAAACTTGGACTGAAGAGTCCCTGGACTGTGGGAGTCACTTGGACAGAGTTGCTGAGTTCCAGGGACCACGCTCGTTGTGCTGAGAGGGGACCCAGAGGACCGGTGATGCAGTCTTTTGTTGCCTGCGGTTGCAGGGGGAAGATTCCGTCGACCCACGGGAGATTTCTTCAGAGCTCCTGGTGCAAGAAGGAGGCAGGCTACCCCCAGAGCATGCACCACCAGGAAACAGTTGACAAAGCCGGCAGCGATACAAGGTTGCAGTAGTCGTCTTTGCTACTTTGTTGTGGTTTTGCAGGTGTCCTGAGCAGTCAGCGGTCGATCCTTTGGCAGAAGGTGAAGAGAGAAGTGCAGAGGAACTCTGGTGAGCTCTTGCATTCGGTATCTGAAGAATTCCCCAAAGCAGAGACATTAAATAGCCAGAAGAGGAGGTTTGGCTACCCAGGAAGGAGGATAGGCTAGTAACACAGGTAAGAGCCTATCAGAAGGAGTCTCTGATGTCACCTGCTGGCCCTGGCCACTCAGAGCAGTCCAGTGTGCCAGCACACCTCTGAATCCAAGATGGCAGAGGTCCGGGGCACGCTGGAGGAGCTCTGGGCACCTCCCCTGGGAGGTGCAGGTCAGGGGAGTGGTCACTCCCCTTTCCTTTGTCCAGTTTCGCGCCAGAGCAGGGCTGGGGGATCCCTGAACGGGTGTAGACTGGCTTATGCAGAGATGGGCACCATCTGTGCCCATCAAAGCATTTCCAGAGGCTGGGGGAAGCTACTCCTCCCCAGCCCTGACACCTTTTTCCAAAGGGAGAGGGTGTAACACTCTCTCTCTGAGGAAGTCCTTTGTTCTGCCTTCCTGGGCCAGGCCTGGCTGGACCCCAGGAGGGCAGAAACCTGTCTGAGGGGTTGGCAGCAGCAGCAGCTGCAGTGAAACCTGGGAAAGGTAGTTTGGCAGTACCCGGGTCTGTACTAGAGACTCGGGGGATCATGGAATTGTCTCCCCAATGCTAGAATGGCATTGGGGTGACAATTCCATGATCTTAGACATGTTACATGGTCATGTTCGGAGTTACCATTGTGACGCTATACATAGGTAGTGACCTATGTATAGCGCACATGTGAAATGGTGTCACCGCACTCACAAAGTCCGGGGAATTTGCCCTGAACAATGTGGGGGCACCTTGGCTAGTGCCAGGGTGCCCACACACTAAGTAACTTAGCACCCAACCTTCACCAGGTGAAGGTTAGACATATAGGTGACTTATAAGTTACTTAAGTGCAGTGGTAAATGGCTGTGAAATAACGTGGACGTTATTTCACTCAGGCTGCAGTGGCAGGCCTGTGTAAGAATTGTCAGAGCTCCCTACGGGTGGCAAAAGAAATGCTGCAGCCCATAGGGATCTCCTGGAACCCCAATACCCTGGGTACCTCAGTACCATATACTAGGGAATTATAAGGGTGTTCCAGTATGCCAATGTGAATTGGTGAAATTGGCCACTAGCCTGTTAGTGACAATTTAGAAAGCAGAGAGAGCATAACCACTGAGGTTCTGGTTAGCAGAGCCTCAGTGAGACAGTTAGTCATCACACAGGGAACACATACAGGGCACACTTACGAGCACTGGGGCCCTGGCTGGCAGGGTCCCAGTGACACATACACTAAAACAACATATATACAGTGAAATATGGGGGTAACATGCCAGGCAAGATGGTACTTTCCTACAAGGACCAGCCTACCTGAACCACTGCGTCTCCTCCCACACCCCTGCCAGATCCCTCCATTCTGCCCAGATGGCCTTGGCTACTGTCCCTCGCATCTGCAAAGCCACCGCCTGAGGACAATCTTTTACCTACACTGCAGGGAAGAGGTGGAACAACCTCCGCCTGCACCTCAGACAAAGCCTGTCTCTCAACATCTTCAGAAAGAACCCCAAGACGTAGCTCTTTGGATGAGGCCCCTACTGTCCCCCCAGCACCTTGAGACCCTCATGAGTGAGTAGTCGAACTTTACAAATACTGATTGATTGATTGATTTGATTGAGGTTCCAAGTTGATCTGCCTGCTGGAGACCGATTGTGTGTACACATTGAGTAGGATTGACTGTTAGCTCTGGTACCAACAGAAAATGTGCCAGATTAGCTGGAGAATTTTCAAAGGGTGAGCAGCTCTTACATTTACTGACTTATTGCCTCAATGTTACATGCTCTGTGCCAGACACAAACAGGGCTCACCAAGATTATTCAACCACATTGGCATTGTATTGAAATCAGTGGTGGCCAGTAATGTTATGGGGGGTGGTTACACATGCACCTCACTCACACACCAGTTCACAAACCTCACTAACAAAAATACATCACATAAATTCATACATGCATGCACGCACACATCAAAGAAAAAAAACTTACCTCAAGAGCAGCAACTCTGACAGGGAAGCCTCAGAGGTTCCAGGAGGGCTGGGACTGTTGCCTTCCCTCATTGGCTGACCCAAGATCAGCCAATGAGGGAAGGCAGAAGTCCCAAGCTTGGCAGGTCCCAGGATGGTTGGGACTGCTGCCTTCCTTCATTGACCGATCAAAGGTCGACCAATGAGGGAAGGCAGCAGTCCCTATCTTGTCACAGAGTGGGTTGAGACTGCTGACCCCACCCCACTCTATGATGAGATGTCACTGATTGACACTTGGCCCTGGGCACTTTAGGGCTTAAAACTGAAGTGCCTAGGTCCGAAGCAATTAGTGAAGTGCCCCCTCATCCTGAGCAGGAGGGCCTCAATGACGTTTGCTGGCTGAAGAGGTCGCGCACACAGGAGCTGTGACTTCTTCAGCCCAGCAAAGTTCAGCTCAGGCAGCCAGGAGTCTGTGCATTTAGCGCATGTCCAGCTCCTGGCTGCCTGACCTGAACCATAAGAGTGTCTGTCAGGCTGACTTTTGTTCAGCCTGACAGACACTCTTTAAGTCAGGAAAAAAAAGAGGGATGTGATTGAAATGCTTACATTCAAAAATTCAAGATGCTGAGATTGAATCATTCTCTCTACCTTGCTCATACGTCTTGAGGAAAGATAATTAGACGAACAGATATCTAGTAAACACAAGAAACAAGCATTGTCAAAGCCAATAGGTCTGGCATTGGCTACTAGCCTTTTGGCTTTGTGAACACTTGTAAGTGTGAGGATGTGCTCCTTGTGAAAGAATAGAATACCATCATTCACAGTGAAGATAGCCAATTGCTGAAGTGGTTCTCTACTGGTCTTAGTTCCCTTAAGGGAATGATGAAGTTAAATTTCTGATAAATATACAGGAAAGGTATGTTTTAAAAGGTTTGACATTACTTGCCTGAAGCCACAGTAGGCTATTTAATATTAGCCTGTCAGCAGCTGTCAGTGCTTCCATTTAATGAAGTATGAAAGCTTGTCACAGAGTCTGACCGCCATATTACAACCTTGGCAGTCAGACTGCCCAGGGACCACCACCATCATCAGAATCATGGACCCCAGAGGGGTAGCAGGGGTCGGAGCCTATAGAGGACATGCACTACAATGAGTGGAAAACAAATTTGGCTGTTTTACCTCACCAAGGCTTATAAAACTATTTTCATAAGGTCCCTACTTATTGTTACATGGCACCCAGCCCTAGGGGCACATGTGCACAACTTAGGGGTGACTTATATGTAAAAATAAGGTTGTTTAAGACTTTGGAACTACTTTTAATTCCAAAGTCGAATTTGCATGTAACTTTAATTTAAAAGCAGTCAGCAAGGCAGGCCTGCCTTTGAAATGACACTGGGCACCTCAGCAGTGCTCCTTTGTGGGCACCACCTATGCCCGGGTCCCTAAACCTACATGCACTACCATATACTAGGGATTTATAGGTAGGTTGACTTGGCCAATTATAATTAGCCTAAGCTGCATACTCATTTTATACAGAGCACAGGCCCTGGGACTGGTTAGCAGTACCCAGGCACCATCAGAGTCAGGAAAACGCCAGGAAAAAGTGAAAAATGGGGGCAAAAAGTCAGGGAGCCTCTGCAATCAGCCCTGTTTTCCCACAATAGTGCATTGTGGGATTGTTTGCACCAAGGTAAACAGGATGTGAAAAAGAGGGACTATTGGCCCTTGAGAACATTTTTCTTTATGGTTAAGGAGCATCCATGATTCACTGCCACCATCTGGCTAGTGAATTTACAAAAGTGGCACTACACTGCCAGCTCATCATAACACTTCTTGGACCTGTGAAAAAAACTGAAGAGGACTGTGTTAGAAATTGGGTTTTTGGTTGGCAGTCAGGTTAACCCCTGTCCAAGCAAGGACCCTCACTCTATTCAGGGTAAGTCACAAACAATCCAAATTATCCTGTGCCCACCGTCTGGTAGCTTGGCACTGAGCAGTCAGGCTTAACTTAGAAGGCAATGTGTAAAGTATTTGTGCAATAAATCATACTATAACACAATATAGCACCACAAAAATACACCACACAGTGTTTAGAAAACTATATAATATTTATTAGGATATTCACAGGTCAAAAATGATTAGAATGCAATAAGTATACGTTGAAATATTACTGGGAAAGTAATATAAAATGTCTTTAGAATTGTAATATTACTGCAAAAGCAATGTAAAGTGTCTTAAAGTCTTCTAGAAACAACAAGTGTCTCTTGCAGGTCAAAGTACCTGGTTTGCGTTGAATAATCCTTGCAAGGGGCCACAGAGGAGGAGATGCGTGGAAAACAGGTAGGTGTGCGTCGGTTTCGCCCCTTTGCACCTGGACTTGCGTCGATATTTTCCACACGGGGAAGCAGTGCGTCGATTTCCGGCGCGCGGACTCGGATCCTCTTCGGGTTGCGGGGTTTTCGGACGCCCCGGGGTCAATGCGTGGAAAATCCTGGGCTTACGTCAAAGTCACAAGTGCTGCGTCGATTCCAGTGGGCGATGCGTGGAAATTTCTCCCGCACGGCAGGTGCGGCATCGATTCCTCTCTAGAAGTCGGGCTGCGTCGTTCCGGGTCGGCTGTGCGTCGATCCAGTGGGCCGTGCATCGAAGTTCCGGTCGCGTCGCAGGTGCTGCGTCGATCTTCCTGTTGCGGAGTCGGGCAGCATCATTCCAGATTCGGTGAGCGGTGATTTTTCACCACGGTGCAGGCTGTGTGTCATTTTTCGCAGGCTGTGCGTCGTTTTTCGGCTCACAAGGAATTTCTTGCGGAGAGGAAGTCTTTTCTGGTCCTGAGACTTCAGGGAACATGAGGCAAGCTCAATCCAAGCCCTTGGAGAGCACTTCTGCAGCACAGCAAGCGAGCAGCAAGACAGCAGGGCAACAGCAAGGCAGCAGTCCTTCACAGAAAGCAGTCAGGTGAGTCCTTTGGGCAGCCAGGCATTTCTTCTTGGCAGGATGCAGGCTCTGGTTCAGGTTTATTCTCCAGGGAGTGTCTGTCTTGGTAGGGCAGGGGCCCTGTCTTTATACCCAAAAGTGCCTTTGAAGTGGGGGAGACTACAAAGAGTGGCTCAGAAGTGCACAAGTTCCCCTTTCAGTTCAATCCTGTCTGCCAGGGTCCCAGTAGGGGGTGTGGCAGTCCTTTGTGTGAGGGCAGGCTACTGTCCATTCTCATGTAAGTGTCAGGCCCTCCACCCTCCCAGCCCAGGAAGACCCATTCAAAATGCAGATGTATGCAAGTGAGGCTGAGTATCCTGTGTTTGGGGTGTGTCTGAGTGAATTCACTAGGAGCTGTCAACTAAAGCCAGCCAGACGTGGATTGTAAGGCACATAAAGATTTAAGTGCAGAGAAATGCTCACTTTCTAGTAATATTAAATCCAACTTCACCAGTCAGCAGGATTTTCTATTACCATTCTGGCCATACTAAATATGACCTTCCTACCCCTTTCAGATCAGCAGCTACCACTCAAACACTGTATGAGGGCAGCCCCAATGTTAGCCTATGAAGGGGGAAGGCCTCACAGCAGTGTAAAAACGAATTTAGGAGTTTTACACTACCAGGACATGTAAACTACACAGGTACATGTCTTTATTTTGCCTACACAGCACCCTGCCCAATGGGGTACCTAGGACATACCTTATGGGTGTCTTATATGTAGAAAAGGGGAGTTTTCAGACTTGGCAAGTACTTTTAAATGCCAAGTCGAATTGCCAGTTGAAACAGCACACACAGGCCTTGCACTGGCAGGCCAGAGACAAAGTTAAGGGGCTACTTAAGTGGGTGGCACAATTAGTGCTGCAGCCCACTAGTAGCATTTAGGCCCATATTTATACTTTTTGATGCTAAACTGTGCTAACGCAGTTTAGCGTCAAAAAATTTAGCGCCGTCTAACGCTATTCTGAAGCGCCATGCGGGCGCCGTATTTATGGAATGGCGTTAGCCGGCGCTAGCAGACCGGCGCTGCCTGGTGTGCGTGGAAAAAAACCACGTAGAGCAGGCAGCGCCGGCGTAGGGGGAAAATGGCGTTAGGGCGTCTTAAAATGGGGCAAGTCAGGTTGAGGCAAAAAAATCGCCTCAACCCGATTTGCGCCATTATTTTCGACGCCCAGACGCCATTTAAATGACTCCTGTCTTAGTAAAGACAGGAGTCATGCCCCCTTGCCCAATGGCCATGCCCAGGGGACTTATGTCCCCTGGGCATGGTCATTGGGCATAGTGGCATGTAGGGGGGCACAAATAAGGCCCCCCTATGCCACCCCAAAAAAATTAAAAAATATAAAAAATTATACTTACCTGAACTTACCTGAATGTCCCTGGGGTGGGTCCCTCCATCCTTGGGTGTCCTCCTGGGGTGGGCAGTGGTGGCAGGGGGGTCCCTGGGGGCAGGGGAGGGCACCTGTGGGCTCATTTTGAGCCCACAGGCCCCTTAACGCCTACCCTGACCCAGGCGTTAAATAGTGGCGCAAATGCGGGTTTTTTTGACCCGCCACCTCCCGGGCGTGATTTTTGCCCGGGAGTATAAATACGACGCATTTGCGTCGCCGTCATTTTTTTAGACGGGAACGCCTTCCTTGCATCTCATTAACGCAAGGAAGGCGTTCACGCAAAAAAATGACGCTATTTGCCCATACTTTGGCGCTAGACGCGTCTAACGCCAAAGTATAAATATGGCGTTAGTTTTGCGCCGAATTTGCGTAGAAAAAAACGACGCTAATTCGGCGCAAACGGAGTATAAATACGGGCCCTAATCTACAGGCCCTGGACACCTATAGTGCACTTTACTAGGGACTTATAAGTAAATTAAATAGTCCAATTGGGTATGATCCCATGTTACCATGTTTAAAGGAAGAGAGCATATGCACGTCAGCACTGATTAGCAGTGGTAAAGTGCGCAGAGTCTAAAAACCAGCAAAAACAGTGTCTAAAAAGTGGAGGGAGGCAGGCAAAAAGTTAGGGGTGACCACCCTAAGGCTTTCAGGTCTAACAGACTGGATATGCTGTCTGTGACCTTTCTTGAGACTTGTGGGACTAGGCCTCCTCCTACTTATACTCAGGACTGAAAACTGGACTCCAAGTTGGCCTGCACTGGACTCTGCTGGTTGCCTTTGCTGGAGTGAGTCTTGGCCCCTAAGTTGTTGTCTCTGAAGTGTTGGGAGCCTAAATTAGAGACCATGAGGAACAGCTCCAGAAATTCTGAAAAGTTGGGACTTCGAACATTTTTTGGAATTCAAAGTGCCCCAAACCTACAGCACAACCTCACACCAAAGGTGTCTGATTTCAAGAGAACGTCATCAGATACAGCTTCAGTCATCCACCCCAGGAGTATTCGGAGCTCCAAAATTGAGACTATGGGCCTGATGTAGATCCTGGCGGATGAGTTAATCCATCACAATGATAACGGATATCCTATCCTCCAAAATATAAATCCTATTATATCCCATGGGATTTATGTTTCGGCAGACGGGATATCCATCACTGTTGTGATGGAGTAACTCATTTGCCAGGACCTAAATCAAGCCCTAAGTTTGAAATTATAAATCTTCACTGAGTGAAGGCACAAAAAGTATCTGTCCAATGAGAGGACTTTGGTGGATGCACATTTTTAATTTTCCTGCTCAGAGTTTGTCCCACCAAACAACTTCATCAGGGCCTTGTCTAGCGGCTATCTGCCTTCAAGAGAATGACCTACTTTATGTCTCTGACCTCTGCTCTATTGCGCTCAGCTTGATGTCATGCCTAGGTCCCACTCAATGGTAAACAGAGACTTCTCATTGGCGCTATACTTTTTCTTACCAATTGTTGCCCTGAAAGTTTAACAATTCATATCTCAATTTACCCTAATTGGATGTTAATAATTTTGTGTAATTTTTCTTATTAAACTTTTCTCTAGTTTTAGAAATTGGTTATAGAATTGTTACAGTTTTATTTTTGTTTTAACTTGTGAATTATTTAGGTACTGCTAAATATTTTAGACACTTTCCAATAAGTTAGGCCTGTCTTCTCTGTGCCATAACTTTCAGTGGTTGAGTCTAGGTTTACTTATAGTACTTCTGTATTGGACCTGACAAGATGTTGGACGTATTACTTCAGAAGGACTCTCATCTTCACCAACTAATAACCCATTTGTTTACACCAAGTAAGTAGGGTTTTGACACAAGAGGTGCACCCTGAAGCATGCTGGGAAGCATTTAGCACAAACTTACTCACAGACAGAGCATTAGTGAGTGGACAAATGTTTCACTCCTTTATGTAGGAGCTAATGTAACTCTATCCAATCACACTAATGACCCTCTACTGAAGCATGGTAATCTGGCAAAGTACTACTAACAACCAAAATCTACTCGCTACTCCCTAGGTAACTACACATTGATAATATGACTCTTACATAATGGGGTCCTCGAAGTGTTCAAATGCAACTGATTTGGAGAAAATGCAACTTGTGCTTGAATATTTTTGTACCTTGATAAAGACAGCTTAATTTATGTTTGCACAGTAGAATTGCAATCCCCAGAAAAAATGAGTAGGGTTTACAGTGCTAGCCTTGGAATGAGAGACTGGGACTGTCTTTTGATAAATGCTCCAAGTTCCACGAGAGTCTAATCATGAATCTATCAGTTTTATGGGACTAAGTGGGACAAAAAAGGAAGGGCAGATGTATGCATTCAAACTGTACTACCTTCAAAGGGTTGGATGCAAGAAGACGTTTCTAGTCTTAAATTTGGCCATCCCAAATTATGGGTGCTGCCACCCTGAAGCCACTTTGCTCCAGCATAGTTGTTCTGAATGTGGTAAAAGACTGATGTCTAGTAGAAGAGCAATATTTAGGGCCTTCAGTGTAACAAACAGTGAAAAATTTGAGGTTGATAGCTGATAATTGGATCATGACTTTTCCACTTTCAATGTGGGTGATATGTAACTCACATTTCTCATTATGGCAGCCTGAGATTTGAAGTTTCCAATAATGACGTTTTTGTTCTTTGAGAAAAAAAGAACGCATAGTATATGAGGCAAGGAAGTTATGTCATTAGTATAAAAAAAGAGTTGGTCACTTTTAATGGTGCTGAGTCTGAAATAACAATATTTGTCATTAATTAAGGTTTCCAGTTTAACGATTAGAGCTCAGTGTTCGTTGTATTTGATGGTAGTTTTGGATAGGCCATGGAGGGAATAAGATTTCTAAGGCATCCTGTAGCCTGATATAAAAGAGTGCATCAAAATAGCATCAAATGGGTTCATAGCATGTTGTGGTACAAAGGGGCATATTTATACTCCTTTTGCGCCGTAATTGCGTCGTTTATTTTGACGCAATTTCGACGCAAAACTAACTCCATATTTATACTTTGGAGTTAGACGCGTCTAGCGCCAAAGTCCATGGAGTTAGCGTAATTTTTTAGCGTGGACACCTACTTTGCGTTAATTATATGCAAGGTAGGCGTTCCCGTCTAAAAAATCGACTCCGAGGCATGTGCGTCGGATTTATACTCCCGGGCAAAATTCACGCCCGGGAGTGGGCGGGTCAAAAAAAATGACGTACGCCCGCTTTTGCGCCGTTTTTTAGCGCCTGCAAAAGACAGGCGTTAAGGGACCTGTGGGCTCTGAAGGAGCCCAGAGGTACCCTCCCACGCCCCCAGGGACACCCCCTGTCACCCTTGCCCACCCCAGGAGGACACCCAAGGCTGGAGGGACCCATCCCAGGGACATTAAGGTAAGTTCAGGTAAGTTTTTTTAAAAAGTTTTTTTTGTGGCATAGGGGGGCCTGATTTGTGCCCCCTACATGCCACTATGCCAAATGACCATGCCCAGGGGACAGAAGTCCCCTGGGCATGGCCATTGGGCAAGGGGGCATGACTCCTGTCTTTGCTAAGACAGGAGTCATTTCTATAGGGGTTGGGAGTGAAAAAAAATGGCGCAAATCGGGTTGAGGCGAAAGAATTGCCTCAACCTGACTTGCCCCATTTCTTGACGCCCAAGCCCCATATCCCCCTACGCCGGCGCTGCCTGGTGTACGTCGTTTTTTTCCACGCACACCAGGCAGCGCCGGCGGCTAACGCCGGCTAACGTCATTGCTTAAATACGGCGCCCGCATGGCGCTTCAGAATGGCGTTAGCCGGCGCTAATTTTTTTGACGCAAAACTGCGTTAGCACAGTTTTGCGTCAAAAAGTATAAATATGGCCCAAAGTCTTTCAGGGTGCAACATCAGTATACATTTGGAAAACCATCAGGAGCAGAAATTAAAATTTAACTGTAAAAACACCCCTTTGAATCCAAATTGAAATTCATGGAAAGTGAGCAGCGTATAGGTGAAATACCACTTCAAGGTGCAAAAATTGCCCTTAGTTCAACATCAGATAGAGGGGGCAACATTTTAGGAATGCAAATCACATTTAAGAGCACAATCACGCATAGATTTAAAATCACTGTTCCTGCTGCATCCGTTGGGGTGTTGAAACCCTTTTAATAAAGCAAATGCTCCTTCACTGCAGAGCACAGACTCTTTCCCTAAATGTTTATGCACTGCAGTGAAAGCACTCAAACACACTTAAAAGACAATGTGAGACTGACATACTTGAATGGCATGCTGCAAATTGTTAATGACTTTTTATAATAATGCCTAAAGTGCGTTGATCCAAACAAACCAATAGCTGAAGGGAGTTTCCCCAAAGGCCCTCTTTGTATGTTTTTCTTGTTGATTACATTTTTTCTGGCAAACATCAAAATCTATCTTTAATGAGACATACTAGCTTTCAGATGTCATGACAGGGTTTGATATAGCATGACACTCCTTCCTACTGTCAAGGCCAATGCAGAGTTACACAGAAAAAGCGATCATATGGTGTTTGGGTGCTTTAACTTCCAGGCTGTTTTTTGACAGTGTGTACACAACTTATTCTGGGGGAAATTAACTTCATATGGTCTCTGTCTGAGCCTCATGTGAATTGTTATACAAAATAATATATCACTAATCAGAAATGATGATGTGGAGGCTTCTTGATATTTACTGTAAAAGAGGCCTCAAGCAAAGTTGAGGATTGCTGAATGCTCGGGCATGCATGTAGATTCCCACAAATCAATAAAAATATGCATATATCATGTCTTCTGTATGTAAAAGATTGCAAGTGTTTTGAAGCGAACAACAAAGGTTTAAAGTGACAGCAACACTGCTGTCTTGTAACGCTGCAAAGATTATGGTAATACATTTTAATTTGATTCAAGTGGCTCTAGACTGGAACAGTTAGCTGAGCATTATGTTTGCCCCCATTTTTATTGGCAAGATTAGATTGAAATAGAATTGAAAATCAAAAGTGTAATGATAGGTTTATTAAAATGTAATCCCTTTTGTGCGGAGGGCAGCTCAAAGCCGTCCTCTGCACTAGTGCTCGTGTGCGGATGGCAGCTACGAGCTGTCCCTAGACACGCAGCTGGAAATCCCTTTGGTGCTGACACCAGATGGATTTCCTCACACAGAAAATGGCCCTGTAAGATTACCATCAGGAAGAGCTTCCACAGCTCCTAAGGCTATTTCAGTTTTTTCATTAAAATACTGATTGGCGCGCATTGCACGCTGACATCATTCTCATTTCACTTTCACTGCATTAGTGCTTGGGGTTTATCTCAGCCCCCTGACTACCAATTCAGAATGGAAAGGTATAATTGGAAAGGGGAAAATATCCCCTTTCCAACGGTACCTTTCCGTAGTGGATCCTTGATTAGGGATCGCTTCAGGAGGGTGATCCCAATGCAGAAATCCACCCATTAGACACCTGTGGTTGGAGGAGCAGCCCCTTGGACAAGGGATTGTGCTCCCCCCTTAAAAACGTGTTATTACAGTCTTTCTGCTCCCTTGTGTGGTAGAGGGGGAAGTTACCCCATCCCCCCCGGGGAAGAGGGGACAGAAAGTCTGCTAGACAACCAGGATTTATTTTATTTTTTTAGGGGTGGGAGCTGTCTAGCATGGGCATGGCCATGCCTCCACCCCATAAAAATAGGGACACAGATTGTCTGTCCCTCCGGGGGGTGGATGGGGGCAATTACCATTACACATGGAGAGAGGAAGAGGGAGAAGGAGGGACAAATATGGAGGAACCCACCGTACTTAGCTCCCTATTTCTATAACTCAAAATACACAAGAAAGTACGGGGTTCTCTAAAGAGGACGTTGCGGGTACCAGCGTAGCCCTAGGTTGTACGTGTTCCTATTTGGAAGGGTAATGTCAGTGAAATGTCAGTAAGTAACTGCAGAGTGCATGCGCGGGGAGAGACACCGGGGGGGAGTTCCTCTTACGGACTAGGTGGTCTCACACACTATATAGTGTCATGCTTCATCATTTGACCACCTAGACCCACCCAGGTAGGACAGTGCCACCTGGGCGGACTCAACCTCACTGTTAAAGGAACAGGAGGGAGTGCGTAAATAAACTTGTTTCTGGAAAGATCGGGATCCAGCGGATCTAACCAAGGTCAATAGGAGTCCCCACGCAAGGGCTCCCATTGTCCTTGGTTTCATCCATTCCTGTCAGTGGCACCAGGCCCAGCCATATAAGTGGCAAAGCATTTTTATCAGCAGTACAGAGGCAATGCTGTGCGGTTGGAATGTTGTGATTCCAAAGGTTTTCATCATAGAAACGTGAGAAAAATGTGTGGTTTTAGACAATGTGTGAGGTTTGCAAAGGATTCTGGGTAAAACAACCTGGTGATAGCCACCCAAGTCACCCTAGCCAGGATTTCTCAAGGTATCTCATTTTGAAAAATATACAGGTTTGCTAGGTTTCCATTGGTGCTAACTGAGCTAGGACCCAAAAAACACAGCTACCCACTTTGCAAAAAATGGGTTAGTTTTGCGTGGAAAAATGTGATGTATTTGTGTTGTGTTTTGGGCCATTTCCTGTCGCGGGCACTAGGCCTACCCACACAATTGAGTTACCATTTTTATCAGGAGACCTAGAAGAATCTGGAATGTAAAGAAGTGTGTGTCTCTCGTCACATTCCTTAACTTTTCATCTCAGAAATGTGAGGCAAATTTGATTTTAGTCAAAGTTTGAGGTCTGGAAGGGATTCTGAGCAACCCACCCTGGTGAGAGCCATGCAAGTCACTTCATCCTGCATTCCTGTAGGTGTCTAGTTGTAAAAATTGTAAAGAGTTGCTAAGTTTCCCTAGGTGCCGGCTGAGCTTGGGCCCAAATACCGCAGCAACTGACTTTGCAAAAGATGGGTCGGTTTTGCATGGAAGCGTTTGATGTATGTTGTATTTTGGGACATTTCCTGTCACAGGCACTAGGCCACACAAGTGAGGTACTATTTTTATCAGGAGATTTAGGAGAATGCTGGGTGGAAGGAAGTTTGTGGTTCCCTGCAGATTCCAGATCTTTCTATCACAGACTTTTGAGGAAAATGCATTTTTAGTTAAAGTTTAAGGTTTGCAAGGGATTATGGGTAACAAAAACTGGTGAAAACCATGCAAGTAACCCCATCCCAAAATCCACACCTAGGCACATTGCAAAAAAACAGCCAGTTTTTAGTGGAAAAATGTTATGTGTCTATGTTGCATTTTATGCCATTTCATGTAGTGTGCAGTAGGCCCACCCACATAAGTGAGGTCTCATTTGTATGGGAGTCTTAGAATAGTAGAACGAGTGTTATTACCAATTGAATTTTTCTGTATTTGCACCTTCCAAATGTTAGGCAATGTGTAAGAAAGATGTCATTTTGTGAAATACCCAGTAGTTCACATGCTAGTATTGGTACCTACAAATTCAGAAATGTGCAAATAACCCCTTCTTCTAAACGTCATATCTTGTGCCCATTTCAGAAATGCATAGGTTTCCTTGACACCTATTTTTCACTATTCATATTTTACCATGTGAATTGCTCTATACCCGGTACCAATGGAAAACCATTGCAAGGTGCAGCTCAGTTATTGACTCTGGATACCTTCAGTTCTTTGAAACCCACACACCCAATAGATCATAAGGGACGAGCCAATTTATTGGTATATAG
Organism: Pleurodeles waltl; assembly: GCF_031143425.1. Lineage (NCBI taxonomy): Eukaryota > Metazoa > Chordata > Amphibia > Caudata > Salamandridae > Pleurodeles > Pleurodeles waltl. Next base: position 776,743,021 of record NC_090437.1, on the reverse strand, counting down.
CTTTTGTAAATCAGCCATTGGCTTTAGAAGTTACAAATAAAAACGATATCACAAATGCCCCTTTTTTCCTACTAATTTTCAATAGTTTTCATTTCAACACTTGGTTTCTTTAGTCTACATAAATTACCTCATGCTGAATTCAGAACTGTGTCTAGGTTTTGGAAATGTATAACTTTCTGGGATCCATGGTGGGTTTCACACCTGTTTTCTCCACAAACTCGATGGAGGTTGAAAGCACAGATAAATAAGAAAAATGGGCTATATCCATGTAAAATGTCAAAACTGTGTTAAAAAATACATTTTCTGAATAAAGTCTGTCTGTTCCTGAAAGCTGGGAAGAAGGTGATTTTAGAACCGCAAACCTTTCATTGATGCCATTTACAGTAACAAAAACAGACACTTTAATCTGCAGCACTTTTTTCCCATTTCCCCCTCAAAAATAATTTAGATATATTTTGCCTAATTTCTCAGTCGCCTCCAGGAGATTCCACAAACTCCACGTACCTTTAGAATCCCCAGGGTTTTAAAAAAAAACAGACTCATTTGGTGTGGATAGCTTTTGTGGACAAAAACTTGTGAAAACCTAAGTGCTACCCCAAATAGTTAAGAACAATCAAGAAATTCAAGACAAAATATTGGCTATCAATCATCAGTGTTAAAGAATCCTATCACAATAGAACATAAAACAAATCCAAGAAGACCTGGCAACACAACTGTGAGCAGCAAAATTGAAAAGATATATTGTTGAGACCGACACATGAATGGGATGCTAGACCACAAGTTCAGCTGGCTGCAGTCCTTACAATTTGCAGGAACATGAGTCTACTAAATATAAGTAATATATGCATTTTTTCCACACAAAAAAACAACCAATTCCCTGTTTAAATATTAGGGCAAAGTGAGCATGTCTGTATTCTCTCTGTTCTCTGTGGGTTGGTCTGTGCAGTGCTATTCCCTGCTTAACTTAAACTCCCATCAGTGGTTTGCAGCCATCTCTGCAGAGCCTAAACAAGTGGTTACTCTTTCAGCTCAGGCCTATTACTGCTGGCTGTAGTGCAATTATAAACTACCATTTCAACCTGGTAAAACAAACTTTTTGCCAGGCCTAAACCTTCCTTTTCAACACTTTTAAGCCATATTTAAGGTAGGTCCTAAAGGCTCGTAGGACAGGGTGTAAGGTATGTAAAAAACAGGACATGTGTAGGTTTTCATTGTTGTAGGTTTATATTCCAAGTAGACCAACACTGGGTTACCATATTACACTTTATTAGTGATAGCTTCAGTGTGGAAACAGATAGAGAAAGGGGTTTTAACTCATTTGAATTGAAATTTATAATCCTCATTAATGGTAAAGTTGCATTCTAGGTTACTTTTTGTAAAAATACCACGTTTTTAGAAAACTGGCATTTTTCTGCATAACCAAATGTGTCCTTCAGCCAGTGTCCAGGATCACAGGAATATGAATGGCTCTTGTGTATTCCTTCCAGACATGGGGACAATAACAGCATGGGTGTAGAGGAAGTAACAGGGTGGCTGGGAATGAGTTGTGCCCTGCCATGATCACACTTCATTGGACGCTGTCTGCAGCACACCCAAATGAACCTGTCACTAGGCCTGCCCTTGCCTTTGTCTCCCTTGCTGTTTGGAACCAAACCCAGAGGAAGGGGACGAAATGACCAGAACTAGTTTTGAGAGTAGGCCAGAGAATTACCCCAAACAAAGGCTGGCACTAGAAATAACTGTGTCAGAACTTAGTTTCAGAACATTCCTGGACCTGTGGAAGATTTAAAAGAAAAGATGCCTTGCTGCCCGAAAAAGAAAGACTTGGACCTACGTGCCTTAAACATAGGACCACTAAAAGTGGCTCCAAGAGTCTATTGGCTGTCATCCTCTTTCAGGTACAACAAGCTTCTAGATGCCTTTCCTGCAACTGCCCAGCTAACCAGCACCAAATTGATTTGTGTGAGCCCTGCTGCTGTCCTTTGCTGAGAGTCCTGATCCCCAAAATGTGCCTCCAAGGTTCCGAGGTCCTGAACCCTTTGGTGGCATTGCAGTGCATTTCTCTTGTCTCAAACTTACAGAAATCTGCACTCCAGGTGAAAACCCAGAGATTTTGACCACCTATGGAACTTGCATATGTGAAGCCCCAGCGCCCTCCTGTTCTTCGTCTCAGCTATTACCATCCGCAATGACTGCTGTGTCTCCTGCCAATATGAAGGTCCAGCCACAACCCACTCTTTGAACCATCAACCTCTTTGCAGCCCCTGCAAAGGCAAAACTCCAACTGTTGCTGCTCTAATGGACTCGGACATTGAGAAGGTAAAACCTCCACCGAGACAAACTAGACCCTGTATCCGATCTGCGCTTCATTGTGGTTGGTCTCAGCTTGTGACTTTGACCAGGTCCTGTGCAACCAAATACCTGTGAGTGGCACTTCGTGCTCTTTGGGACTATTTTCACCTTAACCTTTTAAAAAATCATACCTTTGGTTCTACTGATTTGGCTTTTTGTAATTTCGATGTCATTTAATGTATTTAATTTATTACAGTTCTGATTTGGTTTGCGATTTTTTATTGTGTTGTTTTTTAGCTTTATTGCTGTTTGAGTGATTCACAAATACTTTACACATTTCCTGTAGGTTAAGGCCCATCTGTTTGTGTGCCAGGCTACAGAAGGGTTAAACAAAGGTTTATTTAGTGACTTTTGTGGATTACCTTGACAAGGACTGTGGCGGTCATTCCAACCGCGGCGGGCGGCGGTCGCCGCCCACCATGCGGTTACCGCCGAATGACCGCACCGCGGTCAAAAGACCGCGGCAGCCATTATGGCTTTCCCGCTGGGCCGGCGGGCGACCGCCAAAAGGCCGCCCGCCGGCCCAGCGGGAAAGACCCAGCAACGATGAAGCCGGCTCCGAATGGAGCCGGCAGAGTTGCTGGGGTGCGACAGGTGCAGTGGCACCCGTCGCGATTTTCAGTGTCTGCACGGCAGACACTGAAAATCATTATGGGGCTCTGTTAGGGGGCCCCTGCACTGCCCATGCCAGTGGCATGGGCAGTGCAGGGGCCCCCAGGAGCCCCACGACACCCGTTCCCGCCATCCAAAACCGCCAGGACCAGGATGGCGGGAAGAGGGTCGGAATCCCCATGGCGGTGCTGCGAGCAGCGCCGCCATGGATGATTCTTTGGGGCAGGGCTAAATCGGCGGGAAAACGCCAGTTGCCCTTTTCTGACCGCGGCTTTACCGCCGCGGTCAGAATTGCCCATGAAGCACCGCCAGCCTGTTGGCGGTGCTTCCGCGGCCCTCTGCCCTGGCGGTTTTCAACCGCCAGGGTCAGAATGACCGCCTGTGTTTATTATTTGAATGGGGCTTCCACGCTTCTCATTTAATATCCCAATTTCCTACAGCCATATTTTGTCAGGCCTAGCTATGGAGACCATTCTACTACTGTTTGAGAATGAAAAATATAATATCCTTTCAAGATCTTTTTTCTTTTAAAGTATGAACATTTCTTGAATATATACTTAAAAAAAATAAAAAGCAGCACATACTTGGCAGTTACTGAAGTGGAACTGGTAGGAGAGACAGCAGCAAAAAAGAATAAATTACTAAATTGCCTGTCTCATTGTTCAAAGCTTCAACCAAAATAATCACCAGAGAAGGCATGGACATGCAGATCTGTCAAGACTGCAAAAAAGTTTAATTGTGATGTCTTGCATAACTTACATAAAACTCTTATACTCCCAGGCTATGATCCTTTTCATCACAAACGTATGGCACTTCTCTGTAAAAAAACTCTCATTCAAGTTTAATTCTCATGTGCACTGTTCTCCCCAATTTCAGTCCCCTTTGTGTCACTACTGACTTCTCAAGTGTACCCAGCTTGCATCCTATGACTCTCCAAACATGTAAATTGTTATAGACTGTGAAAACGCTGTGAAACTTGCCAAACATCAAAGAAAGTGTTTTAATGCAGAGCAATATTAGCTGCCTGAGATATTTTCAGAGCCAAAGCTTGGTTGTGTATCACTGAACGTTAGACACCTTGGAAACTTCTATATAAAGTTAGCTATTTTGGAATGTGGTGAAATGAAAATGGTGACCTGTGATTGTTAAAAGTGCTTGAGAATTCACTGCTGTGAGAGGTCTTTTGGAAAACAATTGCTAAAATAATGTTTATCAATGGTATCCTGTATGATGGGCCTGTCAGCCTTAGGGTGGTTGTCAGAAATGGGGTCTTTGGTTGGCAGTCACGTTACCCTCTGTCCAAACAAGGACCCTCACTCTAGTCAGGGTAAGTCACACACAAACCAAATTATCCTGTGCCCACCCTCTGGTAGCTTGGCACTGAGCAGTCAGGCTTAACTTAGAAGGCAATGTGTAAAGTATTTGTGACAATAAATGTCTCTTTCAAGCACATAGTACCTGGTTCGCGTACAAAATCTCTGCAGAGAACCTCAGAGGAGGAGATGCGTGGAAACAAAGGGGGTGTACGTCGATTTCTCAGACCGCACGCGGCGATGAGTCATTTAGTTTTAACGCAGGGACGGCTGTGTGTCGATTTCCGGCACTCAGTCGTGGATCCTCTTTGGGTTGCGGGGTTTTCGGAGGCCCTGGGATGATGCATGTCACAGGGGCTGTGTCGATCCGGTCTGCGTTGCGTGAAAATTTCTACCGCACGGCAGGTGCTGCCTCTCTGGAAGTCGGGCTGTGTCATTCTAGCTTGGATGTGCGTCAATCCAGTGGGCGGTTCGTCAAATTTCCGAACGCTACACTAACGCTGCATCAATCTTCACAGTGCAAAGTTGGGCTGCGTCATTCCGGTTTGGCGTGCGGTAGGTTTTTCACCACGGTGCAGGCTGTGCATCGTTTCTGGCAGGCGTTGCTTTGATTTTCACTGCACAAGGAGTCCTTCTTGTAGAGATGAAGTCTTTTTGGTCCTAAGACTTCAGGGAACAGGAGGCAAGCTCTATCCAAGCCCTTGGAGAGCACTTCTCACCACAGCCAGAAAGCAGCAGGGCAGCAGGGCAATAGCAAGGCAGCCGTCCTTCACAGAAAGCAGTCAGGCGAGTCCTTTGGGCAGCCAGCCAGTTCTTCTTGGCAGGATGCACGTTCTGGTTCAGGTTCTCTTCCCCAGGAAGTGTCTCAGTTGGTAGGGGCAGAGGCCCTGTTTAAATATCCAAATGTGCCCTTAAAGTGGGGGAGACTTCAAAGAGTGGCTTAGTCGTGCACAAGGTCCCCTTTCAGTTCAATCCTGTCTGCCAGGGTCCCAGTAGGGGATGTGGCAGTCCTTTGTGTGAGAGCAGGCTACTGTCCTTTGACATGCAAATGTCAGGCCCTCCACCGTCCCAGCCCAGGAAGGCTCATTCAAAATGCAGATGTATGCAAGTGAGGCTGAGTATCCTGTGTTTGGGGTGTGTCTGAGTGAATGCACAAGGGAGCTGTCAACTCAACCCAGCCATACGTGGATTGTAATACACAGAAGGATTTAAGTCCAGAGAAATGCTCAATTTCTAAAAGTGGCATTTCTAAAATAGTAATAATAAATCCAACTTCACCAGTCAGCAGGATTTTATATTACCATTCTGGCCATACTAAATATGACCTTCCTACTCCTTTCAGATCAGCAGCTACCACTTCAATACTGTATGAGGGCAGCCCCAATGTTAGCCTATGAAGGGAGCAGGCCTCACAGTAGTGCAAACATGAATTTAGGAGTTTTATACTACCAGGACATGTAAACTACACAGGTACATGTCCTGCCTGTCACCCACACAGCACCCTGCTCTAGGGGTTACCTAGGGCACACATTAGAGGTGACTTATATGTGGAGAAAGGGGAGGTTTAGGCTTGGCAAGTACTTTTAAATGCCAAGTCGAGGTGACAGTGAAACTGCACACACAGGCCTTGCAATGGCAGGCCTGAGACAAGGAAAAGGGGCTACTTAAGTGGGTGGCACAACCAGTGCTGCAGGCCCACTAGTAGCATTTAATCTACCGGCCCTATGCACATAGAGTGCACATTACTAGGGAAGTAAAATAATAGTCCAATCAGGTATGATTCAAGGTTACCATGTTTTAAGGGAGAGAGCATATGCACTTTAGCACTGGTTAGCAGTGGTAAAGTGTGCAGAGTCTAAAAGCCAGCAAAAACAGTCTCCAAAAAGTGGAGGGAGGCAGGCAAAAAGTTAGGGGTGACCACCCTAAGGCTGTCAGGTCTAACAGGTGGTACTTGAATAAACTGTTCCTTCATGCCTTCACAATATTTCTACCTTAGTCGCCAATGATAAAGGTTTTTACAATCTTATCCATTTCATATCTTCTGTTTTTTTTTATAGACAGCTGCTCTACAAAATGCGCTTAACGCCATATTGAGGTTTGTAAGCCTATCTACATCTCGTGAAAGCACTTATTCCTCGAAAAGGTGCCCAGCAGAGCATAGCTGTTGCTGCTATGGTGATTCCCACTGAGCAAAGTGCGGCTTCAGATTCGGGCGACTTGAAAGTCTGCCAAGCGCTCAGCAGAAAAGCGATCTTAATAATATATAGTGGTTGCTGTTAAGCACTGAACAAAATGTTGCTCAAATTACAGGGTGACCTGTTACATAAGCAGAATCTCAAGGGCACAGCTTTATTTGTGTATTTCTATGGCCTAGAAATTCTGTCAGCAGGTCTATTACTGTACTTTGTACCTATTGTTGTACATAAAATTGGTACATGTAGCTTGATTTCTTTTCATCAGACCTTGCCTGTACATAGTAATATTTATTGCTTTGTTTACCAAAATACGCATGCAGTATAATAAAGCTGACAACCTCACCTGCCAGCAACCCTCTAAAATAGCAGCTAGAGCGACTGTATTTGAAACGTTGATACTTTGAAGGCCAGGATTAATTTCAGAACCTCCTTCAATATCTTATAGCACCTCACACAAAACAACGTGAATATTTGTATAACTCTGTAAACATCTGGCTAGATTCCAAAAGATTCTTACAAATGTTTTTCTCTTGTGCTGTTCCAGTCTTTTGGATTTCGTGGCCAGAAGATACAACATATTAAAGACTTGCTTTTATTCTGGGGAAAAAAACACAACTCTTCTGTTTTAGTTTCTTCTAAATGCTTATTTCATTTCTCTGTACATCAGTTTTTTGACTTCTTAATCATTTGGATGTACAACTCAGATCTTCTAGCTTGGGATTTGTTTGTACTCTTTTGTCCTCTTCCTTTTCCTTTTCTTTCAGTCATTTTCATTTTCACTATATTGTGGCCTATTTTTCTAGTAACTCAAATTACCAACTCCCTTTGTACAGACTCAATAGCTCTTTCTTCCTTTCGTGGCTCACACTGCTCACCATATCCCTGCTATAAGCTAAGCATCTTCTTGTTCCCCTAAACCTTTGTTTGTCCTCTAGTCCCCTCGTTTCGAACACTTAGTAAACATTATCTTTAAGCACGCCTAGATGTTTTTCTAACTCCAGCTCTTTTTCGACACTTCCCCATCAATTCTTATTCGATTTTTCTTCCTCCTCTTTCGATATTCTTTACGTAATTATGTTCATCACATTTAATCAGTAAGATGCTACCTGCCTATCCTTTCCCCTAATGCAGTCTAGGTTTCTGTCCCAATTGTTATGATAAAAATTATAATGTAATATAAATCCTTTACTATTTGTTGGTTATTTGTGAAGCATGCTAATACCACTTGGTAATTCTGTGGTACATAAAAAATGTAAATAAAATAACGAGTGTTGATCCGACATAGCTGGTGTGTAACAAAAAGATATAGACAGTTAAATCTATAAGCATGATAAACAAAAATAATCTATATTTAGAGTAGATGGAAAAATAAGAATGGGAACGCCCCACATGATCTGCCGGTAGGCCTGCCCGAACCCCCTCCCCTACTGTGTGCTGACGTCAGGCTGCATGTCATCGTAGGAAGCCCTGAGGAAGCCGTGAGCGGAGCCCACAGCAGTGGAGAAATGCTGCAGCGAGGAGGAACTAAGGCAAACGGGACAGAGGAAAAGACACCCCCTCTCAAGTTGCCGCTTGAGTTTGTGCTCATATTTTGAGGAGCCATTGGTGGAGGCGGGGTGCTGTGTGCTCGACTCCCCCTCCAATATTAAAAAGGGCAAAAAGTGGCTTAAACGCCCCACGGTTGCACACAACGGAAAAATATCCAGCCACCACTTTGGGATGGCAATGGTTAAGGCCACATTACCATGAGGGTTAATCCAAGAATTTGTCAATCCAGACTCTGAGGTGCCCCCGGCCAGAAATGCAGAGAGCTCCGACTGGGAAATAATCAAGAGGTCTTGTTGTTGGTAAATGGACAGGTTATGCCTGCCCTTCTAATGAAATGCCCAGGTATTTGCTTCTACAATGAGCATAAATACAGTGGAAGGTGCCTGTGGTCTAGAAGAGGGTTCTGATGGAATGCGTGATTATCCTCTTTTTCTAAAAAATTCCGGATATGCAGCATGCAGTAAATATCATGCCATCTGTGGGTGTTGCTGACATGACACTAGAGAAGAGTGATAGGCTGAACTATTCTCAAATATCTCCGTTGATAATGGTTTCATCAACAAAGTAGGGACCCCAGGAATTACCTAACCAGGCAGTGAGGCAGGATCAGTTGTCAGGGGATCCTCCTGTAAAGGGGTGCCGGAAGCCAAGTCAGCAGGTCATAAAGAGTGTGATGATCAAACTTTCATGCAGGCTGAGATTTTGGGTTATCAAATGGAGCAACTGGAGGATTAGCATGGGAAGGTTAGGTGCAGTTGCTTGCTTTTGCTAGAGACAATCTGGATGGAATTGCGTGAGCGAATGGAGACAGCAGTGAGTAATGAACGGTTGGATAAAATTCACAAATCAATTGAGCAAATCTCATCACGTTTCCAGGTGTTGGAACAGATAGTATCAGGTTTGGAAGACTGCTCAATGGTATGGGAGCTTGGTAAAATACAGAAAAAGCTGACTGAATCTCAAATTAAAATGGAAGAGATGCAAAATTATGCAAGGATGTTAAGCCTCCATTTCATAGGGGGGGTCCCAGATAGGGCAGAAAACCAGGGCAAGCATTGGGATATGGTCGAGTTCATGGATGATTTGATCGGGATTTATATTCTGGCAGAATGGAAGAGGTGTTTGAAGTGATTAAAAGTCTCAAGAAAGGGAAAGCACCCGTTCCTGACAACCTACCAAATGATTTATATAGACTACTCAAAGAAGACTTGGCCCCAGTTATTTTGGAGCTATTTAATCAAGTTTTTCTTGATGCAATAGAAGCGCCAAAATCACTTTGATTTTAAAACCCAGGAAGGATCCTGCGCAATGTGAGTCTTATAGTCCCATTTCATTATTGAACTCAGACAGTAAATTTTACACACACATTTTATCCAAGTGGCTTGAGAAGGTGGCTGGGACTTTGGTGCACGAAGACCAGAAAGGCTTTATTAAGGGGAGACAACTTCACAAACTCACACATGACTTACTGGGTGCAATAGATCTGGCACTCCAGGAGGTTGCTCCCTTTCTGATGCGGCCAAAGCGTTCGATCAGGTCAGGTGGCCCTTTCTACAGATGGATTTGGAGGCCTGTAGGTTTGGGAAAGTCTTTGCCAGGGCAGTAAGAGCTCTGTATAACAATTCAACAGCAAGAATATTGATTGATGATTAGCCGTCAAAAGAATTTAGGATTTGGTGAGGGACTCGTCAGGGCGGCCCGCTTTCCCCTCTCCTCTTTAATTTGTATATTGAACCCCTGGCCATAAAGATTAGAGAGAATAGTAGTATTCTTCCATTCCAAAGCCAAGGAGGGGAAAAGAAAGTGGCACTATATGCCGACAATTTAGTGATATATACTGGGGATGTGGTGGGATCCCTTCCTTGTATACTTTTTGCCCTATAGAAATTTGGTAGGGTGTCTGGTTATTCTGTAAATCAGGAAAAAACTGGAATAATGTGTTAGAATGTGGTGTATAAAAGCCCATTAGTTAAACAAGAGATTAAATATTTGGGGATACAGGTAACAGCTAACCTTGAAGAGATTCCCAAGGTCAACTTTAATAAAGTATGGGCGGAAACAAGGAGGCTTTTAAAGACATGGGCTAGCCTCCCATTATCCCTAATACGTAGGTCAAACATTTTAAAAATGATTGTTCTCCCAAAGTTTACTTTCCTGTTTAATACAATCTGTAGGAAAGTACCATCTTGCCTGGCATGTTACCCCCATTTTTCACTGTATATATGTTGTTTTAGTTGTATGTGTCACTGGGACCCTGCTAGTCAGGGCCCCAGTGCTCATAAGTGTGCCTGAATGTGTTACCTGTGTTATGACTAACTGTCTCACTGAGGCTCTGCTAACCAGAACCTCAGTGGTTATGCTCTCTCATTACTTTCAAATTGTCACTAACAGGCTAGTGACCAATTTTACCAATTTACATTGGCTTACTGGAACACCCTTATAATTCCCTAGTATATGGTACTGAGGTACCTAGGGTATTGGGGTTCCAGGAGATCCCTATGGGCTGCAGCATTTCTTTTGCCACCCATAGGGAGCTCTGACAATTCTTACACAGGCCTGCCACTGCAGCCTGAGTGAAATAACGTCCACGTTATTTCAGAGCCATTTTACACTGCACTCAAGTAACTTATAAGTCACCTATATGTCTAACCTTCTCCTGGTAAAGGTTGGGTGCTAAGTTACTTAGTGTGAGGGCACCCTGGCACTAGCCAAGGTCCCCCCACATTGTTCAGGGCCAATTCCCCGGACTTTGTGAGTGCGGGGACACCATTACACGCGTGCACTACATATAGGTCACTACCTATATGTAGCTTCACAATGGTAACTCCGAATATGGCCATGTAATATGTCTATGATCATGGAATTGCCCCCTCTATACCATCCTGGCATAGTTGGCACAATCCCATGGTCCCAGTGGTCTGTAGCACAGACCCTGGTACTGCCAAACTGCCTTTCCCGGGGTTTCACTGCAGCTGCTGCTGCTGTCAACACCTCAGACAGGCAGCTGCCCTCCTGGGGTCCAGCCAGGCCTGGCCCAGGATGGCAGAACAAAGGACTTCCTCTGAGAGAGGGTGTTACACCCTCTCCCTTTGGAAAATGGTGTGAAGGCAGGGGAGGAGTAGCCTCCCCCAGCCTCTGGAAATGCTTTCATGGGCACATTTGGTGCCCATTTCTGCATAAGCCAGTCTACACCGGTTCAGGGACCCCTTAGCCCTGCTCTGGCGCGAAACTGGACAAAGGAAAGGGGAGTGACCACTCCCCTGACCTGTACCTCCCCTGGGAGGTGCCCAGAGCTCCTCCAGTGTGCTCCAGACCTCTGCCATCTTGGAAACAGAGGTGCTGCTGGCACACTGGACTTCTCTGAGTGGCCAGTGCCATCAGGTGACGTCAGAGACTCCTTCTGATAGGCTCCTTCAGGTGTTGCTAGCCTATCCTCTCTCCTAGGTAACCAAACCCTCTTTTCTGGCTATTTAGGGTCTCTGTCTCTTGGGATTCCTTAGATAACGAATGCAAGAGCTCATCCGAGTTCCTCTGCATCTCTCTCTTCACCTTCTGCCAAGGAATCGACTGCTGACCGCGCTGGAAGCCTGCAAAACTGCAACATAGTAGCAAAGACGACTACTGCAACTCTGTAACGCTGATCCTGCCGCCTTCTCGACTGTTTTCCTGGTGGTGCATGCTGTGGGGGTAGTCTGCCTCCTCTCTGCACTAGAAGCTCCGAAGAAATCTCCTGTGGGTCGACGGAATCGTCCCCCTGCAACCGCAGGCACCAAAAACTGCATCACCGGTACCTTGGGTCTCCTCTCAGCACGACGAGCGAGGTCCCTTGAATCCAGCAACTCTGTCCAAATGACTCCCACAGTCCAGTGACTCTTCAGTCCAAGTTTGGTGGAGGTAAGTCCTTGCCTCCCCACGCCAGACTGCATTGTTGGAAACCGCGACTTTTGCAGCTACTCCAGCCTCCGTGCACTTCCGGCAGAAATCCTTTGTACACAGTCCAGCCTGGGTCCACGGCACTCTAACCTGTATTGCACAACCTCATAAGTTGTTCTCCGGCGACGTGGGACTCCTTTGTGCGACTTCGGGTGAGCACTGTTTCACGCATCCTTGTAGTGCCTGTTTCTGGCACTTCTCCGGGTGCTGCCTGCTGCTGAGAGGGCTCCTTGTCTTGCTCGACGTCCCCTCTGTCCCTTTACGCAATTTGCGACATCCTGGTCCCTCCTGGGCCACAGCAGCATCCAAAAACACTTACCGCACGATTTGCAGCTAGCAAGGCTTGTTGGTGGTCTTTCGGCGGGAAAACACTTCTGCACAACTCTCCACGGCGTGAGGGATCCATCCTCCAAAGGGGAAGTCTCTAGCCCTTGTCGTTCTTGCAGAAACCTACGCTTCTACTGTCCAGTAGCAGCTCCTTTGCACCCACAGCTGGCATTTCCTGGGTATCTGCCCATCTCCGACTTGCTTGTGACTTTTGGACTTGGTCCCCTTGTTCCACAGGTACCCTCAACTGGAAATCCATCATTGTTGCATTGTTGGTTTGTGTCTTTCCTGCAGAATTCCCCTATCACGACTTCTATGTCCTTTGGGGAACTTTAGTGCACTTTGCACTCACTTTTCAGGGTCTTGGGGTGGGCTATTTTTCTAACCCTTACTATTTTCTAATAGTCCCAGCGACCCTCTACAAGGTCACATAGGTTTGGGGTCCATTCGTGGTTCGCATTCCACTTTTGGAGTATATGGTTTGTGTTGCCCCTATCCCTATGTGTCTCTATTGCATCCTATTGTAACTATACATTGTTTGCACTGTTTTCTAATACTATTACTGCATATTTTGGTATTGTGTACATATATCTTGTGTATATTTGCTATCCTCATACTGAGGGTACTCACTGAGATACTTTTGGCATATTGTCATAAAAATAAAGTACCTTTATTTTTAATATATCTGTGTATTGTGTTTTCTTATGATATTGTGCATATGACACTAAGTGGTACTGTAGGAGCTTCACTCGTCTCCTAGTTCAGCCTAAGCTGCTCTGCTAAGCTACCATTATCTATCAGCCTATGCGGCTAGACACCCTATACACTAATAAGGGATAACTGGGCCTGGTGCAAGGTGCAAGTACCCCTAGGTACTCACTACAAGCCAGTCCAGCATCATACATTGGTTGTGTAGCGGTGGGATAAGTGCTTTGAGACTACTTACCACTCTTGTCATTGTACTTTTCATAAGAGAAAAATATACAAAACAAGTTCAGTGTGTGTACACATAACTAAAAAGTTTTGCATTTCCTCTTTTCACTCTTTTCTAAAGTGCTGAAAAGTACTTCTAAACTTTCAAAAAGTTCTAAAAAGTTTTAAAAGTTTTTTTTTCTCTGTCTTTCAAAAAGCTCTGACAAACTTTTTTCTCTTTTTCTATCACTTTAACTCTCTCAAAAAATGTCTGGCACAGTCCAAAATGTTGATCTGTCCAAACTTGCATATGATCACCTTAGCTGGAAAGGAGCAAGGAGTCTCTGCATAGAGAGAGGTTTGAGTGTAGGGAAGAATCCTTCCTTGGAATTGTTACTTAACATGCTTAGAGAACAAGATAAGGCTAAAAGTGCCCCATCTGTTGAAAAAGTAGCTAATGGTTCCCAATCTGATCCCAGGACTCCCCCAGGAAAAGATTCAGGAAAGGAACTTCTTAGCCTGCCCATTACTAGACAGTCTAGCATAGTTGGTACTGAGGTGGAGTCACATCATACAGATGGTGTGCTCTCACATTACACTGTCAGCCAAGCTGTTAGGGTGCCCTCTGTAAGGGATAGGTCTCCTTCTGTTCATTCTCATCATACTTCTGTGTCTAGGAATGTCCCTCCCGCCCACCCTGATGACAGATTGTTAGAAAGGGAGCTCAATAGATTGAGAGTGGAACAAACCAGACTGAAGCTCAAGAAGCAACAGCTGGATTTGGATAGACAGTCCTTAGAAGTAGAGAAGGAGAGACAGAAACTGGGTTTAGAAACCCATGGTGGCAGCAGCAGTATTCCCAATAGTCATCCTGCAAAAGAGCATGATTCTAGGAATCTGCACAAGATAGTTCCCCCTTATAAGGAGGGGGATGACATTAACAAGTGGTTTGATGCACTTGAGAGGGCCTGTGTTGTACAGGATGTCCCTCAAAGGCAGTGGGCTGCTATCCTATGGCTATCATTTAGTGGAAAGGGTAGGGATAGGCTCCTTACTGTGAAAGAAAGTGATGCCAATAATTTTACAGTTCTTAAGAATGCACTCCTGGATGGTTATGGCTTAACCACTGAACAATACAGGATAAAGTTCAGAGAGACCAAAAAGGAGTCTTCACAAGACTGGGTTGATTTCATTGACCATTCAGTGAAGGCCTTGGAGGGGTGGTTACATGGCAGTAAAGTTACTGATTATGACAGCCTGTATAACTTGATCCTGAGAGAGCATATTCTTAATAATTGTGTGTCTGATTTGTTGCACCAGTACTTGGTGGACTCTGATCTGACCTCTCCCCAAGAATTGGGAAAGAAGGCAGACAAATGGGTCAGAACAAGGGTGAACAGAAAAGTTCATACAGGGGGTGACAAAGATGGCAACAAGAAGAAGGATGGTAAGTCTTCTGACAAGGGTGGGGACAAATCTAAAAATGAGTCTTCATCAGGCCCACAAAAACACTCTGGTGGGGGTGGTATTCCCAAATCCTCTTCAAATCAAAACAAAGAAAATAAACCATGGTGCTATTTATGTATAATAAAAGGCCATTGGACAACAGATCCCAGTTGTCCAAAGAAAAGCACCAAGCCTCCTACCACTACAGCCCCTACTGCTACACCTAGTGTCTCTACCAATAGCAGTGGTGGTGGGAACAAACCTACTAATAGCCAATCCAAGGGAGTAGCTGGGCTCACTTTTGGTAATTTAGTTGGGGTTGGTCTGATTAGGGAGACCACAGAGGCTGTGTTAGTCTCTAAGGGGGCTATTGATTTAGCCACCTTGGTTGCTTGTCCCCTTAACATGGATAAGTACAAGCAACTACCCCTAATAAATGGTGTTGAGGTTCAGGCCTACAGGGACACTGGAGCCAGTGTGACTATGGTCATAGAGAAACTGGTCCACCCTGAACAACACCTACTTGGTCACCAGGAACAAGTAACCGATGCTCACAACAACACACTTAGCCACCCCATGGCTGTTGTAAATCTCAACTGGGGGGGGGTTACTGGTCCAAAGAAAGTTGTGGTAGCTTCAGATTTACCTGTAGACTGTCTATTAGGGAATGATTTGGAGACATCAGCTTGGTCAGATGTGGAGTTGGAGGCCCATGCAGCAATGCTGGGCATCCCAGGGCATATTTTTGCTTTAACAAGGGCTCAGGCCAAATAGCAAAAAGGACAGGGAAGCTTGGATCCTGGAACAATGGACCAAGTGCTCCCTAAAGCTAGGGCTAGTAGAAGTAAAGCACTTCCTACTATCCCTCCCTCTACAGTGAATTCTACTTCTGAGGAAGAAGAATTTCCTCCCTGTGCAGAACCTACACCAGAGGAGCTGGAAGCAGACACTGCTGAGCTTTTGGGTGAAGGGGGGCCTGCCAGGGAGGAGCTGAGTGTGGCACAGCATACCTGTCCCACACTAGAGGGTCTAAGACAGCAAGCTGTCAAACAAGCTAATGGGGATGTCAGTGACTCACACAGAGTTTACTGGGAGGACAACCTCTTGTACACTGAAGCAAGGGATCCTAAACCTGGAACTGGCAGGAGGTTAGTGATTCCTCAGGAGTACAGAAAGTTCCTCCTAACTCTAGCCCACGACATTCCCCTAGCTGGGCATCTAGGACAAATGAAAACTTGGGACAGGCTTGTTCCCTTGTTTCATTGGCCTAGAATGTCTGAGGACACAAAAGAATTGTGTAAGTCCTGTGAAACCTGTCAAGCCAGTGGCAAGACAGGTGGCACCCCAAAGGCACCCCTTATTCCACTGCCTGTGGTTGGGGTTCCCTTTGAAAGGGTAGGGGTTGACATAGTTGGCCCCCTTGACCCTCCTACTGCTTCAGGCAATAGGTTTATCTTGGTGGTAGTGGACCATGCCACAAGATATCCTGAAGCAATTCCTTTAAGGACCACTACAGCACCTGCAGTGGCAAAGGCCCTCCTGGGTATATTTTCCAGGGTGGGCTTCCCAAAGGAACTAGTATCAGACAGGGGAAGCAATTTCATGTCTGCTTACTTAAAGGCCATGTGGAAGGAGTGTGGTGTGACTTACAAGTTCACTACACCCTATCATCCACAAACTAATGGACTGGTAGAGAGATTTAACAAAACTCTCAAAGGCATGATTATGGGACTCCCTGAAAAACTCAGCAGGAGATGGGATATCCTTTTACCATGCCTCCTTTTTGCCTACAGGGAGGTACCCCAGAAAGGAGTGGGCTTCAGCCCCTTTGAACTCCTCTTTGGACACCCTGTTAGGGGTCCACTAACACTTGTCAAGGAGGGTTGGGAACAACCTTTAAAAGCTCCAAAACAAGATATTGTGGATTATGTGCTTGGCCTCAGATCAAGGATGGCTGAGTATATGAAAAAGGCCAGTAAAAACCTTCAGGCCAGCCAAGAGCTCCAGAAGCAATGGCATGATCAGAAGGCTGTTTTGGTTCAGTATCAACCAGGGCAGAAAGTGTGGGTCTTGGAGCCTGTGGCACCAAGAGCACTCCAAGATAAATGGAGTGGACCCCACATAATTGTTGAAAAGAAGGGTGAAGTCACCTACTTAGTTGACTTAGGCACTGCCAGGAGTCCCCTTAGGGTGCTCCATGTCAATCGCCTGAAACCCTACTATGACAGGGCTGATCTCACCCTGCTCATGGCAACTGATGAGGGACAGGAAGAAGACAGTGATCCTCTACCTGATCTCTTCTCTTCCACAGAACAAGATGCTCTAGTGGAAGGTGTAGTTTTGGCTGATTGTCTTACTGCTGAGCAGAAAGACCATTGCATAAATCTCCTGGGTCAGTTTTCTGAACTCTTCTCTACTGTGCCAGGTACCACTTCTTGGTGTGAGCACACTATAGATACTGGAGACAGCTTGCCTGTCAAAAGTAAGATCTATAGGCAGCCTGACCATGTCAGGGACTGCATAAAGCAAGAGGTGCAGAAAATGTTAGAACTAGGAGTGGTTGAGCACTCTGAAAGTCCATGGGCTTCTCCTGTGGTACTTGTACCAAAACCTCATTCCAAGGATGGAAAGAAGGAAATGCGGTTTTGTGTAGATTACAGAGGTCTCAACCAGGTAACCAAAACAGATGCTCACCCTATACCCAGGGCAGATGAGCTCATAGATACACTGGCATCTGCCAAGTATCTAAGCACTTTTGATTTGACTGCAGGGTATTGGCAGATCAAATTATCAGAAGATGCTAAACCTAAAACTGCATTTTCAACCATTGGAGGACATTACCAATTCACAGTAATGCCTTTTGGATTGAAAAATGCACCTGCCACTTTTCAGAGGTTGGTGAACACAGTCCTGCAAGGGCTGGAAGCTTTTAGTGCAGCATATTTGGACGATATAGCTGTCTTTAGCTCCAGTTGGGATGATCACCTGGTCCACCTATGGAAAGTTTTAGAGGCCCTGCAAAAGGCAGGCCTCACTATCAAGGCTTCAAAGTGCCAGATAGGGCAGGGGAAGGTGGTTTATCTGGGACACCTTGTTGGTGGGGAACAGATTGCACCACTTCAGGGGAAAATCCAAACTATTATAGATTGGGTTCCCCCTACTACTCAGACTCAGGTGAGAGCCTTCCTAGGCCTCACTGGGTATTACAGGAGGTTCATTAAGAACTATGGCTCCATTGCAGCCCCTCTTAATGACCTCACATCCAAAAAAATGCCTAAAAAGGTATTGTAGACAGCTAGCTGTCAGAAAGCTTTTGAGGAGCTGAAGCAGGCCATATGCTCTGCACCTGTCCTGAAAAGCCCTTGTTCCTCTAAAAAATTCTACGTCCAAACTGATGCATCTGAATTAGGAGTAGGGGCAGTCCTATAACAACTTAATTCTGAGGGCCAGGATCAATCTGTTGCTTTTATTAGTAGGAGGTTGACCCCTAGAGAAAAGCGTTGGTCTGCCATTGAGAGGGAGACCTTTGCTTTGGTCTGGGCACTGAAGAAGTTGAGGCCATACTTGTTTGGCACTCACTTCATTGTTCAGACAGACCACAAACCTCTACTTTGGCTAAAAAAAATGAAAGGTGAAAATCCTAAATTATTGAGGTGGTCCATATCCCTACAGGGAATGGACTATACAGTGGAACATAGACCTGGGAGTAGCCACTCCAATGCAGATGGACTCTCCAGATATTTCCACTTAGACAATGAAGACTCATCAGGTCATGGCTAGTCTTATTGTCCTTCGTTTGGGGGGGGGTTGTGTAGGAAAGTACCAGCTTGCCTGGCATGTTACCCCCATTTTTCACTGTATATATGTTGTTTTAGTTGTATGTGTCACTGGGACCCTGCTTGTCAGGGCCCCAGTGCTCATAAGTGTGCCTGAATGTGTTACCGGTGTTATGACTAACTGTCTCACTGAGGCTCTGCTAACCAGAACCTCAGTGGTTATGCTCTCTCATTACTTTCAAATTGTCACTAACAGGCTAGTGACCAATTTTACCAATTTACATTGGCTTACTGGAACACCCTTATAATTCCCTAGTATATGGTACTGAGGTACCCAGGGTATTGGGGTTCCAGGAGATCCCTATGGGCTGCAGCATTTCTTTTGCCACCCATAGGGAGCTCTGACAATTCTTACACAGGCCTGCCACTGCAGCCTGAGTGAAATAACGTCCACGTTATTTCACAGCCATTTTACACTGCATTTAAGTAACTTATAAGTCACCTATATGTCTAACCTTTACCTGGTAAAGGTTGGGTGCTAAGTTACTTAGTGTGAGGGCACCCTGGCACTAGCCAAGGTGCCCCCACATTGTTCAGGGCCAATTCCCCGGACTTTGTGAGTGCGGGGACACCATTACACGTGTGCACTACATATAGGTCACTACCTATATGTAGCTTCACAATGGTAACTCCGAATATGGCCATGTAATATGTCTATGATCATGGAATTGCCCCCTCTATACCATCCTGGCATAGTTGGCACAACCCCATGGTCCCAGTGGTCTGTAGCACAGACCCTGGTACTGCCAAACTGCCTTTCCCGGGGTTTCACTGCAGCTGCTGCTGCTGCTAACCCCTCAGACAGGCAGCTGCCCTCCTGGGGTCCAGCCAGGCCTGGCCCAGGATGGCAGAACAAAGGACTTCCTCTGAGAGAGGGTGTTACACCCTCTCCCTTTGGAAAATGGTGTGAAGGCAGGGGAGGAGTAGCCTCCCCCAGCCTCTGGAAATGCTTTCATGGGCACATTTGGTGCCCATTTCTGCATAAGCCAGTCTACACCGGTTCAGGGACCCCTTAGCCCTGCTCTGGCGCGAAACTGGACAAAGGAAAGGGGAGTGACCACTCCCCTGACCTGTACCTCCCCTGGGAGGTGCCCAGAGCTCCTCCAGTGTGCTCCAGACCTCTGCCATCTTGGAAACAGAGGTGCTGCTGGCACACTGGACTGCTCTGAGTGGCCAGTGCCATCAGGTGACATCAGAGACTCCTTCTGATAGGCTCCTTCAGGTGTTGCTAGCCTATCCTCTCTCCTAGGTAGCCAAACCCTCTTTTCTGGCTATTTAGGGTCTCTGTCTCTTGGGATTCCTTAGATAACGAATGCAAGAGCTCATCCGAGTTCCTCTGCATCTCTCTCTTCACCTTCTGCCAAGGAATCGACTGCTGACCGCGCTGGAAGCCTGCAAAACTGCAACATAGTAGCAAAGACGACTACTGCAACTCTGTAACGCTGATCCTGCCGCCTTCTCGACTGTTTTCCTGGTGGTGCATGCTGTGGGGGTAGTCTGCCTCCTCTCTGCACTAGAAGCTCCGAAGAAATCTCCCATGGGTCGACGGAATCGTCCCCCTGCAACCGCAGGCACCAAAGAACTGCATCACCGGTACCTTGGGTCTCCTCTCAGCACGATGAGCGAGGTCCCTTGAATCCAGCAACTCTGTCCAAATGACTCCCACAGTCCAGTGACTCTTCAGTCCAAGTTTGGTGGAGGTAAGTCCTTGCCTCCCCACGCCAGACTGCATTGTTGGAAACCGCGACTTTTGCAGCTACTCCGGCCTCCGTGCACTTCTGGCGGAAATCCTTTGTGCACAGTCCAGCCTGGGTCCACGGCACTCTAACCTGCATTGCACGACCTCCTAAGTTGTTCTCCGGCGACGTGGGACTCCTTTGTGCGACTTCGGGTGAGCACCGTTTCACGCATCCTCGTAGTGCCTGTTTCTGGCACTTCTCCGGGTGCTGCCTGCTGCTGAGAGGGCTCCTTGTCTTGCTCGACGTCCCTTCTGTCCCTTGACGCAATTTGCGACATCCTGGTCCCTCCTGGGCCACAGCAGCATCCAAAAACACTTACCACATGATTTGCAGCTAGCAAGGCTTGTTGGCGGTCTTTTGGCAGGAAAACACTTCTGCACAACTCTCCACGGCGTGAGGGATCCGTCCTCCAAAGGGGAAGTCTCTAGCCCTTGTCGTTCTTGCAGAAACCTATGCTTCTACTGTCCAGTAGCAGCTCCTTTGCACCCACAGCTGGCATTTCCTGGGCATCTGCCCATCTCCGACTTGCTTGTGACTTTTGGACTTGGTCCCCTTGTTCCTCAGGTACCCTCGACTGGAAATCCATTGTTGTTGCATTGTTGGTTTGTGTCTTTCCTGCAGAATTCCCCTATCACGACTTCTATGTCCTTTGGGGAACTTTAGTGCACTTTGCACTCACTTTTCAGGGTCTTGGGGTGGGCTATTTTTCTAACCCTTACTATTTTCTAATAGTCCCAGCGACCCTCTACAAGGTCACATAGGTTTGGGGTCCATTCGTGGTTCGCATTCCACTTTTGGAGTAAATGGTTTGTGTTGCCCCTATCCCTATGTGTCTCCATTGCATCCTATTGTAACTATACATTGTTTGCACTGTTTTCTAATACTATTACTGCATATTTTGGTATTGTGTACATATATCTTGTGTATATTTGCTATCCTCATACTGAGGGTACTCACTGAGATACTTTTGGCATATTGTCATAAAAATAAAGTACCTTTATTTTTAGTATATCTGTGTATTGTGTTTTCTTATGATATTGTGCATATGACACTAAGTGGTACTGTAGGAGCTTCACTCGTCTCCTAGTTCAGCCTAAGCTGCTCTGCTAAGCTACCATTATCTATCAGCCTATGCTGCTAGACACCCTATACACTAATAAGGGATAACTGGGCCTGGTGCAAGGTGCAAGTACCCCTAGGTACTCACTACAAGCCAGTCCAGCCTCCTACACAATCCCTTTAGAGTTCAAGGTGGGATGGTTCAAAAAATTATAGGTGAGTTTGTATGGTCATCTAAGGGAATGTATATTGCGTGGAAAAAAATGGGCAAAACGAGTATGTATGGGGGAATTGCAGCACCAGACTTTTATAAATGCTGCCTTACCTTCAATTAAAAAATGTGAGGGACTTATAAAATGATAGATCTAACCATCCACCTCTTCTTAGTGCAATGACTGAACATTGATTAAAGTGTAGATTCCCTTTGGGAGTGGATGGACATGTGGAGTTTGATGTCTCTGAGCTCACAATTTAAAAATACAACTTTTAGTAAAGTTGATTTTAAGATTGTGTGTTTGAAAATGCCACTTTTAGAAAGTGAGCATTTTCTTGCTTATACCATTTCTGTGACTCTGCCTGTTTGTGGATTCCCTGTCTGGGTCAGTTTGAAAGTTGGGCTGGTTGCACCTCACACTAGACAGTGACACAAAAGGAGCTGGGGTGTAGTCTGCATTTCCTGATGAGCCATCTGTGCTAGGAGGGAGGGGGGGAGTAGTCACTTACACCTGAAAGGGCTGTGCCTGTCCTCACACAATGCAGTCCCCGACCCCCTGGTGAGTGTCTGGGGCCTGGCCTGGGCAAGGCAGGATTTCACATTCAAAAGAGACTTTACTTTGAAGTAGGCCTACTTCACAGGAGAAATTGGGTATAAGAAGGGCACCCAAAACCACAGATTTTAGATCACTTCTGGACATCAAGAGGAACCTCTGCTTGGAGAAGTGCTGCCCTGCCTGTGACTGTGCTTTGTGGAGATATCCTGCATTTGCTGCTTCTGCCAGAGTAATAGGGCAAAGACTGGACTTTGTGTGCCTTCCATCTTGTGAAGAAATCTCCAAGGGCTTGATTTAGAGCTTGCCTCCTGTTGTTTGAAGTCTCAGGGACAGCAAAGACTTCTTTCTGCCAGCACCTGGAGTCTCTGGAAAGACTCCTGCTCTGACAAGTGGTGCCCTATCCAGTCCCTGGACCCTTGAAAGGAAAGATGGTGGAAATCCAAGGAAATCGACTTCGGACAACTTTGGACCGACGCCGCTGCTGAATCCGGTGACGCTGCCTGCAACCGACTAAGTGAACTTCGCTGGAACGCAACGACCTTCGCAGGCCCGATGCCGCTGCAGCTCTGCTGAAGTCTACGACTTCGTGGAAGTCGCCGCACCACATCTTGACCGACGCTGCTCGAAGTGCACAGAATCAACGTTTCGCACAGACGCCGCATCCCGACTTCGTGCATCGACTAGTTTTCACTCTTTACCAAAGGTACTGTACTTGGAGGTCTGCGCGACTCCGTGTCCGGCGCCGCTGGTGTCGGCTTGTTGGGAACAACTCCGTCACGACGCTGTGTTAACACCTCATCGAAGCATTTTTTGTTTCTAAGCGCTATTTTTGAGTTTAGTCTTTAAAAATTCATAACTTGACTTACGTATGTCGGATGTTTGTCATTTTGGTCTTGTTTTGTTTAGAGAAATATTTCATATTTTTCTGAACTGGTGTTGAGTCATTTTGTAGTGTTTTCATGAAGTTACTGTTTGTGTTCATACAAATACTTTACACCTAGCACTCTGAAGTTAAGCCTACTGCTCTGCCAAGCTACCAAAGGGGTAAGCAGGGGTTAGCTGAGGGTGATTCTCTTTTACCCTGACTAGAGTGAGGGTCCTTGTTTGAACAGGGGGTAACCTGACTGTCAACCAAAGACCCCATTTCTAACATGTGTCGTACCTTAAACATACACTGATCCCTGCCCATGAGGCTACCTAGGGCCTACCTTAGGGGTGTTTTACATGTAAGAACAGGGGAGGTTTAGGCCTGGCAAGTGGGTACACTTGCCAAGTCAAACTGGCAGCATAAAACTGCATACACAGACACTGCAGTGGCAGGTCTGAGCCATGTTTACAGGGCTACTATTGTGGGTGGCACAACCAGTCCTGCTGGCCCATTAGTAGCATTTGATCTACAGGCCCTGGGTACCTCTAGTGCACTGTACTAGGGACTTATCAGTAAATCAAATATTTCAATCATGGAAATCCTATCAACAATACAATTTACACAGAGAGCATATGCACTTTAGCACTGGTTAGCAGTGGTAAAGTGCTCAGAATTCTAAAGCCAACACAAACAGGTCATACAAAATAGGAGGCATGAGGCAAAAAGATTGAGGATGACCCTGCAAAAGGAAAAAACTACAACAATGTTAATTATTTTTATTTATTTATTTTATTTGGTAAGTGCACATATTGTCTCTGAGGGGACATCCAGCCACTAGAACACCAGGGAAACTCTGCAGATAAATGCCCCTAAAGAGGGTACAGCCATGTTTTCAAATGCTTACGGAGCACAACAAGTTCCTCCATAAGACACATTTCCAGAGGAAGAGAATTCCAGTAAAGTGCCACCAAATGGCCAAGAGAGCGGCCATCCATCCTGGTTTTTCTAATTCAGGTGATATGAATCAGGGTTTGATGGGAGGAATGCAACTCTCTACTAGGCTTATCTAAGGCCACTTTGCCACACAAATTAACAGGTCCTGTCTAGTAAAGTGACTTGTGCACATATCAAAGTAGTTTAAACCTGCCTCTTTTCCACACTGGGAGACAGTGAAACTGATTGAGACAGGCTGATGCTGAGCTTCTTCTGGGGCTGTTACAGATCAGTCTTGCTGCTTCATTTTGTATAAGCTGCAAGTGGCTGAAGAGATAGCAGCCTTCCCTATGTATAAGGAATTGCCATAGTCCAACTTACTCAGAATGAGCACCTGAGTGACTAGGGACCCATCGGGCTATAGGGATAGGGATCCATCTGACTACCTTCCTCAGCATGCATAAGAGACCAAAACACCTTCCACACACTGAGTTTAGCTGGTCCTACATAGAAAGGGAGTTGTCTAATTCCCAAATTGTTGCCGACTGCACTTGGTAATGGAGCCGCACCAAGGGAAGTAGGTCACCAGGTATTAATCCAGACTTTGTCTGCTCCTCCTCTCTTTTAAGCAGACCGCCGAAGCTGCTGCAGTCAACAGACCACCAGTGCTGGCAGTATGCTGACCACCATATTAGGAGTCCTGTTTGGACAACTCCATCGGCCTGGCCAGTGGAGTTGAAGAGGCAGTTCCACCACCAGCCCCGCCACAGCAACAAGACTCCGCCCGCCGTGTTACGATATGTAAAACGGCTTGGCGGAGTCCGGTCAGCAGTGCGGTGCTGACAGTAGAAAACGCCAGGACCCATCACCTCCCGGATGACCACCTCATCGGAAAAGGTCAGTTGATTGTCTGAAAAAGGGTGTGGGGGGTGTTGGGTGCATGTGTGTGGTGTGTGCATGTATGTGAGCCTGTATAGGTGTGCATGTGTGTCTGTATGTGTGGTTGGAGGCTGTGTGTGTCTGGATGCATGCGGGGGAGGTGTATGTGTTGGGGTGCATGCACATCTGTGTTTATATGCAGAGGGGTAGGAGTATCTGAGTGCATGTATGTGTGCAAATGGAGGAGTCTGAGTGCATGTTTGTGAGTGTGCGAGTGAAGGTGTCTGGAAGTGTGCGTGCACTTGAGGGTGTGTGTCTGCATGTATGGCAGGGGGAGGGTGTATCGGGGTGTGAGTGAATAGGTGTGTGTATTAGCATGCCTGTGAGTGGGGGTGCATGTGTGAAAGTGTGCAGACGTGGATGGGGGTGTGTGCAAGTGTGCAGATAAGGGTGTGTGTGTGTGCAAGTGTGCAGATGAGGGGTGTCTGTGTGCATGTGTGCATATGTGGAGGGGGAGTGTGTGAATGTATGCATGCATGGAGGGGTTGGGGGTGTGCTTGAATGTGGAGGGGGTAGGGGTGTAAATGATTGTGGAAGGGACTGTGTATGTGTGCATGCAAGTGAGGGTGTTTGCATGTCAGTGTCAGAGCGGGTGGGGGTGTTCATATGGATATGTACTGTTGGGTGGCGGGTGTTTGCAAATGTGTGGACGTGTGTGGGGTACATGGAGGTTTGTGGACATGTGGGGGGCATGGAGGTGTGTGGACGTGTGGTGATGGGGGTGTCTGCGACAGGAATGGGGATTCCTGTCGCTGGGTGCGTGACTGCCAGGGTTTTTGTGGAGGGGTGAGCACCACAGAAAGCCTGGTGGTCTTCTGCCTCATAATCCAGCCAGCAGGCAGAGCCCAGCCGCCAGCCAAGAGGAGCTCACCACCGGCCCTGAGAAGCTCACCGCCAGCCACGTCGGTGCGACCACACAGGCGGGCTAGGTGGCATTGTGGCGGTTTGGCTACGGCCAGACCCCACAACTTGTAATGCAGCAGTCTTTACCACTGGGGTCTGCAACAGTCAGACCGCCGCCAGCCCCATATTGATGGTCTATGTTTTTGTCCAACTTTGGATGATCATGAGAGTATGTAAGGTATTTGAAAGATCATGATAATAGAAAAGAGGGTCTGAGACAGTCAGGGGAATCACAACTATTAATATTATTTAAACTGTGTTATCATACTGTTTCTTCCCCTCTTTTAGAAACATAGGTTAGGGAAGAGATGAAACACTTTGGAGTAGATATGCAGCAGTTTGGAGCTCATTCTGCACGTGGTGCCTTGGATAGTGAGGCAGACGTGGTTCATAGCCGCTTGAATGCTATTGTGAAATCAGTGTGATGATTTTTTTATTTTTTTATTTTTAGACACTAGAAAGTGCTGTAGAAAATACTATGCATAATACTGACCTCTATGCCTTGCCAGGAAATGCAGATTTTCCACAGCCCTGTTAGGAAGAAAAATAATGTCTTTATTTAAGACACGGAGGCTAATATCCCTCCCATTCATATATGCACCTTGTGATTTGTGTTGGATTTGTCTTGGTTTGCAGATCAGAACTAGGAGGATGAAAACCAGCCATGGATAAATCTTCAAACCTTCAGAAAGATGAAGTTTGAAGGAATGAGAAGCTCTTTAAAAATTGAATGCTGCTATTCTTAGAAGAGTGAAGGGAGAGAAGGATTAGCACATTTCAAAGAGTGAGTTTTTTTAAGCAAAAAAAGGGAGACGGCTGCAGATCCTGAGGTTTTAGATCTATTCTAGAATATATAATGTTGCACAATATTAGCCCCTTTCTCTTTAAAAAAATCATTATTTTGTTCCCACCATGGTTTGGTTATTATTCAAGTTGTATTCCAGTGCATTGTTTCTTTGCCACCATGCCGCTTCAAACTGGAACTAGCCCAATGCACATCTGCTCTTGGTCCTGCACAAATCGAAACAGTTGAATTCAGATTGCTAGGCCAGGTCCCCTCTGAACCTATAAATATGCCACATATTGGCAGATTCTGCTTTGTACTCCTATATATAGACATTAATAATTATCATACGTGTTCAAGGTGTAGCAGGGATTTTCACGAACATTATTTGTTGCATTAGGCAAATTTATGTCACACTATGCCGACTAGACGTTATTTGACCAGTTTGAGCATTGTGCCACAATTTTATAAAAATGGCCAAAATATATTTAAAAATTGCAGTATTATGCCAGGGACACCATCATGCCATTTGTGGCCACCACCTAAAGGGATGCATGTAATTACAGGGCCACCATTACCCCAATGTCTATTGAACACCTCCCACACACAATTACAGACACAAATAAAAGGCATCATGCAAAGGTGATGCAACTTATAGCAGGGCCTCTGCTATTCGAAGGTCCAGGGACCGTTTCTCCCATACATTTACATAGAAATCACAGACATGCAATCAGAGACATCTCTTCACTCAAACACTGACACACACAGACACACACACAATGTCAAGGATGGGTGGCACCAGTGTTGGACTGTCCTTTCGAGCAGTGTGGCACTGTCAGAAGGTCAGCTGGGTAAAACAACTGTGTGGACAGTTCTCACACCTCACAGGGCCAAAACATGGCCCAGACACTGTCCTTTTCAATCTGATCAGTCTGGCAGTTCCAGACTGCTCGTAAGGCTATTCCCACACTGGACACCATTGTCTTAGGGATAGCCTGTATTAGGTCAAGAATGCTCAGAATGTATCATGGGTGTGCATTCTTTTGTCAGGACCACTACTTTGCCTTGTGTATACAGAGTAATGTAAAGAAAACCCACAAAATGGGAAATATATACAACATTAGACTGCTGACACCACCTGGCCATGTGTAGTGACAGGTAAGTCAAGAATCCCCATGTTATGTTAAAGATATGTGTTAATAGGATAGGGCTAGCATTATGCATCTTATGTCTATTATAATCTGGGGAAATGCCTCTTATACCATGACTACCATTAAGCAATGGTCCAGGGAACATCTCCCTACAAATAAAAACAAACTGATATCACTGACTCACACTGATACTCCATCTCATTCTCAGTAAGAGACAATCATACACTGAAAATCATTCACATAGTGATAGAAAAAATACACAAACCCGCACAAACACAAATTAGCATAGTTGAACACAGATTCTTCTGCTTCCTAACTTCAGCTTACCTTCTGATGCTGCAATGATGCAGGTGGTTCTCCAGTTCTGCGTCCACTTGGACACTGGACTAGAAGAGCACAAGAAGAGGGAAACACGAAGGTGCATTAAGGTATAATAACTTCTACTGTTTTATTTGAGTTGGGATTTGGATCATGGAAACATCTTAGAACCAATGGGGTCGTGGAAATCATCTGTGAAAAAACTATGTGAGTGTTAGGAAAAGATAATCAAATAATCCATTGGCTTGATTTACGGCTGTCAAGTGTTCAAAGTATGTTTCCATAAAGAAATGAGGTTTAGGGTGCACTGTAAACAACATTCCCGTGAATGATGCCTTTTTGTATTGTTTGAAGAAGAATGTAGGCTTTGCTTTGTTTATCCTAGGGATCACAGGGATAAATTGGGTGAATGTTCCCCTCTTCCCCTCCCCACCCTTACTGATCCCTCCTTTTCCATTCCTACTCCCTCCATCTGAGACTCCAGCAAAAAAAACTGCTCGGAGCTGTAGAGATTTCATGAAGACCTGCAGCAGCCCTGTGCCCTCAGATATCAGCCTGCATTTGCTCCCTTCTTCCGATGAAATGGCGAATGGATTAAATTGCCAATCTGACCACTGCATTCTAGGAAGTAGATCATGGGCGTACAAAAATATATGAATTACCAAGTCAACTTCACAGAATAAACGTATTAATTTAGTGGTGTATATCATAGACATGTGATAACAGTATGAGTTGCACATGTGTCTCTGATTAGCACAGACACGCGGAGATAATGCTTGGGTGTACTTTTAAAGCCAGCAGAATCCAAAAATAGTTTAATTCGCTTTTAGATCTACCTCACGTACTAAATACGCTTGCAGTCGCAATTCTTATGAATAAGAAAAGGACAAGCAAAGCAATTTTCTGCTGATTACTAAAAACCCTTTTATCGGTTAGTAAGTATTTCCAAAACACAAAACGGGCTTTCCGACCCTTACCAAATCACAAACAGGAAGGGGGCGTGGAAGGGACACTCCCCTCCTATTTGTGAGTTGCAGCGGAACATCCGCATGTATCAATGGCTTGGAATCGAAACTGCAGTCACAAGTCATGGATCAGTCGCCAATCCGAGTTGCAATAGTAACCTATAGGCAGTGGGGAAGGTATCTCCTGGGGCTGCCTCCCTATTGGGAATATATTCCATTCAGTCAGTCTCAGAGAGGATGCATGCACCCACAACATCTTCCCAGCATTTCGGGTTTTGTTTTTTTAAAGCAGCAACTGCCTTACGGGATTTTTTTTTTTTAAATGTTGACATAATGTAAATGCGAACACAGAGGTGGAAGTCTACTGTCCCTTGCAGGTGTCCATTCGTGTGTTGGCAGCCATTTAGGGAGAGTCACAAAATACAAATTGATTAATAATATTAAGGAGGTAGCGACCCTCCGCGAAGATACATTCTGAACATCAGTTGCATAGCAAAATGGTGGGCAAATTACAAAAAGTATTTTCACCTTCTGTTCGGGATCTGCCTAGTGACCTATCTTGATCCAGGTGTATCATTTGAAAAGATTACAAGCATATTTTCCGTGGGACAGAGAACACTTCTACATAGCCCAGCAGTCTCACAAAAGGGCATGGGCCAAATCAGCAAGGTCACATCTATGGCCCACCCTCAGAAATAAGACAATGGATCACATTGCGGTCATTCTTTCAAGGTTATTGGCTCTTGTTTTGGTGAATTGCTACTATAGAAACAAACTTTAATTACAAAACTCAGTAGACATAAAACCCTAAAGAGAAAATAATAATCATGAAATATGTTGGGAACTTCCATTGTACATTTTAGTTAGACTCCAAGAACAGATGGACATAGTTTCATTATCAATATGTCATTCAGATCTGTATGGTTGGAAGCCTGAAAAATGCTCCTCTGTGGTTAATTAGGAATATCACAGAAACATTTTACTAGCAGTAAATTAGTAAACAATTCAAGGCCATGTATTGGACGTTAAAACTGTAAATACATCCCCCACGAGCCGTGGTCCCAGCGTGAATTCCAGGCCACCTCGTGACCTCCATGGTTAAAGTTCATGGAACACAGTGGCGCCATCCATGTCCAGTTTCTTTTATACTTGTCAACTGCTTTTAGCACATTCATCCATCACAATCTTCATCATCCCATATTTATTATGATCGAATTGGTGCTAATGTTAAACTGCAACCAAAATGAGGAGGTCTTCTCTAAAATAAGTCCCACGTTTTCACTGTGGCCTCCTGCCTTCTAAAATTACCTAATTTTTTCTACTTTTATAGCATGGTGATACAGAATCTTTGAGTTCTGTGACTTAGTAATCAATGTTTTGCAGTCTATTATCCTTCAATATATGTGAATAAAAATAAGTAAGTGGTAAGTGGTGGGATACAAAATATTACCCCGCCCGTCCTGGTTATATGAAACTTGAACTTGAACTTAAGTTCTGTATCTCAAAATGTATTTCCTATATCACAGGAGGTTTCTAGAGATTATAACTTGTGTGAACTTATATTGAACTATTCTTAAGCAGTGTGGCATAGCTCTAATCAATACTTTCTGGCGTTTGAGGGCCAGGCACACTATGTTTAAAGGACATTGCACTGACTATAAACCAAAGACCTCAAACCACATATTTCTCAGGGCCCTTCCAGCAGAGTTCTTTCCTCCACCAATGCCCAGTGCCTACCTTCACCTGCATAGGCAGAACTGGTGTTTGATTCTGCATGAATGTCCTGGCTAAGCCTGCTGAGGTTCACTGATTCCAGTACCTCCCTTCCTTCTCTGGTGAAGGCCCCCAAGGCATCACACTGCCCCGCCAACTGAAGCAGAGAACCTGTCATCCTCTTTCCTTCATATGAGTTTTACTGGAGTCTGTGAAGCCAATTCACAAAATAATTTTTGAGTACAACAGAACTGCAGGACTCTTCTGCGTACTCTTACATGCCTGTGTAAATTGGCCGTCATACTTCCAACTCCCTATTACTAATAGTGCAATGAGAACCTTGTTTTTCTGTTTGTACTGATAGTGTATGAGTTCCTTGAATAGTCTCATTTTATTAATATTTTAGATGTTTTGGTGTCAAATCTCAAAGATATGCAAGAGTACATAAAAGCGTACTGCAGGAGCACTACTTTGCATGCCCCAAAATGCCTCTATGAAGTGGACCACATATTCTGGAAGTCTATCAAGTTTCCATGTATTTTGTAACCAGAACAATATGGTTGTTCTATTCATGTTCGTGCTTAGATAATACATGGATTCGGTAATGAAAGTTGCAGTGTGCATTTCTGTTCTCATTCCAATGAAGAAACGTGCGTGCTACACATTGCTAAGTCTGGAGACGCACATGCCGAGGGGCAGTCACATATAAGAACCTCTGCTACTTTCGACTACTGTTGAATGATTAGAAAAGAAACACAGATGGTTATCCCATCTACCGTCCAAGCTCAATCATGTCCACATTTATCCAACTACAATTTCCAGGCACTTGGCACCTATATAAACACATTTGATTAAAGGTACAACTCCGATCTAACCCTGTCCTTGCCTGTTTAGGGCCTGATATCAGAAAAGTGCGTGCACTGTAAGGTAAGTTCACCAGAAACACAACATGAAGATGAAAACCCAAAGAGCTAGTGGTCCAGGTTTACAAAGGAGGTCTGAATTCTGCTCCCGTGTGGCTTCTTCTGTTTAAAGTAAATGTAAAACTTGAAATTCACAAGCAATTCCATGGAAACTGACTGTTTCAGCTTCCTAAGAATACCAATTACTCAATCAGAAATGGAGGAAGCGTGCCAATGCATTAATGTGATGCATTCCTGATTGCCCCACTAATAACTGTATTTTCTTTCCTCCATGGAGAAACTATTTTCCAAGTAAATACACACATTTGCATACACCCCTGCAAGTTTGTTCAATACCCTTTTCCAAAATGGATCTACACCTTCCGTTTGCAGTAGTAAATCTATGACCTTTTTGGGTATGTTTTGAAAAAGGTTAATAATTAGTAATTAGTATCTGTGTTTGTACCTAATGTACGTAAATAGCCTGGTTAATTGGGACGTCAAGAGCCTCTTTGAACAAATGCCTGGAATCGCTTTTGTTTACTCTGAAGTTTTCTGAGTGTTTGGGATATGTAGTACACGTGGCAGTAGCAGTTAATATTAGTAAAGTTTCTATAGTGAAAACATTCATGTGTTGGAGGTGCAAATAAATAATACAATACTTGAATGTGGTTAGGTTTCTTCTTATCGCTGCCCCCTTTCTTCTTTCGCACTCTCTCCCTCTCATCTGTCCTTCTTTCTTTTGTCACTGTCTCTCTGTCGATTTACTTCTCTGCCTTTTCTCTCTCTGCACACGTTTCTAGTTCATCAGTTGTAGTTACACAAATTAGCTTTAGCCTTTTGCAAAATCAGTTTTTCATCATTTTCCACCTGCATGACAATACTAAATGCAGTTGATTTGAGACTGTCTGTGCATTTTGAACATGCATACTTGTGAGACTGCTTATGTTTCCTACAAGCAAAGGTGTGAATGATAATTACCTCTAGATGTTACAAGATATGCTAAGGAGATAGAGAGAATATGTACATTATACCGTTCCTACAGGACAGCCAATCATATCAACTTAACATTAGGTCTGCATTCTAATCACCAAGATCCTGCTGCATACAAACTACCCAAGGTTGCACCTGTAAGGGTAATGCTAAATTATTTACACATATAATAGATGTGACAGTAATACAGTCTGTAAGACTTTTCATCCTTGGCGTGGTCTCCCTTAACTTTTTGGCTCTGTTTCCCAGGTTGTTGATGTGTGCTGGACTCTGTTTTTGCTGTTTTTGTTACTCTGGGTGCTTTAGCACTGCTAACCAGTGCTAAAGTGCAAGTGTTCCTATACAAATTGTGTATGTAATTGGTGCATCCATGATTGGCATATTTGATTTACTAGTAAGTCCCTAGCACAGTGCGCTAGAGGTGCCCAGGGCCTGTAAATCAAATGCTACTAGCGTGTTTGCAGCACTGGTTGTGCCACCCACATTAGTAGCTCTGTAAACATGGCTCAGGCCTGCCATTGCAGTGTCTGTGTGTGCAGTTTTACACTGTAAATCCGACTTGGCAAGTGTATCCACTTGCCCTGCCTAAACCTTCCTTTTTCCTACATGTGAGACACCCTAAGGTAGGCCATAGGTAGCCCCAAGGGCAGGGTGCAGTGTATGGCTAAGGTAGGACATATAGTAATGTGTTTTATATGTCCTGACAGTGAAAGGCTGTTAAATTTGTTTTTCACTGTTGCAAGGCCTATCCGTCTCTGAGGTTAATATGGGGGCTGCCTTTAAATATTATTAAAGACTAGATTCCCTTTGGGAGCGGATAAACATGTGGAGTTTAGGGCCTCTGAGCTCAAAATGTAAAAATACATCTTTTAGTAAAGTTGATTTTAAGATTGTGTTTTCGAAAATGCCACTTTTCAGAAAGTGAGCATTTTCTTGCTTAACCCATTTCTGTGACTCTGTCTGTTTGTGTATTCCCTGTCTGGGTCAGTTTGACAGTTGGTCTGGTTGCATCTCTCTTTAGACAGTGACACAAAGGGAGCTGGGGTGTAGTCTGCATTTTCTGATGAGCCATCTGTGCTAGGAGGGAGGGGAGGAGTGGTCACTCACACATGAAAGGGCTGTACCTGCCCTCACACAATGCAGTCTCCAACCCCCTGGTGTGTGTCTGGGGCCTGGCCTGGGCAAGGCAGGATTTCACAAACAAGAGAGTCTTTTCTTTGAAGTGAGCCTACTTCAAAGGGCAAAATGGGTGTAAGAAGGGCACCCAAAACCACAGACTTTAGAACACTTCTGGGAACGAAGGGAAACCTCTGCCTGGAGAAGAGCTGAAGAGCGGAGGAAGAAGAGCTGTGTCTGTGCTTTATGGAGCCCTCCTGCAGTTGCTGCTTCTGCCTGTGCTAGAGGACAAAGACTGGACTTTGTGTGGCCTTCCTTCTTGTGAAGTACTCTCCAAGTACTTGATTTTGAGCTTGCCTCCTGTTGTTTGAAGTCTCAGGGACAGCAAAGATTTCTCTCTGCCAGCACCTGGAGCCTCTGCTGAGACTCCTACTCTGCCAAGTGGTGCATATCCAGTTCCTGGGACCCAGAAAGGAGAAGCTGGCAGGCCAAGAGTGAGAAATCCATGCACCGACCACTGAGCGGGGAAAAGATTGACGCAACTCTGATCAGCAGCTGAAAAATCGATATGCTGCAGGCTTTGCGGCTGAAAATCGACGCTCGCCTGTAACACGACTGTAAGATCGATGCCTGCAGCTGGAGAAACGATGCGCAGCTTCGCTGACGGGGGCTGGTGAGATCATAACCCACGCTGTGTGGTTTTCGGATCATTGTGCAGCAGGATTTCCGACGCAGACATCGCTGGGTGTGTAAAAACGACACAAGGCCTGCCCTGACACGGTAGTGCGGTTTGAATCGACACATTGCTGTCCTGCGGAGAGAAGAAATGACACACGTTGACTTGACTGAAGGAGAAAAGATGCACGGTCTCACGCGTGAGTGATATCGACGCATCGCAAGCCCTTTTTGACACACACTCGCCTGTGCAAGGTTATTTTCGATGCATCCAGGTACATTTCCACGCTAACAGCATTAGAGTTGTTTTTAAAATTACATGAAGACTCTTTTTGGTTAACAATTAATATCTTGACTTGTGTATTGTGGATTTTTGTCATTTTGGTCTTGTTTTGTTTAGATAAATATTTTCTAGTTTTCTAAACGTGTGCTGTGTCATTTTGTAGTGTTTTCATGAAGTTACTATGTGTGTTGGTACAAATACTTAGCACTCTGAAGTTAAGCCTGCCTGCTCGTGCCAAACTACCAAGAGGGTGTGACTGGGTTAGCTGAGGGTGATTCTCTTTTACCCTGACTAGAGTGAGGGTCCTTGCTTGGACAGGGGGTAACCTGACTGCCAATCAAAGAACCCATTTCTAACACAGTCCAATACGGAATCGAGTTACAACCAGAGAAGCACCTTGTAGTGTCTAAAATGTACTAACTGAAAAGTGTTGCCATCACATGAGTCACTAGAACAATGTAAATATTCTTAGCCCTTTGGAAAAAAATCCACTAAGTGTAGTGACAGTCAAGATTACACTTATTGCTGTGACTAATTAACTTTAGCTGTACAACATGAGCCCACAACATTCAGAGACCATACGGGTGTGGAGAATAAATAACAGCATGCATGATATATCAGATACTGAATAGTTTCTCAATAATTTATAGACAGTTGTCACTTTGTGACGAATACACTTCTCACAGAATGAAAATGACATGTTTATAATTGATTTTATTTAGTAGTTTTTGAAGAGTGCACTTATGCCAGTGGCTTTCTTGGTGCTGCTTCTAGAAAAAGCAAATGAGTGAAGAACACTCCTGGACCTATGACAATGGACTGCCCTGCTGTCTGAAGTACCTGAAGGAAGAACGGACCTGCTTGCTTTGAACACTGGACCCCAGAAGTGACTTGAGGGGTCGGTTGGCTGACCTCATTTTGAGCTAAGAGGACACAATAAGCTTGTGCAGGCCCTTTCCCTGCAACTGGCCAGCTGGCCAGGACCAACTGGACCTGCCCTTGACCCTGCTGTTGGCTTCTATGGGAGTGAGTCCTAACCCCACAATAGGTCCCCCCAGCGCCTACACCCATAGGGGGTGTTAGAGTGTACTTCTCTTGTCCACACACTGTAAGTTCTGCGACTCCAAAATCTTTTGCCAACTTTGTGCTTTGGGTTTATCCCACTGAAGGAGATCAGACTTTCTGAAAAGTTTCTAAGTCTGAATGTAGAGGCCCTCTTCGGGACTGAGGCCAAACAGCAACTCCTCTCAAAGAAACCATCCTAGGCACAAATTTTCAGCTTCACCCATTTGGAGATTTCCCACCTCATCAGTGACTGTACTGGGGGACCCCCCGCCCCTTTGCAGCAACCTACATCGAGCCCTGTGTCAGCTCCAGCTTGCAGGTCGCCCCTCCAATGACTCATCAATGACTAATTCTTTTCCATAAAAGTTTCTAAACCAGAAGTTACACTTTCCTCCAGGACAAATCTCGTCCTTGTATCCAAAAATCGCTCTTTCATGGTCAACTTTAACTTTTAAATTTGACCTGGTCGAGGTCAAACAGATACCTGAGGATGGCGCTTTCTACCTTTTGGTGCTATTTTTAATTCAGACTTTAAAAGTTCATATTTCCTGTTCTACTTATTGGATTTTTGCTCTTTTGGTGTAATTTTATGTATTACAATTTGCTATAGTTCTCTAAATCGGTTTGGATAATTTTCTTGTTTTTATACTTTGTAACTGTTTAAGTGCTGCATGAATACTTTACACATTGCCTCTAAGTTAAGCCTGACTGCTTTGTGCCAAGTTACCTGAGGGTAAGGTATACTTAGTGACTTTAGCTGTTCACCCTGACAAGGTTTGTGTTTAGTACTTGTGGTAGGTTCTCAACCCCTTAACTGAAACTCCACTTTGTTGCAATAATAATAGCTGGACAGTGAGCATCCCTTCAAGAATAAACTATGTGTTTGACATGGGCCCGGGGATGTGGTATGTCACAGCACCGTCAGCACAGGGCACAAGCATGATCTAATAGTAAAGTGGAAGAATAACAAAATGTCCTCCTAAATGGAAATCAATGGTTCAAGAAAATAGTAACTGTGTCATGAGTGTGCCCCTGATAAGATTGGTTTGCAGTATATTGCTCAAGGAAGAAGTAGCATGTATTATCTGTGTCAGAGCCTGAGATAAGGGTCACCGTGTCCCTAGGACTTAGATGATGAACTCATATTATCATGCTAGGATTGTAGAAGTGGATGAGAGTGCAGGCCGACAGGCAGCAGTTAATCTACAATGGTGTGGAAGCAGATATCTAAAGATACAGGAATACACTTCCTCTGATGCTCAACTAACAGGTCAAGAGAAAATACTACGGTACCATTGTATTAAAAACATGGTTAACCCATGATACTGATGTACCATTTCAAAAACAAGATAGATTAGCTAATTAATGATCCTGGCCCAGGGTTACCAATGCTATCTCATTACTTAAGGTGTTCGGGTTTGGTTTTAAGCTATGGATCCACAGCTGTTCTTTCAATAATACAGTTATATTGGCATGGTTCTTGTGTTCAGGCTGGTGTAATTGATCACTAATGGTCCATTTAATTTTGCCCTAGTTATGCCCTTTTTCTAAAAAATGTGTTGTTAGCTTGGTAGCAGAATGTTTGTAACAACTGTTACTATGATATTCCATGGTTAGTATTTTCACCTTACTAGTGGTCATGCCAAGGTACTACATCCTTCAGGGGCACACTATCATATCTAGCACCTTCTCACTGTTGCAGTTTGTGTGCTTTGTAAGCTGCCATAGCATGCATTTACCTAAGGCGAGAGTGGTTATCCTCTCTGTGTACTGGCTATACCCCAAATGTACCACCTGGAGAGTGTCCTAGCACAGGTGGTAGATCCCAAATGGTCCTTTAAATTCATTTCTATTGTCTTGGGGAAAAGGTCTAGTTGTACCAACATGACCTTAAAATGCTTGCTCCTTTTAAAGACAAAATATTTTTCCCTAGCTCCTGGTCACCTAAATGTAATGTGTGCCATTTTCCATTTAAGGCCTTCTTCAATGTCTTAACGGGCCCTAAATAGTTGGCGACTCATATAAACCCTTTGCTAGGTTAATTTCTGGTGTGCTTAGGCAGGGCCGATCTATTTCTTACTCCTTTCATTTTTCTTAGGGCAACCCTGAGGAGGTATGTCGTCTTTCAAAGTTCCTATGTGAATTCATCAACTTGTTCCTACACTTTTTAGACAAGAGCAATCCTTCTTAGTCTCAAGAATTGTCCAACAGATAGATTCTGTGTTAAAGCAGTTTGGATGGTGACTGTCGAAATTAAGTAAGCGATTTCTTTCTGGTAGTTTATTTCAATATTCTGTGGTTGAACAGCCATTCTTTTGGTTACTATGGAGGTGTAAGGAAGATGGGCTTGATTTGCTGAAGGTACTGGTAAAGATGGAGGGTAGTTGTAGTAACCAATTCAGTAAACTCAATCTTGCTGTTCTTAGCACGTGTCCAAAATATTTTAATATTATTGATATATCTCTTCCACAGTGTCACATTTGAGGAAAATGGATTGGTAGCATTGTTGATGATTTGTGTCTCAAATCTGTGGAGGCCAAACTCAGTGTATATGTGCTGTCCTCAGATATATCTAAAGATACAGCATGTTCTCAGAGCAGAAGAAATTTGCTTCAGTGGCAATAGTTGTGAGAGAGCATAGTTTATATAATCTATATTAACATGAAATGATTATGAATTAAGGTGTGATACTGCCGCATAGAAAACTATAATAATAGCAATTTTGCTAAAACGTGCACTTGAATTATGACCACGAAGAGTGGCCACCAATGTATACGCAAACTAATAATGATGATCAAAATGTTCATGTTACGTTCAAATGAGCTTATACTAACATTTGTGTTATTAAATCTGTATTGAAAACCTCATAGGCCTTAAGTTAGCATGAGCTGCAGCTTAGCTGTTTGGCTCTCATATTAAATGCATTTTTCTATTTTTTCAGTGTGCTGACTCACAAGGGGCCATGACTCCGCTTGTTCTTTTCCTTCGAACTTAGAAGATTAATGTAACCATGTAGATTTGTTTCCCACTGCTTCTCATCGTCTTGAAAACTAAATGTTATAAATGAATTGAAACAGTGAAGATTAATGTAATGTACAAGGTCATTCAAACCGGTGAAGACAATGGAACTGCTGACCAAAAGATGTGCAAAGAATTACAGGAGGATGAGATCACACCGGACGTGCCATTTCTGAAGACGTCAATTACGAAGACCAATCAAAGACTTGTAAGCCAATATGGGGTGAAGATTAGAATTACCTAATGTTTAATTTGATAGGTTAAAGATAGTGGGGTATAACAAATGTCCAATATAATTTTTGGGGAATGTACTATGAAAAAGGGATAAAAACCCATGTTACAGAAAGGTCATAGAGGTGGGTTAGGGAATGCAATTGATTTTATACAGAAACTCTGTCACTCTGTTTGGTGACTTGAGATTTTATTAAAACCATCCTTGCCCTTAGTTTGTACATTTACACTTTACCTCCTATGAGGGAAGTGCCCTTTCCCCAGAAGCTGAGTTCTGACTGATGGCGATTTGACTGATGTCCTGAAGACGAAGACTGAACCTGTGCGCTGACCTAATCCTTGGAGGGTAATTATGACAAATGCATTTTGTAACTTGTCTGTTTGCTTTTCCTTTCTAGGTACCAACTGCTTGCTTTTGATAGAGACCATAGCTAGATGTTTTCCAAATTGGTGTTTAAATTGTTTTGCATGAAGCCCATCATGCTAATGCCAATCAGTGGTTAGGACAGGTGTTCACCAAAACTGACGTAAATAGACAAACAACTGAAACTATGCTTTGTTGAACTGA
The DNA here is from genome assembly GCF_031143425.1 of Pleurodeles waltl. NCBI lineage: Eukaryota > Metazoa > Chordata > Amphibia > Caudata > Salamandridae > Pleurodeles > Pleurodeles waltl. Next base: position 776,703,554 of record NC_090437.1, on the reverse strand, counting down.
CGTGACAATGACACTCTGCTAAATTTGATCTATGTTCACGCCGTGTTATGTTCTGATGTTTGTGATTCTCGCTTTAATGAAATCTTATCAAAGTTGTCATATCGTGACTATGCTATTGTGTTTCTTGGTGTTGAGATTAACACATGTGCTACTAGATTGTAATTAATAGGGAATACAATTCATAAATTCTACTAAACAAGGTGTGGTTATTCATGGCTGAAAGGTCATGGTAGCGTCTTTGAATTGATTAATGACTTTGACTAAAGTGAAATGTATTGTCGTGATAAATATTGATGACATTATTGATGTATTGTTTGAGATATTGATTAGCTATCTCGTCCTAAGGTGTTTCTCAACTGGGTCAAAAGATTCATTGGCCTAAAACGAGTCCTGATGTGTAATAAAATATCATAAAGGGGCGCATTATCAGTTGCATATTTAATCGAGTAAGAGATCAGGGTCATATTGGTCTAATCATTCCCCATTATTAGTCCCTCAGTAATATGTAGTGAAGCTTCAGGTTCAGTGCTAGTATAAAGACTATCCACATAGTTAGACCTGGCGTCATTGTTGTGATTTTCCCCTTAATGCTTTGACTTCAGATTTCCTGAATTTGCTGACTTTCTTTTTGCCAGCCTTAGGACTCTGCACACTTTACCAATGCTGACCAGTGCTAAGGAGCGTGTGCTCTCTCCCTAAAACATACTAGATTGGCTTATACCCAATTGTCATAATTATTTGTAAGTCCCTAAAAAAGTGGCAGGGCCAACAAATAAAGGTTACTGGTGAGCCTGAAGCACTGATTGTGTCATCCACCTACGTAGCCCTTTGAACATGTCACTGGCTTGCCATTGCAGCCTGTGTGCAGTTTTAAAACTGCAATGTTGACCTGGCAAAGTAAACCATTTTGCCAGGCCAAAACCTTCCTTTTTAATACATATAAGTCACCCCTAGGGTAGGGTCTGGGCAGCCAAGAGGGCATGGTGTAATGTATTTAAAAGATGGGACATGTACTCTTAAGCTTTACACCTCCTTGCTGTGAAAAGCTCTTAAAATGTAGCTTTCACTACTGCAAGGTCTACCTCTTTCATAGGAAAACATTGGAGTTACCCTTTTATGTTTAATAACCTGTAATTTCCAAATGGAAACAGGTAACCAGTTCATGCTTGGTGTCTTTGGAATTGTAATGAAAAATCCTAACTTCTGGTGAAGTTGGATTTTTGATTACAATTTTGAAAACAACACTTTTTTTAAGTTGGCATTTTCCTACCTTAGCCAGTTGGTGCCTTCAGCTTATCTCTGGGTCACATGGCTAGGTGTAGTTGACAGCTGGGCATTGTGCATTCATCCTAGACAGCCACACTATGGGAAGCTTAGGTATGACTGGATGGGCCATCACTGGCAGGATGGAAGGAAGGAACTGGGCTTAGCCCCCGTTACACTTGATAGGCTAAGGCCTGCCTCATCACAAAGGCTTCATATCCGCTATAGTTAGTCTGGAGCAAGGGCCCGGAAGGTAGAGCACCTGTGCACTTCAAAGACATACATCTAGAAGCTTCTCTCAACTTCAAAGGCAGAACTGGGTATAAATACAGGACCTCAGACACCCACTCTTCAGCACACTTCTGGACCTGTGTATGGCCTACCAGGAGGAATGACTGCTTTACTGCTGAAAGGACTGTCACTCTGCTGGACTGGTGCCCTGCTGTGCTGACCTCCTACCCTAATGCCATCTTGCCTGGGTGAGAAGGACTGGACCTGCATCTCTTGAACCCAGAACCATGAGTGACTTCAAGAGCTGGTTGGCTGACCGGAAGCCTTAAGGACACAACAGGATTCCAACAACCTTGAACCTGCACCTGGACTCTACCATCTGTGAGTCTATCCTGCCAAGTGGTGCCACCCGTGTCCTGGACCCGTGGAAGTGGGCTTAAGGTGCTCTGCCAACCTCTGTGATTGTCTCTGCTCTGCAAACTAGGATTTAAGGTACTCCTTCTGTGGACATAGCTGTGTCCCTATAGCTGGCCCATGTTCCATTGCAGTCAACCTGAACTTGTGACATTTTTGGGGTCAGACGAGCCCCAGATATCCACAGTTGGCACTTTGTGCTTTTTGACACCAGTTTCTTTAAAATATTTAAAATTGTATATCTCTGGTTCTACTGATTGGGTAGTTGTCATTTTGGTCTTCTTTTTTAATTAAAGGTTTTGTAGTTTTTTTACTTGGTGTGGGATCATTTTTGCGTGGTGTTTTTGCTTTATTACTGTTTGAAGTGAACACAAATTCTTTATGCATTTCCTCTATGTTAAGCTTGACTGCTCTGTGCCAAGCTACTATGAGAGCTGAGATTTAGCATGAAATAATTATTTTTTATGTAATCATAATGATGTACTAATATGAGAAATGCTTTAAATGTAAAATAAATGTTAACATGAAAAGTGTGCCTACTTAGCCTGCTTAGTGACCGCCATCAGAGTGAAAGGCCAGCACTTTTTTTAAAAATGTGTTAACTAAGTGATGATAGAAAAATATTCTGTCTCTTTAAGAACATGTTCTTTGCAAAAATAAATGCTGAAATAATACGAATAATTCATGGGTTTTCTGCGGTGCCTTTTGGCAGAGCTAGGCCAGAGTTATTGTTGAATGTCTGCCAAAATTAGCTGAAAGCACTTGTTCTCTGCTGTGTGTCAAGCAAGCAAGGTCACAGCATGTAGTTATATAACTGCCAAGCTGATCTAAAGTATTAACTGCTAAAAAACATTTTCATAGAATTACAAGCTTTTTTTGTCTTAGTCGTGAGTTTATTCTGTGTTCATATTAATGGAATGTGTTTCTCTCGAGGGAAAGAACTGATTTGGAAAATGTTTCTACTTGTCCCTGACTATCGTCCAGCAGCAAGTGTATTCTGAAATGTGTGGAACAAAGACCTTCACTGAACAGTGCGGAAATACATCAGCTTTAATAATTAATATCATTTGGGCTTATGCAAATAGGAAGAGGCAGAGAAATTCAGAACATTTAGGCTAATATTGGGATATTTTCTAATGAGCTAATGTTTTGTGATTCAATGATTTATGTACATGTGAAGTTTCCAGCCAGTTACAGAGGTTTAGCAAGTTTAATTTAATGTCTGAGAATCAGACATTGGGGGTTCATTGCTTCCTGGTTTCCAGAGACTTCACTTCTCATACTTCTGATCTGTCACTTTGACATTTCATGCTTTGCCAGTCAGTCTACTGACATTCTGGTAATTTTATTATTTTGAATTATTTTTCTATGCTCCATGCAATGATGCTGGTGCTTACTTTAGCACTCAATGCTTAGAGCCTGTAGTGCTATGCTGCCTGCCCTAGATAATTAACTCGATGGTTCAGAGAACTTAGAGCCCACATTTCTGAATTGTTACCCCTTTACCTGCCCATGTCCTAATGCTGATGTCCCCCTGATGAAGTTATAAACAGATTGCTGTTTACCTTAAGGAGAGGTAAACGTATGAATTCTGTATATTGTATTTGTCTTTTGTTTTACAGGTACCAGCTGCTACTCTTTACTTTCTGCTGCTATTTTTGATAGTGTCTTAGCTACATGTTTTCTAAATTTATGCTATTAAAACTTATGCATGATGCCCAACATGCTAATGCTAATTTGAGGTTAGTGAGGTGTTTTCTCTATGCTTATGATTTGACATTGTTTTATTACTCAATCAAATGTAATTTATCTCTCTTACACAGATATTCATGCTATTGATTTGTGTTCTAACTATTGAGTTCATTTTTTTATTTTCACTGTTTAAACTAAGATTTTTTAGGGCAATCCATCAGCCTGTGATGATTCTCTATTTGTACCACTTGGTGTTGAGAATAATTTTCGTGACCTTAGCATTGTTAATATAGGGAAATAAGTATTTTAATTGATATTACAAGGTGTGGTTATTCATGGGTCATGGTCCGTCATATATTGATTCATTGGTGATTATTATTAATTTTTAATGTTGTTTTATGTGTCACTAATCAATATATTAATCAATGTGATAATCAATATATTCTAAACGAGTCAAAAGGTTCATCGACCTTATAGCAGCATCCAATCACTCACTATTATGAAACAGATGAGACAAGGAACTGTGTGCTAAAAGTTTTGGTAGCAGAGGATGGTTATGTCTCTTTAGATAGTTGATTGTTATGTATTATTGATTTTTTTTTAAATTTATGAAAAATGTGGAGAAGATGTGTCCCTAAAAACCCAAGGTGACTTTCCCCAATCCTTGGAACCTGCCTATGTTGATGGGGAATGTTCTCAGTGTTCTATTGTTAGGTTGAATGAGGAGGATTATGTGCTTTAGCTAAATCTTTGTAGGTGATTGAGTTGTTTGTGAGACTTTAGGGGAGTTGGCGTACTCCAAATGTTGTTAAAGAAGGGGTTTGTGTACTTCAAAGTCTGAGAGTAGGGAAGTTGGTGAACTTCACATGTGTGTGGCACTTGGTGTTCAAAAATTTACCACATGGTTGTTGGTATACAGATCCTGAGGTAGCTCAGGAGTATATTAAAAGTTTATTGAGACACTTTAGTAGGCAAATCGGGTGTGGTTGGCAAGTCAAGTTTGTGAGTCAAGTTGAGTGTAAGGTCTTTTTGACTGAGATTTGGTGAGTGTTATGCGTGCCAGGACAGTATCCATTGATCAGTTGAGACTAAAATGTGCACATCAAATTTTGCTTGCAACTCTGGGAAACTGAGAAAGAAGAATATCTGCTAGAGTGAAAAGCCATGAGTGAAAATTTGTGAGGTTCCTGAAGCAAGTTTATTACCCTACCTGTAGTAAATAGACAAATTTGGGTCTTTTTTGGTTTTGATGAAGTGCTCGCAAATAATATTGCATTAGTTTTGAATGTTTTTGAGTTTAGGAGGACAAGCCGCAAGACTTTGTCAGCTGTTGTGTGTAAGTGTGATGTAAGTTTGTGCTGAACTGAGATAGGTTGGTTAGTGAGAAGGGTCGCAAACGGATTGGTGGACAATCGTGAAGCACATTTGGTTGAGAAGGGAGACAAAGAGGTTAGTAGGATTAAAAGCACCTTCCTGATTATTGATTTTTGACATAAATTTGTGAAAATGAAGTTTTTCAAAGCTTTAAAAAGTGCTCTTAGAGAAGATTAATATATTGTAGCTAGGGTAGGAGAAATGTGTCTGCCAGAAGGTACTCCAGCATATACTGTAATTGAAGAGAAAGGTCCTGGATCATGCCTTTGGTTAAACCATTGGTGCAAAATCACAAGAAAAGAAGGGACCTTAGCGTTTCTTGAAAATTGGATATTTTTATTTGAGAATTTTAAAGATTCTGAGACAAATGATGTATGGTCTAAAATCTACACCAAGACCAGCTCAGTTTGAGACATTAGTAATCTGAGAGCTAGTAGCCAGACAACAACAAGCATTGAAATTTGAGAGAAAAATGAGAAGAGCAGAGAAGTCACTAGCAGAAGCTACGTGGGACAATGGTCAGAGACAGTGGAGACTAGATACCTTGCATGTTATTGGGATATTTACTGCAATGTCTAAAGACAGTGAGGAAGATGCAAAGAAAGCTTTAAAGAAATCTAAAAAGAGTTTTTCTTCATCAGATGAAGCACAGACATAAAAAAAAAAACTGAAAGTCCTTAGATTGATAATGAGGAATCAGATGATGACAAATTTATTTTCCAGATATTGAGAAACCGTCCACTACCACCATATGTGGCACAAGAGAATGGTCCAAGTATTAGTGTGAATCCTTCTGCACCAACACAGGTTAACATATCACAGAGTTCAATACAGAGTAGCCTTAACATGATTGAGAGTTCTACACAGGTTAATCCTAAAATGACACAGAGGTCAGTGCAGACTAGTCCTGCAGTGCAAATACCAATGCAGAGCAGTTTAAATCAGTCAACAGATTCTGTACAGTTGCCACAACCTAGTGTTCCTAAGATTTATCCAAATGTGCCAGTTGTGGAGGCAACAACAAATCTAATAATGCCAAAAGGATAGGTTTGCCAGAAACCAATGTTGATTCAGTCAGAGCCAACCCCGTTGTTACTACCTCAAATGCAGAACACAGGTATCATGCAGTCTCAGAATGTAAATGCTAGAATAAGTCCAGATGCTGTATCTGTACCTGTCACTATTGGTCCGCCCACACCGTTGTATGCCCAGGGTAACAATGGTACAAATGGACAGGAGACCCTGAATCAGAATTTAGTGGGAGAAGGAATCAGTGAAAATGCCAAAATAGGTACACCTGTGACACAGGCTGTTGTTGGAACAGAGGTCCTCTGAATACTCCTCTGAATACTGATACCTATTGGTGCCGATTTGAGGTCGATGACAGCTCAACCTCTGAGTCTAACTGTACAACAGCTACCTAGTACTCAGCCTAATAACATCTCATTACAAGGGTTGACAGCTCAATGTTAGAAATCAAGTCTTTGGTTGGCAGTCAGGTTACCCCCTGTCCAAGCAAAAACCCTCACTCTAGTCAGGGTAAAGGAAAATTAACCCTCAGTTAACCCCCGCTTAATCCCTTGGTAGCTTGGCAAGAGCAGGCAGGCTTAACTTCAGAAGCAATGTGTAAAGTATTTGTAACAACACACACAGTAACTCAGTGAAAACACTACAAAATGAAACACAGGTTTAGAAAAATAGGTAATATTTATCGAAACAAAACAAGACCAAAACTACAAAAATCAAACATGCACAAGTCAAGTAATGAATTTAAAAATCAAAAGAGTCTTAAATCTTTTAGAAAACAGTGAGGACGTTGTTAGCACTCAAAAGTACTTGGGTAGCGTCAAAAAAAGGCCGCACGGGTGAGTGTGCATCAGAAAAGGCCTGAGATGCGTTGATTTCTCACACTCAAGCGAGACCGTGTGTCGTTCCTCCTCCGGTCGGGTCAGCGTTGGTCGTTTCTTCTCGCCCGCAAGAGAGTGATGTAGTGATCCAGACAGGCACCTTGGGTCCGGGCAGTCTATGTGTTGATTTTCCGTGCCCAACTATTTTGCGTTGCCAGCCGATAGCACAGTATCACCAAACCGCGCTGCATGGGGTTTGCATCGTTATCAGCCTCCGTTAGCGTGTGTTGCTCGTCGAGTCCAGGTGCTGGTCCGCCCAGAAGTCTTTCATGGCCCTGAGACTTCAACAACAGAAAGCTAGATCAGTTCAAGCCCTTGTAGATTCTTCACAAGCAGGAATGCACAGCAGTCCAGTCTTTGTCCCCTTTCACAGGAAGAAGCAGCAACTGCAGGATAGCTCCACATTGCACAGTCACAGGCAAGGCAGCACTTCTCCTCCACTCTTCAGCTGTTCTCCTTAGCAGAGGTTCCTCTTGATTCCAGAAGTGATCTAATTTTCAGGGGTTTTGGAGCTCTTTTTATACCCCTTTCTGCCTTTGAAATAGGCCTACTTCAAAGGAAAGTCTCTCTTGTTTGTAAGATCCTGCCTTGCGCAGGCCAGGCCCTAGACACACACCAGGGGGTCAGAGACTGCATTGCTTGAGGGCAGGCACAGCCCTTTCAGGTGGAAGTAGCCACTCATACCCTCCCTCCTAGCACAGATGGCTCATCAGGATATGCAGGCTACACCCAAGCTCCCTTTGTGTCACTGTCTAGAGAGAGGTGCAAACAACCCAACTGTCAAACTGACCCTAACAGGGAATCCACAAACAGGCAGAGTCACAGAATGGTTTAATCAAGAAAATATCTACTTTCTAAAAGTGGCATTTTCAAATACACAATCTAAAAATCAACTTCACTACAAGATGTGTTTTTCAATTGTGAGTTCAGAGACCCTAAACTCCAGATTTCTATCTGCTCCCTAAGGGAAACTGCACTTTAATAATATGTAAAGGCAGCCCCCATGTTAACCTATGAGAGACATAGGACTTGCAACAGAGAAAACCACATTTGGCAGTATTTCAATGTTAGGACATGTAAAACACATAAGTACATGTCCCACCTTTTACATACACTGCACTCTGCCCAGGGGGCTACCTAGGGACTACCTTAGGGGTGCCTTACATGTATAAAAAGGCAAGGTTTAGGCCTGGCAAGGGGGAACACTAAAATGAGAATTTGAGGCTTGGCAATCGAACTGGCAGTTTAAAACTGCACTCACAGACCCTGCAGTGGCAGGTCTGAGACATGTTTACAGTGCTACTAATGTGAGTGGCACAGCCAGTGTAGCATTGTATTTACAGGCCCAGGGTACCTCTAGTGCACTGAACTAGGGACTTGCTAGTAAATCAAATATGCCAATCAGGGAAAGCCAAGTACACATACATTTTGCATGGGAGCACTCCCACTTTAGCACTGGATAGCTCGGTAAAGTGCAGCACACATCAACAACCTGGGAAACAGAAACAAAACGTTATGGGAGACCACGTCAGGGATGCCAAGTCTAACACTCAACAATTAACCCAGTGGTTAGAAAAGCTGAATACCTCACAAGATGTTTCTAGTGGAGAGAATTATATTAACTACACTAGGCTTTCAATGGAAGTGAGTGAACTTGTTGAGGGAACCATGGGTGTAAACAGGTTAGAACCCTATACTGAAGAAGAATTGAGATACTTATGCCCAAAGATTACAAAAGAAGCAGATGAGATACACCCACAGTTAGCTGATGTAGCAGACAAACATGGGATAGATTTATCAAAAAATTAAACTTTGAAAATAAGTTATATGTTAGATTTTGATGCAAAAGATTTTGAACACATGAGATCTGCAGGAATGAAAACAAAGGGTGTTGCTTCACAGCATGGAGATATGGAGAGCGTTAGACAAATGGAAAGGCAGATTGGTGAAGAAAAGAGACAAGTTGAAAAATGGTCCTGATAATTCTTCTACTGAAGCACTGCACAATAGAGAAGCAGTAAAAGGTTTAACAATGAGAGAAATTTCAGGAGGGAATTTTGAACATGGCCCTTGGAGCAGAAGTGACATTTTATCATTTACAAATGATTGCCCTATGTTGAGGGAAAAACCAGTGGAATGGTACCAGCAGACAGATAGGTTTGTGAAACTTGCAAAATGCCTGTGGGAGGATTTGAACACTCTTTTAGAGATAGTTGTTCCAGCAGATGTATATATTGAATGCAAGAAGAGTGTACATTGGCCAACAAATGAATTATTAAGAGATCCAGCAACAGGTGCAGGGTCACCTGAAGTACTGAAATATTACTATCAAGGTAACTGAATTACTAAAAACAAGAACTTCGCCCAAACATATTGATTGGCAATGCATAGATAGGACTGCTCAGGAAGGGAAATAATCAATTCATGCATACTATGAGAGGTTGTTAAAAGCATTTAAACATTACAGTTGTACAGAAACAATTGGGTCAAAAGACATGATTCATTTTGTGTTCAGATTTGTTGAGGGAATCAGATCAGAAATTAGTTAGATGATTAAGAGTCATTTGATTTTCTGGCAAGCCAAACCGATTGATGAGGCGCTGCAGTATGTGAAATACTGTAGTGATGAGATTGAATTGAAACAGAAAAGGTTGAAGGAGAAAGCAATGGTGATGAAGATTAAGGCTTCACAGACGGGGATTCAGGAAAGCTTCCAGCCTCAGCAGCAACAGGGAGATGGTATGTTTTGGAATCAAGGTAGAATTCAGAATGGAGGCAGAGGACGTAGTGGAATGGGAAGGGTTGATCATGGTTTGAATTTGAATACAGTAATGATTCAAGGAAAGGAGCAAGGAAAGAGAATATTACCTTGTCATGCTTGCAGTGTCCGATGGTAAATCAGGGAGGTATGATTCAGCAAGCAAATGATGTCAATTCAGTCAAAATGTGAGAGGACGAAGAATGAGGGGTCAAATTCAAAATTTCCAGAATAGTGTAAATCCAATGCAAGGTTTTAACCCATGCAGCTCCTGCAAAATGTACAGCCTTTACAAATGTGAATGTCCCAGTTACAGCAGATGCAGCCACGGGTGCAGATGGTGCCTGCACAACAAATTCAAATGCCCAGACAACAGATTCAGATACCTTAAGCCCCAATGGATCAGCAGCAGGTGATGCTTTCTCAGATGGTCTCTGGTCCAAGTGTGAATCACAATAACAATACAGTACACCAATTCCCATTACAAAATGAGAATTGAATAAATAATGAATGGATATCTGAGAGTTCAGATGAAGAAGAGTGTGTGATGACAGCTTCTTTAGAAGTTGATCAGTAAAGGTCCTTATGTTAAAGTAAAGGTGGATGGTCACGTAGTTTCATTTTTGGTTAACATTGGAGCTACACGCTCGACAGTGAGATCTGCAGAAGTCCCAGATATGCCCTTGTCAGGGAATACAATTCAGATTGTGAGGTTTGCTAATCAATATTTGACAAACCCAGTTACAGAACCAGTTTTGGTTAAAATTGGCAATTTTAAAGGTTTGCACAAATTTGTGGTTTGTGATTCAAGTCCTGTGTCCTTACTGGGAAGGAACTTATTATGCAAAGCAAGATGTTGCATTACCTGTTCAGATGAGGGTATTGAAATTCAAACAAACAGTGATGATAAAGAAGACCCAGCACTTACCTTTAACAATAAGTCAGTGTCTGAAACATTTTCTCTAATCAGTTTTGATGAGCCAGTGAAGGGGGAAGCTGCTTTGATTAGTTTCTTTCCAGTGGTGTAAGATCTTCCTGATGACTTACAGAAAAGTGTTAAGACTGCAGTTTGGGATCTTTCAGGAAAAGATATTGAGTTGATAAAAGGAGTAGAGCCAGTTAAAATTGTAGGGAAGCCCAATGTAGTTTTTCCTCAGACTCCACAATACCTGATGGCAAAATATGTAATTGAGGGAGTGAGACCATTGATAGGAGAGTTTGTGGAGAAAGGTATTCTGAAAGAAGTGTTGAGCAGCCCATGTAATTCACCAATAATAAGCCTGTGCAAGCCTTGTTGGAAAATTCAACTTGTGCAAGATTCACGAAAAATAAATGAAATAGTGGTTAACTGTTGTCCAGTTGTACCAAATCCAACTGTGATTATGTTTCAGATCCCATGTGATGCTGAATGGTTCACTGTAGTGGACTTATGTCAAGCATTTCTTTCTGTGCCTCTTCATGAGGACAGCAGATATCTCTTTTGTTTCAAATTACTGAACAAAGTCTACTGTTGGTATAGAATTCCACAAGGGTTCTCAGATTCACCATCCTTTTTCAACCAGATGTTGAAAAAGAGTTAGGAATCCTTAGTGATGCCTTATCAGTCAACATTGGTGCAGTACATTGATTGATTTGTTAATTGACAAAAGAAGGGTGTAAATATGATACAATTGCATTGCTGAATTTCCTGGGAGACAATGGGCATAAAGTGTCCACTACTAAATTGCAGTACTGTCAGAAAGAGGTGAAATACTTGGGTCATTTGCTTGAGAAAGACACTAGGAACATTTTTGAGAAAGAGTTGCAACTATTTTGCAAATGTAAACACCAACTACTCAAAAAGAGGTGAGGATGTTCTTGAGAATGGTTGCTTACATCCACCAATGGATCCCAAATTTTTCAGTTCTTTCAAAGCCCTTACGGAAGCTGACTCATAAGGATGTTTCAGATCCTATAGTGCTGCATGAGGATTGTATGAAAGCATTTACTGATTTGAAAGTGAGTTTGTGTCAAGCTCCAGCTTTGGGTATGCCTGAGTACACTAAACATTTTCTGATGTTTTGTCATGAACGTGATGCATGATCTTTGTCTGTTTTGACTCAGACTCATGGTAGTGAGAATTGCCCAGTGGCATATTTTTCAACCATTTTCGACCCAGTTGCAGCAGCCTTTCAGGTTGTTTGCGGTTCGTTGCAGCAGTTGAGCAGGGCCTCGGTCAGAGCAAGAGTATAGTGATGGGTCATCCCCTTACTATAATGGTTCCCCATTCTATTGAGATTTTGCTTACCAGGTCTAAGAAACAGTATCTGACTAGGTCAAGGCTGACCATATTTGAGACAGCAATCTTGGGGTCTCCAAATGCCATCATCAAGAGATGTTCAATACTTAACCCAGCAACTTTACTTCCATATGAGGAAGTGAACATTGATAAATTGAATGATACTGAACATGATTGTCTGGAAATTAGAGAGGTATGCACAAAACCCAGAGCAGATATTAGAGATACTTGCCTGGAAGAAAATGACCAAATTATCTTTGTTGATGGTTCGTGCCTGAGAGATAATGTTAGCACATTAAGAGCAGGATATACAGTATGTACCATCACTGGCATACTGGAAGCTTCAGGGCTTCAAGGAGTGTTTTGTGCACAAGTGACAGAATTAGTGACTCTTACTTGAACATATCACATTTCAACTCAATTGAAAGTGACTATTTACACAGATAGTCAATATGGATTCAGCATTGTGCATGACTTTGGCCAATTGTGGTCACAGAGATGTTTCCTGACTTCTTCTGTTTCACCAATAAGAAATATTGAAAGAATTCATGATTTGTTAACAGTAATTCAAATGCCTGAAAAGTTTGCTGTGGTGAAATGTAGTGCACATGAGAGATCACAAGATTATGTGTCATTGAGAAAAGTATATACAGATCAAGTTGCAACATTTTGCACACTGAACAGCATATCCTTCAAAGGGGGATGAGAATTGTTACCTGAAGATTATGAAATCTATGCAAATGATGTGATGCATGTTATTGATAAGTTGGAGGAATTAAAAACTCTCCAAGATATTTTTGGGAAAAATGAGCGTAGAGATTGGATTAAGATAAAGTGTGTCCAAAGAAATGATGACATCTAGGTATCAGGAGAAGGAAAGGTAGTACTGCCAAACAGTTTACTAACTCAAATGGCCAGATACCATCATAGTCAAGCTCATGTGGGGAGAGATGCCATGTTTAGGCTATTCAAGCAATATTGGTTCAATCCAAGTTTTAGACAGGTCGCCGAAGCAGTTTGCCACAGATTTGTTACCAGCCATCAGATGAAAGCGGGCAAAGGAACAGTTGTCAAAATGGGACATATAGGCATGGCTGGAGGACCATTTAGCAAAATGTAAATGGATTTTATTGAGATGCCTGCATGTGCTGGTTTGAAATATGTGTTGGTGATTGTGCGCATTTTCAGTCATTGGATTGAGGCTTACCCTGCAAGCAGAAATGACAGTCTCACAGTAGCAAAGTTACGACTTAGTGAGTTAATTCCACACTCTGGCTTTCCGGTCTCTTTAGAATCAGAGAGAGGAATTCTCTTCAACAATGAGGTGATTAAGTTGCTATGTTCAGCCTTAAACAGTGAGCAAAAGCTTAATTGTAGCTACTGCCCAGAAACCTCAGGACTTGTAGAACAAATTAATGGTACTTTGAAATCGAGATTGGCAAAAATGTGTGCATCCACAAATCTGAAATGGCCAGATGCCCTGTCGTTGATTCTAATGTCAATGAGAAGTACTACTGACAAGTAAACAGGATTGCCCCCCCATGAAATCCTCATGGGAAGGGCCATGAGGTTGCCAGCTGTACCCGCAAATGCTCTTGTGAACATTACAGATGATATTGTATTGGACTACTGCAAAGGTTTAGCTGATGTGGTACACTCTTTATCTCATCAGGTGGAAGCTACCACAATACAACAGTCACAAGAGCAAGGACACACCCTGAGGGCAGGTGATGGGGTTGTGATCTGGAAGCATGTGAGAAAATTGTGTTTGGGGCCTCAGTGGAAGGGTCCTCACCAGGTGATATTAATTAATCCGACAGCTGTGAAGTGTGCAGGACGTCCGAACTGGATTCACATGAGCCATATTAGGAAGGTGAACAGTCCAACAGAAGAAGAAGAGCTGTTGAGATTACCACCACCTGAACGTATTCTAGGACAAGACAGGAGAACAAATGAGTTGGTGACAGTGGCTGAACAGGCTTTAGTTGGCTTGCCCACCACTATGTCAGATGAAGTGGAAGGAATCCTGAAAGATGATGAGGAAACATCATCAATGTCCTCAAAAGAAACAGTAAAGGAACCAGTCCGGAGAGAGCGAGAAAGGGAACTGGTCCAGAGAAGACCTGCTCAGAGGAAGGTGTCCTCAGAAGCAGATGGTCTGATAAGCACGACTGAACAAGTGACTGACCCCAGCGGTAACGGAGTTGAGGAAGATCTAAGCCAAACAGATTGGCTCATCCTTACCCGGTTGCAGAAACATCACGAGGAGAAGAATTTGAGCCCAATACTGAAAAGAGCATTTACAAGAAAATCTCTGAAAGGTGACAATTGCCCAGGAATAAGTTCAAAGTCAAAGGAGACAAATCTGGTGCAACCATACAGACACCAGAAGTGAAGATCTTAGTGATGGTGAATC